>NC_133430.1:10005281-10605281 GCF_011762505.2 Arvicanthis niloticus | reverse complement strand
TTCTACCTCACCCCCAGGGGGGCTGCAATGGGTTGGGAGGTAGAAACCTGGGAACCAGAGACACCAGCTCCTTTGCCCGGCAGTTCAGCACCTATGTCATGGGGAGGATGGACACCTACTTTGAAGACCCACTGACTTTCAACCCTGACCGCTTTGGCCCTGGAGCGCCCAAGTAAGTCTGTCCTTGAGCTGCCATGATATAGGGTCTGTGGGTGAAGCATCATCATGGAGGTCTCTGGAGCTACCTGCACCCACAGGATTCTAGAGCCCCGGGAGAGGGTGTGGCCGCCATCACAGTCACAGCTCGCTTGCTCTTAAGTTCTTCTGTTGCTGGGATAAAAACTCTGACAATGTTGACTTTGTTGGGTTGGGGGGGAGGGGGGAGAAGGGCTTGGTTTAGCTCACAGTTTAAGGAGAGAGGATGGCACGGCTATGCCAGTGCTTACTTCACCCTCTCCATCTTACTGAGGGCATCACCCAGGATGCCCTGCCCAAAGGTCGGGCCACACACAGTGGGCGGGGCATACCACTCAATACTGTAGTCAAGACAATGGTCTCCAAGCACAGCTCCTCCCAGCTCCTAGACTTGATGAGCAACACCAAGTGTCTCACCTGCCCGAGGGGCAGAGCTCAGCAGTCTCCTGAAGATGGCTCTGCCCTTGGCTCAAGCTGGTCACGGGAGGGGACAGTGGTGTGGACACCCTGTTCCTTGTACTGACCCTGAAGGGCCTCTCTCCTGCAGGCCACGGTTCACCTACTTCCCCTTTTCCCTGGGCCACCGGTCCTGCATCGGGCAGCAGTTTGCTCAGGTAGGGGGTGTGTTGCTTGGGCCTCCAAGAAATGACTGCAGGGTGGGGCCTCGGGGGTGGGGGGGAGGGCTAGGAGCTGGGGGCTGGGGCTGAGCATGCCTGTCAGGAGAACAGGAAAGGAGAACCTGCATCTGTGCCTCTCCACCGCCTCTCTCTCTCCCTGTGTCTACCGCCATTTCCTACCCTCCTTCATTATGTCTTCGCTGTTTCCCCCTTCCCTCCCTCCCCCTCCTTTCCTCCATGTCCCTCCCCCACAGATGGAGGTGAAGGTTGTCATGGCGAAGCTGCTTCAGAGGCTCGAGTTCCGCCTGGTGCCTGGGCAGCGCTTTGGGCTGCAAGAGCAGGCTACACTCAAGCCACTGGACCCTGTGCTGTGCACCCTGAGGCCCCGGGGCTGGCAGCCTGCACCCCCACCCCCACCCTGCTGAGCCCTGGGTAGGGTCACATTCCTTGGACCAGGGCCTCATTGGCCCCCATTGCCGCCCATGGCCACCCACTGGCACCCTGACCCTTCTGCCACCTTCCACGATGGTTCCTGGCGGGCCCTGTCCCCTCGCCTGCTTCACACCCTCAGTGCTTCCTGTCATCCTCTGGCTTTTCAGCTCTTTCTGGTGGGCCCTGCCTAACTCCCAGCTACTACCACCACCATCATCGTCTCTCCCAAACCTCTGAACTTCTGCACTGGCCACACCCTCAAAAGAGACACCCCAACTCTTGCTCACTCCCTAAACTCTTCAAGTGACATGTCCCCCAGGAAGCCCTCCTGTCCCCATGGCCAGGCCAGGGTCTCTCCTCTGTGCTCCTACCTCTAACACACTGACCACACTGTATTGTGAATGTCTGCTCATGTGACCAGCTGCCCTGGTAGGCTGTGAGTGCCACAGGGCAGGGTCTGTGTGCACTTTGCCTCCGAGGCCCCTGTTGCTAACCAGGGTCTGGAACAGAGTCGATACCCAATAAACGTGTGTTGACTGCATGAATGTACGGCCGCCCAGGCCACAATCCTTCCTTCTGGGTGCAGGGTGGGATGATAATGTTGATCCCTGGGGGCTGGAACAGGTCTAGAAGCTGCCTGCTTACAGATGGTCCTGGAGAAGCCAGGCAGACTCTAGCAGAAACCAGTTTCCTATACTAAAATTCTGTACAGCAGGGCACTGTGCGGCTCTGGGATTACAGGAGGGGTCCTGGCATTGAGAGCTTGATTTGATGTGTGTGTGTGTGTGTGTGTGGTGTGTGACCTGGGCACCCATAACTGCCTCACGCCTGCCCACACTTGTGGGCACTGTTGTACACAATGACCTAGTCAGAGGAGGCTCTTGGTGGCCCTGGGGAACGTCAGACCTTACGGTAGAGGGAGCCCTGGGAGGTCATGTGCTCTGGGGCAGGTCCAGGGGGCATGGTCCTAGCTCCTCCTTCCCCATTGGGAGCCTGAGTCAGAAACAAAGTTCTCTTCCTCAACAAAGCCCCTTCTCTACACGAGGGGAGGGGTGGAACTGTGAGGATCTTCAGGGGTGGAGCTGTGAGGATCTTCAGGGGTGGAGCTGTGAGGATCTTCAGTCTACATCGGCTCCCTTGGTTTTGAGCAGTCTTGAATTTCTTAGGGAACAGATGATGTCAAAGCTTAGGGAAGGAGGGGATTTGCTCTGCACAGCTGGGGCCCGGGGTGTGGCTGGGAACAGGGGAGCATGTGCCTGGGTTCCTGGCCTGTCCTTGTCCCAGCCCAGGTTGTCTTGTACAAGTACTTTGGACATAGCTTCTGGGCAGGAGCTAGGGGATGGCTCTGGAGCCCCAGGCTGGGTTCTTGTTAGACTTCCTCCTGTCTCTCTCCGGTGCACAAGCCAGGCTTGGCCTGAGTTTTACAAGCAAAGCCACCCTAACTCGTCAGTGCCCCTAGCAGTGCCTTTTTCCATAACCACTTTGCAGGACACAGTCTCTCATGTTGCCCTCAGCCTTGCCCTGCTTCTGCCCTGATCTGAACCCCACCTCCACCCCCACCCAAGGTACCTCTGAAGCTCACCAGCCATCTACCTTATGCTTGCCAGCCTCCACTTTCTGCCATGGCTGGGCATGACCCCACAGGAGAGCTCCCTGTCAACACCCACCCTGAAGGGCAGAGAGTCATTGTGCCTCTGCGCTCTAAGGGCACAACCTGGCCTCTGGAGGATGGACTTCTTTCAGAAATGTCCAATTGCCCATGTTAGCATTCTCTGGCTTGGACTGATAATGGCTGAGCCTGACACTTCACCTCCATCCCACTCCAAATCCTCCCAGGGGACAGGACATGGGAAAGTCAAGGTCACAGTCATGGTGGAATTAGGACTCACTCACGGACCCTCATACCCAGTGGCCTGTCACTCCAGGCTTGAGTCAGATCTCTGTGCTGAAACCTAAAGAGTGGAGAGAGAGAGAGAGAGGACAGGAGGACCCTCGGCTAGCTCCTGTAAGGTTGGTGTCCTACCTAGACCTCCTGAACCACCCCCTGCGAGGGGCGGAGCTCCGAGTCCAGCAGAGGTCAAATCCTGACCTCATCTGTCACTGGCTTTACAGCTTGAACTTCCGTTTCCTCATCCAAAAGGGAGGGCAGATAACAGGACTTCCTCCTCTGGGCTGGTGGAGCAGCTATCTGTGATCATGAGTCGGGTGGAGCATGACACAGAGCCTGGGAATCCTTTCCTGCTGGCTATCATTACCATCTGTATTGCTTGCTCCTAGCAGGGGAAGGCAGGCTTAGGAAAGACCTGCAGTCCTCAGAGGGACCACATGGGGCCGCTCTGGAGCAGCTCTGGAATGGCCTGCTCGCCACCTGCGCCTTCTGCACCCTACTGGGTGCCTGGGTCTGGGAGGCATCAACTCAGGCTCTTGCTGGCCAACAACCTGGCCCTTGGTTTTCAATACCTTTCCTAGAGATGGACCTGGACTGGGAAGCTAGGCAGGGGAAAACCTTATGTCAGGAGCCAGGTGGAACTCACAGACCACAGATGGGAATCACTGCACAAAGGAGAGAAGGCTGGGTGCAGGCTATCTCACGCTACCTGTGATGCCCTCCCCAGGGACTCTGGAGGGTTGCTTTCTCCTTGCCTGCCTGCCTCTAGGCAATGGTGACCTTTTCTGAGAAATTCTTCCTCTGTAAACTTGCACACAAGAATGTGGGGAGGGCGTGAGCTCTGAATCTGCTCTCCCCTGGCAGGAAGCTTCCAGTATTCATGGTCTTGGGCAGGCAGTTTATATTCCTTCTCCTAGACTTGAGACCTTTAATAGTGGGTCACTCCAGATTCCAAGCAGACAGAGAACTTACCTCTGCAGGAGGCATGCTGGGAATTCTCACTGTCAG
Organism: Arvicanthis niloticus; assembly: GCF_011762505.2. Lineage (NCBI taxonomy): Eukaryota > Metazoa > Chordata > Mammalia > Rodentia > Muridae > Arvicanthis > Arvicanthis niloticus. The sequence continues at coordinate 10,601,141 of NC_133430.1, read as the reverse complement.
GGCTAAGGGGTGGGTTCTGATTCTCCAAGGGTGGAGTCCAAAAAGAGGTTGGGGATTCCACTGGTTGTTGGCTCACTGGGAAGCACCCACCTTGCTATGTTCCGTTCCCCACTGTTCCCAGGGAGCTGGGCACGGGTGAGAGTCGGGGAGAGCTGCGACAAGAACATTGTGTCTTTTCAGGTGGGCAGCCAGGCTCCTGGGTTTATCCTGGGTGGGATAGGGTGGGAGTCAGAGGACCCATCTCTGCTTTTACCCCCTTCTCAGTCCATGACTGGGGTCAGCCATGAGTAGAGTCTGTGGGCAAGACCTTTGCTGGCCCTAGTACCAGGGCAAGGGCCTGTCTCTGTTTGAGAGATCCCAGGAAGGCCATTAGTAGAGGCATTGGTGGATGGGAACCCACATCTCCCTGAATGCAAGAATTCTCAGCGTGCCTCCTGCAGAGGTAGCCCACTATTACAGGGTCTCAAGCGGCAGCCACCAACATTGGCATGTTTGGGTTCAGCTTCCCTGGAAAGTGCATGAGGCCCCAGTTCCTTAGATACATCTTAAGGGGGCTTTCCCTGTCACAGAACCCAAGGCAGGGTAGGGGCCTCAGCATCCAGGGGCAAGCCTTCCCATGAGCCTCTTCCTGTTTTCACCACAAGGTAGAGTTCCGAGGGCCCTAAACCAGATGTGAGGGCTTTGACCTGAGGAGCCACAGGTTGCATCTCCTCCCACCAGGGACACTCGAGCAGCCGGACTGGCCTGTTTGGCCTCTCTCCTGGCCTGGAGCCTGGAGGCCGCCCAGGGAGTGTTTTACTTGTATCCAGGCCTGAGCCAGAGTTGCTGGGTGTGCAGAATTAATTTCCAGAACTGTGCTGGAGCACATAGGTGTGTGTGTGTGTGTGTTTGCATATGCCTGTGTATTTCCCAAGTGCATATGCTCTCTGAGATTGAGTATGAGTCCCATATATATAAACCCCATGTATGTGAACCTGTGTGTGTGTAAGCCCTGTGAGTTTACATCTGTGTCTGCTCGGATCCCTCAGTATCGCTGTATGTTCCCATAGTCTCCTCTTTGCATGATGCATATGAGTCTCTCTCTCTCTCTCTCTCTCTCTCTCTCTCTCTCTCTCTCTCTCTCTCTGTGTGTGTGTGTGTGTGTGTGTATCTCAGGCTGTGTACAGCTGGGTGTGTCTGATCTTATCCTATCTGGAGGAGGTATCTGTTTGAATCAGAGTTTGTGGAACAAGTGATAATCACTGCCTGGGTTAGGCCTTAGTCAGGCAGCCTTCCTTCTATGCTCAGCCCACATGCAGAGGCCAGGCCTCCTCCACCAGGCCACCTGCTCAGGAAGTTCTGCTCACTGTAGACACGGGCCAGTTTCCAGTTCCCACCCACTGGGGTACCAGGGAGGCTATATGTTCTCCCACCCAAGATCAAGGGAGAAGCGTGTCTCTAGAAAGGAGACCCTGGACTCCCAAGGCCTGGCCAGGCCAGATGACCCATGGGAAGTGAGTGCCAGCAGAGAGAGAGAGAGGATAGGAAGCAGGCATCCTCTCTGATCTTGTCACCCAGACTCTGGGCTCAGGGCTGGGCCCCACTGATGTCCAGTAAATGCGTGGCCCTTTATACCCTATTCTCTTGCAAAAGCCCCAACTCGGTTGACATCTCTCACCCCACCTGTAACTTTAATTTTTTCAAAACCTATTTTTAGTGATGATTCTTAAGTGCTTTAGCCTCCCCTGTAGCCCACCACCCACCAGAGGTACAGAGAAAGAAAGGATACGGGAGGTGGGGGGAGTGGACCTGTTCAGAAAGGTTCTGTGGAGAAATCCCATCTGTGTTGTCTGGAAATCAGCAGTTGAGTTCACAGGTCAGCAGCGGCAGCTCCATCCACTTGCAAACACTTCATGGATACACCAGCAGTTCAGTTCGGCAGAGTCTAGGTAGCAAACCAGAATCAGCAGTGGTGGCACTACCCGGCAGAGACAGCCAGGCCTCAACCTCAGCACAGGTCAGCAGGAGGGACTCTGAGGAACAGCAGAAGACGTTCTTGGCTGTGCCTCTCTCAGGGAAGCGAAGATCAGTGGACACGCGAGACCCACAAGTGTTGCACAGCTAGAGGTACCAGCAAGCCAAGCTCAGGCCCTGTCACTGTCCGTGGAGTCCTTTTTATACTCTTTCCAAACATCATGTGTCCTCATGGGTCTTGCCTCAGCATGTGTGTCTGTCTCAACTGACGTCACTCTTCCAGTTAGCGCAAGTCCTCGGAAGTGGCAAAAAAGGCAAAAGAGCCAGCACACCACCAGAAGTTTCTTGGTGCGTTTCTCTCAGTGGAGTCCCGACAAAAGGAGCTCAGTTACACAATGTAAGGCAGACCAATACATGTGCGTTGTTAGCAAAGAATCCTTCATCACATGTCCTTTCACGTACGTGCTTGCTTCAGCAGAACATCTTGTCTTCTGTGTCTGCTTCAGCTAAACATTCCTTCACGCGTCTGCCTTAGCCTTTCTCCTCTGTCCACTTCAGGAAAACACCAACCAACACAACTGACTTTCCAAAGAACCCTTAAGTTTCCACTTTACCACCAGCCAATCTCCAGCCATTCTTGGGGTGCCATGAGGTCTTTCTCATACCTCCTGCCCACCTCTATTCCTGATACTTTCTAGGTCTCTGTTGAACAGTTCCCTATAGAATATGCCTCGACTACCTGCCCTGTCTTCCTGACTTCAGCCCCTCCACCTGCACCAGCTTGGGCCTCTGGAGACTGCACAGAGCCTTGTTAGAGCCCTGGGTGTGGCCGCCATGCTGTGCCCCCCACCCCATCAGCAATTGTGGGAATTGGCACCAGGTGCTTGTGAGGCCTGAGAGCTGGTGGGCCTGGAAACGGTCAACTTCAGCATGAACTATAGAGGTCCTACTGCACATGTGCCAGTCAGTGCATGCCTCGCATGCATATACACACTCCATACATGTAAGGCACATATATGTACATGTATACATGATCACATGGGAACACATATCCACATCATCATACACACATCCTACATGCCTACTACCAAGCACATGTGCACGCATGTGCACAGCTACCTGCTCACAGATGCTCATACATGCAGTGAGCACATGTATACACATGTGCACAGCTACCTGCTCACAGATTCTCATACATGCAGTGGGCTCACATATGACTATTGACCTCAAGCACAAGAGAATCAAGTTGGTTTTTTTTTTTCTCCTAACACATGTTCTCACAATAAAGAGAACAGGAAGGGACTTGTGGCCAAGGACAGGAAGGGGAAGTGGCCTGCACACAGGAGCTGACACTGGGCTGTCCCTCTGGGTGGGATGCAGAGCCAGACAGAGCGATGGCTCCAGGGAAGAGGCAGAAGTCTCCTCGTGGCAGCCCCTGCCAGATAGCATATTGAGGCGAAGCCCAGGCTTGTCCAGTGATTGGGAGGCCCTTGTCAAGCTGGCATCTGACCTGGTTCGTGTGCCAACAGGCTCCTTCCAGCCCTGGTCCTGAAGTCTGCCCACCAGGGCTGAAAGTGAGCATGTCTGTAGAGCCTTCTCCGTAAGCCCCATCGCTTGCCCACACTAGGATATGCGCGTACCTGACACCTGGCACTATTAATTCCCGTGGCCTTACCCTCTAACTTCCGTATTTTCCTGTTGCTGTGACAAAACATCATGACCAAAATAATTCATAAAAAAAATAGCATCTAATTTGAGGTTCACGGTTGCAGAGGGTTAGTGTTCATGACCATCATGGCAGGGAGCATGGCAGAAGACAGGCAGGCATGACCATCATGGCAGGGAGCATGGCAGAAGACAGGCAGGTATGGCACTGAAGCAGACGCTGACAGCTCATGTCTTAATCCACAAGCACAAGACAAGAGAGAGCTAACAGAATGGTGTGGGCTTAAGAAATCTCAGAGCCCACCCTCTGTGACACACCTCCTCCAAAAAGGCCAGTTTACCAATCCTTTCCAAACAGTTCCACCAAGTGGGACTAAGTATTCAAATAGATAAGCCTACATGGGGTCCATTCTTATCAGAAACCACCACACCCCAAGACAGGATTCCTCTTACTGTGAGGTGAGCTGCTGCCCTGTAGTCCTAGCTCTGGCTTCTCCTCAGCTCCCACATTATTTTGCAATCACTAGTGTATTGGTCTGGGCTGAGGAGAAGAAGGAGGAAGAGGAAGAGGAGGAAGAGGAAGAGGAAGAGGAGGAGGAGAATGAGGAAGAGGAGGAGGAGGAGGAGAATGAGGAGGAGGAGGAGAAAGGGCGGCAGAGGAGATGGAGACCCCAGGGCTCTAGAGACAGTCCCAGGGTTTTGCTTTGCCTCTCTTTTGATCACTTAGTATTAAAACCTTAGCTGGGACAGTAAGGTCATTTGTTGCTGGGACTGAGGACATTTGCAGGATGCAGGCAGGACATTCAAGGGTAAAACTGGGGACACGCCAGGAAAACATGGTAGCTAGTCACCCTTAAGGGACTCCAACAGCATTTACTCCAGCCCCTCCTGACGTTTGAACTTCCTTGTACATCCAGCCAGGCTGCCCAGCTTTGCTTGCACACTTCCAACGGTGATGAGTTCATTACCTATCAATGCGCAGTAAGGACCAGGCACTGACCACAGCAAGGTCAGGGGTGGGAGAGCAGTGTTGGGCAGGGGCGGGGGCGGGGGCAGGGGCAGGGGCCCCTGAGATGCCTCAAGACAGGTGAGGAGGAGGGATGAGGGGGAGAAGGAGGAGAAGGGGGAAGGAGAAGAAGAAAGGAGAGGGGAGGAGGAGAAGGAGAGGGGGAAGGAGGAGTAAAAGGAAGAGGAGGGGTGAAGGAAGAAGAAGAGGAAGAAGAGAAAGAGAAGGAGGAAGAGGAGGAGGACAGAGGGAAAGTACCTGGTATAGGGCACAGCATGGACCAGACCAGAGGGCCCTTTTGCAGTTTGGAATTCCTTCACTAGTCTGCTGGCGGTGAGCCAGTGCTGGGTGAGGGGGATGTGACTCTTCAGCCTACCTTCCTCCCTTTCCCCCAGAAAGAACTTTGTCTGAAACTTTGTGATCTCAACCCTCTATGGTCTTTGAGTTAGAAAAGGCCTCGGTGCCCATATAAGACTTGCCAGGAGGGCCCAGAACTTTTATATATATATATATATTTGTGTGTGTGTATGTATATATATGTGTATACATATATATACACATATATATACATACACACACACACACACACACACACACACATATATATATTGAGGCTTTTTGGCCCTCAGTATCAGTATCTGCCTCCTCCTCCAGGAAGCTTGCCTGGCTTTTTCTGCCTTGAATGCTTGCTTTCCTCTGCAGGAAAATATACTTCCTTCCTGGATAGTGCTATCTCCTTCAGCCTGTGCTGGGGACCCCTGCCATCCCCTGCTGGGGACGCCGCCACTTTTTCCTTTGCACCTGCTGCTGGTTTGCATACCTGGAATGGATGCTATAGCCAGCCAAACAACTCTTTTAGGGAAAGCATGGAAGCATTCTCCATCTCTCTGTTGAGGCCCCCTTTTATTTACATGCTTCACTCCATGTGTCTCACAACTGGAATGACACCTGGTCCTGGGGGGCGGGGTTGGGCAGGGAGTCCAACACTGGGGTGATACCTCTGGGAGTCATGGCCCTACACCAGAACTGCCCCGACATTTTGGGAGCTAGGAGAGGACTGAGTTGACCCTTAGTCAAGCATACAGCAAGCACACACCAAATGCTCGTAGCAGTGTGTTCTCTCAAGCTTATGTTTCCTGTGTGAGTGCAGAAGTCACCTCACTTCCTGTAGGGAACGCCTCTCTTCACACAGCTCCCCAACACGTGTGGAGCAGAAAGTACCCTGTGTGTGTCCACAAGTGTGGGTGCTCTTGGCTAAACAAAGGCAAGGCTTCCTATGCCTTGGAGACAGACAGCCTGGCTCCAGATCCCGGTTACACCCTTAGAGGGCTGGTTTCCCTTCAGGGTCACTTAACCCTGTCTGTGACATGGACCTGGTGTGGCTGCCTGAAAAGCAGAATAAATTGACAAGTGTGGGTGCCTCCTGGGACCAGCACACACTCACTGGCAGCATCCCTTGGTTTTCTTCTTCACTAAATGCCCATAAATGGTCCTGGCTTAGTAGGTGGGACTAGACACCGGAGAGAGGGAATAGGAATCCCATAGTCTCCAGAGCTGGGTTTCTAGGAACTGGTCCAGCACCTAGGGGTGCAGTAGCTTCTTAGGCAACATTCTGGGGCTGCTGAGGAGAGGCCCCAGGCAGAGAGGGCAGTGCCTAGAATTATCCACCAATCGCACAGGATCCTGGCACTGGGAACACGCTCTTATCTGCCCAGCCCAACATGGGGGGGTGGCCAGGCTGGCGAGGCAGGACACTGCTTAGGGGCTGGACACGGAGCAGTCCCAAGCCAGGCTGGGTGGGTGACGGCTGTTGAGGGCTCTGAGTGTCCCTGCAGGCTGGTGGCCAGCTGGCTGCCCATCTCCCCCACCATGTCGGACGGCGAGGGCCCCTCAGCTGGTGAGTGGCGGTGCTATATTTACCGGCCATGGCTCCGGTTGCAAAGGCAAAGGCCTCCGGTCACCAAGGGCACCCGGCCCCCCACGGGCTGCAGGCAGCAGCAAAGTGAGGACCCCTTCCTCTTAGCTTGACTCCTGAGAGCTGCAGCCCAGCAGAGGCAATTTGAGTTTCAAAGCTCAGCCCTGGCCGCACCCCCTGATTTCCTAGTAGGCTTTAGCAGGAAGCTGTACCTCTAACAAATTCTCGGGCTGTCAGCCTGGAGAAGGGGCAGGGCTGACCACAGGATTCAGGGATCAAGCTGTGGGGCTGGGCTTCAAAGTGGGTGCAGGGTGCATGACCTTTGACACCGTATGCAATGGAAGGGGGTGTAAACATTAAGCTGGGACGATCTTGGAGGTCCTGGGAGGTTTCCCAGAATTCTGAGCCTACTGGGATGTTCTTCTGATCACTTCACCATGGAGATCAGCTCCTGAGGATTTCTCCTGGGCGGGAGGGAGGTGGCTGGGGATACAGGTGAGAAGAGATGCAGTCAGAATCCAGGTCCTGCCCTTAGACCCTGACATGTAGCGGGGATCGGCTACCTCAAATAGTGGAAGCTGAGAACCACATACGCAGTGTTTACCAGGGGGTGGGGTGGGGGGGCTCTGGAGGAAGCTGTCCAGGCTATGGTCTCTAATCTTTCGCTTCCAGGCTGTGTGACATGGTCAAGTGGTTTAATGTCTCTGCGCTTCAGTGTCTGTGGGTGACAACGGGGATGGATGTGGTTACGCACTTAACTGCACAGTTTGTGAAGATTATGATAATGTACAGAAGTGTCTGCTGGTATCAGTGTACCATCAGTACAGCAGTTCGTCTGAGACAGGATAAGTAGGTACCGTGGGCAGATGCTCAGAAGCACGCGTGGCCTGGGCATCTCCCCTCAGTGGTGTCCTTGGTAAGACATGGCTCAGCTCTGGCCCATACAGTCTTTATCCTAAAACCTTACCTTCCCAATTCTTAGGCATTCACAGGCACGCCACGCTGTCCCAGGAGGCCCTGTGATATCTGATGGACAGTCCGGGGCTGGCTCTGTATGTGCCCGTGTGTCAGGAGGGAGACATAGACAAAAGCAGGCTGACCTCGCCCGCTTCCACTGGGCGCCAGCAGAGCCGGCTGCCGAGCATTGCTCTTAGGGCTGTGGAGGCCACCGGTGCCTGGGGAGCTGCCAACGGCAGTCTCTGGCTGGCCTGGCCCCACACCTGACACAAACCCGGAATAGCTCTCTCCCTGCACCAGGGACAGAGCCCTAGTTTTAGCAGCCTGTAAAGCCACCCGTAGGTAGAGTATTTCAGGAAGGCCAAGACAATATTTAGGCTGCCAGGACAGTGGTATGGCACTGAGCGTACATGGTATGCTAAGCCTGGAGCCAGGAGGAGACTTATCCTCTCTGTCTCTTCCTTGTCTAGGAGAGGGGCATTGGGCTGGGAGGCTGGGGGTAGGGTCAGCACTGGCTTGCTTTGTCCTGGCTCAGCTCTGACAAGAGGCCCCGAGTAAGCTCCTAGCATCATTTTCCTGGCTGTAAAATACAGTGCAATGGTCTTTATCTTCCTTATATGGGTCTGACAGAGCTTCATCTGAGAATATGAACAGGTCCTACTGAGGAGACTGAGACAGGAGGATTTCAAGTTTTAGGCCAGCTTCAGGTACATAGAGAGATCCTATCTTAAAAAAAAAATAGTAAAAAGAAAGAGGAGGGAGGGAGGGAGGGAGGGAGGGAAGAGGGAGGGAGGGAGGGAGGGAGGGAGGGAGAGAGAGAGAGAGAGAGAGAGAGAGAGAGAGAGAGAGAGAGAGAAAGAAACAGGCTTTCTCAAACAACAAACTGGCCCAAGGCTGCAGCCTGCAGCAGAGGAGATTCTCCTTGCTCTCTCTGTTCAGACGTCTCCTTGACTTCATCTCCAGACATTCAGGTTTCTCTGGTCCTCCTGCCTCCAGCAGCAGGCTCAGGAAGCTCAGTGACATCTCCCTGTTGTCCCTCACCAGTCTCAGGGCCTGTACAAACAGTCTCAACATTCTTGAGGCTTGTGAGCCCTTGGGCATTGCTCATCCATTCAAAGAGGCCTGCGACGGGACTCTGTTCTTCATGCTGCACCCTTAAAAATGATGCCAGTCTTTATTAGCAGTGTGAGGGGCTTTATAGTTCAGACAATAAATAAACTACAAGGCAGAGAATGGAGTGAAGATACCTGGACACCTTCCTAGTCCTGGGCATTTTAGATGTGCCATTCATTTACTGCCTAGAGGCAAGTGACCTGACTCCACTGTTTAGGAAACTGAAGTCCAGGGGGCAGAAGACACGTCCAAGGTCATTGCTATAGGGTCTAGCAGAGGCTGGACTCAGCACCCCTGTTCTCTGTGCTCGGTACTCTGGTTAGGTCCTTATTCCAGGAGGGTCATCTTGCCTTCAGCCACACCCCCTCTCAGAGATAGCTAGATAGCTCAACACTGCCTCCAATCATCTGGAGCCTGTAAAAAAAAAAAATGTGGTACCTTGTTAGGGCATTGGGGAAAATTCTGTCAAGAGGGGAGCCCAGCAGGCGGTGTAGACTCTGGGATTTATGGCCTTAGGCCTGGCTGGGCAAGCCTACAGGAGGCTTAAGGTTACCCAAGAGTCAGCACTGTATTTATAGCAGGAACTGCCGACCCACTGAAGGCACAGTGTTTTCAATGCCTGTGTTTTAGACTCGACTCTACTTCCTGGGCGCAGGAGAGACTTGGATGCATCACTTCACTAGATAAGGCTTTAGTTTCATCAGTGGTAAAACCCCAGCATTCTTTACAATATCCAGTCCCTTGCAGTAGGAGGAGCATGCAGGCCTCTGGGCTGTCAGTTTCTCTGTGGGTGCTGCATCATCAGAGAGCAGTGAAGATAGTCCAACCAGCTCAGGGTTCAAATCCCTGCTACCACTCACAGAGCTGTGGCCTTGGGCAACTCACTTACCTGATGGGTGAACATTTGTTCTGTTGGAGAGCATGGCTTGGGTGAAGGTTGGGGGGAGACTCTGTATGTGGTGTGGGGACAGTAACTGAGTGTGTGGGGGATAGTAACTGAGTGTGTGGGGGATGGTAACTGAGTGCATACTTGGTTGTTGTGTGATTTTCTGTTTCCTGCTGTGTAACTTGTGCCAGTTCCAGTGCGGTCACTCCACTTGTCCCTTGAGACATGGCTGCTCTTGGTGCTGTCATTGGAGGAGAGTTGTTCTATAAACGTCAACTTCCTTCATACTCCTTTGCCAAAAGCTTCCTCTAAGAGAACCCTGACATCCTCCCAGGCACTCCTGATACTTATCTCTTGAAGTGCTTGGCTCTCTGCCTCAAGGCATAGCCCCAAGAATAGTGCCCAGGACACCGAGGAACCACCCATGGCTTACCTAGTCCCTCCAGGCACACCCAATTTCTTTCTCCCAAGGTCTCTCCCTAAGCAGGCACTAAAGACAGCCTCCACCTCTTTCCTTACCCTGGTCGACCCCAGCTTACTTGAGTTTCTCCCTGGAGGCTCCTCAAATCGACGCTGCCCCAGACTCCAGTGCAGCTGTGCAGACCTGGGAGGACAGGCCTGACAGCTGTTCCTGCCCTGGATTACGGGTAGGCAGACACTGTGAAGGAAAGGGGCAGAGAAAACCCCAGGAGTGACCCTGGGACATAGAGGAAGTCTTCAAGGTGACTTCAGGCCACTGGCTCCAGAAAAGGGCTGGGCTAGCCTGGGTCTCTCTGAGGATCTGAGCCCAGCTCTCTGCCTTATGCTTCTCAAGACACATGAGCTGGGCCCAGAACACCAAGAGGAGGTGTTATGCCCAAGTCACAGAAACCCCAGAGACAACCAGGCACTGTTTGAGATATAAACACATAAGTCTTTATTAGTTCTCAAGGAAGGACTCTCATGGTCACCATCACAGCAGGTCAGAGTGAGAGCCCCGAGTCTAGCGATGCTTGGGGAATTTCTATGCAGATCAGCAAGTTAATATTTTAAAAACTGCATTTCTGGTATAGTCTTTGGGAACCGAATTCAGGGACAAAACCACCTAACAAACAGGATGTCTAAGTTATCTATTCTCTGCAGGATGTCTCAAGTTATCTATATGTACCTTGACCCTGCTACTGAGATGTTTGCTCAAGCGGACTTTGTGGTTTTCTTTCTGGAATTGGAGTTTAGCCCCTGGTCTCGCACAAAATGGAGTTTCTTCAAAAGCAGAGTTGGTTGAACTTTACAGATGGATGTGATCTCTGTGTTCCCGAGGCTTAGAGAGAGCAAAGCAGCCTGGGTTCTGTCCTCCTCGGTGGCTGCTGACTGGATGATTGATACCCAGCTTCAGAGCCTGGTAAGCATCTCTGGAGGAGATGCCCAAGCACTCTGTTCACCTGCTTTCTGAGACAGTGACAAAGTCCCAAGGCTGCCACATCACAAAGATGTCAGGTCATTTTGGCTTCACTGTAGGGTCTCAGTACATGGTCACTTGGAATTGTGGCTCTGGGCCTGTGGCAGCCAGGACATTATGGTGTGAACACAGGAAGCAGAGGGAGATGGGGGAGGGGATAGGATCCTAATATCTCTAGACTTTGCCCCTCTAAGGGACACCCAAGATGCAAACCACAAAGCTGTCTGGGACACCGCTCTTAGAGGGGTCTCTGGGCTCCGAGGCTCTAATTCAGACTGCCTGCCTTCTGGGTTTGATGGCTTCCTGATGTGCCCCTGCCTAGCCAGGCAACTGCACTCAGGCTTCATTGTATAGGTAGAAGGGAGCCAGGAAGGACTCTGGACCCAGGAGGGGTCTGGATTGTTGAAGTGGACAGAGGCACTGGAGAAAGACTCTGGAGGTCAGGAGGTGGAGCAGAACTTCAACAACTTTCTCCTCTTCCTCTTCCTCCTCTTCCTCCTCTTCTTCCTTCTCCTCCCCTTCTCTTCTTCCTCCTTTTCTTTCTCTTCTTCCTCCTTTTCCTCCCCCTCCTCCTCTTCTTCTTCCTCTTCTTCCTCCTCTCTGTCCTCTTCTTCCTCTTCCTCCTTCCTCTCCTCCTTCTGTTCTTTATTCTCTCATTCATCAGATCCTGACCTCAGTTTCCCTTCCCTCTGTTCCTCCCTACCTGCCCTCTCTTCCCTCCAGTAGAACTTCTTAGTCTCAGCTGTGAGGTGGAGGTGACACCATGACATTGGGACGTTGTAGGGATCCCATGAAATGATGCCTGTCACTTCCCTATAAATGAGGAGCCTGGGAGAGGCAGGAGGGAGGAGGTGGCTCTCTTTAAAGTGTCACTACAGTCGTGGTGAGCACTCAAGATATAGCTGGCACGAAGGGATTAGCCTGAGCGTCGTTGCACTGCCTCCTGGGAGGGTTTGGGTGTGGGACAGAGCAGATGCAGGTAGAAGCCCTGGGTGGGCTCTCTCATTGCTGGTCCTTTATCGTGATTTATATCATGCTTCCAGCTTATAGTCTCCACAGTGTGCAGGGGGAAACTGAGCCCAAGAGAGGAAGGAAGACCAGCCATGGCCCTATGAACTGTTCTCAGGGTGCCCTCTCTAACAGGTCCCACGGCACCCCAACACTCTCTCCCTTCTGTTCAAAGCAAGGCTATCACCAGACACTGAAGGAGGGTCTGCTTTCTTCAGGGACCCTTCCCTGAGATTTGCAGCTCTAGGGGCAGTGCACGTTGGAACACCCCTCTACCTCCTGTCGTCTCACTGGGCAGTGTTACTGAGGAATGACAGCCCAGCCTATCCTATGCTTTGTGCCACTTGCCGGAGTGCTGAGGTATTGGGTGTCTGGGGACAACTGAAGCCCTCATTATCCTGTGTTCTGGCACAGGCCTCCTTCTCTTTCTGGATTCAGGGAAGTTATTTGTTGCCATATTTGACACTTTCTGGCCCCCAATCTCTCAGGTTAGCCACACGTGACTGTCTGTGCACATGTGGCCCCTGCATGTGCTCATACAGGCTCAGTGTGGTCCCCACACATGACCTTAACTCTGATCGACATATGAATGAATGCTCATTGCTTGAGCCCTGCTCCAGTGTCTCCAGAACCTACGAGGACTTCCTGTTTACAAGAAGAAACACAGGGCAAGCGCAGAGGAAGCTGTTAGGCGTTCAATATGGGAATTTTGGGTCAAGTGGGATTGAGCATGGTTAAGAGAGCAAGATGTTTATTTGTTTTAATTTATTATATCTTGTTTATTCATTTCGCATGTATATGTGTGTACATAGTTTGAGTGTGTGCCATATGTACGTGTGGTGATGAGGAGACAGCTTGTCTGAGTGGGTTTTCTCCTTCCACCACGTGGGTCCTGGCAGGAGCGCGCGCGCGTGCACGCGCACACACATGCACACGCACACGCACACACACACAGACACGTGCACACACCTGTGTTCAGGGGACAATGTAAGGGAATCAGTTTCCTTCTTCTACCAAGTGGGCTCTGGATATAAAACTCAGCCCGTCAGCTTGACAGCAAGTGCCTTTATCCCCTGAGCCATCTCACCAGGTTCACGTATTGTATTTTTTAAAAGAAAGTTATTAGCATTTTGAACCCCAGAGTATTTTCTTCTCAATATTATATAGTCTAAATAAGCACTGGAAGTCGGCTGAGGCATGTTTAGCCCATCAGTGGCTACCCAGGCCGTGCCTCACACCTTAGCTCTATGCACTTCGCTTTTGAGGTTGATACTCATGAGAATGGCGTCTTGGGTTTTAGCGACTGCACCAGAAGTCCAGACAGGCTCGGTTTGCTGTGGAAAACCCAAATGGCAGTGGTTCGTAGTGGTACAGGACGCTCATTCATGCAAAGTTCATCCCAGGTCTGGTCCAGGTAGATCCGGTCCCTTACACAGAAGCATCTATTGGGATACAGACCCAGGTCCGGAGAGCGAGACACTAGCATGGCCAATCATACGGTCCAACAAGAAGTGATGGGCATGGCTATGCTGGCATCTCATTGGCCAAAGCATGTCACATGACTTACATAAAGGCAAGAGGGAAAGTGGTGTCTGAGTGAACAGCACTGTAGTAGTTATTCCTTGTTGTCTCCCCACCTCAACAGATTTTTTTGGTAACTGTACAGTAATCCACTTCAATTATGGAAAGCTCAAACTGTATTGTGTAAACCGCGGCTAGCAGACGGGTGTGGGTAGGTCACGTGGCTTTCAAAATGCCAATCATCCAAAGCGAGGGGCGAGAATTTCCAAGCCATCTTGCTCTCCCACAGACGTGAATTTGCACTTAAAAGCACAAAAATATCCCTTCGTCTGTTCATGGACACTTAGGCTGCTTCTGTCTCTTGGCTGTCTTGACGGCGCTGCCTGGAGTGCAGATGTCCCTAAACTGATTCTGTTTCCCCAGGAGAGAGATGTCTGGATCAGATGGTGTGTCTATTTTTAATTCTTTGAGGAACTGTACTGATTTTCATAGAGGCTGGACCAGCTCATATTCCCACCAGCCATGGATGAAGGCTCTTCTGTAGTTTTTCGACTTTTTAAAATGTTTTATATAGTGTGTGTGTATGTGTGTGTGCAGATGATGTGTGTGTGTGTGTGTGTGTGTGTGCACAAGTGATATGCGTGTGTGTATGTGCATGCTGTGTGTGTGTCCAACCATGCTTGAGCACATGTGCAGGGTCAGAGAACAACCTGAGTTTCTTTTCTACATTCGCCTTTCCAAGGGCTCTTGACCTTGACCTCGGGGTTTTGGGCCTGCTAGTCAAGTGCATCTCTCGCATGAAACCTTCTCTCTGGTCTCTCTTCCCTTTGATCCCAGCCTTTCTAACAGGTGTGAGGTGACGCCTACTGTGATTTTAGTTTGCATTGCTCTGGTGATCTCTGGTGCCGAGGGTGTTTGCACATCCCGCCTGGCTGTCTGGACGTCCTCTTTTGAGAAACGTCCCGTCTGGCTCTTGATTTTATATTTGGATTGTTTGGTTCTTCACTATGGAGCAGCTATTGGAGTTTCTTTCTTTCTTTGATCTCCTCCTTTATAAGTTTTTAGTTTTTAAGTTCTTTTGTGACGGGCTCTTACTATGTAGCTCTGTCTTGGAACTCACTTTGTAGACTAGGCTGCTTTTTGTTTTGTTTTGTTTTTTCGAGACAGGGTTTCTCTGTGTAGTCCTGGCTGTCCTGGAACTCACGCTATAGACCAGGCTGGCCTCGAACTCAGAAATCCGCCTGCCTCTGCCTCCCAAGTGCTGGGATTAAAGGCGTGTGCCACCACTGCCCAGCTTCTTTTTTTCTTTTCTTTTCTTTTCTTTCTTTCTTTCTTTCTTTCTTTCTTTTTTTTTTTCTAGGTTGCTCTTAAACTCACAGAGTTTTTCCTGCCTCTGCCTCCCCCATGATGGGATTTAAGGGATACACCACCATTCTGATGGTCCTTTTTAATTAAAAAAATATTTTTAATGAGCTGGAGTCTATACTGTAATCGAGGCTGGTCTGTAACCCACTATGTAGCCCAGGCTAACCTCAAAATCACAGCACTCCTCTTGCCTTGGCTTCCTCATTGCTGGGATCATAGGCGTGAACCATGACGTTTGGCTTCATTTTTTTTCTTTCTAAGATCCCTCCTCCCTCCTTCCCCCTCTTTCCCTCTTTCCCTCTTTCCTCTGTGTGTGAGTGTATGTTCATGTACATGTGGGTGCCTAAGATAGGCAGGAAAGGATGTCAGATCCCTTGGAGCTGGAGTTACAGGTAGTTGTGGACCCCCTGATGTGGGCCCTCTACAGGAGCTATTCATGCTTAGCCCCTGAGCCATCCTTCCAGCCCCATGAATTTCCTATGTGTCCCGCATATTAACCTTCTGTTCGATGTCTGTGGTTCTCCTTTAGTGACCCTTCCATGACCCCTGAGGATACCAGGATCTAAGCATTCTCAAGTTGCTGTAAAAAATGATGCGGTATTTGCATACAACTGACTAATCCTCTAGCGTACTTCTTCACATCATCTCTAGGCGACTTATACTCCCTGCCACTGGCAGAGGCTAGGAAAAGCTACCACACTGTGCTGTATAGGAAGAAATGACAAGGTGTCCAATAAATGAGACCGTAGCCCTAATTACATAGCACATGTCAGCTATGCCACGATACTTTGCTTTTGGATACTGTTTCCCAGTTGGTTGGATCCGAGATGCAGCAGGTAGGGACACTGAGGGTGACTGTACTTTGCATCATATGGCAGTCGTATGCCTCCGGGAGTTGGTCTCTGCCTTGTGGATTGGTTCCTTTGCACTGAAGGAGCTTATTCATGGGATATAATCCCACCTGGCTGTTTATGCTTTTGAGATATTGAAAAGAAAATCCTTGCCCAGAATGATGTGTACATTGGTGGGTTAGTCAGCCGTAAAAAAAGGAAGGAAAGCCAGCCATTTGTGATAACATGGAATGGAATCATGTTACTCAACATAATAATGAGTCTGGCATCAAAAGACAAATACCACCACCTCACTCCCATGCGCAATCTAAAAGAATCGACATGTAAACAAGGAGTGTAGCATGGTGCTTACCAGAGGCTGGAGCAGGGAGCAGGAAGAGGGGAGGGAAGGGGATCAGGGAGCAGAGGGCAGGGGCAGGGGCAGGGAGAGGGGCGGGGAGCAGGGAGAGGGGCGGGGCACAGGGAGAGGGGCGGGGAGCAGGGAGTAGGGAGCAGGGAGCAGGGAGAAGGGAGAAGGGAGCAGGGAGAAGGGAGAAAGGAGAAGGGAGAAGGATGGGGAGGAACCTGGATCAGAATCTTACTGAGGCTGAAGAAGCACATTCAAGATCTGTGAGCTCCAAGGATGTTAAGGATGGCATACTGTGTACATGAAAAGTTGAGTGGATGGTGAGGCTCTCAGTATTAGCTATGTGAGGTGGTCTTTTTGGTTATTGCTAGATTCATCCACGTCGCAATGGTGTGCAGACTTCAGAACATCCTGTCACACACATTAAATCACATGTAACGTAGTTTGTTTATTTTAGTTGAAAAGAAGAAATCAGGACAGAGACACATAGAGAGCAGAGGGCACACTAAGGAGAAAACCATGTACTAGCCAAGGAGAGACAACTCAATCTCAGACCTCTGATCACAGAGTTGTGAGACTAAAGAGTTACATTGTCTAAGAGAGAGAAAAGAAAAACAAAAATCAGTTTCTGAAAGATTTGGTTCCGGTACCATTAAGGAGCAACCTAGCTAGGGGAGACATTAGCTGTTGATGGTCAAGAGTCTCACTTTATTGGCTGAGCCGTTTTTGACTTCTCTCCAGTTTCAATAGTCTCTTTTTCTGTTCCGTTTGGTAAGGGACAAAAGACACAGTGTGGTGGGTGAGGCTTGGAACAGACCAAGGGGTGTCAAACCAGGGAGCTCAGAAGAGAGTAAGTATAGGAAAAAGTGGGGATGGTCTGTGACAGCTCTAGGGATAGTCTGTTTTGTGGCCCCAATAGACACAATTGCACACAATCCACAGAAGAGTCGGGGTCCACAGGGAACAGCTTTACCAACTGGTATAGTCACAGGCCTGCCAGCTCTGCATGGGAGGCTGGCCCCAAAAGATCAGAAGTTCCAGGCCAGCCTGAGCTACAGTGTAAGACCCTGTTTCAACTGAATAACTAAGTAACTGAGTAACTAAGTAACCAACCAACCAACCAACCTAACAGTGTTCTGATTTCACTGAAACAAATTTCAATAAAAATTTAACAGCCTACCAGAGGGCAGAACATAACATGCCTTGGTTCTTACAAGAGAAGGCCTGGTCTAAAGTCCGGTTTCAGGGCAGGGGAGATGGCTCAGTTGAGACAAACACTTGCTCTTCAAGTATGAGGTCTGGAGTTTGAATCCCCAGCACCTACGTAAAAAGCCAAGCATGGCTGTATGTGCCTGTACAACATTGTGGGTAGAGACAAAAGGATCCTGGGAGCTGGCAGGGTGACCAGCCTAGCAGAAATGGTGAACTTCTGGTTTGATGAGAGACCCAGGTCTGAATTCGTGTGCATCTGATATACACATGTAATGCACTCACGTGTGCACTCACGCGAGCACACACACACACACACACACACACACATTTTAGCCTACATGATGTTTGTGAACCCTTCCCTAAGGCTATATGATGTCACTAGGAATAGGGCTGGGATTGTAGTGGGAGCTGTAAGCTCTGCTCTGGGGACACAATGTTTCTGCCGTCATACATTGGCTCTAACCACAGTCTTAGACTCTTACCTTAACACTTTCCAGTGGGAAAGTGTCAAGTATTGGTACAGTTGCCACAAACACCCTTTCAGGCCCTTTACTCTGAGTGGAGAGTTCAGTCTGACTCCACAGTACTTTCCAAGTATGCGTTATGAACTGACGGGGGCCTGCCCTAGCCCTTTGGAGTTCAAAGCTGAGGTGGAACACACTATTGGAGGAAGGCCAGAAGACTGATGATCTCTGGCCTCGTAACTCTCTCTAACTGTCCTGGGGGCTAGAAGCTGATGGCTTCTGGAAGTCTAACACACTCTCTTGCTTATCCTTCAGCTGAAAACTGTTGGCTTCTTTTCTCTTTAACTCTCTGTGTTTAAATAAGCACTGTGGGGAACTTGCCCTTTGTGCTTGAACAAGCACGGTTTCTGGCTATTTTAACACATGCTGTTTAGCAGTGAGGAGTTAAGTAAAAGTGTTACTGCTAGAGCTTCTTTGGTGAGTCAGCCAGAAGCCTCTTGCTTGCTAGGCAAGAGGCTCAGAGCTCATTAACTCTTCTTGAACCAGAGAGAAAAGAAAGGAAAGGAAAGAAGTCACTCACACAGACAACATGCACAAGGGGTGAAGTGGAAAATGGCTATACTACTTTTCTTTATGGTTTTCAGCCTTTTAATAGCTTTTTAGACAAAAGTTCTTTATGTAAGAAGAATTACCTCAGAGATAAAATGTTACATAAAAGGGCAGTTACAGAAAGGTATTGTCTTAGTTAGGCTTTCTATTCCTGCACAAACCATCATGACCAAGAAGCAAGCTGGAGAAGAAAGGGTTACACAATGCTCAGTTTACACTTCCACACTGCTGTTCATCACCAAAATAAGTCAGGACAGGAACTCACACAGGATAGGAACTTGAAGGCAGGAGCTGATGCAGAGGCCATGGAGGGATGTTACTTACTGCCTTGCTTCTCCTGGCTTGCTCAGCTTGCTTTCTTATAGAACCTAAGACTACCAGCCCAGGGATGGCACCACCCATAATGGGCCCTCCCACCCTTGATCACTAATTGAGAAAATGCCTTACAGCTGGGTCTTATGGAGGCATTTCCTCAAGGGAGGCTCCTTTCTCTGTGATAACTCCAGCTTGTGTCAAGTTAACACACACAACCAGCCAGTGCAGGTTTCAATAACAAGTTCAAAGCAGTGTTTTACACTGCAAGCTCATTATAGGTTCAAAGCAACAGTTTTTACATGGCTTTGCCTTCTCATAGTGTACACCTGTGGCTTCATCCTTGGACCTGAATATTTTTCTTTGAACACAAATATATCTAAAGCCTGTATCTCTATTTAGTGTAGTTATGAAAGCTCATTGGATTTCTTATTATGTAGAATTTACTTAATAATAATTATGCTATTAATATTTATGACAATAATATGATAATAACATATTATATTATAATAATATAAACAGTAATCTGAGGGGTGGGCACATTCTATTATTTTTAAGGTTTATTTCTTTTATGTATGTGAGTATACTGCCATTGTCTTAAGACACACTAGAAGAGGACATCAGATCCCATTATAGATGGTTGTGAGCCACCATGTGGTTGATGGGAATTGAACTCAGGACCTCTGGAAGAGCAGTTGATGCTCTTAACTGCTGAGCCATCTCTCCATCCCAGGCACATTCTAGCTTTATTACATCTTTCTAGCAAAACAACTAAAATCACTTCTTAAAACTTTCTTCCTAAAATTATTTGAATCAATTCAGGATTTCTATAAAATCATTAATTCATCTAAACACTATTCAGGAAAGTTCATCTTCATATTGATCTGCAGGAAGTCTGTTCAATAAGGTGGCTAATGCCCAGGAATCATCAGGACAAGAGTGACAGGAAAGACGTATCTTCTTCAAGAAGCAATCCTGGGATGAAGTCTCTTGGGACCTTGACTCTCAGAACTCACTTATCATAAACCATGCAAAGATGGGGGCCACTTCCAGGAGGGCCACCTGCTAACCTTAGCCTTTCCTAGATGGCTCCTGACAATGAACCACCTGATCCCTGTGTCCTTGGAAAGCAGGGTTTCCCAGAGAGCCTTGTTTTTGAAGCTAAAGGCCTGGCCTAGAGCCAGCTCTGCGTCAAAAGCCCTGCACTCAGGTAAGTCCATTTTCTCCAGAGAGTTTATCTCAGGTCCTACCCAGGAACACAACATAAAGACAATGCATCACTTCCCTTTGCCTGAGCCAGGACCAGGGAGGTGTCCCCAAAGCACCAGCCATCTGATGGAGCAGCTGGGGACTGCAGCTGGTTTCTGATTCTTCCCACGACCAGAGTAGGCTGAGTATCTCCTGTGGCAGTAGAACCCTCTATCCAGTCCAGGACTGGAATGACATTTCCTGCCACCCCTCGCCCCAGGGCTCACAAGTCCTTACAGAAGAAGGCCAGTGGAACCAGGCAACTGTTGTGTGTGCACACGTGCCCTGCCCTGCCCTGCCCTGAGATAGCTCTTCCCAACTCTTCTTGCTCATCCTGGTTATTACAACCCTATCAGGTGGCATTTGTGTGTAAGCCCAGACACCTGGAGTGAGCACATTTAAACAGACAAGACAAACAGCTAACATTTCCAGGATGAAAAAAACAAAACCAACCAAACCAACAAAAACCCCGGGGCTGGTGAGATAGTTGTCAGGGGCGCATCTGCCATACAAGTATGGGGACCAGAGTTCTAGCCCCGCTACCCCCACCCCCACCCCCCCACTGTAGGATGCTAAGGATCCCAGCTCTCCTGGAAAAGTAGAGACTGTTCTAGAGGACATCAAGCTCGTTCCCAGCCCTGGTCTGTATCCAGGGTGAAGTATTACAGGAGTGGGAGGTAGGGCGTCTGAGAAACACCAGCTGGGGCTCAGTTAGTAGAATCTGAGGGGAGGCCAGGCTTCCTTTAGGGGTGCCCTGTGCTTTGTAGATCATGGAGAAAGGACATGGCTCACAGTCCAGGATACTCTAGGGACCCAAGAGTACCCCGTTTGTGTCTGTGGTTCCCTCCAGTGTCAAGCCCAGGCTTGCAGTAGACCAGGGTTGACTAGGAAAGCTTGAGGTTGAGCCTGGGTCTTCCCTTACTTCAGGACCCTGGGGAAGAGAGGCAGCCAGGCCTGGGGAGCCCAGGAGGAGGTGGGAGGGCACACCCAACTCAGCACCCATGCTGTTCAAAGGCACCAAGTCTGCCCCCGACCCTCTGCAGACATCAGCAAGGTAGAAAGTGCAAATGAGTCTGCAGGACCCCTCCTGTGGGGACAGTAAGGCTCAGGGAAATGGCTTCCATGCCACAAAACCCCAGACGGTGTTCTCTGTGCACTTTTTGTCCTTTTCCTGTCTTTTCTAAAACTTACTGACTGTATTGAGAAATTGATGAGTCTCACTAGGTGACATAGATAGGTGCCACCAGGGTGACAGGTGTGACGGCTGTGAGGTTGTGTGTATCCCCACTCCTTGCCAAGCTGGACTCCACTTGGGCCAGACATGGCAGGAAGAAGGGCTGTAGCCAGGTTTCAGGCAATGTATTTGATGGCCTTAGGCACATCCATGGCAGTTGGAGGAGCAGGACACAGGGCTGACCCTGTGGCCCTGGACAGCTCCTGCCTTTTCAGAAGATATAGGGACACAGAGTGGACAGCCAGCCAAGGGAGCTGTGGTCAGAGTCCTCTGAGACCATCGGAGGAAACCAAATGGATGGCCAGGATGGCTAGAGCTGTAGGTTCTGTGGGGTAGGTCCTGGATTCTAATCCTGGCTCCAGTGTCCCATCTCTCTTATTTTGGGGGTGGGACAGAGCAATTTTCTTGAAATGTCACTTATATGCTATAAGGTTTGACCATTTGGGGATGAGAATGTGGTTTAATTGGTAGGATGCCTGAGTAGCGTGCAGAAAACCCCGACTTCACTCCCCAGCACTGCCTAAAACCAGGTGAGATGGAACAGAGCACACGGCGTATGCCGGTAATCTTAGCATTCCGGAGTTCGGGATAATTCAGGGTCATCCTTGCTACATATGA
The DNA here is from genome assembly GCF_011762505.2 of Arvicanthis niloticus. NCBI lineage: Eukaryota > Metazoa > Chordata > Mammalia > Rodentia > Muridae > Arvicanthis > Arvicanthis niloticus. The sequence goes on along the minus strand of NC_133430.1, from coordinate 10,579,420 downwards.
AGTTTGAGAGCATTTGGGGGATACATGGGTTCTGCCCTTTATCTGGCTCATTTCGTACTTGTCGCCCGAGGGCAAACCATACCCAACAGCCCTCACACCTCTCCCTCCCCTCAACCTCTGGAAGACTCGAGTCGGGCTTTCTGTTTCTGTGGATTTTCCCCCTCTGGACTGCTCACGTGTTCGGTCTCGGGTGCTGTACAGCTGAGATCTCTCTCGCCTGGGGTAATGCCAGAGTCAGGACATCAGCTTAGCTCTGTGCAAGCCTCACTGATGGCTGATGGCACTGGCTACCACACCTGGCCATGTTGAACCTTTTGAGAACTCACGCTCCAGGCTGTGGCTTGTGGGTACATATTTTGTGTTCCACTAGCACTGTCGGCTGATGTCTCTGCCTGGACCCCAGTTCCCACAGGTTATGATCATACTGCGTTATGATCACTTTTACTCTGGGGAATATGGGGTCTCATCTCCCCGTGGTTTTGACTTTGGCTTCTTTGGTGGCTAAGGCTGCTATGCATTTTCTCAAATACTTACTGGGCAATATTTCTTAGCTTTGTGACCTCAAGCCTCAGTTTGCCTGCCAGTGTAAGGGGACAATGATAATATCTGTTTCCCAAGTTTATGGAGTGCTCAGTTCCTGACCCGGGATGCTTAACAGTGGACATTGTTGCTTGGAGCTGTGGGCTGAATTAGGGTCTTTCCTTCAAAAGCTTCACGATAAGAGAGAGAGACAGAGGAAGGCAGATACATGGAAGCATGTATGTGTACAAAATCCCATTAGAAGGGCCATCAGGGAAGGTGCTGATGGATGTGGCCCATCTCTGGGTGATCTTTCCTGCAGCTTTGAAATACTGCCAGGCTGTGGGTGGGCAGGCCAAGACAGACACTCCCCGGCAGAATGCCGACGGGCCTGGCTGGCACCAGGCATCTGACAAGGGGACTCGCTCTGTCCTTCTTATAAATAGTTTGGCCACCCCAGGGACTGCTGCAGTTGTGCCAGTCGCTGGAGGACTCTGTAGCCGGGAGCACCCTTCCGGGAGCACCCTTCCATGAGGCTGGGCAGCAGTGCCCTCCGTTGGGCACCTGTGGCCTGTGGAGGTGCCACCAGGCTGATTGTATAGCTGTAACCTGATCCAGGTGGAGGTGAAGGGACCTAACCAGCCTGTCACAGTGGAAACCAATCCACTTGGGAACAGCAAGCTTATTAGGAGGCTCCAGGGAACAGAACCAGGTGGGGAGGAGAGGGGAGTCTCTGAGGAGCCCTGGGTATTCACTGAGTCTATTCAGTTGGAAGGAAGGTGATACCCGATGCGGAACTCCTGGCTCTGAGCCAGATGTTCGTAGATACTGAGGCAGGCTGAGCGCCAGGTTCATTCTCTGTCCCTGGTACTGTATTTTGGGCCAAAAAGGCCACAGGTGGAAGACAGGGAAGGAGGGCAGGCCGGAGGAACCAGATTGACAATGGCACTTGAGTTCTGCCACCTGGTGCCATGGGATCTATAACCTCTCCTGACACTTGTCATGTGTACAAGAGGAGACCGCTGTCTGCTCTGGTTGAGATGTGAAATGTCCCTATAGGCTCGTGCCTCTGAACACTTGGTCCCCAGATGGTGGCACCACTTTGGGAAGTTATGGGTCCTATGGGGTTGGGGCCCAGACAGAAGAAGTGGGTTGTTGAAGGTCACCTTGAAGGTTAAAATCCAATCCCAGCTTCTGGTCCCAACTGGGCTTAGTGATAGACCAAAATGTGGGTGAGCCACCCCAGGTTCTTTCTGCCATCTTAAGCTACTCCCATCTCTGTTTCCCCTCTATTTTGGATTGTACCCTCCCAGCAAGCAAGCAAGCAAATCCTTCTCCCCCATCCAGCTGCTTCTGTCACCAGTACAGTGTCTTAGCAGATGGTCACCACGGGCAAATAAAGTAACATGTGCTCAAAGACCGAGCTGGGGAACTGAGGTCCTTTCAGATCAGCGCCCCTAAAAGCTTCTGTTTTATACATTTGACCTGTTGAGGCAGGGCTCTGAGGAGAAATAGAAAGGAGAGGGGGAAGCAGAAAGGGGCCCCAGGTGAAGTCAGACCTCCCCGAGGCAAGGATCCCGCCATCTTTGCAGATGGTCAGTAGATGTTTGCTGAATGTCTGTGCCAGCCGTATTCCATAGGGAGCTGTGGATGCAGTTAGCACGGGTACCACAGAGCTGGTTTGTTTGGTTGGAGACAAATTGCCATGTGTTAACAAAGCCTGCAGGAGTTAGGTGGATTCAGGCCTCAGAGCCAATCTGCCTCCTCCCTGATCCCAAACCTCTTTTCCTTGCATGGGACCTTCCCGACATTCTAAGGGCTGGGGTCTGGAGTTAGTGTCCCAGGACTCAGTCCCAGGTGTTACAGGCTTTCTGTCTCAGGTAGAAGTCCCCCCATGTGTCCTGCAGCTTCCCTGGGCCTCTTTTCTGCTTATTTCTGTACCTGCTTCCTCTTTTCTGAAACATCCTGGCTCCCCTCTGTGGTGAGGACATTCGTGACACTGAGGACATTGCCTTTAAGGACCCACCTGATAGCCCAGGATCATTTCTTCCCTGAAGTTCTAAACTACCCCCTCACTGCCTTCACACAGACACAGACATGGACAAGGACACGGACACGGACACAGACATGGACACAGACATACACATGGACACAGACACGGACACGGACATACACACAGACACGAACATGTGAACATGGACACGGACACAGACATACACACAGACACAGACACAGACACACACACACACACAGAGAGAGAGAGAGAGAGAGAGAGAGAGAGAGAGAGAGAGAGGTTTTTCCAGGGTCAGAGATTAGGACCTGGTTTCTCTGGGATCACTACTGAGCCCATTATAGAGAGGCGCACAGTTGCAGCTTCCCTGGGGACCCAGGAAAATGTCTGGAAGGAGCCCACATTCTTCCCTAGGTGGCTTTGCCGCAGAGACAGCAGCCCCATCCTTGCCCGTGATACCTGCCTCTTCCTTCTGGTTTTGTCTTGTTCCACTCTCCTGATAGCTGGAAGGGCAGCCTCACCCTGGATGTATCTTACTCTCTGCACTACAGAAGAGTCAGCCCTTCAGGCTCTTCTTCTGGACACATAGGGGCTGTTTCTGGATTTAGAAACATTTTTTTTTTTTTTTTTTGCATGTAAGTTACAGGGACTGTTTCAAACGAGAAGAAACACAATGACCTTTGATCTGCATGTATACCCTAATCCTATGGGCATCAAGACTGCTCTGAGCGCTTAGGGACACCTTGTAGTTACTGTATGACAAGTTCACCTAACATTCACATGGTATTAACTTGGAAATGACTTAGTCAGCAAGGAAGGCTGACTGTGGGCTCTGTAACACTCCCTTGGTTCAAATGAGGGATTTGGGGTTTGGTATATGGGGTATGGGGTGCCTGAAACCCAGTGCCACCGATATGGAGGGACCAGTATATGTGGGTTTTGTTGGCAGCTAGCAGCTCTTCCTTTTCATCCACTTCTATCCTCCCTGCAAGGTCAGGCCCTGAAGTAGGAAGTATCCCAGCCCCCTTAGTAAAGAGGCTAAGCCTGGGGCTCTGCTGACCTGAGGTGCTGAGAGACAGCCTCCCTAGCAGGCAGTGCGACCTCAAGGGTGGGATACTGCTGCCCCATGGCCTCTAGGGCCTGACCCTGGATGGCCTGTGAACTGCAGCTTGCCAAAGGCAATTGTCTCTGTCCTCCCTACCCCCAGGTCCTCTTTAGAGCAGTTGATTTACAGCCCTGAGACAGCAGGGTCCCTGGGAGAGCATGCATAGGCCTGGGTCCAGGGATGGCAGCAGCTGCTAGCCTTTAAAAAAAATAGACATTTTAGGGACCAGGGAGACAACTTAGTAAAGTGCATTGGGATCCGAGCTGAGGTCCCCAGAACCTGTGTGAAAAGCCTGGAGACATGGACTATTACCCTAGCTCTGAGAAGGCAGACAGGGGAAGGTCACTGAAGCTTACTGCCACCAGCCTGGCTCCAGGGTTGGTGAGTGACCCTGCCTTAAAACCTAAGGTGGGGAGCCACAGAGAAAGACACTGATGTCTGCGGCTGGCTTCCATACACACACACACACACACACACACACACACACACACACCCAGGAACACATACACATTACACAAAAATGTGCAGTTCAGGGCTTCTGAGATGTGTAAATGGGTAAGGGCTTGAGTTTAATCCTCTTGACCCCCAGATTTTCACATGCACCCCACTGAGAAACACCCTCATTATAATAAAACAAAAGTTAAAAAATTTAAAATACACATTTTCAAACAGTATTTTAAGAGTTAAGCCTAAGCAAAGAGGAAGGGCCCAGGGTCATACTCAGGAAGCTGAAAGGCAGGGACAAGGGACAAAGAGTCCGAGTCCTGGCTTTGCCTCCAGCTCTGTCATTTGTGGGCAGTGACTACACCTAAGCCTCAGTTTCCCTGTTTGTACCTGGGTGGGCACATTACACGTGGAGAGGAGTGTGCACACACCACAGTACATTTACATAGATACAGACACCACATACACACACATAGGCGCGCACCACACACACATATACATACCACACACAGATACACACACATACACACACACCACAGAAACACACACCACACACACACCACATATACACATACATACCACACACAGATACAAACATATACACATACCACATACCACACACACCACATACCACACACACCACACAGATAGACAGACACATACACACTACATATACACCCCACACCACACAGACAGACAGTTAGACACATACACACCACACCACAAACATACACCTACACCACACATAGACAGACACACACATATGCAGGTACACATACACAGAGACACACAGTATACCACACATAGACAAATACACACACACACACATAGACACAGAGATACAGAAACACCACACCACACACACACACACACACACACACACACACACACACACACACATATACACACCAGTGTTCCCAGGGATACGTCTACATCAGCCCAGTTCCACACACTTCTTTGAGTAGATTCTCCAAGAGGGAATTCCCCGAGGGTTTTAAGCGTGAGCGTCTGAGCCTGGCCATCTCCTCTCAAGCTCTGACTTTCTTCACGGCCTTCTAGAGCCTCAGACCCAGCGCTGCTCCTCACCCTCTGTGACCTTCAGTGATAACTGTCATCCTGACAGAATCTGAATCATCTGGGAGACAGTCTATGCCTGTCTGTGAAGCACTGTCTTGATTACATTACCTGTTGTGGGAAGACCCATTTTGATTGTGAGGGGACCCCCTGGGCTGGGATGTGGCCTGTGTAAAATGAAGAAAGCAAGCTGTGTGTAGGCCTGCAGCTGCCTCTCTCACAGAGTTGTCGGGTATTTCCCACAGCAGCAGCTAAGGACGCTAGACTCTTCCAGCAGCTGAGGCCGACAGGCAGTTCTCATCTCCTGACGATTGCCAGTGCAGGCCCCTCTTGCTGGGGTGCCAGGTCACCCCCAGGTGACTTCTTCCCTCTGCTTTCTTCTTTCCTGATGGGGAAGGTCCCCCTTTGTGTAGTGATAACCCCTAAGAGTCTCCATCACCCTCTGGTTCCTGTCTGCTGTCCCTTCTAGGTGGTAGTGTCTGAGGCAAGGTCTGATTCTCATCTCTCCCCAGGACCTGGCACACAGTAGGTTCAGAACTGTTATGTTCCACCTCATGATCATTAGTGTTTCTTCAAAGCCTTTCAGGAAGGCCCTCTGCTAGTAACTGAAGCTGGAAGGGTGCGTTCGGCAGTGGGGCTAGTCCAGGGTTGGGCTGCAGGGTTGTGGGGCCTAGGGGCAAGCCGCAGAGCTTTCCATTAAGTATGCCTACTAGATCAGTGTCTGAGGTCCCCCTAACCATTGCCACACCAGATACACTATGTGTAACATCCCTTCCCTGGGCTTCAGTGGCCTGATTTGTAAACGGGAGGGAAGCCGCAATTGGTAGTGTCTGAAGTGTTCTGAAACTAGGGGTGTGAAGCCATGGGGCATGACCATGACCGAGCTTGCTGGTGTCCAGGCATCCCTGCATGAAGACATGACATCCAGGTAGCTTCATGGCAAGCAGCAGTGTCACCAGCTTGGCAGAGTCCCCATCCCTCAACCCTGCCTCCTGCCACAGTGCCACAGTGGCATGGGTGACCCTTGTGGGCCCTGTGGGCTCTGTCAGACTTCTAGGCGTGGCCTGCCTGGCTCTCATCTCTGTGCTGAGGAGGAGGAAGGGCCAGGCAATGGTTACGTGACCTCAGGGGTTTCCATTGGTGGCCTTGAATTCTTGCTTTGTGCTATGGACCTCCATTTGACTGGCGTGTATTCAGGACAGAGGCGTGGGTGGGCATGAACTCACTCTTTCCAAGTCTTGTTCTGAGGCTGGGTGACTCAGCTTGGAATCCCAGCAAGGGCACCACTGGCTGAGCCACTGGCCAGTTCTGCAGTCTGAGTATTCCCCTCAGCCTCAACAGCCTGTCTGTCTCCCTTCCTTGTACATGGGATGTATAATACCAACTCCACAAATTTCTGTAGCGCCTTCTCCAGGCCATGCATACGAAGCCCAGTGTATAGGAGGTGCTTCATCAAACCCCTGTGCCCTCCAGGCCTTCACTGCCTTGCAGGAGGGGACAGGTGGGAAGGAGCTGTAAACCTAACCCGGCGCAATCTCACTAATGGTTGATCTCCGTTTTCCGAGGAGGAGGAGGTCAGGCTTCCTGCACAGGGCCAGAAACAACAGGCCTTTGTCACTGTTCTTTCGGAAACAGGAGGGACCACACAAGCCAAGTCAGGTGTTGGCTCCTTATCTTTCCTGGCAAAGCAGGGCCTCTGGGCCAGGTCCCTGCTGGCAGCCTAAGGGAGGCATGAATAATATAGAAAGGCTGGCACCGGAACCCCAGCCACTAGTCTGTGTTTTGAGCGTGGGGGGGGGGGGGGGGAGACAGCCTTAGGCAGCCTGAGAGTCCGAGGTCCAGAGCAGCTGAGGGGTCCATAGCAGCTAAGGCATCTCTCTCTCTCTCTCTCTCTCTCTCTCTCTCTCTCTCTCTCTCTCTCTCTCTCTGTGTATGTGTGTGTGTGTGTGTGTGTGTGTGTGTGTGTGTGTGTGTGTATGTGTGTGTGTTACTGTGAAGGCTATATTGTTACATCTCAGATCCCTACAGGTGGTATGTCCTTGGGCCTCATCCTTGGTTGGCTGGCTCCTGGAGCTGGCACAATTCCCTGTGCACAGTAAGGTGCCTAGGGGCGGGTGTGAACTGGTCACTCCACTGCTAGCCTCCCGGGAGGCTGGGTTGAGAGCCAAGTGCACACATGATCTCACCTGTGAAGGCCAGGAGGAAGCTGAGAAAGGACTCGGTGCTGGACTATGCTCAGCCCAGGGAATTGTAGCCATGAAGGAACTGATTCTGCAGTACCACTGACCTGCACGGTTACCCTCTGGCAAGAGGCAGAATGTGACACTGACTCCCTGCCCTCTCACCCTGCTCCCTGTCATCTAGTCAGGAAACTTTACAAGGATCATCTTGACCCTGGGCTGGTTTCTTTCTTTCTTTCTTTCTTTCTTTCTTTCTTTCTTTCTTTCTTTTTTTTTTTTTTAAGATTTATTTATTATATATGAGTACACTGTAGCTGTCTTCAGACACACCAGAAGAGGGCATCAGATCTCATTACAGATGGTTGTGAGCCACCATGCGGTTGCTGGGATTTGAACTCAGGACCTCTGGAAGTGCAGTCAGTGCTCTTAACCACTGAGCCATCTCTCCAGCCCCGCCCCCCCGGCCCCCCCCCCCCCCCCCCCCCCCCCCCCCCCCCGCCCCTGGGCTGGTTTCTAAGAAAAAAGAATCAGGAAGTGGAGTTGTGCTAGGGATACTTTGGGATCCCTATCGGCATGTGTGGGTCCTAGATTTGTGTACTGAAAGTCCTTCTCTATGCTTCCGAGAATGGCACCCCCAATGCTATCAGAGCCTGGGGGAGGGCACCACACAGTGCTAATTACACATCTGATCTGAGGGATCCAGGCGTGGAAGAGTCAAACAGTATGACCGCACCAAAGACGAAATCACAGGCTGGCAGTCCCGGCCTGGCCCTGACACAGAGTCGTAGGAGATAGCAGGCTGACTAGCCAGGATACTCCATCTAGCCCCACTGTGAGTCACTTGCTGGCTGGAGGCCCAGGTAGAAGTTGAGGGAGGCCTGTGGCTGGACTTCCCGGGGTTAGCAGCTCATCACTGCCCTCAGATTCTTGATGGGTTTGTGGCCTCCGGGAATCGGAATGAAAGATCACAAAGTGGTTGGTCATGTAGTTTTAATCTGTGTAAAATTCTAAGCACATTTCTAAAGGGTGCCTGCTTTATTGGCCTTCCCAGACCAAGCCTAAAACCTAAGACATTAAAGATGACTGGTCTAGGGAGTTTATTCAAATTTCACGTTGAAGCTAGGTGTAATACTATCTTAGTCCCAGCTTCTATGAGAACGTACTAGGTAGACATCTTGACCCTTGGAATTCAAGGCAGGCACGGGTAACGATGATGAGACCCTGTATCAAAACAGTAATGACAAAAGGGGCATATTCTGGACTAGAGAGTCTGTGTGGTCCCCTAATGTCAGAGATCTTTGGTCTCAAGTGCCATTGGACACTTTATTTCTAAAAAATTATTTTAAATTTTTATTTATTTTGTGGTGTATATATGTATACACTTGTGGGGGTTCCATGCCCCAGAGCATGTGTGGAGATCCAAGAACAATTTAAGGAAGTTGATTCTTCCTGCTCAGTGAATCCAGGGGATTGAATTCAGATAGTTAGACTTGTCAGCAAGTACCTTTACGTATTAAGCTCTCTCTCTCTCTCTCTCTCTCTCTCTCTCTCTCTCTCTCTCTCTTTTTGGTTTTTCGAGACAGGGTTTCTCTGTGTAGCCCTGGCTGTCCTGGAACTCACTCTGTAGACCAGGCTGGCCTCAAACTCAGAAATCCGCCTGCCTCTGCCTCCCAAGTGCTGGGATTAAAGGCATGCGCCACCACCGCCCGGCGTATTAAGCCCTCTCATTGGCCCCTTTTGGACTTTCCATGGAGACTCTATTTCCCTTGTAAGTCACTTTCTCAAACCCCTGTCAGAGTCTGCATCCCAATAACACACAGGCACTGCCCGTCCACATTAGGTATGGGTACGCCGGTGCCCACATGAATGTGCAAGGAGATATTCCTATAACCAGACTAGCTGCAGGACTTTCAGGGTCCTGTGTGAAGCGGGCACTCAGAAGAATGCTACAGGACTGCACCACACTGATTCTGAACCATCTAACCAGCTAGAGCCCAGCACATATCCACGAAACCAGAACTGCGAGTGTATATCCCAAATCCTCAGATGAATATCCCCACAGGACAGACACCCATGAACACACACTCGTGTGCGTATACACCGAAAATTCTCACACATGTTCAGAGGCAATGAGACTTTTAAAATACTCTTTCACTGTGATAGGAAGTGTGCTGCTTAGCATTTAATGAGGAAAAAAAAAAAATCAGAGTTGAATCACGTGTGAAATGCTTGCAGTGAGAAGCACCAGATGGAGCAGTCTGTGAATCATTGTCTTGGGTTTCGTGTGTAACGTTTTAATTGGGTTGTGACTAGTTTGGGAAAACTTTTAGGTTTCTTCTACTCCCAAACCCAAACTCAACTGTCACTAATGCTTTCAACGCCCTGAAGCTTCCTCAATAAAATGTGGACTTGCTTAAGAGCTTTTGTAAATGTTTGTCTACCAAAGAAGAAAGTACAGGACAGCAAGTTCTCTCGCTCGCTGTTGCTCTCTCTCTGTCTCTGTCTCTCTTCCTAAGAGCAAGAAGAAAGGAAACTTGGGCAAGCACAAGGGAGGGATTTGGACCCATAGCATCCATGGAAAAGCCTGGCACAGTCATATAACCTCAGTGCTGGAGTGGGGGAGGGGGAAGTAGATGCAGCAGATTCCAGGAGCTCAGCTGCTCAGCCAGCCTAGCCAATCAGTGAGCTTCAGTTTCAGTGAGAGACCCTGTCTCAATAAACAAGGTGGAGAGCATTCAAAGGAAGAAAACTGTGGTGTGCCAGCCCCGTGCTCAACTACTGTGCCCCACTATTAGAAGCACCAGGCACACTGGCTGCCTGGCACACAGTGGGTCTATGGCAAGTGATAACATTGCTGTATTTCTTAGGATCTTACTGACCGTGAGATTCATATATTTTCTAGGCCATTAAGAGAGGAAATGCCCCTTGTAAAACTCTGGCATCAGCCAAGATGCACAGAGAGAGACTCACCCAGTCTCAGAGGTGCATGACAAGTATGTCTTAGAGTTGATGAGAGCCACTGTCACCTGGATGGAAAGGCTGAGGCCAGTACCCTCCCACTGAATGCCATAGTAGCTGGGGCTGAACAGAGTTAATTTCTGAAGAGCATGGAATTTCACTCACCTTCATAGGAATTGCTTTGGGAAAAGAGGTGCAGCATCCCCTGAAATGCTGTTCTTGAGCCCCCGTTTAGGCAACCTTAGGGTCCAAGGCCCATGGTGGAGGCTCATTCTTTGGATCACCCACATTTTAGCACAGACAGGTGCAGTGTTTGGGGGGGGGGGTTCTTCAAAGTGAGTTTCGGAGCCCAGTAGTGATGCTGAGGACTGGAGGCCTGAGTCTTAGTCACACTCACAGTGACTCATTATACAAGGAGCCTTCACAGTGGCAAACGGCCTTGGAAGGCAATGCGCTCATGAATATTCATAGACTGGCCCCCATCAATTATGCATTCCATGTCTTCTCTGGGAGAGGCTGAGTGATTTTTTGCCCCAGGCGACAGAAGGCTTGCTCACAAGCACATCCCTCCCTCCCTCCCATCACAATAGATGAGGGGCATGTTAAGTAAGGCCAGAACTCTGGTTGTACGAGCCCTTGGGCTTTCCTTGGCTGTGGTTACACTGATGATCATGGGATACCAGTGCCTGTATTTGTTTAGGGAATAAGCCGTCCCAGATGCTGAAGTCACTTGATCTTACAGGGACCCCACAGGTCACAGCTAGCTGCCATCCAGATGTGTGTGTCATTCACATGTTCTCCAAACTAGAGCTTCTCAGGTATAGGTGGCCAGGTGCCACAGAACCAGTGCTGGGCTTTGGGGTCAGGGTGGAACCCAATTCTAGCAGGACCAGGAGGAAGAGATCAGGCAGTGCCTGTGTTAGGGAGAGGGGCCAGGGTTGATCCTTTCCCTTCCTCTGCCCTCTCTCTTCCTCTTCCTTTGTGTGCACACCGATGGCACACTATCAAGCATGGCTGGCTGTGTAGCATGCATGCTGGGGGCACGGCTTTCCTCAGTTGGGCCTTCCCTTACTGGCTCAGCTTTCTGGGTTTCAGTGATTCTGACGCCTCTATTGGAGTGTGGTTCTGGATGGCAGGTCTCAATTCTTTATATGTTTCCTGGGTGACTTCAACACTGTTGCTGCTATGCACAGTCAGAGGTATGGACACTCACATTTCCTTTCATTCAACCCTCCCAGGAACCTGGAGAGGGCATGGCATCTTACACACAAACTGGGCTGCACCTAGAGAGGGGACGACTGTCTTACTTAGCAGTCCAGCTTCGGCCTTCCTCTTCTGCAGCAGGGTTTGAGAAAGCTGCTTTCAGATGCTGTGTATAGTCCTGGATTAAGAATTGTGGGCTGGGCTCAAACCATTCTATTGGGTGTGTGTGTGGGGGTGGGGTGGGGTGGGCTTCCTAAGTGAGTAAGAAGCCAGGATCTCTCCAGACAATTAAGTGGGGAAAAGAAAGATGAAAGCCGTTACAGTTTTTATACTTGGGATCTGTCCATCAAAGGGCTTCTACCATCTGTCCATCAAAGGTCTCCCTCCTTCTTCCTTCCTTCAGTGTCACAGCTACGTGCTGCTCAGTTGCTGCTGGTGTTCAGAAGGACTGTAGAACCTGAAGTCAAACAAGGCGGCTTTCTGCCTGCAACTGTCCCCTTCTGTTGTGTCAGTTTTACTAAGCAGTCTGTTTGTCAAGTCACTGTTTAGAGGATGTGACTACCATCTCCCCTCTACATTAGTTCTATGTCTCCTTGGAAACCAGTGACCACTGTTGCCTGGTCCCTCCTCCACCTGTCTTCCTATAGCATTCAACTAGGATGTAGGCCCATTCTATACTTGCTGCATTATGTTCAGTAAGTATAAAGCCGGGGCTCCAATACTGCCAGCCCACTTAACACCCTCCTGTGTGGGTTTGCTACCACAGAGCCAAGCAAAACTCCAAAGAGCTTCCATCGGGCAGGGAGAAAGGGAACAGGAAGATGTAGATGGTAGACAAGACCCAAAGCTCGAATCAGCACCGACAGGACTTTTCAGCATTTTCTTCCCACCTGATGCTCATGAAAGAGCTTTTCCAACCACTCTCTCACTCGAGCGTTCGGGAAGAGTCTCAGAGCAGCAGAGTTGGGACTTGAACACCTTCTTCTTTTCAGCTCCAAGTCAATGTGGCTTCACCAATCTAAAACCATTCACACAGGATGTCCCCACGGTAGATCTTCGATTGGTATTTGTCAGATATCTGGGGCTTGACAGACATCACAGTTTTGAGTAACACTGAAGGAAGGTGGCGTATGGAACAGTGTAGTAGGTGTCAAACACAGGCTAGGAGAGATCTCTGTGTGTCACTGGGCCCGGCTGCCCTCTCTCTGCCAGAAACAAGCTGCCCAGAGTGAGTTTGCAGGGCTCGACAGGAGGGATATTGACCACATTCTCGGGTCATAGCAAGGATAGGTAAGGACCTGATAGGGAGGTGACAGGATGAGAACAGAAAATAATCTCTATCACCAGTTCAAATGGGGAAGAAACTTATGAGATTTGATCGTCACAAAGTCCAGCACCCAGATCATGAAATGACAGAAAATCCAATGACGATCAGACAAAGATGTAGAGGGAGAAATGAAAGATTCTGATTCATGTGGGACAGACAGCACTTTATATAAATCAGCTGCAAAACTGAGCCTTGAACCAGACAGTGACCTTGACTGCCAGCGTCTTCCTCTGTCTCATGTGACAATAATAGCAGTGGCCTGGCTGGGTCATTTCTAAATTTATTTATCTCATAAACTTTAAAAAAATTATAGCATCCAGAGTGTTCAGATGCTAAGTGTATGGCTTTCTGGATTTTCACAAAGTGAGCTCACCTGCTCAGGAAGATGACACAAGAGCTGCCAGCCAATAGCCCAGCATGGAGGAGCCTGAGAAGCTTCCACCCGGAGCCAAGAAGCTGTGGGCAGTTGATGGCTGCTAGGGGGAGGGAGCATTTTCTTCAGGGGCGTGGCCCATGGTAGGTTGCCAATGCCCCAGTCGATGGTCTCACACTAGGTACATATGGGCAGCACAAACTGGCTTATAAGAAAGAAGGAAAGAGGACATGAAAGTTGGGAGGCTTTTGTAGGAGGGTGATGTAAGAGGAGTTGGGGAGGTATGGTGGGTGGACAGATGAAGTTACAATGTGTGCATGCATGCCATTCTTCAAAGAGATAGGAGCAGTCATAAACACCCAGACTACATGCAGAAGAAAAGAGAAGAGAAAGGAAAGGAATGGAAAGGAAAGGGAGGAAGGAAGGAGGAAGGAAGAAGGAAGGAAGAAAGATGCATGTCCTGTGCATGACTCTGTTCTCAGAGAATTAGCATCTTCCCATTGAGTCCATCATCTTCCACCGTCCCCACACCCCAAGACGAGCACGGCTCCGCTTCTCACATTAGTTTGGTTTTGCTCCCTGCAGATTTTGTGTAAATGACAACAGCATACGTTGGTCATGACTTGGAGCCACTGAGCTCTCATGGGTTCTTGGTGAACTGTCTACTGTAACATTGTGTTCAGAGACTATTGTATTTGAAGGCTTTCTGTAGGTTCTCCATCACTGTAACAAAAGACATAGTTTGTTGTAACAATGTTTTTCTAAGGGCATTAGACTGGTAGGAGTGTGTGTGTGTGTGTGTGTGTGTGTGAGAGAGAGAGAGAGAGAGAGAGAGAGAGAGAGAGACAGAGAGACAGAGAGAGAGACAGAGAGACAGACAGAGAGAGACAGAGAGACAGAGACAGACAGACAGACAGACAGACAGAGAGAGAAATTACCAGACAGACATAGGGAGTGACCAGGTTTACAATTAGTTTTGGTTTGTGCTGTTGTATTTAGTATTATAAAGCATTCCACTATTAATACAGTAAGATCTGAGAAAGATTTTCTCTCTCTTTCTGAGATATAGATAGATTCGGTTGGATCATTTCTAGGTCGGGTCAATTTGTTTGCATAAAAAAGCAAAAGGGTCCCAAATGTCAAAAGAAACAGGTGTTTGTTTGTTTTGAGAGGCTCACTGTATAATCCTGGGTGTCCTGGAACTTCCTGTGTGGACCAAGCTGGTCTCAAAGTCATAGCTGCCTGCCTCTGCCTCATGAGTGCTGGGATTAAAGGTCCACACCCTCACACCTGGTTACCCTCTTTCTTTTTTGTGGCTGCATCTTCCAAAAGCCATCTTAATCCACTCTTAGAGGAGAGCCCCCAGTGACTTCCCAGGAGACTCTATCCCACCACCCTGGTGACATGAACATGTGGGTATGGCCTTAATCTATATCAAAACCAGAGCATGAACCAAGGCTGAATGACATCCCTGGGCACAATGTGTGTTTACATATGTTTGTAGAAGGACATGTGGGGCATGGGCAGAGAGAGTGTGTGCAGTTAACATGCAAACATGTGCATTTCCTTAGGCAACTGTGGTCACAATAGTACATTAAAGATGGTTTTCAGTTGGACACTAGCAACAGAAGCGAGAACGACCCAGTAGCTTCGTCTGCTAGGACACTGCACCCAGAAGGGAGGAGGGCCTGATGACAGGGCAGACCCCGGCAGCACACATGATAAAGTTCCTCACAGTTGTCCCCAGGAGCAAATGAAGAAACACCCAGAAGAGTGCTTAGGAGAGGTTGTGTGGTTTTTGTTACTGACTACTGACAGAGGCTCAGCTGTGAAGCTGTCTTGAGTGATTTTTACCACAGACAGTCTGTTCCTCAGCCTCTTTTTCTCCCACAGCACTGATGTGGTATAAGCACGTGCCAGGGTGGTGATGGGCCAGAGGCTGTCAGGGCAGGAGAGATGCCAGGAAGGAGTCTGCCTCATGGCACACCCACATCCCGCTCTGTCATGCAAGGAGGGCATGGTTGGCTGCTGAGGACTGGGGCTCCTGACGGTATGGAGGATGCTTTGAGGCAGAGTTTGGATGTCAAAGATGTTCCTTGTCAACCCTATGTCAGCAGAGCTTCCTGGAGGAGGAGGCACCCTGGAGTAGGGCAAGGAGCCTGAGAGAGGAGAGGGGCAGGGCAGATGGCCAATCCTGATGGCTGTTGATTTTCTACATGGCATTCTTTTCTACAATGCCTTCTGCGACTCTCATGTGACCACTGAACACAGTGGCTTGGGACTAGGTCCTTGCAGGTCTTCTAGGCCTCACCAATCACTTCCCAGAAAGCACTATGTCTGGGGTTCCCTTTCTCATTGCAGTGGCCCTGATGTTCACAGACAGGCGCATGCATCCAGCTCAGAGTGGGCAAGCGGCTTGCCCACAGGAGTCTAGCTCCTTGAGTCTGCCTCCACCAGGTTTCTCTCCTTTGCCCACCATCCAGGCCAAGGTGGACCACTCCCTCCATCCAGTCTCCCCTCTCTAACAGATATAGCCCCAAGTCCAAGTTCCTCCTGTTAGGGTATTAGGCACTGGCTCAGTGTCCACTGTTAGCTATGGCCAGGTTCCAAGTGTACCACTTGATCCCTTCTCCCAAGGAACACAGAACATAGGCTGAGCTATGCACGGGCATGAAAGCATGGGTGTTCTATCCTCAGTACCAGATCTTGGGTGAAACCCTCAGGACTTCCCTGGTTCATGCCGTGATGTGTCTGTCCGTTCTGCTGGCCAGAAAGCCAGGTGCACCAGAGCTTCTGGGTCTGAGAGAGGTGAGGCAGACTCTGCCTCAGAGGTAAGTCCTCAGACCTGCCCCATCTCTAGGTGGGGTGCAGGAAGCCATGGTTCCACAATATGACTTCTTTTCTGTCTGGTTTCAGTACATCTGTGTTACCTCTTGACCCACACTGCCTCACTATGAGTAGAGCAGCTGGGCTGTCACATGTGGTTCTGGTGACACCAGGAGTGGCTTGAGCTACTGAAAGGCATATCTCGAGGGAAGTAGTCCTTGCCACCCACAGATTGTGTGGGACAACTCTCACGCCACTTAAGAATAGGAGCGTCGTCCGATACTAAGAAAGTGAGTTTTACCGAAGGAGGAGAGTGAACCACAGCGTTACCTAGATCTACAACAGTGGTTCTCAACCTGTGGGTCTCCACCCTTTTGGGGATCAAATGACTCCTTCACAAGGGTCACCTAAGGTCATTGGACGGCACAGATATTAACATTATGACTCATAACAGTAGCAAAATTACAGTTAGGAAGTAGCAACAAAAATAAAAATTGATTGGGGGTCACCAAAGATGAGACAACCTGTATTAAATGGTTGAAGCCTTGGGAAAGTTGAGAACCCCTGATCTGAAGTGTCACTGCTACATCAGAAGACCTGGCAGTATCACCTCTGGGTTGAAAGAACCAGTCTCTTGGGGAAAACACAAACAATTATTTATTTATTTATTTATTTATTTAAGAAAAGCTAATACAGCCGGGCGGTGGTGGCGCACGCCTTTAATCCCAGCACTCGGGAGGCAGAGGCAGGCGGGTTTCTGAGTTCAAGGCCAGCCTGGTCTACAGAGTGAGTTCCAGGACAGCCAGGGCTACACAGAGAAACCCTGTCTCAAAAAAACAAAAACAAAAAAACAAAAAAAAAAAAAAAAAAGAAAGAAAGAAAAGAAAAGAAAAAAAGAAAAGAAAAGCTAATGAATGTTCCGTGGAGAAGTCAAACAGAAATGACCATGCACACCTATCCTGTGTTCAGTCCTGATGTACAGTGTGAACATGAGGGTGGTGTGTACATACGGTGGGATCCCAGAGCCCAGCTCCTAGGGGAACCTTGAAGGGGAGGAAAATGAGATGTTCTGAGCAGGGTAGTGCCTCAGGCCCCCGTCCTTGCCTGCAGGGCTCACATTGCTGCATTGATGAGCCAAGGGAGAGGGATGGGAACAGTTCCAGTACCTCCGTTCTCTCTTCCAGTGAAGCAAGATGGTCCAGCAGCCGGGAGCACAGCTCTAGAGAAAATCAATCCCATGGGACGGGGTGGGGGCAGTTAGAGCCAATGGAACGAAATTGACTTCCGGAATGTGTTCAAAGTCTGGTGTTCCTTGCAGACCTTGGCGCATCTGAATATCCTGGAGAGATGCTGATCTTCGGGGCCTGCTGATCAGCTCCCAGGGCTGGCTGATGTGCCTGATCCAAGGAACAGGCTTTGAGCACCGAGCCATCATGTGGCACTTTCATGATACCCTTGGGTTGTGGTTCACATGGACAGGTCACAAAGACCATAGAGGGTTAGGTAGGCTTCCTAGAGGGGACACTGGATGTGCTGCTGAGGAGAGAGAGGGAGATGGTCAGTGTGTCAGGAAGGAGCAGGCAGGACTTACCACATTAGTCACAGAAAATGTGGGGTGTGCTCTCTGTGGCCAAGGAAGTTACTGTGCTTGGAGAACTGAGACTCACCTTGGGCCCAAGATTAGAGATGGCTGCTTTATAGCACATCCCCAAAGAATAAGTTCAAGGTCATGGGGAGGGAGGAGAGAGGGAGGGTCGTTATGCCTTGGAGAATTAAGGCTGGTATACGAGAGGGTGAGAACCCAGAGTTTGGTGTCTGTCCACCAGGCTTTTATTGAGACAGGCATAAAAACTACATTCTTCACAGAAAGGTAGGATTCTTGAGGGCAGAAGCTATGCCTCCAGTCCTTTGACCAAGTGAAAAGGAAGAGAGTAAATTCACTCTGTAACAGCTAGACTTGATTTCACAGTCAGCTGGTGACCATTCTATGCTCCAATCCCAGGATGGGTGTCTGCCTTCAGCTTTGGGGCCAGTTGATTTCCCTTGCTGTTGGGTAGTCCTTAGCGTAATTATAAGCTGCAAGCCGCAGTTCTGTGGTGTGTGTGTGTGTGTGTGTGTGTGTGTGTGTGTGTGTGTAAAACAAGGACTTACTGTGTAGCTCTGGCTGGTATTAAACACATAGAGATCCTTCAACTTTTGCCACCTTGAACTACCTGAATGCTTGTTATCCATTTCTCTGTTGGCAGTTTCCTTTCCTTCCCTTCCCATCTGTTTTTGAGACAGCATCTAATGTAGCCCAGGCTGGCCTCACACTCACTATGTAGCCGAGGATGACCTTAACCTCTGGTCTTTCCCTGGATTGCTGAGTTTACAGTCAGGCCCCAGCACTCTCAGCAGGGCAAGCACCCTCAGCCTTGATTAACCGTTTCTTAACGTGGTAAAATACATAGCAGCTCTCGTAGCTATAAGCTTTTCCTCTCGGCCACTTTGTTCCCAGAAGCGTCTCTGAGACTTAGTATTTCATGAGTGAATGCTCAGGCCTAAGCGTCAGCTCTGTTCCCAGACTAGCACATATCTCAGTAATCTGGTTTATTCTAGTCTACCTTATTCCACCTTACCACTCCTCAGGTTTTTTTTGTCTGTCTCTTCCACCATTCCTGGGTGAAGTTCTCTCTCTCTCTCTCTCTCTCTCTCTCTCTCTCTCTCTCTCTCTCTCTCTCAGCTCCCACCTCCCATTTCCTGCCTTAGTTCATTAGCCACAGGTGTTTTTATTGACAGGTGAACAGTTTTACACAGCGCGCAGAGATTTTTACTACAAGCTGTCTCCACCATGTCTAAGTGCCCAGTGGAAATAAACTCAGTACAATTAAGGCAGTTCCCACTGGTACATAATCATTCTCACCACCGCTTTCCAGAACTGAGGTCACTTTGCGGAAGTGTGAACTGTCCCCATTCACCAACCACAGGTCCCCTCCGACACTCAGGCTGTAGTAATTACATCACTATCCTACTTTCTGTCCTCGAGACTTGAGCGGTCTACATCTGTCTTTTACACTGTGTGGCATCCTCTGGGTTCATTTATGTTGTAGCGAGCATTGCCAGGAGACAAGACTCAGTAGCACTCTCTTGCATACAGGCCAGATGGGGGTCCACTCATCCATCTGGGACCACTCGGGCTATTCCCACCACCTCTGGCTACTGTGGATAGGGTTACCATGAGCACAAACAGGGAGTCTCTGTTTGCACCTGTTTCTAGTTCTTTTGGGTGTATATCTAGAAGTAGAATTGCTGGTTCATATTAAAATCTTATTTTTGATTACTCCAGGAACTCAGTTTAAGGAACTCAATCAGTAAGTTTAAAAAAAAATCACATTTAGATCAGCGTTTTGTTTTGGTGGAGGGTTTACCAGCCACAGCCTCCCCTGGGCTTTTCATTCCAACAGCAACTCCAGCACTGGGTGCCCCAAACCAGGCTTCGTTCAACTCTTCACCGTTGAAATTCTACTGGACAACATTAAATGTCTACCCAACCCAATATCAACAATTTGTTTCACTTGGCAAGGAGTGATGTTCAAGATTTAATGGAGCCAGCAGATTTCCATAACTCTGTGTTGCCAAGGAGCAATCACACTAATAAACGGCCATCGCTCTTCTTGTAAGTGTTTGCATGGAGCGAGTAGGTCAGCCACTAATGCAGTGAGCCTGGCACTGGCTTCTCCAGGAAACGGAGGCCAATCCATCATCTCAGGGCTTTACTTTGAAAAGGCTGTGTGTCCACCGGGAGTCCCCCGCTTCCCAGAGGTCTTTCTCCCTGCTTCTGCTGATTCATATTCCCATAATTCCTCCACTGCATAATATTTTCCCATCACCATGGTGACCATGTGAGAAGAAGGCTTGGGGAGAAACTTCAGAGTTTCCTTCACATTTCCACAGGCCGAGCCTGGACTTCAGTGGAAAGTGGCCATGAGTTGAGATTGCAGAGAAGAGAGGCTCTGTAGTGGATCTGGCTGTGGCTGAGAGGGATACAAAGCAGGACTCATGGCTGGGAGCTGGGCCTAGTTCCAGTACTTGCCAGTCGTTCTTGTTGGGCGAGGCATCCTTTCTAAACATCAGTTTCTTTCTCTGTAAACCTGAGAGGAGAATGAGCATCGGCTGAGAAAACGCAGGATGTTTGCAAATGGTAAAATCTTTCTCAGAATAATACAGAATTCCTTATTCTAGATCAAAGTGGTGTAAAGGGGGCTTGATCTTGCTTTACTGTTGTTTTCTGTCTTCTTCATGGCCTCCCCTCTGCTCATTCACACACACACACACACACACACGAACACATATGTGTGCAAATAAAAATACACATATATACACACACATGAACACACACGAACACACATGCATGCAAATAAAAAATACACATATATACACACACATGAACACACACGAACACACATGCGTGCAAATAAAAAATACACATATATACACACACATGAACACACAGGAACACACATGTGTGCAAATAAAAATACACATTTACACACATACACACGAACACACAGAAACACACACATGTATGCAAACACAAATACACATATGCACGTGCACGCACACATACATGAACACACACATGCATACAAATGCTAATACATACACATGTGCGCACGCACATGAACATGCATGTCTGTGTGCAAATGAAAACACACACATATACACACACACTTGCACGCACAAATACACATACACACAAACACATATACCACAACACACCCCTACAGCATCCTAGGTGACTAACTAAAATTCCACTTCACGTTTTTTCTTCCATTGGGTCACAGGCATAACTATACATACAGAAGCTAAAAAAATACTTGGGTTTGAATTTGAGCCCAGGATATGTTCACCAAGTCCATTTTGCAGCAGACTAGGGGTAAGGGCAGACAACTGCATCAGGTCTAAATCTTCCTGATTTCAGGGGTACACCTTAGGGTTCCCAATAACTTTGGATTTATCAAGGATAGGAACAGTCACTCCCACACTGGAGGTGCACATTGAATGTAAGATCCATTCTTGTCTTAGTGGTGAGACATTGTGATCATCTCAGAGCCCTGTGTCAAAGGAAACCTTTACATGTGGGCCCCAGATTGGGCTGAGCAGCCAGAAGGACCCTTCAGTGCAGTGGGGTGAGAGCTTAGAAGGCTTGCAGAGCCTGGGCCAGGGAAGTGGTGTCTAGCCTGGGCCAGGGAAGTGGTGTCTAGCCTGGGCCAGGGAGGTGGTGTCTAGCCTGGGCCAGGGAGGTGGTGTCTAGCAGGATTGACTCAGGACTGTGAAGCTGATGGAGCTGTCTTAGAAGAAGAGACTTCAAAACTGTAGGGAAGAACTTGAGCTAGCCCCAGCTACACCTGGCTTTGATGCACAGGCTAGCTCAGAGCATTAAACCAGGAACACTGGATTTACTTATTTTGAGTGAGCCTACGTGTTCGCTATCACGTGACAACTTTGGGTGGCACCTTCAGTCACTGCCCACATTTTTTGTTGTTTTGTTTTGAGACAGGATATCCCATTGGTCAGGACCTCACCAAGCTGGCTAGCAAGTCTGGGGATCCCCCTGGCTCTACCTCTCCTGTGTCAGGATGCCAGGCACACAGTGCTACACCTGACTTCTCATAGGTTTTACCTGCATTCTGAGGAATGAGTCTCCAAGCAGGTTAGGTTAATGTCCTCTAATTGCTCTGAAGTTGTTCTCTCAGGGAAGCCCACCAGGGAATGAGGGAGCATGGGAATTTATACCACCTTGACCCCACCTCTTTCTCTATGTAGAAAAGGACATGGGCATCACTCTCATTGATCTGGAACTACCCCACACCCGGGCACATTTCCCACAAGTCCCTTCTGCTTCCTCTACTCTTCCTGGAAGCTTTACTCTGTTTTTTGCTCTTGTCTGCCCAGTTCCAACAGAGCCTATACTTTCTGTTTCTCCTCTTCTCCCTTAATGTCTCTCACCCTCTCTTCCCCTCCCCTCCCCTGCCTCTCTCTTCCCCTCCCCTCAACTTTCCTTTCCTCCCCTCCTTTTCTTCCCTTTTCCCCTCCCACCCTGCTCTCCTTCCCTCTCCCTCCCCTTCCTTCCCTCTCCCTCCCCTTCTTTCCCTCTCCCTCCCCCTCCTTCCCTCTTCCTTCCCTCTCCTTCCTCCTCCCTCTCCTTCCTTCTCCCTCCCCCTTTCTTCCCTCTTCCTTCCTTCTCCCTCCCTCTCTCCCCCTTCTCTGTCTTAATACATACCTTTCATTTATCTCTCTTCTGGTTCTCTGACTTTTTCTGCCATTTTCACCGACATGGTGTCTATCCAGTGACTTCTCTGACTTCAGACTCTGCACAGTTGTACGGTGTTCACTTGAATCCATGTAAGAATTCAAATCAGTGGTCTGTTCGCAGAGTTACGCAGCCATTATCAATATTAAAGTTCAAAACCTTTCATTAGCCCCAAGCAGAAGCCACTTTGGTGATCAATCAATGGCTTCCTACCCCTGTATCCACTGGCTCCTTTCTTGTCTTTATGGATTTCCTGTTCTTATCAGCCCTGGGTGCTCATGTACTAGTTAGCTCTCCCTGTCACTATGACAGAATACCCAACAAAATCATCCTAAAACAGGAGGGGGTAGTTTTGGTTCATAGTTAAAGGGTACGCAGTCAGGAAAAGGCGCGGTGGCTGGTGCTCCTCCACTCATGGTGCTGGGGCCTACTGCATCTCAGAGGGTCAGGAGCCAAGAGCTAGATCTAAGCCCGCCCTACAGCCTTGTATCTGCTAGCTAAGCCCTATGTCCAGAAGGTTCCACAGCCTCTCAGAGCAGCTGCAGGGACCAAGTGTTCACACTCATGACGTATGAAGAACATTTCATGGTGAAAATCTGCTACGCCCCCAAAGGGAATCATATACTATGAAGTGTTTAGTGTCTGCCTTCTGTATTTAATGTAATGCTTCAACTTTGCCCATGTTATGGCTTATATCCAGACTTTGTTTTTATGGCTGAGTAATTTAGACCATTATATGGACATAACACATTATATCATTATATGGACATAATACATTTTTTTTTTTTTACCTATTCACCAGGTAGTAGGCATTGAGTTTGGTTTTTTTTTTTTTCATTTTTGGGTCATTATGAAAATTGCCAGCAATTAGTTCACTATTATATTTTATATTTCTTGGTTGAGATGTGTTCTTTCTATTGATTGCATCATATTTTATCTTACCATTTGTTACAATAGCTGCTTTAAAATTCTTGTCAAATAATTTTAGTACGTGGATCATTTTAGGACTGGTGCATGCTGCCTGAGTTCTTCCTTAAAACTGAGTCACTTTTCCTGCAGAGAGAAGAGGAAAGAGGTGGAAGGGAGGAAGAGAGACAGAGAGACAGAGATAGAGAGACAGAGAGACAGAGATAGAGAGAGACAGAGATAGAGAGACAGAGATAAAGAGAGACAGAGATAGAGAGAGACAGAGATAGAGAGAGACAGAGATAGAGAGAGACAGAGATAGAGAGAGACAGATAGAGATAGAGTCAGAGAGACAGAGAAATAGATATATATATATAGAGATAGAGATAGAAAGACAGAGATAGAAACAGAGATATAGAGAGACACAGAGAGAAACAGATATAGGGAGGCAGAGAGACAGAGATAGAGACAGATATAGAGAGATAGAGAAAGACATATATATATATATATATATAGATAGATAGATAGATAGACAGAGACAAAGATACAGAGAGACAGAGATATAGAGAGTCAGATAGATACAGAAAGACAGAGACAGAGATACAGAGAGATAGAGAGACAGAGAAACAGATATAGAGAGAGGCAGAGATACAGAAATTGACAGAGATATAGAGATTGACAGAGAGACAGAGAGAGAATGCCGTAGGTGTGGGTCCCTGCAGAGGTCTGGAGAGGGTACTGGAGGCCCTGGCACTGGAGTGACAGGGTATTCTGAACCTGGGTCCTCTGAAAGAGCAGAAAGTGGTCCTGACTGGTGAGCCATCTCTTCAGCCCCAAGTGTTGAGGTTTTTCTTAGTTAACTTGGTTAGATCTAAACTTCAGACTCTGACCTCTGTGGTGGGTTGGGGCTCACATCTTGCTTAAGATTTTAATATGTATTAAAGGATGTGTGATTGTATCTGGCAGGACTCACACACGGGACCTGGGGTTCTGTTTCTTTGGCTATGCCCTTCCTTGGATCACCTCTCTCTCCTCCTAGTTCTTCTGGATGGAAGGACAGAAGGCCATCTCTTGGAATTTTAGTCACATTATGGCACAGATGTGTTTGGCCTCAAGGCAAAGCCTCAAAAATGAGAGATTCACTCCATGTGGGTTTCTTCTCAGAAATTTCTGTTATTCTTCCCTTTTGGGAGTTAGGGGCTGTTTTTTGAGACAAGGTTTCTCTGTGTGGTTGTGACTGGCCTTGAACTCAAAGATCTTCCTGCCACTGTTTCCCGAGTGCTGGAATTAGGTGTGTGCCACCATACCTAGTGCCTCTTGAAAATTTCTTAAGATTTATTATTTTATACACTGCACTTGTGCGCGCGCGCGCGCACACACACACACACAGCACACACACACACACACATGCACAGGCACAGGCACACACACACACAGGCACACACACACATGAACATGGGCACATACATAGACACACAGACACAGACACACACACATGCACAATCATGCACACATGCATAAACAGACATACATGCACACACACACATGCACACACATACACACACACTTTGATCACTCTCATAGCCCCGTTACTCCCTCTCATCCCCTCCCACTGCCACTGAACCACCTCCTCTTTTCATCAACTCCTGTTCCTACTTTAATTCTGTGCTGTGCTGTGTGTGTGTGTGTGTGTGTGTGTATGTGAGAGAGAGAGAGAGAGAGAGAGAGAGAGAGAGAGAGAGAGAGAGAGAGAGAGAGATTCGTTGTTAAGTAGGGTTGCTGACATGAATGGTGATTGTTTTCCATTCACAGGCGATTCATGCACACCTACACCACTGGGGACATGATGTCCCTCCCACTCCCCCAGCAGCCATAGTTAACTCTCCGAAGTTTCTTATCTAGGGCTGGGACTTCAGGATCCTCTGATTCCATGCTGGAATGTTGACAGGCCCCATCTCCTACACGTCTGGTGCAGGTGACCATGGCTTTTTTTTTTTTTTTTTTTTTTGTGGGAGTCCTGACTGTTGTTAACCTCAGGGCTTTGGGTGTTCTCTTATTATTTGGTCCAGAGTCTGTGTGTTCCGACGGTACCTGTGGATGGTCTTGTTCATAGCACGTGACACAAAGGTCTCTGACTTCACATTTTTTTCCTAGCTTCCTGGGCATATTCTGATATTTTTTTATTCTGCTTGGTTCCACATATTTTGTGTTGTGGCTGGTCCTCTTAGTCTCTGCTAAATTGATTTTATGGGCCATTAGTGGGTCACAACCCGTGTGTGACCCGTGGTGCTCTCCAGCTTGATAGACAAGGAGCAGGTGCTCCTAACGAGGCCCTCAGTGAAGGAGTGAAGTGCAGTCCCTCCCCTCCCCACCCACCCATTCTGAGCTACTATGGAATGGTCTCGGGCTGACCTAGAAACAGGGTGTCCAACCATGGTGCCCCCTTACCTTCCTCTGGGTCCTACAGCCCAGAGCCCAAAGTCACTTAGGGTTCATTTCTCAATTGAAACAATTCCAAGATTTTTGTAATATACTGACTCCCTCTGTCACTTTCTCTCTGTCACCCACAAACACAAACAGGAGCTCTCTCTCTCTCTCTCTCTCTCTCTCTCTCTCTCTCTCTCTGTCACATACATACACTCTGTCTCTCTGACAAACACACACACAGACATAGATACACACACACACACACACACACACACACACTGTCTTTCAGTTACATGCACATGCTCTGGTCTTTCTCTCTTACACACCCTCTCTCTGTCTATCTGTCACACCGATATACACACACTTTTTCTGTAATACACATATACCCTGTCTCTCTCTCTGTCTCTGTCTCTGTCTCTCTGTCTCTCTGCCTCTCTCTCTCTCTCTGCCTCTCTCTCTTACACACACACACACACCCACCCACCCCCCCCCCACACACACACAGCAGCGACAAAAGCTGCCAGCTTCTTATTTTGCTATTTAAATGTGGACGTTGCAATAATGATGCCCGCCACCTCTAACCATGGTTTTCTAAAAGGAAAGTTATTATTTTTAACATTTTAGTGAACTAACTTAGTTTGTGTGCACATACACTTGCACACATCTACCACAGTGCACGTGTAGGAGTCAGAGGATGACTTATGGGAGTCTTAAACACAGGCTCTTCAGGCTTAGCCACAGGTGCCTTTACCTGCTGAGCTATCTTGCTGGCCCAAGGAAGTTTATTTTGTCATTCTAAATGCCAGATGAACAACCTGAGAAGAAGGCAACCTGTTTCCTTTCCTGACACACTTACCATATGTGTCCCTCATTAGTCCATGGCTATGCACCTGGAGCCCCTACCTGACTGGCATCCTGGGAGGCTAGGCTGGAAGGACCCAGAAGCTTCCAGAGTCCCTGCATCAGATCCATGGCAGGAGGGCATCGCTCAGGACTAAGCTGCCTGGAGAACAAAGGGTTCCAGATTTCCCCAGAATAATTATCTGTCTGCAGAGGTACGGGCCTCACTCCCAGAGTCCTCTCTGTTCAATAGAATTCCCAGGCCCCAGAGCTCATTTCACTAAGTGCAGGCGGCCCCCTGAGGCAGCCCCATCTGCCCTACATACCACCTCCCAGATGCACAGGGTCTTGTGTCAGAAAACAGGAGCCTGGATGGGAAGAGGAACTGGCTGGCTGAGGTGATTGCTCCCCTCCCCAAGACCCTACCCTGTTCCTGGAGCAGTTCTGGGGGTCTAGAGGTCTCATTAGAGCTTGCGTAATGGATGGCTTTACTGGCAGCCAGGATGTGAGAGGCACAGTCTGCTCATTGTCTGCTCTGCCTCCGGCCTCCCTTTGGAGGAGGGACAGCCCGGTGGCTCGCACAGGGAGGACCAGGCTCGGTGTCTTTCTTCTGCTCCGAGAAGGTTGGGTGAGCATCTACCTGTCACTCCTACCCTTCATCTGGACTACACGGGGCTGGGATGCTGGGCTATGGTGGGAGCCTCTGAACCATGCATGGAGATGGTAGGAAGAGCCTGGTCAGAAGAAGAGCCCCTGGCATGGCTCCAGGGGGACAGGGTAAGAGGAAGAGCAGGGTCTTCGCAATGTGCAGAGGATGCAAACTGGGAGTCTGCAAGGTGAGATTCTGAGGCCAGGGAACTCCCTCTAGCTCTCAGAATGTCACAGATAGGGAAGGGCTGGTCACCGAAACCTTCTTTGCTATCTGTATTCCTCACCAGGTATTCCGAGACACCCTGGGAACCCAGTGGGACCCAGTCTCAGCTCTAGTGTTCTGGCTGGCCGTGATGATTGTGTTCTATTCTGTATTTGCATATTGTCTTCCTTCCCCACATATATCTTTCTTTCCTAGACTCAGGCTGTTCTACTGAGACCTCACAGGACCCACCCCTGTGTCCAGCAACTGAAATATCTCATGGCCAGCACCCCAGGGGTCTCCTGCTAGCTCTACCTACACTGCTAGACCTAGGGAGATTGCTGCAAACCTTTAATAATCCCCCTGGGATCCTGTAGAGGACAGCAGCTCAGATGCACCTTAGAGACTCTTTGCAGCCATGGGCATGGGCCCTGCTTGTTTAGGGGGTAACCAAGGGTGTTGCCCTGGCTCATGGATTCTCTGTTAGTCAGGGATCATCTGCTTTGTTAACTTGGGGCCCTTCCGGGTAGGGCCAAAACCGAGGATAGAGATGGGGAGGGGAGGCTTGCATCCTCTTGGAAATGAGCTAAGATTTTAATTGCTAATCTTGCAAACCTCACCCAACAGCTTGACTTTAAGGGAAAAAGATGAGCTAAATTTAAGCTCGCCAGCTAAAGAGCCAAAATGCAGTTTACTAATTAGCTTAAAATGGAAACTAGTCCAGTAACATAAAGAGCTTTACCGGTTAAGGGGGGCGGGGAAGCTTTTTCTTCTTATTCTGTGATCTACTGAGTACCATCCTGGAGTCAGCAATGCAGCTTCTGAGAGGACACTGACCAAGAGATGACCAAAGTCACCATCGTCATCAGGCGAGCCCTAGGCATGATGATGCGATCCAACTCGGACCAGTCTAACTCCCGAGCATCCAGAGGGTCTAGTCTTGGTTCCTAGGGAGTACAGACCCTAAGCTGAGCATACAAGGACCATCACGTACAGGTCCTGGGTGCTGAGGAGTTGAGCAGAAGCAGAGGATGTGCAGAAGAGAGGACAGAGGGAGGCACAAGTCCACCTGTGAAATGGGAAGTGGGGGCAAACACAAAGAGCAGTATGTGGCCCATTTTCCAGGCAGGTAGGCTGACACACGACAGGTATGTTAAGTTCCAGGCCACCAGCAAGATTAACCTAGCCTCACTCCTGTGAGTTGGCAGGTCCAGATCCCTCTTCACTTCACTTCAGTGAGGAGGGACTAGAGTTGAGCTTTGTTAGGCCGGCTTCCACTGTGGAAGATACAGTCTCATAGCGGGCTATGTTTTTTATATAATGACCATATCATTAGAGACAGAGAACCTATTCATACATTAACTATCTAGTCTCTTTTTATCACCTGTAGAATAGGTGCTGGGATGGCAAGAAGGATTTGAATGAAATGATTTGCAGGCTCACTCAGAACATGTAATGTGTGAGGCTGAGCACAGTGGTGCACACCTTTAATCCCAGCACTCAGGAGACAGGGGCAGGTAGATCTATGAGTTCGAGGTCAGCCTGAGCTGCAGAGCAAACTCCAGGGCTATACAGAGAAAGCCTGTCTTGAGAAAAAAAAAAAAAAAAAAAAAAAAAAAGACTGGACAGTTCTGATACAAAGAGCAGCGTTTGGGAGAAATAGCATGTTTTTATGCTATAGTTTATGTGTGTACTTTTTCCAACTGAAACAGACGGGCTTTCTAAACTATGCCTCTCTTTTGAGAATATATTTTTTTTTCTGCTGCTTTAAATGGCACAATAAAATGCCCTGCTGTCAAAAATAAAGTCTTGGCAGGTGACATAGCTGTTCCCATATATAAGTGGGACACCTGTGTCTGTCGATTCCGTGGGTTCAGCCAACCACCTATCAGGGGGAAATGCACATCAAAAGACCAATGTATAGATTTTTTTTTTTCTTGTCAGGATCCTCCAAATAATACAGTGTCATGGCTATTTATGTAGCATTGATATTAACAGGCTATGTTTAGGCATCATCTCTGTGTGGCTTAAGCACGGGGTTGGGGCGGAAATCAGTGGTACAGCACGCGCCTGGTGTGCTGGGCTCAAACAGTTAACCAGTGGATATGCATCAGTTCTGGGAAACCCTGTGGCTTTCTCTTCAGGATTCCTGAGCATGTGTGGGCTTTGATGTTGGTAAGGGGCCCCGAGAGTACCTTCTGCACATAACCAAGGGTCAACTGTGTGTACATACGCAGTCAGCAACCCTACAGATGGAAAGAGATGGGAATATCTCTGTAAATGGGGGAAATCTAAAGTCCCGTGAAATTCATTGATGTGGAGTCCCCAGGATGAGTACAAGTTTATTGTTGTCACATCTGTTAGAAATAGTTGGGTGTTTTAAAAAGATTCATTTACTTTAGTGTGTGTGTGTTTGTGTGTATGTGTATGGATATTTTGTCTGCCTGTGTGTCTACATCATGTGTGTGTGACTGGTGCCTTCAGAGGCCAGAAGAGGATGTTGGGTTCCCTGGAACTTGAGTTGTAGAATGTTATAAGCTGCTATGTAGATTCTGTGAGTCTAATCTGGGTCCTCTGGGAGAGCAGCTAGTACTTTTACCTGCTGAGGTCTCTCCAGCCCTTAGCTAGCTCTGCAGTACTACATGGTAAACAATACAATGCAATTAAGGACTTATCTCAGCATCTAACACTAGAGAGAATTCTAGTTTACTGTACTTAGTGGTTCCTATTACTACTAATAGCTATTAGTAATATTATTAGTAATACAGCCATAGTAGGATCCTCTCTTCTCACACATTGACAGGTTAACTACAGATTTGTTCTCAAGTTATCACGCTTCTCACCAGAATGGCCAACACACAGATATTGTTGCAGCCCGAGCTGCCCCACGTTTGGGGGCCAGAAATGTTGAGAGCCGCTCTGTCAATGTTGGGACCTGCACTGCCAAAAGCCTTGGGGACTAACTTGTTAGCCCACACTGCCCCAAGCTGCTCCAGTCCGTGGGTCGGGGTTCAGCAAGAGAGAGAGTGAGGACGAACGCGAGGAATGGAGACCAGACAGAGTGTGATTCAATTCAATAACACTGGTTATTCTTCAGTCTCTCTTCTTCTCTCCAAGTCCCAAGTCTTGAGTTCCTAGTCCCTACTGCCTCCA
The DNA here is from genome assembly GCF_011762505.2 of Arvicanthis niloticus. Taxonomy (NCBI): domain Eukaryota; kingdom Metazoa; phylum Chordata; class Mammalia; order Rodentia; family Muridae; genus Arvicanthis; species Arvicanthis niloticus. Next base: position 10,548,929 of record NC_133430.1, on the reverse strand, counting down.
AGTTCCAAGTTCCTAATGCAAAGTGCCTAATGCCTACTACCTAGTTCTTCCGAGTTCTCTAGTCCAAGTATCTTCTACCTAATGCCTAATAACTAACTCCAAGTTGTACTGTACTCTTCTGTCTGCCTCTCTCCTTTTATATGTCTCACTTCTAAGCCACGCCTCTAAGTCATGCCCTTAAGTCACACACCTTTAAGTCTCACACACCCAAGGGAAGATCCTGGGTATCTAAAACAAGATGTTATCAGAGTGTGCTCAGCTGTTGTAGCCTATTGTAATCAAGTCTTTTGTCAGGGTATATGGCTCAAGATGGCTGCAAGGATGATAGCCACCTTCTGTCGGCTCCCCACGTGTTTACACATCCACGCGTTCTTTAGGAATATTGTCCTTAGGAAAGATTTACCATGGGGCCCTTGATCGAGTCGAGAGCCTTTAGCCACAGTATCCCATAACTTCATCCAGGTGCAGTTGAAAATTGATTGGCTATCACAGACTTTAGAGTTTTGTGCCTAAGTGAGAAGGCCCAAGAGCTCTGTCATCTCCACAGTTCTTATTCAAACGAAAGGTCCATTCGGCAGAGACCTGCAGCCCTTCTCCTACCATCATCCTGGGAAGACAGTTCCGCAAATAGCTCTAGGTGGGGTGTGTGAAAGAACAGGCTCAACAGGCTGAGCACACACACAAATAGAAGCCGGGGAAGTAAGACACCCCCCCCCCCCCAGTTAACCCATAAACAGGTCTTTTCCTTGACTTTCCTGATAAAAATGTAGATTTCTAGTAACTTCACTGTATTTTTCAAAACTCTGCTGCTTAGAGGCAGCCCAAGATGGCATTTTAAATATGCGCATATGAATATCAGTCTCGTCTCCCAGTTCACAATGTGGATGGATTCCACACTAGCTGGAATGACCACACAATCCATTATCCTCACTGGAATACTTTAGCAAGTCAAAGGGAGACAACTGGACATTGGCCAGGACATGGGCAGGAACCTGGCTGTCCCAGGCCCACTGTGATGAGCGTGTCTCTGATATTAGCCGGTCGTCTCAGTGGTCAGCCTGTAACATGCCAAGAGTTGTGGAGCCTACAGGCAACATGACAGAGCAGATGACTAAATGTTCTCCAGATGAACTTGTCCCGTTAAGACCGTGTAAGTTGAAGTTCGTGTACAACGTCCTGTGGTGCCTACGTTATTGTATGTGGGATATTTAGATGTTTGCAGCCCCGGGATTTCTCAATGGGATGTCATATTTAAAAAAAAAAAAAAAAAAAAAAAAAAAAAAAAAAAAAAAAAAGACTGACTTCAGATGGCTCAGCAGTTAAAAAGTGCATACCACCCTTACAGAGGACCCAAGTTCATTTCCCAGCACCAGCTCCAGGATACACAGCATCCTCTTTTGTCTTTGCCTGCATCCGCATTCATGTGCACAAACCCACACACAGATGGACACAGGTACACATACTTGAAAACAAAAATAAATCTTAAAAAGAGAAAACCAGCCGCCAAATTGCTTTTAATTTTCCAGTTCACTTCAGATATTTCCGTACATGGGAGTTCTTTTGTTGGATGCAAATTGTTAAGAACGTCTTTGAGTAAACAGACGACGAGCAACAGCTTCTGTGGGAATGAAACGGGTCAGCATTTTTGTAACAGGGCTGTGAGGTGAGATGTTTATAGGAAAGACGGTCTGTTTTTCGGTTGGTGCCTCTCTGACTCCTGACCCTGAGATTCATAGGAATACAGATGTCACCATCATAAAATGAACTGTGGGGGACATAAAGACCCAGAACATTTGAATTTGGAACAGGAGCCACCAAGGACCTGGCATCCTGGCCTGCATAGTTAGGTCTTGACTCTCTGGGTTTCTTTTCCTCCACAAGGATGAGCATTCTGAAGTGAAGGGATAGTAGAAACATCCCGCAAGCGCCCACAAGTGGAGCGAGCTGTGGAGAGTCGCTCAGTTACCACGAACACAGTCTCTGACTTTTTGACAAACAATCTTTAATTTAGACATATGGAATTACAGAAAACTGGAAAGGGAGAGATGGTTGTCATTTTCCCCAAAAAGAAGGAAAAGTTGGATTCTGAAAGACACAATGATACATTTCATATTAGTATCAGTTCTGAGAAAAACTTTCAACTGATCTTCGAAGAGCTAGTGTGGAAATGCTTGGTAGGAAAGGTTGTCATTAACAGCCGGCCCACCCATTCCCTCTTTGCATGGGATTAGCAGACTAGATCAACAGGGTTGGAGAGACCTTTCCTGACATCCCAGGGATGGTTCAGAGGACTAGGCCGGCTAGTGAGACAGCCAGGGCAACTTCATCTTTCGTTGAACAACCTAGGAGAAGTCTGGAAGGCATCCCCCACAGTCTGCCCAGGGTTCTCACCTCCCCTAGCTGCTCTGCTAGTACACTGATGGGGGACAAGGATGAAGGAGACACTGGGGACTTCTCACATTGTACTCACTCCTGTCACAGAGCTGTGGGTCAGATGCCAGATCTGAGAGTTAAAGAGATTTTGGTTGGCTAAAATGACGGATGGAAACCAATAAAATGACATTTAGCAGGAATAAAGATTAATCCTGTCTTTAGATAAAAAACTGAATCAATTAGCTCAGCACAGGATGGAGAAAAATCTGACATCAGTTGTTTGAAAAAGACTGATAGGATTATGATTGACTATGGGCTTACATCCATCCCTTGGCTACATCATCATCATCACCATCATCAATATCATCAATAAAGTCAATGAGAACCTTAGCCACATCAATAAGGTTATAGTATCCTGGGTACTACGGATAACCACCTTGCTAGAGAGGCTCTCGTGTGCTGGGGATGGGCCTCTCTGCAGGTAAGGAGTCTAGAAACTATGGACCACGCTGAGTGTCTAGGCACCCAAATGAAGAATGTTGAACCTTAGAAGCATATACTCCAGGAGAGGACACAGACATCAGAGATACATAAGCAATTGCAGGGGATAGCCGGGGTATGTGCATGGAGATTCCTACTGGGAATCTGCTGGGGCAGCTTTGTTGTCGATGGAAAAGGAAGACAGACACTCAAGACAGGGAGAGCTTGCTGGTGAGGTCCAGAGTGCTCAAGCATGACTGAAAGCTGTACTCAGGATCTGTAGCTAGCATGGTGTGGCAGGGTATCTTAGATGCCAACACCGGCCTTTGAGGCAGGGACACAAAATCTATGTCTCCTTGTAATGGTGGGTGACAGGATGGAATGGCATGAGTTAACTCTCCTTGTCTTAGTCCTGGAGCAATGGCACCAACAGGACAGATCACCACACAGGGTATATTGTGATATTTCTGCACACATAGAAGCTTCAGGCATGATGCAGGCAGAATAAACTAGCCTAAAAGGATCCATGTTTTGGCAAGGGCATCTAGGATTGAAAAAAGAAATCTATTTAATCACTGGGATTCTTCTGCTTTGGGAGGGGCTGAGTGTCCCTGTGTCAGGGATGCTGTAGAACAGACAGTTATATTGTCAGGCAGGCAGGAAGTCACAGTGTAATGTTCCTTATTGCTGCTAAGAATCACTCTGTTTCTTCATTTTATAGAACATGTATCATACGATGCTACTTATTTATTTATTATCGTGTATGTCACATGCCAATTTTGGGCCAGGATCTCACTAGGTGACCCAGGTTTCAATTTTGTGGTCATTGTGTCTCAGTCTCCAAAATGCTGGCATCTTAGTGGTGGCTCACCACACTCCATTTCTATTTTATATTTTAATATCAGGAATGGAAGTGGAATCTGCAGACTCAAATCTGCAGTCCTTGGCTTTGAGATTCTCTGATGACTGTGTGTTTGTTTGATAGGACTCCTATGACAAAATGCCACACACCAGGTGACTTTAACTCTATTGTCTGTGATTCTAGAGATTAGAAGGCTGCCTCTTTGAGGGCTGTGGGAGGAGGTCCTGCTGCCTGTAGTTGCTGTGTTCTGTCTTCATGTCCAAATATCTATCTATCTATCTATCTATCTATCTATCTATCTATCTATCTATCTATCTATCTATCTATTATATATCAATCATCTATCTGTCTATATATCTATCTATCTATCTATCATCTATCATCTATCTATCTATCAATCATCTATCATCTATCATCTATCTATCTATCTATCTATCTATCTATCTATCTATCATCTGTCTGTCTGTCTGTCTGTCTATCTATATGCATGGGCGTGAATGTGCTTGTGTTCTGCATGGAGGCCAGAGGAAAGAATTGGGCATCACCGGCCTTGTTCTTTTAAGGCAAGATGTCTCTGTGAGCCTGGAGCTCACAGTTGTTTGTTTTGTTTTTCCAGCTACATTGGCAGCTGTTAAGGATCAGCATCCTCTTGTCTCGTCTCCTTCACTGCTAGGGTTTCAGGCATGCGTGGGACCACACCTGGCTTTTTATTTGTTGCTGGGATCTGAAGCCCAGCTCTCAGGCTTGCTCAGCAAGCACTCTTGACTGCCACACAACATCTCCAGCCCTCTAGGACACTTTCATCCTTCCAAACCATGATTGCAACCCCAGTAGGCAGCAGCTTCCTAAGTCTCACGCCCATCAGTCATTTTCCCTCTGTCTTTAATCCTGACTACTCTAGAAAGGTCATACAGTAGTTATCCTTTGGGATTGGCTTAGTCACTCAGCATAATGTTCTCAAAGTTCAACTCTGCAGCAGCAGGTGTCAGAATTCCTTTCCTTTTAAAGCTGAAAACATATTCTAGACCATGGATACCTCACATTTTGTTTATCCAGTCTGTCACCAATGCATACTTGGGTTATCCCCACCTTCTGGCTCTTGTATCTAACACTGACATGCATGTGGATATACATGGTGCTGGCATGCATGTGGATATACATGGTGCTGGCATGCATGTATATATATATGGTGCTGACATGCATGTGGATATACATGATGCTGACATGCATGTGGATATACATGGTGCTGGCATGCATGTGGATATACATGGTGCTGGCATGCATGTGGATATACATGGTGCTGGCATGCATGTGGATATACATGGTGCTGGCAAGCATGTGGATATACATGATGCTGACATACATGTAGATATACATGACACTGACATACACGTAGAAATACATGACACTGGCTTGCATGTGGCTATACATAACAGCATGCATGGAGATATACAAAAATCTCTGATTTCAATTTTTATTTTTATTTATTTATTTTTTTGTTAATAATTTATTTATTTAATGTAAGTACACTGTAGCTGTCTTCAGACACCCATATGAGGGCATCAGATCTCATTATGGATGGTTGTGAGCCACCATGTGGTTGCTGGGATTTGAACTCATGACCTCTGGAAGAGCAGTCAGTGCTCTTAACCACTGAGCCATCTCACCAGCCCGCTTTCAATTTTTAAAAATATATTCACAAAAGTGAAATTTCTGGTTTTTCCTCCATCTTCATCCTACCCCTCTTCCCTCCTTTTTCTCCTCCTCCTCTTCTTCTTCCTTCTCTTCCTCCTCCCTCTTCTATCCTCCCTCCTCCTCTTCCCTCGACAGCATTGTGTTCTCTGTGCTTCATTCATTCCCAGCCCTAAGTGTGGTGCCTGGCACTGGGCGGATATTTTTGGAGAATGTTGAATGAAACAATAGGTACGCACAGCCTCACATTTCTGGGTGATATTTTTCTTATTGTTTCTCTATGAATAAAGGCTACAAAACACCCATTTTCCTTTCTCTCTCTCTCTCTCTTTTTCACACTTTGCACAAATGCTGGTATTTATTCCTCTGAACACTGTGGTTACATTGTCCTACAGAGTCTACCTCATTAATTACAATGACAACATTTTCTGGGCTCAGATCACAAATTATCTCAAAGTGACATGGAATAATAGTCTGTTAAAATGTTTGGGCACAAAAAAAAAAATCACACATTATCAATTAAGCCTTTAGAGATTTGTCTCTTGGACACCTTAGATCCTTTTTAAAATCCTGTCTAGATTATACCTAATTGACTTAAAATGTATATCCTTCTAATTATTCTAAATTTTCTTTTTTTTTTTTTTGACCCAGATTTTATGATTGTGGGAAAACCACAACTGTTTAATCTCCAAGAGTAAGAGTGTAATCATGGTCTTTACTGCCTCAGGAGTGAGTGGCCCGGGTTCTGAATGAACTATTATTTGTAATTTCACTCCCGTGGAAATAATATCCTGTAAGAAAATCTCTTGCTCTGGTTAGCAGCGACCTGGGCGTGCTCTGCTTCTCCTGGTCTGCTTAGTGGTGAACTGGGCGTGCTCTGTTCAGGCATGCAGCTGTGGTGGTGCGCTACAGAGGTCGGAGGACAACCTTGGGTCTCAGTTCCTGATTTCACCTTTTTTGAGATTCTTTCCTCTTTTTTTTCTCCTTCCCTTCCCTTCCTTCCTTCTTTTCTTTCTTTCTTCCTTCCTTCCTTCTTTCCTTCCTTCTTTCCTTCCTTCCTTCCTTCCTTCTTTTCTTTCTTCCTTCCTTTCATTGCTGTTGTTGTTTTGTTTATTTTGTGGGTTTTTTTTTTTTTGAGACAGTATTTCTCTGTGTAGCCCTGGCTGTCCTAGAACTTGTTCTGTAGAGTAGCCTGGCCTTGAACTCAGAGATTCGCAGGCCTCTACCTCCTTCGTGCTGGGATTAAAAGCTGAGCCACAGTTTCTTGTCGTTCAGCACTGAACATGCCAGGCCAGATGGCCCATCAGCTCTCACATTTTGCCCCATGTCTGACTCCCATCTTACTGTGGCAATGCCAGGACTGCCATGGGAACTACCACACCTAGTTTGATATGGCCCTGAGAATTCCAACTCAGAGCCTCACGCTTGGGCAACAGGTGCTTACTTCACTGAGCCACCTTCCCAGATCCACAGCTTGGCTTTTTACTCTATCCAGCATCTCCTCAAGTATTTCTGCAAAGCATCGAGGAGAGAGCATAAAGGTTGGGAGGAGAGCGGGGAAATGAGGAGTCGAGGGGCTTAGAGTGAGTGCACATTGGTATTACATCTCTCCCTTTGGAAACTTGCTCCCTCACAGTTGCAGAGGAGCCACGCATGAGTGCCAGGTAGGGGACAGTGAGGACTGTCTGTCACCTATCTGCCCAACCATCCTTGGTCTCCTTTCCTTTCCTGCCCATGGACCATACACACCCACAGTCATCCAGGAATCCACCTCCTACCTACATTGTCTGTCCACAGTGCTGCAGGTCACCTGGAGGCCTCTGCCACTACCGTGCACATGGGTTTTTCTCTAGTCTGGTCCTCTGTAGATGCTGCTCTACAGAGAAGGGAGGATGGTGCCAACCTCCTGGAAGCTCTGTGCTGGCAGCTTCCTGAAGCCATTTCCTCTTCTGAGCTGCTGATTTCCTGGCTGCTCTTTCCCCATTCCCCTCTCTGCCTCGACACCGCTCTGATACCAACACCTCGCCAACTTTCTACTTTCTTCTTTAGAAGGTTCACCAGTGATCACTTTGCCAGGGTCTCCCAGTTCTGTCACTACAACTGCCACAGAGTCCTAATGGAAGATTTGCTGTCCTGACTTGATCTTCCTCATCCTTCTGGGCCTGTCCGACAGTGATTTCCCTGCAGCCTACCCTCCATCCCTCTTCTCTCTGATCATCGGGGCTCTTGGTGCCCCATCTCTGGAGCACTGAAGACGCACTGGGTTGTTTGACAAGTGCAGACTCTGGCTGTCCGGGTCACACCCAACCTCAGCCCTCTAACCCACCCATCCACCAATGCCTGAAGACTTCCTTTTGTCCTTCATCTCCAAAGTCTGTCTTGCTCTTCCCCTCCAGGCTTCTTGTCTGGACCCTTTCCCTCAGCCCAATCTCATTCCCCACATGTCTGCAACATGAACCCCTCATTCACGTCAAGCCAAAGCTCCTAGCCTGACAGCAGACTCTCTCCTCTTTCTCGCACTGTTGCCAACATGGCTCTCCTTCCTCCACCTGGAACAGTTGAATCAGCAGCATCTGGAGCCCTTCTGTCTCCACCCACAACATATTTTTCACTGAATAACCTTGTTTTCTAAGTGTGGTCTCCTTAGCTAGGCTGGGGACCAGGCACGACCATCTCCCTTCTGCCTACATCTTTGAGGACCAGAGTGACAGATCCCATTCCCAGCCTTGTTCTCTAGTGATGTGTGAGAATGGTAGACTTCAGAGCCCCGGAGAGGTCTGGAAGTTTTCCTGATAACTTTCTATTCCATTATTATTACGTGACTATTGTATACAAGGTCTGGCAGTTAATACCACAAACTTCAGGTTTTTACCTCTAGTGGACATAGCCCACCCTTGGCTCAAGACTTTCTTTCTGTCCAGTTTTCTGGCTTGCCACTTGGCAGCGTCTTTATTTCTGGCCATGGGTAGTAAGGTTCAGATCATAATCTAGCTGGTGCTTGTATATATAGGCTAGATGTGTTACTAACTCTTGGGTTTGTTTGTTACAATTTTCTTAAGTTGACATTCTCTTCCTGATGGTGAGCTCAGATCTGTGAGTCTGTAACAATTTAGTCTAAAGTGACAGCATCATAGGATGCTGGTCCCAGAGGAAGGAGGACAGTGGTAACTTCTTTCTGCATCCTTGGTCTTCCCTGGGACTCAAAGGTTCTCTGAATTACAAGACCTGAGCTGGAGAACTGGCAGACCAGGGGATGAGCCTTACTGGAAGTGGCCCGGTGGGAGGCGCTATGCTAGTGGCAAGCGCCACTGTGGTCCAAGTTTCGAGCAGCAACTGTCCGGGGTGCCGAGGGACAGCGCGTGGGGGACAAAGGGTGGGCAAGAGGGTCCCCGGGATCCGGCAGCGGGGTGCAAGCGTCCCTTGCCTTCTCGCCTTTTATCCCCCAATCCCCACCCCGGGGCATTCTAGCTGTAGATCCTAGGAGCAAGGACCAGGGAGGGGACCAGGGCGGGGACCCAGGCGGGACCAAGGCGCGCCCAGCTCTGTGCCCCGCCCGCCACGTCTCCTCCGGGCCATGCCACCGAGGCCGCCCCCTCGCGGGCAGCGCGGGCGCCGGGTGCTCGTTCTCGGCGGCGGCGGCGGCAGCGGCGGCGGCGGCGGGCCCGGGTTGCCATGGTGACCGGCGGCAGCCACAGCAGGGCCGGCCCCAGCGCCAGCGCCGCGGCGGCTCGGCAGGGCGCAGTGTGTGGGTGAGCGCGGCCGGAGCGGGCGCGGCCCGGCCTCAGCATGGAGGACGGCTTCTCCAGCTACAGCAGCCTGTACGACACCTCCTCGCTGCTGCAGTTCTGCAACGGTGAGCGTGGGCGGGCGGACGGGGACATGGGAACCGAGCGGCGAGGGCCAGGCCGGGCCGCGGGCGAGGCCGCGCCAAGTCGCTCCGGTTCCCGCCGGCGCATTGTGCTGGGGCCGCGGGGCCGCGCTTCTCCCCGGCTGCGGGTTCCTGGGCTCCCCGATGCCCACCCCGGGCTCCGGGCGAGGGCGGATCTGTGGTTCCCAGAGCCCCAGCGGATGCAGCGGCGGGAAGCGCGCGCGGGAGCCCGGGAGCCCGGGAGCTCCGGAGCCGGGAGGCCCGGACAACCTCGGCGTTCCAGGGACATGTTGCTCTTTCGCTTCCAAACTCACATCTGTTTGGACGGTGCTGGATGCAGAACTCAGCAAACAAATCACTGCTGGAACAAAACCCTTTCAGGATGCACGCAGGGCTGGCTGCAGATGGACCTCCAGAATCCTTTTGAGGTCACTTGGAATCATCACGGTTTAATGTGCTCCAGAGCCGGGGTGGACCTGGCTTAAAAGTGTTAGACCTTATTTATTTTGTTTACAGCATCCTAGATTTTTTTCCATGTTTGTGAGTATGTGTGTGGCAGTTTTTACAGGGAGGAGACATCCATCGCTACCAATATGGCATCTTAAAAATATATAGAATCATACATGCTGTAAAGATTTTATAGTCTCTAGCAGGGTTGGGAAAGATTTTTCACTGCGCTCTGCATATTTTATCAGAACATGATGTGCGATAATTCATGCACAAAAGTTTACCACACTTTTTTTTTTTTGAATGTTGGGAGTTATTGCTTTATCAGAAGTTTATTAAAGGATGAAATGTGGGTTTAACAGAATTTGCTCGGTTGCAGTCAGGATAAATTTTTAATTCCAGACCCTTGAACAACTGGAGAAAAATTTACATTGCAGTTGTAATTGTCATCTAGGGAAACATTTCTTGTTTAGTACCACCTGTTTGCAAACGAGAGCTCTCTCTCTGAGCAGTAAAGAGGAACCAATGTGTTGATTCACTCAATACACTGCTTTTTTTTTTTCTACTGGAATTTGTCCTTTTCTTTTAATGACTACATATACTTAGGTTTTTCAGCTTATGATTTTCGTGTGGGGCAGGTAGACTGTGTTTGGTATTCCACCAGCCGCTGGGGTATAGACTTGTGGGAATGTTTTTGCTCCCGGGTAGGTTGAATAGATTCTTCAATTAGCACTTTGAATAGATTCCTTAATTGACTGATGATCAATCACGTCTAAACAGCTACTTTTGCTGTCCAAGGTAGGTACAACCTTTAGCATGGTTCTGGTGGGTTCTCATTGTGTTGCTTGTGAGAGGAATGAAGCTCAAAAGAAGGAATGATAGCCAGGCACAAAGCCTTTATATACCTCATATGTGGGCATATTATTGACGGGTTGACTCCGAGTATGAAAATGGGCACAGGGATTTTATTGGGGCAGCTCATCAGGGTGGGGTGCCCAGGTTCTTTGGTAGCTCAGTCATGAAGTTACTTTATTTGTGAGTGTTTTGGTCTCTTGCCTTCTATCAACTGCCGGCTTAGAGATGCTGGTATGATATTTGTCTGGTAATGAAGACATAGCAAGGAAGCTGAGAACCAGTTCTTACATGCTGGAGAGGTGACAAATTGAAGAAAAATAGCTCTGAAATAGAACAAGAATGGTACTTTAAGACCACACAAACAACTGTTGAATTTGTTTTTCCCTTGAAGAGTTAGCTCTTCGCTATTATTTTTCGGAAGTTACTTTAATGATGAAAGTTTAAAACCAAAGAGGCTTTGGGGGATAGAAATGGCTGTTATCCAGAGATGTCTTAGGCAACAGATGTGCTGCCGTGAGATTAGTGAGTAGGTTTTCATGAAGTGAGAATGTAAATTAATACCATTCAGTTAATTACAACGACGACGCAATTCGGTTGAAGCAGCGGGTCACAGAGATGCCATCTCAAGAAGAACCAAATGAAACATTGAGTGATTCATTAGGGGCATTAGGAAGAGGGTCCTTGCCTTTTAAAGTAGAGATTTACATCACAACGGCCAGGTCCCAGAAGGGTAACATGTGAACTCACACATTTTCGGATGTCCATCTCGACTCATGCTTTTCAAAGTGACAGGGACTCAAAAGTCTCTACTGTACTTTATCATCTCAGAAGAGGCAACATACACTTACCGATTGGATGGCCAGAAGACAAAGTACAGGTGGGAGACCATCAGTGAGAGACACTCCCCTTAGCAATGAGATGTCTAAGCTTGCCTCTCAACTGTTTCCTATTGTGCCCTGGTACTTGGTCTCTACCGGCTGCCAACTAGGAAGTTCAGAAGCCTCCGGGCTCCTGAAAAGACAGCCCATGCACATCCTTTAGGAGTCTGCTCATTCATTTAAGTTGAAGTTGTGTATAATTTTTCTTCTAAATATTCAGAATTTGTAAAGTGAGCTGGGAATCTCAAACACATGTGTGTATCTGTGCATGTATGTATGCATGTATGGGTGGATGCACATGTTTGTGTGTATATGGGGGAGTGGTATGTGTATGCACATATGGGTGCAGGTACGTGCGTGTGTATGGGGGAGTGGTGTTTGTATGTCTGTATGCAGGTATGTGTATGCATATATGGTGCAGGTGCATATGTGTTCATGTGTATGTGTGCGTGTATGGGGGCATGGTGTGTGTATGTGTGTATGCACAAATGGAGGTGGGTACATATGCGTGTTAAGGGCAGAGGTTGGCATCTGGCCTCTATCATTCTCTGCCTCACTTTTGAGACAGGGTCTTTCTTACTGAATGTGGGGCTGGCTGCTTTGGTTAGAATGGCTGGCTAGCAATCTCTAGTCCCGCAGCTCTGGGGTAAAGGTGTGTGTCATTGCACCTGACTTTTATAGTGGGTGCTGGGGATTCAAACTCAGGTCTTCATGCTTGCATGGTTTACCCACTGAGCCATCTCCTTAGCCCCCCACACTGCTTTTTAATGTTGTAATGAAAATGTGTTCCGAAAAGTGGACCCTAGCTATCCTCTAAAAAGAGTTTTTATTTTGTTTTATTTTAAATTTTATCACATTTATTTACGTAGTGTGTGTGCACACATGGGTGTGTGCTCAGGCCAGAGTACAACTTGAGAAAATAAGTTCTCTCCTTCCACCATGTGGACACCAGGGATGAAACTCAGGTCCTCAGTCTTGGGGACAAGCACTTTTACCCAGCGAGTCATCTCACCAACCCTTATTTTATTTTTATTAATTTATTTTTATAGGTCTGGGAAACAAATATTTTCACCACACCAAAAAGTACTCATAGTAACCGTTAGCAATTGGGGACCCGTTGCCCTAGCCCCTGACAACCATTCATTCTCTATGGATTCTGAATATTTAAAAAAATATGTTTTTATAAAAGATGTGTTTTGATTTTGCATCTGTGCATTTCTGTGGAGGATTGTGTAACATGAATTCAGGTGCCCGTGGAAGCCAGAGGTGTCCGATCCCTTGCACCTGGATTTTTGCATGTGTTTCTGAGCTGTCGGACCTGAATGCTGGAGCTCAAACTTAGGCCCTCTGCAAGTACCTGCTGTTAACTGCTAAGCCATCCCTCAGCCCCCAAAAGATGTTTTTAATCATCATATATTAAGTATGCACAATAATGGGCTTCATTAAGATGAATTTTTCCCCTGTTATGGATAATGCTATACCAACATGCTCACTTCTGTGTGGACATACATCCTTATTTTTTCTTGGGCAGATAATTAGGAAGGGAATTTCTGGGTTATGTGGTAACACTGGGTTTAATATTTGAATGAGCCTGTTTGAATTTTCTGAGATATACATCTCAAGCTCTTTCTCTTACGTTTGCTGATAAAACAGTAAGGTCGAAGAGAGACTGGAATGGGAAGGAGATAGGATGGTCCTTGCTTTGTATCTGTGGGTCCATAGACATACGTCTGTCTGTCAGCTCACCAGGAGTCAGCGGACGGACAGACACTTTGCTCAGCAGGCAATCTCATGTCCTTGGTTGTTTTCTTAAGCCTTTGAGCTGATTCTCCAAAGGCGAATCAGACAGACTGCTGCTCTAGCTGAAACAGGGAGCCCTCCTGCCCTGTGTCTGTCCCGATCTGTGGTGCCCTGGACCGTGACACTGGATGCCACTCACTACCCCTTATGTAACGCTTCCTTCTTTGTACGGTTCAGACCATCGGGTCTTGTATGGAGCCAAAAGTTGGCTCCCATTTTGTTCTCTGGGCCTGTAACAATCAAATTTAATCTCCTACACATGTCAGTGAGTTAGCCTGTGTTTGACGCCCATGAGCTTCTTCTAGACTCCTTTTTTGATTAAATATTAACATAAACAATTTGCAGGGCATGGTGGTGCATGCCTTTAATTCCAGAACTCATGGGAGGCAGAGGGCAGAGGGCAGAGGGCAGAGGGCAGAGGGCAGAGGGCAGAGGGCAGAGGGCAGAGGGCAGAGGGCAGAGGGCAGAGGGCAGAGGGCAGAGGCAGTTGGATCTCTGTGAGTTTAAGGCCAGCCTAGTCTACATAGTGAGTTCCAGGACAGCATAGAGACTTTTTTTTTTTTTTTTTTTTTTTTTTTTGCGGGGGTAGGGAGGAAGGTAGATTGCTTGTTCTGTACCCTTAATCTTGTTGGTTTATGTCACCTACGATGATTCCACCTCTACGATGATTCTACCTCTTCTTCTTCTTCCTCTTCCTCTTCCTCTTCCTCTTCTTCTTCTTCTTCTTCTTCTTCATTGTTTTTTAACTTGTTACAGGTATTTTGAATCTAGACATTGTGTTTCTGTTTCTTGCTGTGTATGTGTGTTTGGAGAACAGCGTCTCCTGGTGTAGTCCAGGCTGAATAGAATGCTGAACCTCCTGTCCACACATCCTGAGTGGTGGGGCAACAGGGACCAGCCTGTGCCACTGTGGCCAGCACTGGCATGTTTATTTTATAATTGCATTATTATTATTTGTGTGAGGTTGTTGGGGGCACCATGCTACCCATTATAGAAGTCAGAGGCTTTGGGGGGGGGGGGGTAGTCAGTTCTCTCCTTCCGGCATGTGGGAACCTGGGAGTGGAGACTGGGTCATCAGGCTTGGCAGCAGGTACTGAGCCAGCTTGCCAGCCCCCTGGCATGGTTTTTAAGTGGAGCTAGACACACCACCCTACCAAGCCAGTCTGAGAGGATAGCGACTTCTTCTCTGGTCATATTCTCTCGCTGCTTAAGTTTACCTTCAAGTCTTGTATTTTATGTGATTATGGCCAAGGTCTTGCCCTTATTTTCTTACTGTTGGTAACTTTTTGTTTTGGGGAATTTCCTTCTGTAGGCAGTGCTCTCTCAAATGACAGTCCAATATAACCTGTGCTGTGTGTGCTGTGCTGTGTGTGTTCTGTGTGTGCTGTGTGTGTTCTGTGTGCTGTGCTGTGTGTGCTGTGTGTAGCGTCAGTATTCACTGGCCGTTAGCTTGGAGGCAGCGCGGAGGTTTAAAGGGTCTAACCTGGCTCACAGCCTTCGCTTTCCTTATTCCCTTTGAAGGAGGTGTTGAGAAAAACCTTATCAGGTTCCCTCTGGACACTGTGTGGACAGAGTAGTATGTCTCCTGCCTTCCTAAGCTGGCCAGGGCCATCTTTTCTTGCTAACAACCAGGGCTGGTCAGCCTTACTTGACCTGCCTGCTTGAATTTCGTTATCATTGTGGGATGGTCTTTCCAGCTACCGGGAATAATTTTTTCTCACTTTGAAATGGAAATTTTGTTTTGTTTTTTTTGTTTGTTTTGAGGTCCCACTATGTAGTTCTTGCTGTTATTGAACTCACTGTATAGACCAGGCTGGCCTTGAACTCAGAAATCTGCCTGCCTCTGCCTCCTGAGTGCTGGGATTAAAGGCGTGAGGCACTTCATCCAACTACAAATTTGTTTTAATTTCTATTTATTTCTCCTTTAAGAATTAACAGTGATTTAATAGCAATATTAAAAAGTTTTAAATTACATTTCTATTTATGCATGTGTAGTGTGTGAGTGCATGTGTATGTGTGTGTATGTGTCTGTGTGCATGTGTGTGCCTGTGTGTGCACACGCATGAGTGTTTGTGCCTCTGCCTTGGCATGTGGATGGAGACTGGAGGACCACTTGCAGGAGCTGATTCTCTCTTTCCACTATGTGGGTTAAGGGACTTAAACTCTGGTCATCAGGCTTAATGGCAATCACCTTTACCAACTGAGCCATCTTGGCAGCCCCTTACCGATCATCTTAGTCACTTCTGATGTCTGTAATACTGGAGGCTGTCTCTTCTGGTCAGTTTTTCAAAAATGACCAATACATAAAAGTTTTAGCTAGATCTAGGAACTCCCGAGGGAACCACCTGGATACTGAGGCATCTCCAAGCCCGTGTCAAACTGTCACACACTCTCGTGTCAAACTGTCACACACTCTGGCAGAGTTGGCAGAGCTCCGACTTAGAAGGATCAGGAGCGTGAGAGTGTGTGCCCCGCCCATGCCCCCCATGCCCCCCCCCCCCCCCCCCCCCCCCCGCTCATGGGAGATGCCTAATTGCTGTGCAGGCCCTCCACCCAGCGAGGAACCTATTTTATAAGTAAACCGCAAGCATTTATGGCATTATAAACAAGCCAAGTGTTTGGGTGGGAGAAAAATCCCCTAAATTGTGTTTTAAAAGTGATCACTAATCATATAGAATTTATATCTGAGATAATGAGAGTCCCTTTCACACATTCTTTTAAATTTAAAAGAAACAGCTGGGTGGGATGTGGCGAAGAAAAGAGAAATAACATCTTTGTGTCTGCTTCAACAGTTTGTTCACGCCCTGAAGCTAGTAGCCTAAAAACTTGCTTTGCTGAGGACACGAAAAATCGGCCCTGAGCCTTGCGTGCTCTGAAGGTGTTCTTTCCAGTGACTCAGAATCTGCTCTATTTTGTAATTAGAAGTTTTTCTTTAATGAACGATTTGTCTTCCTTTTTAAAATCTTGGAGCAGCCGGGAGAAAGGGGGCAGGTTCTAGTACTGGGGAAATGGCCTAAATGCTTTCAGAAAGATTACTAATAAAAAGGGGTGAAAGTCCATGCTATCTGACTATCGATGCCGGCCGGAAACCCTCCCATAGCTCCTGACATCTGACAAGCTCATTTACTATCCTGCTGTGGGCACAGCTCTTTCCATCCAGACTGGTGAGCCTTTGCTTTGGTCAACAGAGAATATATTTCCTCTAAAGAAATGATTCTTTGAAGGATATTTTTATTTGCTTTTCTTTAAAAGCATAGTATTTATTACTTATTTAAGAATCAGGTACAGGGGCCTGGAGAGATCTCCAGAGGACCAGGGTGTAATTCCCAGCACCCACATGGCAGCTCACGACTGTCTGTAACTCCAATTTCAGGGGATCTGATGCTCTCACACACGCACTCACACACACACACATATAAGCAAAACATCAATGTACATAAAATAGAAATAAATAAATAAATAAATAAATAAATGGTTTTTAACAGCAACACAAAAGAATCAGGTAGAAGGTGGGCGAGGTGGTACACTCCCCTGTAATCCCAGTGGGAGACAGGACATCCGGGAGTTTAGTACTATCTGTACCTAGTTAGCTTGAGCAGCCGAAGCTGTGAGATCCTATCTTACTACCCCCACCCCACCCCCATTCCCTACCTGCAAAAAAAAAAAAAAAAACAAAAAACAAAACAAAACAAAACAAAAAAACCAGGTAGACATGCTTCTGGCTTTGTTTATTCAGAACTGTACCTTTCTTGAGGAAAACCACATGCTTGCAGTATACTCCTGGGCTGCTGGTGGACATCTTTCTTTACCCTGTTAGCTTTTTGGAAAAATATTTAAACTCTTGGCCTTGAATAATGACTGTTACTTACAGGAGCAATCTGGCCTATAATATATGTGATGGCTGCAGGCCCAGAGCACCACAACCAGAGCTTGGAGGCTTCTCATGGGAAGCTTCCTACAGGGGGCTTTGTAGTCAGAGGGAGGGGGAACTGGCTGGAGGTCACAAGTCTCTAAGGATGGTGACTGTATTGGGGCACGGTCCTGGACTGATGGTACACTCTGCTCTGCACACCCTTTGTAGGGGATACCGCCTCTTGAGTGCAGTTGAGGGGTCCCAGCTGTGGCCTTTCAGGCAGCACAAAGCTACTCTGCAGAAGGCTTAAAGGCTATTTGGCAAACTAAGCTGATTTCCAGTGAACACCTACAGTGGGCTGAGGGCAATACAGAGTTGGGGAGATGGCTCAGTCCAAACAAGGGGACGTGAATTTGGATCTTCAGCATCCATACACAAAGCAGCAGTATGCATTTATAATCCCAGCACTGCGGAGCAGAGACAGGAGGGTCCTTGCTGACCACCAGTCTAAGTAAGTCCAGGTTCAGTGAGAGGTCCTGTCTCCAAAATAAAGTGGAGAGCAACTGAGGAAGACACCGGATCTCTGCTCCCACCCCACACATGTGCAGACACAGACACTCATACATAGAACACACACATACACAGACATGTACACACAACATACCCATGCACAGATGCGGATACATATACACATAGCTCACACATGCACAGATATGGACATGTACACACATAAAACACTCAACCATGTGCAACACACACACACACACACACATACATGTGCACAGGCACGGACTTGTACATGCATAACAGACATGCCGTAGTATTAAGTGCATGGTCCCCCTAGACATGGAAGGCTTTCTGTTTCTGTTCCCAGCTCAGTCCTTGCCTGTTTGGTTAGGGGCCTTCCCTATCTACTCTTCCAGCCTCCAGTCTCAGCCCCCCTCCATCCATTCCTTTGTGTATTCCATAAGAATGTAGGCTCCAACTGTGCTCATTGTCACACTGTTCCCAGGCTCCAGTGACCCGCTGGGCCCTCCTGCCCTGCCCTTTAAGAAGCCCTACTGTGCTCATCGGGAGTAAAATGTCAACACCGCTTTCAGTTACTTAGTGACCACAAAACAGCGTGAGCTAAGCTGGCTAAGGAACTATGGGAGAGGTGTTAGGGTGTCCGGGCTCTCTCCTGGGGAAACTTGGGTCTTCCCTGCCCACTCAGTGGGCAGTGGGTCAAAGGTGGAGGGACACTCCAGACCTAGGAAAGCCACAGGAAACTCAGAGTGGCTTACCACAACGCAACGCAGGAGAGTGGAGTGAGGCTGAGTCAGGGGAATGACCTGAACAGACTTTCAGCTTCTCTCTCTCTCTCTCTCTCTCTCTCTCTCTCTCTCTCTCTCTCTCTCTCTTAAATAGAGACTTCTTTATTTTGCTCCCACAGGCCTGGAACTTCAGTCCCAATGTGATCCTCCCGGGTTTATAGATGGCAGTCACCTCATCTGGCTAGATGTTTAGCTCTGAACGGTCACTGTCAGAGTGGTGAGGAGGAGAAGTTAGTCTGGAAGAGCAAGCAAAAGTGGGTGTGGGAACCTGAGGCTGAGATCCAAGGAGAGGCTGTGGTAATTTATGCAGGATGGGCGGGGTTCAGGAGAGACAGTGGGTGACAGTATCTGTACTTGGAGAGGGAGACAGGACAGCACCTGGGCTATGGCTCCTCTAAGGCAGAGACAGGAGACAGATGGATGAGCGGATAACGGGTTAGTGTTGTTCTGTGAGGGACTTGGATGTGAAGCCGAGGTGCTGAGCAGACCAGGCCAAAGGGTCTGGCGCCTCAAGGAGCCTGGATGAGAGCTGACACTTTGCTAGCCATCATCAGCTCAAGCAGTAATTACATCACCACCTAGAGAGCTTGAGACATTGGAGTATACTTTCTGAGTGACAGAACCCTGCAGCCCCCTCTCCCCCCCCCACCCCCCCACCCCGCCTCTTTGGTATCTGAGGTCCTCCAGGGTGTGCGCTTAGAGCTCCTGGGTCCTTAGGGCACCTCCACCTACCAATGCCCCGGCTCCCTAGTGGGTAAGGTGCCCTGCTTGACTTATGCCCTTCCCAGTCTGGTTCTCAGGGTCTTCTGAGCATTTTCCCCTTTTGGCAGTGCCTAGCACAGAATGGGTTTCCTGGAGAATGTTCGCTGGGTCTATTCAGGGTCATATCTTATAGTGAGACATGAGAGCATATACACACTTAGTAATCCACTGTCCCTGGAGAGCTGGTGTACACGGACATTCAGAAGACAAACCCCGCAATCATGACTGCAGGACCATGAGTGGTGGGTCTGACCGGGTCAGACCTCTCCAGCACCTTCCTACAGAAGAGCGCTGGCTGGACACTCGCTTAGTAAGTAAGTAGAGGCATTTGCCGAAAGCATATGGTGGTTAACAGTCTGAGCACGTGATTTTCTGCCAGAGTAACTGACATAATGAAGTAGCTCTTGGCAAAGTCAGAATTTTTAGCAGTCAAAAGGATTTGACTTAAATACCACCCCGCAAAGAAATTACATAACAAGAATTTTACACTCTTAAGGAAATTAGGCTTCAGTTGGGAAGTGATTGGATGGAGTTGGTCTGTCTCGTGCTCCAGAATTTACAAGGCACTGTTGGAAGCCTTAGCAATAGCATTTAGTGATGATGGTCATCTCTGGAGTGGCTTTTGAAGTACACCACACCCATGCCCAAACGTGACAGCCGCTCCCCCGGGAGGGCAGGAGAAGATCTAATAGGGACTCAGCCTTGGAGTTTGGCAGGGCTTCAGAGGGTCAGTGCCGTGGGGAGGAACAGAGTGGGCGTACGCTCACGGCTCCCAAACACCAAAATCTGCTTGCTTTGCTTCTTTCCCGTTGTGAACATGCACTATCTAGTTAACACCGGTTAGTGGAATAAAACTGTGTTCAGACTTTCGTTCCATGCTTAATTTTATCTAGCACCGTAGGGTGACCGTTTCCCAAGTAGAGGTTGGCATTTGAAGATAGAAACCATGTCCGTTTTATCTCTAGCAGAGTGTGTGCACTCTTTGTGCGTGGTGTATGCTGTGTGTGTGAGCATGTGTGTGTTTGTATGTATGTGTGTGTGTGTATGTGTGTATTTGTGTTTGTGTGTATGTGTGTTTGTGAGGGTGTATGTGGTGTGTGTGTATGATATGTGTGCATGAACACACACGCGTGTGTGTGTTTGTATATATGGTGTGTGTGTTTGTGTGTATATGGTGTGTGTGTGTATGGTGTGTGTATATGGTGTGTGTGTATATGGTGTGTGTGTGTTTGTGTGTGTGCATGGTGTGTGTGTGTATGGTGTGTGTGTGTATGGTGTGTGTGCATATGGTGTGTGTGTGTGTGGTGTGTGTGTTTTTGTGTGTGTGTGTGTGTAGGTTTATCAGGGCAGGAGAGAGCAGTCCCCTGTTCTGGAGTGTACCCCTAAGCATCAGGAATTGGTGTGTGCACTTTGTATATATTTTCTTGTTTGATTCTGACAACAGGACTCTGGAGTGGCTACCCTGTGTCCATTTTGGTTGATGAGAAAGCAGGGCCAACGTTTTAAGGAACTTGTTAAGGTAAAGTTCAGAGCTGGGGTTTGAACCCAGGCATTCTGGCTCCAGTGCCTGGGCTATTCTGAACACTAGGTTATGTCTGTTGAGGATGGGTCAGGAGACAGAATGGCCGTAGACAGGAAGCGGGTGAGGAGGTGGCTTGAGCTGGGCCCTGGCCTGTGGGATAGTTGACACTCACATTACTCGGGCAGCTCTGCTTGCCTCTCACCCAGTGAGCTGCCGCAGATCTTGGGACAGGTGTCATTATTGCCGAAGTCTGGACATGGATAGTGTTGGGCACACCCGTTGCCAAGGCTTCCTGTGCTGAAATTCAATATCCACTGAGAGGTGTTCAGAGGGTGGGAAGGTGATCCAGTGGTGGTGGCTAGACGTGGGGACTTTGAATTAGCTGAGGTTGTTAGTTGGAGTCTTGTAATTGAATCCTAAGAAGAGGAATGCCAGAAGGGAGAGACACACATTACACTTAAACACGAGTGTATATACATGCACACACCACATACCACACACACTTCCATACATGAATACACATACTTCATACTACACACATATATATACACATATGCCACATACCATACACACTTACATACATGCACACATACCACATACTACACACACATAGACATACATACCACAATACACATATATGCAAATACATGTATATTACATACCACACACTTCCATACATATGCACATACATACATACATACATACACACATACACATGCCATACACATCAGCCTTTGTTTCATCACATGGTGCTTTAGACTGCCCTGGGGCTATGCCAACCAGAGGCCATCACTGTGTGGAGCCCCTCAATCTTGGACCTCCAGATTGTGAATCAAAATACCCTCTTTTCTTGATAACTTAGTTATTTGTGGAGGGATTTATGGTGGTATGTCTTGGTAACAGAAAACCAGTGAAGACAATTGATATCACATATTTTTCTTATTGTTGTTCGATTTTGAATTACACTTCATCTACACTTTTAAAAATAGAAACCTTACTTATTTTCTGAATTCTAAAATGTCTTACAGCTTGAGCCTTAGGCAGTGCCCGGACTCAGCATGTCACTTAGCGTCTCTGAGCTTTCTTCTGCCTTACTGCTCTGTGGGCTTTCCTCCCAGAAACCCTTGCACCCATCCACTTGTGTTTCCGGAAGTTTCTGAACCTGGCCGGCTGTCTTACACACATTCTTTCTTACTATAACCCTGTCCCAGCCCCTCTCCTTATACGTCAGAGCCCACTGCACACCGTGGAGACCAGATGTAATTCAGTGCAGCTGACTTGATGCCTACCCTCACCCTCAGCCAGACCAGGAGCCCCCGGAGGACAGACAGCTCATCAGCTCAGCTGCTGTGTGGCCAGGATCTGCTTGCTGAGCCAGAGTGAATCTTTTCAGAGTGGAAATATTAGGTGGGAGCTTTAGTCTTCTTAGAAAGCTGTAGAATCCTGGGCTTTGTAGCTCTGTGCCAGAGCAAGCACTTGCCGTGTGTGAGGGCCTGGCTTCCACAGCCCAGACCAAAGAAACAAAAAGGAAGGGACAGACCATGGCTCAGGGGGCTTGCCTGGTGTATGGGATGTCCTTGATTTAACCCCCAGTGCTGCTGAAGAAGGAGAACAGTACGGTCAGGTCAGGATGCCTCTGACACTGCGGCCACCTCTGTAGCCGAGTGCGGATGCTGTCTGTTATCACTTCTTCCACCTTATTCTAGTAACCTTTCAACTTTTCTAGAAGAATGTAACCATGTCAAGACACAGGTGCTATAGGATGCTTGGGCTTAACCATGCTTGAGCAAATAGATCAGAGATAAGAGTTTATTCAGGGTGTGCCTGTCCATGAAGCCCTGCTTATCGCCCCAAGCTAAAACTCTATCTCCACTGAATGAGGCCCTGCTCTCCTTCCCTCCCCCTCCCCACCCCATGGTGGCCATTCTGTTTAGTCTCTGGGACTTTAAACAATTAGGAACCTCAGGTGAGCACAGTCACGCACCTTTGTCTTTCTGTAAATGGTTTATTCCCTCCAGGACCCCTTTAGGAAACAATGGTCTCCTGAAGTCATGGGATTCCAAACCTAATGTCTAACTAATGATTCAAAGTCTGCTGTAGAGTGTGGATAAACACTCATGCATTCCAGCTGTCACGCGCCACAACCACGTGTGCACTAGACAACACGCACACGCTCCCACACACTTTTGGACCCTTTGCTCAGCCTATGCCAGGCTGCAGTTTCACCTTTGGATTCTGAGTGGTAAAGGAGCTTCTTCATCTTCCAACTAGGGCCAGACTGTGTCCACATTCAAGGATAGCATAGGACATTGGGGTGCTGGCTCTGACACCAGCCTGTCTTGTCCAGCCATCTAGGAACCTTAAATCTTCTTGGTTAAACAGAGGAGAGACAGGCATCTGAGCTGGGCTGGGAGTTGGGGGGTGGAGGACAGAGATTTTAGCAGTTTACAGAGCTGATGGATGAGCGTGTTTGCTGAAGAGGTCCTGTAACATCTGCTCTCTGATGCAGTGGCATGCATTCTCTCTGCACTAGCTCAGATACTAAGAAAGGAAACAGCAGATGTAGGGCCCGGGACGAGGGAGGATCTGGCTGCAATCTTGGAATATCTCTGAGTTTTTCTCTTTCTTTTCTTTCTTTCTTTTTTTTTTTCCCCCTAAGATTGCTTTTGCACATTTGGCACAATTTTCTGACACGAACGCCTGATTGGGGCTTCCAATTTCCAGGGCCATTTAAAGCGATAAGCAAGCAAAAAGCTACACCTGCTACAAATGCACGATCCTTGGAAATGGGCACGAAAGTTGACTGTGCGTTCTGTCTAGAACGCTCGCTGGGACTGACTACAGATGACCCTTCCAGAGGCTGGGAGCACAGCCTATGGAGATACATAGGGCCAAGTCTTATCTAGGCTCTGTCTGAGGCTGTTGAGATGGAGAACCCCCTTATTTTTCCTGACCTCCTACTTCTCGGCTAGACCAAGGCCAGGCGGTTCTAAGGCTTAAAAGAGGGGACTCCTTAAGTCCAGGTGTGACGTGTGGAACCTCACGCTGGCCAATTTAAGGGGCAAGACACCATTACAAAGGCCGAGGGAGGTGTGTGCGCAGCCAGAGGGTTAGAACAGTGCCCACACCTGGTGCAGAAGACCCAATCCGGGCCTGATTCAGATAGGGCTGTCTAGATGGAGCCAAGGCAAGCCGAGCCACGTGATCTCACCCGAGGAAGCTGGGAAGTTGGTCTCTTGGTTTCATTTTCCTTCTCTCCCCACATGTTGGGTCTACCAATGTAGCCCATGCTGTCAGCCTTCCTGTGCTGAGGATAGGGAAGGGGTGTGAGACCAGGACTGTGGGGCATGCTCAAGGCCCTGAGCTTCAGCTCCTAGCACAGGAATGCTAACATTCCACCACTGCGGCCTTTATCTTGTCCTGATGACTGCCACTAGCTGGCTCCTGAATGTTGTCAACCGGCTTGATTTGTCCACATTCCTAATACCCATAGTAGCTATCTCATGAAGGCTGGATCCGGGTGCCTTACCATATCTCCTCTAGTTGTGTGTGCCAAGAACACCTTGCCTCCGGGATCTCACCTATCCCTCTTTGCTTTCAAGTTCTCAAATGTGTGCCTATTCCTCAGACCTCAGCTTCAACCTTCCTTCAGGGTGAAACCTTCCCTCATCTCACAGGTTTCTGTGAAGCCAATGCCCTTGCTTCCCAGTTGGCTTTCACATGCCCCTGTGACAGCGCTGGCTCCACTCTGTATGTGGTTAGCGGGGAGTGCCCGTGACATAAAGTGACTGTCCCCGTTGCTCTGCGTGATCCCTTGCCTGTTGATACTTGTTGACTGAAAAACAATATTTAAATTATTCAAAAGGCTACTGTCTTTATATTGTGACTCCTGAACGGACCGTCTTTCTTGTGTGAAGGAATGACCCTCCCGATTACCATGAAGCGGGCTTGGTGTGTTCAGCCTTTGCTCACAGATCATACATATATGAACACATACCTGGCAAGAAATAACATATCTGATTTTGTTTCTCTAGTTTTTTGCACAACATGACCTCTAAGTGCAGGCTAAGCCGTGTGTTCAGCACACAGACAGTAATCTGTTCCATTTTGGGAGGGATTTAGTGAGAGATGACACAGCACATACAGAACTTTGTGTGTTTCCCCCAGGGGAGGGCTCCAGGAACTTTTAAAATAAGGATGACAGGTGTACTTTCAACTAGTTCACTGAGCTACAATCCCATGTAACTGTAGTACACTCTTAAACTCTTGGGTTTAAACTCCTCCCACCTCAGCTTTCCAAGTGATGGGGACTAAAAGGACCGCAAATCTCCTCACTTAGTCTTTAGACCCAAGCCCTCGGGTAAGCAAACATTATTTCGTCACGTTTCTCTTACAGACAAGCTTGTTGTCAGGGCTGGTCTTGAACTTGTGATCTTACTGTCTCTGCCTCCCAGCTAGCCTACTGCAACTTTTAAAAACTTCCTTATCTTTACTTAAGGAGGGTGCTTGTCAATCTTGACTTTCTCTTCAGACAACATCCTGCGGGGAGTGGCTTGCCTGTTTTTCTGTTTTTAAGACCTCTTCTTCAGCAGACCACTGTGTGAGGTGCTTCCTGGAGGGGAGGCCATTGCTGACTTTAGGGCCGCCCACACAGAAAACAGGTCCAGTGCCCAACACCCTGGGAACTTGTTGGCACCAACTACCTGCTTGCTGGGTCCTTCCCCAGCCCAAGGTTCACCTCAGACATCTTGAGTTCCAGTCCACAGCTCCAGAGGTAGGCTGACCATCACTTAGCTGCAATTTCAGACTCGGAAAATGAAACTCATGGTTTTCAGTGGTTCCCAGTGACTTTTCTCAGTTTAATAGTTAATAAACCAAACCCATATCGGTGTGGGTTTGGCTTGGTTTTGCCCTGTCTGTGATGCTGGAATCCAGAGTCCTGAGCATACACACCAGGCCCCTGTGCAGAGCTAGTTTCAAGTGTGGCTGCGGATACTACCTTAGATCCTTCTAGTGTATTGACATTTTAGGGCCCAGTGGCTTAGTGAAGAATATGCAGTCATGGGTACTAATATATCCTAGTGACCCACATACTGGACCCACTAGCCTTGCCTGTGGACACTGGCTTGATACTTGGGTGATATTTTTATTAAAACCTGACATTTAGATGAATCGTATCCCTGGGGAGTCATATGACATATATGAATCACCTGTCACACAGGGTCCTCCAGAACTTGGCTCTGGAAACTGTGGTTTCAATCCCATGTGGCCTTGCATGACCAAGCGTGGGGCTCATGTAAAAATGGGCAGAAGTGAAAAGTTTCTGAATCCACAACCACCAAAAATTAATTCGAAGTCAAATTCATGATGAATCTAGGGTGTGTCTGACTACGATCACAGATGTGTATCGTACGGCTTCACTGCAGCCTTGGTTATGAGCACACACGGGCGTGTCTGCAGTGTGCATGCCCTCCGTCACTCAGCACTAACCAACCCCATCTGAGATACCTCAGCCCACACCAGTCTTACTGCTATCACAGAACCACTCTGGCTTACTGAAAATGAAGACTCGCTGTCCACACCACCACTCCTCAGCATAAAAGTGCAAATATGTGTTTGTGTCACATGCTTGAACAGTTGATTTAAAAAAAAAATTTGAGTGCTCTGCTGCTTGTACACCTGTGTGCCAGAAGAGGGCGCCAGATCTCATTACAGATGGTTGTGGCCACCATGTGGATGCTGGGAATTGAACTCAGGACCTCTGGAAGAGCAGTCAGTGCTCTTAACTGCTCAGCCATCTCTCCAGCCTTAAATGTTTGATTTTTAAAAGTGTTGTTTGCTGACTTGAATTATATTAAAAAAAATTTTTTTTTCAATGAATTTTGGCCTAAGACTAGGACAGAATGTCAAACAACTTCTGAAACTTTCCTAAATGTAATTCTGTTTTGTACGAAATGGCTCCTTCAGCATTGACAATTAATAAAATCAAAATATCAGTAAACTCTGAAAAAAATGTTAAAAACATGGTTTATGTCCAGAAGTACCAAACTTTCAACTAAAAGTCAATATGACTCCCCTTCTCTTTAGAATGCGAATTTGTTTTTGTTTTAAATAAGTGATAGAATGATCTGTATGCCAAAGGATTGTTTAAAAAAATTCTTCCCCAGCACTCAGGAGGCAAAGGCAGGAGGGTCTCCGTGAATTTGAGGCCAGCCCAGTCTACATAGCAAGTTCCAGGCCAGCCAAGGCCACATAGTGAGACCTGGTCTCAAAGAATAAATGCTTCTCTTTATGATTTACTATTGGTAAATGTTGGCTTTTTTTCCTGTTTTATAACTCGATCTACCTACAGTCATATAAAATATTCTCAGGTGACAGTGGATCTGGAGTAGGGGGAGTCTAAGAAGCTGGGCCCCATCTGGAACAGCCAGGTGCCTAGAAAGCTGAGCCAGTTTGCCAGTCTGGTCCTGAGAAAGCAGGGTTGGGGAGGGTCCCACTGACTCTGAATCCCACTGCTGAATTCGTGGGCCGCTCCTCCCTCCCTTCCTGCTTTGTTCAGCAGGAATCTGTGTGTCCTCTGTAAACAAAGCCTGTTGTGTGGCCTAAGGACCAGGATGAGTCTTCCCATCTGCTGGGCGGCCACACTCCAGAGCTTGTGGGAGTGGTTCCGAGCCCATCACCAAATTCCTGGGAGGGCATAGGTGCTGTGCTTTCCACAGAAGAGGAAGCCAAGGTCTTGGGTCCCCCCACCCCCACCCACGGGCATCTCTATGCTGCTGCTTTCCAAAGCCCTGGGGCATAAATGCTGATCACTGATACCTGTCCCTTTTTTGAAAACTCAGCCCTAAAGGGATGGCTCTTTGTCACATGCACACTCAGGACAGACCACCTATCTTGCTGTGCCAGACACCTGCAGGATGTGCCTCAGTTTCCTGTGCCATACATAGGGGTTCCTATTTCCCATAAGTCTCAAGGGACGTAATCTGGATGACTGTTTTGTGAACTACACACCTCTGGTACCCATGACTCATAAGGGTTAATGCACGGTTAGTAGCAGCGTGTTTCGAAATCGTAACACTTTGAGTGTGTGTGGGGTGGGTGTGTTCATTAAATTTAATATTCAACATGGAAGGTGTACTTTAAAACATCACATCTTATGCTGTATAGTACTTAAAAATTTAATTGACAATTATTATTACTTATCCATTTAAATATACCTTGCTGCATGGTAAATTATTTTCTTGTCTGTCTGTATTTCTTTTCTTTTCTTGAGACAGGGTCTTACTATGTAGTCCTGGTTGGCCTGGGACTCACTATGTAGATCAAGCTAGTCTCAAATTCACAGAGATCTGCAGGCCTCTGCCTCTCAAGTGTTGGGATTAACGACATGGTGCCACCATACCCAGACAGTTCTCTTTCTCTGCTCTGATTCCTGCCCTTCCTCTCTCACAGAGCTCATCTCCTATGCAAGCAGAGGGAACTTACACAAAGATGGCTGTCGTGTCCCTCAACAAGACAGTCTTGTGAGACCACCGTCATAGACGTACTCTTGGACTCAGGGGTTCACAGGGGGCACATACCTCACATGATTGCTTGTTTCTGTTTTTTCCCACTATGACTGACACCCCCAGGAATATAAACTCTGTTGCATTCACTTACCTTAGAGAACCATGTGTTGCCTCATTCTGGGAGTGAGCCAGAACTGTTCGTTGCCATGGATACTACGGAGGGATGCATTGCATGTCATCTTGACAGTTTAAGCCTACTGGTGCTATTAGGTGCCCGGACAGCTGGGGGCATTGTCTTGCTGTGTTAGTCACCGCCTACAGAATGTGGGTGCCTGACTGAGGACAGTTGTGTAGCTCTGTCTTTGTAATACCCAAGTAGGTGGATATAGGCAGAGGAAGAAGTCCAGCTGGTTAGTTCTCCTGACTTAGGTCTGAAAAAGCTCATCTTTGAATCCTGATGGAGAATCTTTTCTGACATACTGGAATTAGGGATGTTCTGGTTTACAGACCATCTGACCTTTGGACAAGCCACACAGCTTTGAGGTGCCCGGTCCTTTTTCCCCTAGCTATAAACCTCTCTGTGACCCCTCATGGCTGAATAATGCTCTTCCCAGCATGCCTTTGTCCCACTCTTCTCCCCACACAATTGAGTCTACAGTTTGGTTCAGAGGGTCCCTCTTTGCAAAGAGACTCACAGTGGCAAGATTTAGGGGAGGCATTTGGAGGGCAGCCTGGCCGTAGCAGCAAGAGTTAAGGGAATAATATAAACATTTGAACAGAAGCTCAGAATAATTCGAGTTCCATGTCAGCATTATTTACCCAGTCTTTGGTTATAGAAAGTCTGTGGTTTGTAAAACAAATCGTTCTTACGTGGTTTTGCAGATGAAATGTTTCCAAGTGTAGTGTTTCTCTTA
Organism: Arvicanthis niloticus; assembly: GCF_011762505.2. Classification (NCBI taxonomy): domain Eukaryota; kingdom Metazoa; phylum Chordata; class Mammalia; order Rodentia; family Muridae; genus Arvicanthis; species Arvicanthis niloticus. The sequence continues at coordinate 10,519,802 of NC_133430.1, read as the reverse complement.
TCCGAAGCATTGTTGGGGAGGGGAGGTGGACCAAGGGGTTGCAGATCCCCACATATGGCCAAAAACAAAACCAAACAAAAACAAAACAAAACAAAACACAACTTTCCCATACACTGGAAGGATCTTTCTCCTTGGGGCTGAATGTATTGGATGTTACCCTTTGAAAGGGGTATGTGGTTGGCCCAGACTCATCTTAGCTGCCATTTCTTGAAGATCAATCCTGTTATCTGAGCAAAAGGATTATGGGTAGAGCTGAACCAGTTTTGTGTGCTTTGCAGTTACCAGCCCTGTGGATTTTGTGTTTCTCAATGAGGGCACAGCAGAGGCTACCCATTCAGGAGGAGAAATGGCTTTTGGTTTAAGGAACAAAAATAAAAGTGTCCCAACTTTCAAATCACAGTCTTCAAGGCAAATGTCAGATGTTCTGGCCTATCCATTTATACAGCAAGTGCACGAAAATTATAGTTGCAGAAAATGATTTTTAAAAAACCGACAAAAGCAACGATCTTTACCACCTGTTAAAAACCACAGAGACATGGCAGTTTTGCATACTGTACAAATCCGAATAACATAACTTACCAACAATTCCTTCAAATATTGAGAAATTCAGACCTGAGCTGAGGTGAATTGAAATTTAAAAGTTTAGGGTCTGAAGAGTTGGCTCAGAGGTAAAGAGTACCAAGTTCGATTCCCAGCACCCACATGGAGGCTCCTAACTGTAACTCTAGGCCCAAGAAATCTGATACCCTCTTCTGGTTGACAAGGTAACCAGGTATACACATTGGGAACATATGTACAGGCAGGCAAAATACTCAGGCGCATAGAATAAAAATGTAAAAGCAAGTGCGTTTATGTATGTACTTCTTTAGATAAAGTCTCATTGTGTAGTTCAGACTAGGTTCAAAATCATGATCCTTCTGCCTCCACCAGAACCCACTTCAAGATTCCATTTCGCTGACCATGAGGTTATTGGTACTGCAGTTAGTTGTCAGGGCACACCCTCTCTGCACGGGAGACACTTCTCAGAAGCCAGAAGCTATCTACTCATGCACGTTGGATACCTGTGAAGGATCTGGTGGGTGACATGCGTTTGCCTTCAGATGTTCTGTGTCAACTTCTGAGAGTCAATGCTGTTCTTTTCCTCAAACAGGGAAAAATGAAAGGGATATAGAGTGTGATGGCATGTGTCTCTAGCCCTAAAACTTGGCAGGATGAGGCCGGCTGATCCTGAGTTCAGGATAAGCCAAGGTCATACAGGGAGACCCTGTCTAAGAAAATCCAAACCTCAAATCAAACAAGAGAAGAGATTCTGTACCAGAGGTCATCACAGAAGACAACCAGCCATCAGTTGTTCCAACTTCTTTATAAAGCACTTTTAAGTTGACAGACTATAAAACCAAGACTGGATTGTTCTCAGAGATGGGCCAGAGCCGTGCTTCCAGACCCTGCAGAGGCTGGCGTCCTAGCATAGCTGAGGCTATGAGCCTCCATATCTCCTGGCAGTGTATCCCATCCCAAATACTCCAGCTGCTGCACAGGTCCTACTCCTGACTACAAACTGCACCCTCTGTGCAGAAGGGGCAGCATGCGTGTGCACCTCAGGGGGTCACTGTCCTAGCAAAGATGAATGTGCCCAGTGAGTGTGTGTGTGCCAGAATCAGAAACAACTTTGCAGCCAGGCCAGCTGATAGGCAAGGCTTATTGCTGCAGACCAGGCATCTGGGGAGTGGATCTGGGGATCCAAAAGGGTTTGATGTAGCACCTTCTTGTAGCATCTATACCTCATGGCTCAGCACTGCCCAGCCACTTAGTATCAGCTGTCCTGACTGCTCCTGTGCCAAATCTGAGACCTGCACACCCTTATTTGAGAGAGCCGCGTGCCTTCTAATACAGAGTGACACACTTTGAGTCGTGATTGGCAGTGGTCGATCCGCCGTCTTCTATAAACACTGGTTTCTTTTCATCTATCTATGTTAAAATGAGGATGGATAGATATTTCTTTCAGATAGGCAAATTGCAGCCGACTCTTTGTAATACACCCAACTGGTACTCCCGCAGTCTGGAAGGATGCTTTTGACCGCCTGGCAGGCTTGGAGATTAATTCAGATAAGCCACCAGGGACCAGCAGAGGACAATCTCCAGGTTACTTCGTTGAGTTAATGCTAATGAGTTGAGTAATGATAATGAGATTTTTTAGGGTGTCTGACAGTGTTTCTTTCTTCCTTATGATTTAAAAGATCATCACTTTGGGGAGCCTGGCATTATGTGGGGGACTTGATGGTTTTGTGTTATGTGTAGAGGGAGGGGTGGTCCCTTGGAGAAAGTTGCCTGACAGTCTTAATGCAGCTTCATGAAGCAGCACCTGCAATGGACCAGCCTTGGATGTTCCTGTCATGAATGTCAAATGCCATCCCCTTGTCTCCATGCTACCCTTGCCCGTTTACATGGGAGAATAAGCAAGGGCAGGAGATTTGCCTGCTTTTGCTGGAGACTGACTCCAGTGACAGTGTTTGTAGCAGGTGGGCACTCCTGGTGCTGAGGTAAAAGAAACAGGGACTTAGAGGCTCCCCCATCACCGGGCACCCTGCGGGCCAGGTGAGAACAGGAGTGAAGTTCTTGTCATTCCTGGTCCACAGGACCTTCTGATCTGGGGTGCCTCTCCATTTGGACCGAGTTTGAAAGCTATGTGGTTTGTCTGAGTTGAGGTTGAGAGCATGGGTTGAAGTGGTACAAATGGTGGCAGCACGTCTGAGATTCTAAGGTCCAGTGCCACCGTTGATGTCTAAGAGAGGGGGGTGTGGATTTAAAAAAAAAAAAGGTTTATTTTATTTTTAAGTGTGTGTGTGTGTGTGTGTGTGTGTGTGTGTGTCTGTCTGTCTGTCTGTCTGTCTGTTTCTGTCTGGGACTACTGTCTGGGAATATGCACAGGTGTGTAGATGCCCATGGAGGCCAGAGGTGTCAGATCCCTTGGAGCGGAATCACAAGCTGTTGTGAGCCACCTGCTGTGAGTATTGGGAACTGAACTCGGGCCCTCTTCTGCAAGATGGAGAAATGCTCTTAACTGCTGAGCTGTATCCCCAGCCCCACTCTTTACTGAGACAGGTGTTAAACCTGAGAATCTTGTGAAAAGAAAAAAGCCAGTTCCATAATGTTTGAGCTAATTTGAAGCAACCTTGAATTAAGTACTGGCCAAGGAGATGGACTCTGACCATGACCACTTTCAGGGTACAGAAAATAGCCACAAGTCACATTTTACAGAGCCTTACAAAGGCAAACCCTACAAGATCATACTTCCCATTAGGTCCAATCAGGGGCAAGCATGTATCCTGACATACTTCCTGCCTGCATTCCCCCCCACCCATCCAATCAGGGGCAAACAAACATCCTGACATATTTCCTGCCCACTACACATGATCAAGTGCGCTTGAGTCAAACAAACTTGTTTAGGGAAGCGAAAACATGTGGTTTGTTATCTCCCATAAACAATATAATAACGTCCTACATTCCAGGAAGTATCTGTCCCTGGGAGAGTAAGGCTTACAGGTTAACTTTGGCCCTGACATAGGGTTGTGTGTAGCCCAGGCTGGCCTTAGGATGGCCTTGATCTTCTGATTCTCCACTTGTACCTGTTAAGTGCTGGGATTGCAGGCATGCACCACTGCGTATGGTTTATGTGGTGCTGAGAAGCAAACTTAGAGCTTTGTGCATGCTGGGTAAGGATGCTACCAACTGAGCCATATCTGCAGTCTTCGTGTTTGTTCCTGAGTGTATGTGTGCATGCACTGTATTTTTTTTTAAAGACGAGGTTGTGCCATGCAGCCCAGCCTGGCCTCAGATTCACTGTGATCCAGGCAGGCCTACACTTTATGATCCTCCCATTTCCACCTTCTCTGAGATGGGTTACAGCCCACCTTGCCTGGCAACTGGTGTTGATGGAGAGGCAGGCATCTGCTGACAACTTTACTTCTCATCCTTCTGCTTGGCGCTGTGGCCCATGGTTCTCAGCCCTGTGTCCTATCTTGCATTCAGATGGCCCCTTCCCTATATCTGATCCTGTAATGACACGCCACTTGAGAACCATGAAGTCACTGAGCCGTACCGTGTGCCCGCTTGTGGTATATGTGTTACACGACATCAGAATGTTCTGAGTGTCAGCATCAGCACTGCGAACTCGAAAGGGTCTTTAGGCAGCTGATAAAAGTTTGTGAAGTTCCGGTTTCCTTCCTCCTAGAAAGGTCAGTGTTATTGAGGTCAAACACTGTCAGTTATTTTCTTTGAGGTAACAGGCTTGTCCTGGTTGTTATTATTACATTTTGTGTGTGTGTATGTGTGAGTGTATGTGAATGTGAGTGTGTGTGAATGTATAAGTGTGTGTTGGTGTGGTGTGTGAGAGTGTATGTGAATGTGTGAGTGTGCATGTGTGGTGTGTGTGTGCATGTGTGATGTGTGTGAGTATGTGTGTGATGTGTGTGAGTGTATGTGTGTGTGAGTGTGTGCATGTGTGATGTATGAGTGTGTGCTGTGTATGTGTGAGTGTGTGCATGTGTGATGTGTGTGTGTGCATGTATAATGTGTGTGTGCTGTGTATGTGTGAGTGTGTGCATGTGTGACGTGTGAGTGTGTATGAGTATGTGCATGTGTGATGTGTGTGTATGTGTGATGTGTGTGTGAGTGTGTGCTGTGTATGTGTGAGTGTGTGCATGTGTGATGTGTGTGTGTGTATGTGTAATGTGTGTGTGCATGTATGTGTATGTGCATGTGTGATGTGTGTGTGTGCTGTGTATGTGTAAGTGTGTGCATGTGTGATGTATGTGAGTGTGTGCATGTGTGATGTGTGAGTGTGTGTGAGTGTGTGCGTGTGTGATGTGTGTGTGACTGTGTGATGTGCGCATGGCATGGAACATTGATAGAGGTCAGAGAACAACATGCAGCAATTGGCTCTCGTTTCACCACGTGGGTTCCAGCAATTGAACCTAGGCTGATAGGTTTGGCAGCAAGCACGTCTGCCCACTCAGCTGTCTCACTGGCCCCTCAGTCATTTCTGAGAAGCTGATTACAGAACTTTCTGGTATGAATAATTGCAGTTTGTCTATCAGCCGTTCTTCTGAGGGGAAATTGGGTTTCCTGAGAGAAGACTCACAGCTGGATCGCAGGGTGTGCTGGATGCACTTTAGGACAAGACCTGTGCTTGAGGGTTGAACATGAACAGCACAGTGACTAAGTCATCTTAGATGGACTTTCACGTTGACTGTGAGTCAGTGGCAATGAAGACGCTAAGCACTTGGGGTCACCGCCTTGTGCACTGACACTTCCGCCATCAGTGCAGACGTCAGCATTGTGACATAGGAAATGACATCATGGTATTAGGAAGATGTTTCTTGACCTCCTACACTTCCTAAGGGGGTTGTCTCAGGATATTTTAAGAGTTGATGGACTGTGTGTTTAGAATTGCCACTCAGGAGGTTTGCAGATGGTGACTTATGTGACACACTCCTGGGAATGGCTCTGCACTCAATGTGTTAGGTGCTTACAACACAAAACACGAACAGTGCAGTTCCTGGCTTCCAGATGCCCTGGCTGGGTATGGAAGGGGTTCAGTAAATGGGTCTTATAACCATGATCAGTATGGGAGAGTCTGTGGAATTAGTGGAGAGGACCTGCTGCTCAGCTCGCCCTTCTGGTAGTGATGTTTTGGAGAGGATATAACCTGAACTGAGCTTGAAAGAGCAGCAGAACTAAATCAGGTAAAGAAGAGGGGGTGGGGCAGAGATGGAAAGACTGGGAAGCAGGAGAGAGTGTGCAGCATCTGGGAGATTGCAGGCAGTTCAGTAGATGCCAAAGCTGGGGTAGGGCACCAAGCCTAAAGGGGCAAGAAGCCAGGGGCTGTATGCCGAGTGTTCCCCCCTCAGACAGGGACACCCACAGCAGAAATTACAATGGCATTTCTTGTGGTTACTGGTCCACAATCTCCACACTGCCTCTCTATGTGGCTGGACTTTGAAAGTAGCGTATACATAAGGGTTGAGTTTTTTAGGAAGATTATACTAGCGTAATAAAGAAGGATGGAGGGGGCTGGTGGGACTGCTGTGGGGTAAAGCTGTTGAGGCTGTTGGAGGAGCCCCAAAAGAGAAAATGACCAGGAAAGACCAAAGAAGAGTCTTTGGAGGTGCAAGAGAAGAGACAACATACTTGATCGTCTATCGTATAGATATTTAGAATCAATGAGATTTGGTGATTGATTTGATGTTAATCGTAAGAAACTAGGATTAGCCAAGGCTGTATCTAGGTTTATACATTATTGAGTGGCTGCACAGATGGCCATTCACAAGGGTGGGGGAGCCTGAGAGGAAAAGCGGAAGCAAGGAAATCCGTTTAACATTGTGTCCCACAGACACACACAATCATGAGCACACGCAGATGCAAATATACATGCACACATACAGACACACAGACACACACACACGTCTATAGCAGACTGACATGTCTGGAGCAGGGAAGGCTGTGGCTGGAGGCCCCAGTACAGGTGATAAATGAGCTTATGGAGAGGCAGGGTGTGGACCTGCCAGCTGTAGTCACAAGGGATATGATGACACCTGAGAGTGGCCTTCCATGTCCCTCCTACCTACAGAGGAAAACAGAGAAACTGTAAAACTCTTCAGGAAACCGTCGGAGATGGTTCAGATGTGCACACAGTAAGCCTGACACTCCACTGTGACACAGCTGGATGACGTGTAGTTTTGGTCCTGAGTTAACTCAGTCTGCACAGGCTGGCAAAATGCTGATTGTGGTTTTAGCTGTTTTCCCAGTGGAATGATTTTCTGTTGAAAAGAAGGCATTTCTCTTTGGTTTCAGAGCGCTCCGAAATTTTACCTTTCTTTCTTATACTGATGAGCATGCTGGTGTGGCTTCTGTGACATTGGATGGCCAGGATAGGAGAAATAATGGTAGATGTGGTACCATCTTTTATGAGAGGCTCCAATGAGACAGGAAGAGAGGAGCGGAAGGTCTTAGTTCCCATTGTAGGTTTGGGCATCAGGAGATTGTCTTCTGGATGTTGTAGGTTTGGGTATCAGGAGATTGTCTTCTGGATGTTGTAGGTTTGGGTCTTTTGGATGTCTATCCCCAGTGACCCACTTTTATCAGCTAGGCCCTACCTAGTAACGATTCCACACACTCCCAAATCATTCTGTGCTACAAGCTGGAGACCACGTGTTCAAACACGTGAGTACACAGAGAGTGTTTCAGACTCAAACCAAAGCGGGTCCGTCTCTAATGTTTTCGCCTGCACGCCGTCTTTCGTCACGACTGTTTTCGTTGGTTAGTTTGTTTTGTTTTGGAGTGAGGGCTAACACAGTTCTTTGTATTGTCCACGTGTTCTGCCTTCATGATTCCCCATGATAAGCTTTATGGTGTGCGGTTCTTGCTCATAGTGCCCGTGTGCCCTAAGAAACACTCACTCCGTACACTGCAGGGCGGAGGAGAGCCAAGATCATGGGCTTCACTCAGCATGTGGCAGCTTCCGGTCGAGGATTGTCGCAGATGAGGAGGAAGAATCTGGGCCTCTCCACCTCATACTTTTACTATTTGGTTGGTGCCTGAGCCTTAGCTGGTGCAGCGCACGCTCAGCTGTCCATACGGGGAAAGCACATACCAGCGATGCACAGGGATCTTTCCCCAGCAACCTGTTGTACTTCTCTGAGGTACTTTGTTCCTAACCACAACTCACACACCTCTACCGCAGATAAGGATCTGGGGCAGTTCAGAACCGAAGCTGGTTTTGCTTTGATTGACTTCCGAGAAGGGTTGTGTTCACGTGTAAGCCGTCGGTGTGACGTGAGCTGGGTGGATGGATTGCCGGAGTTGGGGGGTGTGATAGGAGGCAGTTGTGAGCTGGCAAGACACAGCCAGGCTGAGGCACAGCTTCTGTCGTTAACAAGTCTACCTTCTTTCCAACCAGGGACACCTGCTCCAGTGCTGTCATATGATTCCACCGGGAGGCTGGAGCAGGGGCTGGCTGTTGTGACAGGATTCCCACATTAACTTTTACATTCTTGCTGATTTTACTTTGTGTGTGTTTGTATGTGTGTGTATGTGTGCATATGTGTGCGTATATGGATATATCTGTGTGTATGTGTCTGTATGTGTGTGTATATGTGTGAGTATGTGTGTATATTGTGTGTACATATCAGTATGTGCGTATGTATATGTGTGTGCATATGTATTTGTGTGTATGTGTGTGCATTGTGTGTATGTATCTGTGTGTGTATTTACATGTATGTGTGTGCATATGTATCTCTGTGTGTATGTATATATGTGTGTATATTGTATGTGTATATCCATGTGTATGTATTTATATGTATGCATGTGCATATATATCTGTGTGTATGTGTGTATATGTGTGTATATGTGCATTGTGTGTGTATGTATCTGTGTATATGTGTTTTTGTGTGTATGTATATGTATGCGTGTTCTGTGTGTGTATGTATCTTTGTGTATTTGTGTGTTTACGTATGTGTGTATGTGTGTGTGTGTATGTGTATATGTGTGTGTGTGTGTATGTGTGTATGTGTGTGTGTATGTGTGTGTGTGTATGTGTGTATGTGTGTGTGTATGTGTGTGTGTTGTGTGTGTGTGTATGTGTATATGTGTGTGTGTATGTGTGTATGTGTGTGTGTATGTGTGTGTGTGTATGTGTATATGTGTGTGTGTGTATGTGTGTGTGTGTATGTGTGTGTATGTGTGTGTGTATGTGTGTGTGTATGTGTGTGTGTATGTGTGTGTGTGTGTGTATGTGTATATGTGTGTGTGTGTGTGTATGTGTGTGTATGTGTGTGTGTATGTGTGTATGTGTGTGTGTATGTGTGTGTGTATGTGTGTGTGTGTGTATGTGTGTATGTGTGTGTGTGTGTATGTGTGTGTGTGTGTGTGTGTGTGTGTGTACACATGTAAGTATAAGTGACGGCCAGAAATTGATGTTACTCTCTTCTTCAGTAGGTATTCATGTTTTTGTTGTTGGTTTTTGTTTTGTTTATGTCTCTGTTTGAGATAGGAGCCCTCGCTGGCTGACTTAGTGCTTGCTGATTTTGCTTGACTGGCTGGCCGGTAAGCCCTGGGATCCTCCTGCCTCTCCCTCTCCAGTGGTGGAATTACAGACATGTGCTGCCCTCTGGGTTTTATGTGTGTGCTGGGATTCATCTCAGGTCCTTCTGCTTACACAGCAGGCTCCACCCACTGAGCCATGTCCCCAGCTCTTAGTCAGAGCTTAGTCAGAGCTTCACACGTCACTGAACGGTCCTGCAGAAGAGGGTCATCATTCTTTCCATCCAGATGTACTAGCTGTGAGTCCAACGTTGCATCACTCATTCAGGGTGACGGTACTCCAGACCTTCTGACTTCCAGAGCTTCTGCTGCTTACTGCACTAGGCCTCCTGTCTCTTCCAACCATAGGGATTCTACAAGAGATGATGAAATGGAATGGGGACCGATCTAAAACTCCTCAAGGCTAGTATCTGCATGCGCATTCCGATATGCTAATACGTGGGCTTTGTAAGGCTTCTGTGGCTAGCCGCAAGCTGTTCACAGTAAGAGTATGTGTGGTTAGATGGCTGAGATTCTCCCCCAATGGGGGGCAGAGAGGCCAGAAGGCGGCTCCAAGCTCAGCCTTGAAGCTGCCACACCGCCTGCAGTGGGACACTGAGTGATCAGCAGGCAGACGACCTGATGTGCAGAAAAGAAGAATCTGGCTGCTCACTTTTGAACAAAGGCACTGTCCGGCATCTGGGGCTGAGATTACTTGTGAGGAGGAGAGCTGGTGTCTCAGTGGAGACCAGACTTGCTCCACCTCGGGTTTCTCAAAACCGCCTCCTTCCAGGGCCGCTCCTTTTCTTGCTTTTTTCTTTAGGTTCTACCTTGACTCTATATCAATGGTGGCTTGAACATTAACTGCAGAAACTGTCTATGAGAATACAGATTCACATCTGTGTTTCCTGGTAACTGACAAATGAACACTTGACATCTGATTACCTGATCAGCAGTAATTATATATTTATAAGGCATGGTAAAGTTTAATGCTCTCTCTCTCTCTCTCTCTCTCTCTCTCTCTCTCTCTCTCTCTCTCTCTCTTCCTTTCTTTTTTCTTTTCTTTTTTTTGAGACAGGATCTCATTATGTAGCCCTGGCTCTCCCAGAGCTCACTATGTAGACAGAGCTGGCCCGAAACTCACAGAGATCAGCCTGCCTCTGCCCACAGAGTGCTGAGGTTAAACAAAACAAAAAGGAGAAAACATGAACATGCCTTACAGATATTTCTCTATGGTTCTCCGTTCCTTCGCCTCTGTCTCCCTCGTTTTCTGAGCCTGTCCTATAGAGTCCCTCTTGAGTGGCGCATCCAGAGCCAGTTTCTGTGGCACCTGTGTTTGTCTATTTTGAAATGTCTCCTGTCTTCTCTTTACTATCAGGAATGTTCCACAGAAAGGTCATTGAGCTGCCCCTGCTCAAGCTAATGTTAGAGAACTGTGTGTGGTGGATCCTCCAGCCAGAGCACCCACCTTCTCCTGTGTGTGCCCTTCCGTGTGTGTGTGTGTGTGTGTGTGTGTGTGTGTGTTATTTTCGTGTCTTTGGGCTCCACTCTACTCTGCTGACGCCTCTCTCTCTAGCCTTTCTCTATTCCAACATCCCTTTTTCTGGCCCACTCTGCCTCACCAGACATGCTGTCTGTCACCAGGCCAATCCATCTGTGTTTTCTGGATCAGCATTGGGTGCCAGTGTGGTGACAAGTGCAGGTTCCAGCGGCTTCTTCTGTGGAGCCTTGCCTCCCAGAAGCAGACCAAGGTCCCTTTCTGTACTAGTTGAGACCCCTAACCTTGCCACATACTCTTGGGTGCCAGTGTAGGGTTACAGGGTGTCAGAATGGCTTACAATGCATAGCTAGCTTATTTTTATTACAACTTGACCTTTTTTCTTGGTAAAACCAACATTTAGGAGACTCTGGTGGCAGCGGATGAGCCGCTTTTCCCGTGTTTGTGCCAGTCCCTGACCATCGAGGTGGCCACCTCCTGCATGGACAGCATCAACCTTGCTCTGGTTACATGACAGCAATATCTTGACTCAGGGCTCCAAGCTGGCACCTTCTGCTGAGCATGATTCGGCAGGAGGGCTGGAAGCTTGGTGTCTTTGGCTGTGGGTTAGATCTTGCAATGACTGGATGTGATACACCTTCTCGGACCCTGAGCCTTTATGATGGACAAAATTTGATCAAGAAACCACACCACCCAAACCTGACAATTGTGTTTCTCGTAGAAACAAATGCCTCAGTATGTGTGCACAGAGTGTGGTCTCCGTGAGCATTGGGGGCCTGCTGTGTTGCTTGATCCTGTGACACAGGCATGCCATGTGCCATGGTATGCTGAGTGCACACTAGGTTTGGGGTAAAGAGCAGAGAAGAAAACAAACCATGCTACTTACTTTCCAGTGGAATGAACAGTGGACACCGCCATTAGCTCGTGTCCCAAAGAAACAAAGTCAGTCGCTGCAGGGCTGAGGCTTCTAGTTATATACTCTAAAGTCTATCGTCCTTCCTGCTGCAAGACAGCCTTGGGTGGAGCTGGCAGGGTACCATTGGTATCCCCTGCTCACACAGGGGTCGACACTGTTCCAGTCGTGCCCTGGTTGATCCCGGCTAAGCACCACAGCCATGGTTTATTTAGTAGCTCCTAGATGCCAAGAGATTTCAGAGCAGGCTCTTGGGTGCTCATTCTCCTCAATGTACTGTGTCCCCTGCCTTTTTAATTCTGTTTACAGGTTCTGGAGATAGAACCGAGAGGCCCACATATACTAGGTAAACACTCTATACCCCATCTTGTTCCCCAGTTTTCACTGAGGAAAGCTCCTGTCTGAAATAAGTTTTGTCATGAAAGAACCTTTATCCTTCATTTCTCTCCATGCACATCTAACCGGACCTCTGGCCCTTGCAGCCCCCAGAAGGTTCTGAGAACCAAGCAGATGCCATGAGCACAAGAGGTTGGAGCTGGTCATGAACTCAAGTCAGTTTGGAGTGAGTCCCTAGTAAGAGATCACTGTGGCTCCGTGGGTGTAGTTTGTGTGACGTGTGCGCGTGTGTGTGTGTGTGTGCATATGTATGTGTGCATGTGTGTGTATGTGTATGTATGTGAGTGTATATGTGTGCATCTGTGTGTATGTGTGCGTGTGTATGTGTGCATATGTGTGTGCATGTGTGTGTGCGTATATGTGTGTGTCTGTATGTGTGTGCATATGCATGTATGTGTGTGTCTGTATGCACATGTGTGTGTATGTGTGTGTGCATGTGTGCATGCATGTGTGTGTATGTGTGTGCATGTGTGTATGTATGTGTTTGTGTGTCTGTGTGTGTCTCTCTCTGTGTGTGTATGTATGTGTGTGCGTGTGTGTGCATTTGTGTGTATGTGTGTGTGTTTGTGTGTCTGTGTGTGTGTTTGTGTGTGTATGTATGTGTGTATGTGTGTCTGTGTATGTGTGTGTGTTTGTGTGTATGTGTGTGTATGTGTGTGCATATGTGTTTATGTATGTGTGTGTGCATGTGTGTGTCTGTGTGTCTCTGTGTATGTGTGTCTGTATGTGTGTGTATGTGTGTGTGTCTCTGTGTGTGTATGTGTGTGTGTCTCTGTGTGTGTATGTGTGTGTCTCTGTGTGTGTGTCTCTATGTGTATATGTGTGTGTGTCTCTGTGTGTGTATGTGTGCATGTGTGTGTATGTATGTACGTGTGTGTGTGTGTGTGTGTGTGTACAGCATCTCCAGGACACTGCAGTATTTAGGTGACTTCCAGATATTTCAAGGAATCCCATGATGCCTTAGGAAAACTTTTCTAGCTTGAAGACAGGCAAAAAGAACATGAGAGCATGGGTCAAGATGCAAGAACTAAAAATTCTACAACACACTCCACTGTAGCCACTAGGGGTGACGCCGTCAATTTCAGGGTGATGCCATCAATTTCCCTCTGACTTTCATGGTAGGAATCCCGTTCTCCCCCCACCTGCATTCAGACCTCATTCTTGCCTCCTTGTCTTGTCAGCCTTGTGCCCAAGAGCATGCTGGGAACCGGATGTTGCTCTCGTGTCTGTATTCCTGTGTTTCTACTATGGTTATCTGTTGGTCAGTCTCTCTGTGATATACAGCGGCAGTGTTAACAGTTGTCCCAGTTCATCTGAGACAGGGGAATGCCTGAGAACACATCATTGAATTGAGCTGGCAGATCTTCTCGATCAGATGTGGTCACACATTGCTACTTAGAATGAAATCTTTTTTCCTGGTCTTCACTATACTGACCCGCAGCTTCTGCTTAGAAAAGCTCAGCTTACTGTCTCTGTGGGATCTGGGTTCTTTGGAGCAGCTCCCGTCTGTGTTGTCTGGAAATTGGCAGTTCAGTTCACAGGTCAGCAGCAACAGCTCAATCTACTCGCAAACACTTCATGGATACACAGTCTAGTTCAGTAGAGTTAGGTTAGCAGCAGTGGTGATACAACCTAGCAGAGACAGCCAGACCTTAGCCTTGGCTCAAGTCAGCAGGAGGGACCTGGAGGGACACCAGTAGAAGTTCTCAGCTGTCCCTCTCTCAGGGAAGCAAAGATCAGTGAAGGCATGAGACCCACAAGCGTTGCACAGCTACCTGTACCAGCAAGCCAAGCTCTGTCTCCGTCACTACATTGAGTCTTATTTATTCCATCCAAACATCACGTGTCCTCCATGTGCCTTGCCTCAGCACGGGTCTTGTCTCAGCACGTGCATTCAATCAGCCTGAGCCCTCAGAAGCAGCAAAAAAAACTGCGGCACACCACCAGAGTCCGTTGGTGCATTTATCTCTATGGAGTCCTGACAAATGCAGCTCAACTATGCAATGCAAGGCGGACCAATACATGCATGTCATTAGCAAAGAATCCTTCATCTCGTGCTAGCTTTAGCAGAGCTCTCTCCTGTGTCTGCTTCAGCAAAACATTCCTTTTGTCCCAGCAAAATGCCATCCCACCAACTTTCCAAAGAACCCTTAAGGTTCCACTTCGGTCTGGAGAGACTTCCTCACTTGCTGGGTAAAAAGAACCCAGGCCACCCAAGTAAGCAGGCGACCCGTGAAGTGGGTTCTACTTTCAAATGGAAGTCTTGAAAACCTAAGGAATGGGCTGGAGATGAGGGCCAGTCGGTAGAATGCTTGCCCAGCATTCACAGAGCTCTGAGCTCGTTCCCCAGCAATGCACAAACCACATGTGATGGCCAAACCTGTAATTCAAGCACTAGGGAGGTAGAGGCAGGAGGATTAGGAGTTCAAGGTCATGTTTGGCTACCCGGCAAGTCTAGTCAACCTAGGCTATATAAGACCCTCTCTCAAAGATAAATAAACCCCAGTGTGAGAGTAGAATTGTAGAGGAAGCCTGTTTTTGCCAACACCTGTTCTAACAATACAAGAAAAATGACTTACGGCTCATGTGAAAACCTCAAAGTCTCTAAGATATAAAGGTTAAAAAAAAAAAAAACTTTAAAAAAAGATTTGTTTTTACTTTATGTATGAGTGCCAAATGATACGCGTGCATCATTGTGTGTCGGTGCCTACAGAGGCCAGGAGAAGGCACCAGATCCTTTGACACTGGAGTTACAGGTGGTTGTGAGCTGCCATGTGGGTGCTGGGGAGCTGAACCCAGATCCTCTGCAAGAGCAGCCAGTGCTCTTAACCTCTGAACCAATCTCTCCAGCTTCTTGTTATGGCCTCTGTTTTAATGACTTCCCTGGATAAATTGTACAGAAGGTACCATTTCTTAAGTTACTTTAAAAGAGGTAACTTGTGGCAGTTTTATTTGTACCCCCTTCCTAGTCTACCAGTCTTCTTTGACAGAAATGAGAGAGGACGTTCTTTTTCAGGCTGTGGGGTTCAGTGACACGTTCGACTGTTGGCAAATGTCTGCACGGGTCAGGGCAGGCTATGGGCTTCATCGTCCTCTGACTAACCTGGTTCCCCAGCTCACTGAAGGGAGAACTCACACTCAAGGGCTGGCAAGTGGTCTCCCGGCCACACTTTGGAGGATCATTACCTGGAGAAATGGAAGAAAACAAACTGTCACAGCTGAGCGGGGTCCAGAAATCACAGGGTTTATCTCATGGGGGAAACCTCAGCAAGGCTCAAAAGCAGAGACTCTGAGATGCCTCCATTTTTATGTGTTCAAAGACGGACATTGCGTGCTTCTCTGCTAAATAGTTGATTATACTTTTTCCTATATGAATTTGGTGATACGGTTGAAAGTCTAATTTATGCTCTTTGGTTCAAGTCTCACCTGTCCATCTATCCGTCTACTCATCCACCCACCTATGGAGGACACAGTGGTGCTGTTTTCAATGGCGTGTTTTAGACCATTGTCAGCTAGTCACTTCTGTTCTACTCCATGTGTGGATATACATGGTTGACTGTACACGTTTGGACCCTACAGGCTTCCGTACTGTGTTGGTTTAGACCCTGTTCACAATTTTGTGTGTTTTCTCTAAAAGCCGTTATTTACATGAACAACCCAGAGAGGTCACAGCAGGTCTTTCTATGTTAGCATTCTGTCTATAACAGAAGACTCAAGCTAATAAACTTACAGGAAATATGAGGTTTATTTAGCTCAGCATTTTGAAACTTCCGGTCCATGCTTTCTTGGCCCTGCTGCTTTGGAACCGTGGTGAGGCAGCATCTCATGGCCATAGCTGTCCTTGGAGAGAACCATTCACCTCATGTATGGGAAGCAAAAGAGAAAAAACAATAGGGAAGCAGAAGAGATCGGGGCCCCACAATCCTTTGCAAAGGCATGTGTCCAGTGACCTCATTGTCTCTACCAGGCCCCACCCCCAAAAGCACCACCTTACCACCTAGCTTTATTTTAACACTTGGGTCTTGAGAGAATGCTATAACATTATTATTGTAATTTATGAAACACATTATTAATAAAATAGGAATTCTTACTTGTACAGCAATGTTCAGAAATACCTGGGCATTGGTGACACATGCCTTTAGTCCCAGCACTCCAGAGGCAAAGGCAGGTGGATCTCTGAGTTCAAGGCCAAGCTGTTCTATAGAGTGATATCCAGGATAGCTGGGCTACACAGAGAAATTCTGTCTGAAAAAAAAACAAATACATAGGTAGATATATAGACAGACAGGTAGATAGATGATAGATAGATAGATAGATAGATAGATAGATAGATAGATAGATATCAGAGCAAGAGCTGGCTCCATGATTGACTAGCATACACTGTGCTTCCAGAGGACTCAGGTTCAGTTCCCAGCACCTATTGGGACACTCACTATTCAGAACTGCCTGTAAAGTCTGCTCCAGGGATCCAGCGCCCTCTGCTGGTGGGCACATACCCACATACTGACATGTAATTAAAAGTAGAGCAAACTTTTAAAACTATTCAGAGAGTAGTCTGGAATTTTGAACAAAATTTTAAATTTGAGTTAACTCTGATAATTGTGTTAATGATATTGATGATAATAATAGTTTAATTATAGCATGCACGTGCACATTAGCTTACACAATATAGCCTAAGTGAGGCAGATACAGAACTAACTCATCTACTGTTACAATAACCGGCTGACGTGTATGCTGAAGTTGTCCCTACTTTTCTGGTGGAGAAATTGGGGTATCTGGTGAGGAGCAGAGCTGGAATTTGAAGGCCAGTGGTTTGACTCCACAGTGTGTGCTGTCCGTAACAGAAGGAAGGCTCTGTCTCTTCCGCTAGAACTGCTGATATGTGGTAATACCTAATACGTCTTCCTTACAATTGCCACCCCTTTTCACTGTGACATGGCTCTTTGCTTCTCTAATGTTAATTACATGATACTATTTTTTTTTCCTATTCATTTACTTTCATCCTGTCCTTATCGTTGTACCTAAAGTGTGTCTGTTGGGGAACGAGATGGATCATCAGCAGGTCCCATGTGGTAGGAGAGACTAGACCTGGGAAAGCTGTCCTCTGACCTCCGCATGTGTGCCATGGCATGTGTGAGCACACACCTGCACAAACACAAACAGCCATGTGCATGCGCACGGGCACGCGCACACACACACAGACACACACACACAATTTCTTAAAGCTCTAATGGGAGCGTTAGGCTAGGGTTTAGCTTAGGACTTCTGTTGCTGTGATAAAACACCATGCCCAAGGCAACTTGTAAAAGAAAGACTTTAATTGAGCTAATAGTTCCAGACGGTTAGAGTCCACAATGGCAGAGTGAAAACATGGCAGCAGGTAGCTGGAGCCGCAGTCAAGAGCTCACATCTTGAGCCACAAGACAGAGAGCACACTGGGAATGCCACCAAGTTTTTGAAACCTCAAAGCCCACCCTCCCCAGGGACACACACACCTCCAACAAAGCCACACCTCCTAATCCTTCCCAAATAGTTCCACCAACTAGGGATCAAGTAGTCAAACATCTGAGGCTATGGGGCCATTCTCATTTACACCTCTGCAGGGAAGGCATGTAGTCAGTGAGGAGGAAGATTCTAAAAACGAGGTGGTAGAGATGAGGAAGGTATCCAGGGGTTGGGAACTGTGCCTCTGGAAACGGTGACACCCATGGCTGTTGCATAAGGATTCCTTTACCAGACAGATTTGACCACCCGATGCTTTGTCCTTCAAAGAGTGGGACCACGTGTCCCATCTGTGCTAATCTGGGCATGGTGCTCTAAATCCGAAGCTCTGAGGGCCGTGTCTGGTGTTGCTACTGACATTCTCCCCTTGATCTGGATTCGCTTCCATCTGCATAGCTAGCACTGTGTGGCCGTGATTTGGGGAGGATCTTAGAGATGCAAGATGGAGTTAGACAGGCCAGCTTTGGTTTCTGGAGACTGAGTGGCCACAGGCTTAGCAAACAGGCTTAGCAGTGTGGTCCACTGACCACAAACTTCTGGTCAGCTAGCACCATTGGATAAAGGCAAGAGGTGTAGGCAGAGGGTTCTGCAATGTTGAGATCGTGAGTCTGACATCACTTGCACCCCTTAAGTTCCCTAGTACCACTGAGCCAGCAAACAAAAAGGCTTGTACTCGTAAAAATAGAACACCAGTTTAGATGTGAAACGTGGCAGCCCATGGAGCATGAGATGCTGGTAATGGGATGAAGAAGGAAGATTCCATAAAGTAAACTCTCGCGTGATTCTGCCAACAAACCATTGTCTTAGGTCGGCAGAGTGTATCGCATGCAGGCAGTGTTCCAGCGTGTACACAGGTCTGGTTGTCATGGGCTGTTCTTCACTTACCTGACACTTGTCTCTGGTCTAGATGACAGCGCATCTGCTGCCAGCAGTATGGAGGTATCAGATCGCATTGCCTCTCTGGAGCAGCGCGTCCAGATGCAGGAGGATGACATTCAGCTGCTCAAGTCAGCGCTGGCCGACGTGGTTCGGAGGCTGAACATCACGGAGGAGCAACAGGCCGTGCTTAACCGGAAAGGACCTACCAAAGGTGAGCATCACGGAGCATTCATAGCCGCATTAAATATTCTTGCTCCTGCTCGGGCGATTCACCCCCAAACTGTCTCCAAATCAAAATGCCCTTAGCCCCGCCTGCTGACAATCTCACTAAGGTCGACTGTCTTTGTTGGTGTGCTTTGAGTGAGTTGTCCTGTGTGGTGCTGAGGTGTGTCTTTGTAGACGATCCCTAAATGCTCTTTGAGTCAAGGAAGGAACCGTACACATGGACCACTGAGGGCAGTTAAGGTTGCATGGGACAGAGAGTGCTGACAGAGGGAGCTCCAGCCCCTTGTGGAGGTCCTATCCAGAAAGCCCACTGGTATGTCCCATCTCTTCCTGTGTCCTCAGCTTACACCCGAACACAACAATGTCATGTGGTGCATGGTGGCCCCTCACTCAGTCTGGGAGTAGATGTGGGAGGTTCCCTTTAGAAAGTTGAGTCCAGAGGCATCTAGCTGGCTGGTTTGCTCAGCTTCTTTTAGTGTGTGTCTTTGGCTGCTTTTGAAACCCGTGTACTATCTGTGGGGACATAACCTTCAGCAGAGGTCTGTACCAGTGGGTTTCTGGTCAATTCAAGCCATTATTTCATGCCCCTCCCAGGACACAGCCTACAAAAGCGGTGCTCATGTTAAGTAACTTTCTAGTGACCATGACTTCATATTTCAGAAACAAGAGTTGTCATAACGCCCCTTACCTCATGTCCTGATGTTTACACTGGAGGGCAGTGGCTCCTCTTTTGCCAGAGTTGATTTTCTGGCTGTCCCATCCAGGCTGTGAGCTTCCTCTGGTTAAGACACCCTGACATTGTAGAACATGAATATCCCTTTGAAACGACTGTCTTAGCTGGGCGTGGTGGTGTGCACCTTTAATTCCAGCTGTCAGAAAGCAGAGGCAAGTGGAGCTTCATGAATTGGAGGACAGTCAGGACTACACAGAGAGACCCTGTCTCAAAAATAAAACCAAAACAAGAACAAAGCTTTCTCAACCACAAAGATAGTTCTCAGTCAGTAAAGTGTTCGCTGTGCAAGTGTGACTAGAGGATGGTCCCCACTGCATGAGATGGCTTGGGTTTATGGTTATATAGTTCCAGGGCTAGGGAAGGACATGGCTTCCTGGGTGTCACTGTTGGCCTAGCCTACTTGGCAAGCTTCAAGCCTGAGAGAGATCTTGTCTTAAAAAATCAAGGGACTCGAAGCTGGGCAGTGGTGGCGCATGCCTTTAGTCCCAGCACTTGGGAGGCAGAGGCAGGCGGATTTCTGAGTTGGAGGCCAGCCTGGTCTACAGAGTGAGTTCCAGGACAGCCAGGGCTACACAGAGAAACCCTGTCTCAAAAAAAAAAACCAAAACCAACCAAACAAACAAACAAAAAAAACCAACCAACCAACCAAACAAACAAAACCAAAACAACAACAAAAACCAAGGCAAGAGAACTCACCTGTACAGGTGTTCTCTGCCCCTCCCCCTCCCCCTCTCCTTCCTCTCCCCTCCCCTTTCCCTTTTCTTCTCTCTCTCCCTCTGCATCCTCCTTTGCCTCCCCCTCCCCCTTCTTCTCCCCTTCTCTCCCTCTTTCTCCCCTTGTTTCCTGGAGGCTTTGGCTAGGTCTCTACTCTGCTGAAAGGGACCCATTCCTTGTCCTTCCTGACGCTTGAGGGCAGATCTACATCAGAGCCACACGCTACCCTCAGCTCTGTATTTCGAATAGTCCTTTCCAGTGACTTTGCTTCTAAGTTCCAAGCAGTCGGGGTGTTTCGGAGCAGAAACCCAGTTATTTTAGACATTCATGACCTGCTCAACTTTCCACAAATAGATGTGATGACGACAGTGTCCCAAAGGATGCCTTGAAAGAAGGCTCTGGGTTTCTAAAATCTCCTTATTTTTGAAGAGTAGAGGAAATAACAGACAGGGTTCACGCAGGGTTTTTATTTTACTTGACAATGAGTGACGTCTCTCTGAATGACGTCTCATGACAAAACTGGAAAAGAGATGACTTTTTCACGGTTACCTAACGCCTCACTGTGCTTTCACGAGTGGAAATCATCTTTGGTTTAAAACTCACTGAGAAATAAAAGGAAGTCAGGAGAGTGGGAGACCATATCACGAGAGGGGCCATGGCCTTACAGAGCTGTGGTGTTGGGTCCTGGACTGTAGGAGAATAGCAGAGATGATCCGAGGACCAGCATGCATCATTCCTCTCTCCTCTCTTGACTGGGGCTGTGGTGTGACCGGCTGCTTCACACTCCTGCCTTGACTTCCCTGCTATGGCAGACGATGATGCCTGGAACTGTGAGCTGAGTAAGGCCTCCCCCCACCCCTCACCTCCCACCCCCTCACCCCCACCCCTCCACCCCTCACCCCCCCACCCCCTCATCCCCTCACCCCACCCCCTCACCCCCCCACCCCCTAAAAACCTAAATCCCCACTCCCTCACCCCCACCCCCTAAAACCCTAAACCCCCCACCCCCTCACCCCCACCCCCCACCCCCTCACCCCTTCACCTCTTCACCCCCTCACCCCCACCCCCCACCCCCTCACCCCTTCACCTCCTCACCCCCTCACCCCCTCACCCCCTACCCCCCCACCCCCCACCCCCTCACCCCCCACCCCCCACCCCCTCACCCCGCACCTCTGCTAGCTGCTTTTTGTCAAGGTGGTTTTATCACAGCAGTAGAAATGAAGCCAGGAGATCAGCTTTGGCACCTGCTGTGTGCCACACCGTGGACTTTCAGTTCATGTTCCTAACCCTCCCAGTGGGCTGCCACGTGGGCACTGCCAGCCTTGTGTTAGAAGGAAATTGAAGCTTAGACAGGGTATTGGCTTATCCCTGGCTGGTTCTGGTTGATGGTCAGATCAGCCCTGTGTGCCCCAAGCGTCTCTGCCCTGTGTTCATATATACCTGTCAGTCCCCCTGAGACCTGGCTTGCAGCCATGTCATCCTTGATGGTGCTCCCACCTCAGTATTTGTGGTGCTCCTTTTATCTGAGAAGTTCTTCTATGTTATCTCTGCATTTACCTCTAGGAACAATTAAAGTTGTGATTTAACATTTTATGGGGCAGAAGGATATCTTCTATCTCAATGTTTCCCTGAAAACCAGGAAATCATTTTCCCCAGCAACTGGGAGACAGGAAGCTGTGTTGTTCCTTTCCCACTATCTGTGTGTTGTGCTGTGTGTGTGCGTGTGCGTGTGAGTGTGCCACCCAACGTGGATACTGGTAACCGAACACAGGTCCTCTGAAAGAGTTGTACATGCTCATAACTGCTGTGCCATCTCTCTATTTCATATTATTGAAATGTGAGCTGACTGACAAATTCAGGCATCTCTCCATATGCCCAAGGACTGCTTCCAGGGCACACAAAATACCCAAACCAGAAGCTGCTAAGGTCCCTCACATATAAAGGCAAAATGTTTTACATACAAGGAACTCTTCCTTCTTTATAATCCAAGTCACCTCTGTGTCACTGTCACGTGTGTATCGTAAATGCTAGATAGAGTCCTGTTGTTCAAGGAATAATAACAAGAAAAGAAAACATGACGTTTTAAAAACCATTATCTGTCTTTAGTTGGAAGAGCCCTGGGCATTGATTGAACCTGTAGACATGGAGGGCCGTCTGTACCACATTCTCTTTATGTGTGGGCCTGGTGCCAGGTACTAACCCTCAGAAGCCAATGGCTGATAAAGCAGACCGGTCAGTAGGCAGCCAGTCGGATGTGGCACTCTTAGTGTGATGACAGGTGGGACTGCTCTTCTCAGTCCTTTATGAGTCCCTTCTCTTCCAGCCTCTGCTGGAGTCAGCACACACACAGGCTTCCTCTGCCTCCACCTCCCTCCCCTTCAGGATTGAGGGCTGGGAAATGAAAGTATAAGACCTGAATGATTATGCTGATCCTGTGAGGACCGCTCTGTGTAGCTGTCTCTCCACTTGGTGTTGCTGAAAGGACCTCTGCTTTCTTCTAGGCTCTGTTAACCGCTCCCTGCCTCAGCCCTTGAGGGCTACAAGTGGTGACAGCTTATTTCTGTTCCCAAGGGACACAGTGTTCAGCCTGGGCTCTGGGCTGGGTGTAGACCATTCTATTAAAGCACATGGATAGAAGTGTGTGTGTGTGTGTGTGTGTGTGTGTGTGTGTGTCTGTCTGTCTGTCTGTCTGTCTAGATGACCCCTCTACCATGACTCTACAGGCTGTGGTCTGGGTAGTCCAATGAGTGTGTGTGTGTGTGTGTGTGTGTGTCTGTCTGTCTGTCTAGATGACCCCTCTCCCATGACTCTACAGGCTGTGGTCCGGGTAGTCCAATGACAGCTGTCTACCAACAGAAAGTCCAAGAATCCAGTCCATGAGGTCGGATGTCTAAACTGGTCTTGTGTATATCCTGGGACCGTGAAGTAGACTTTAGTGTCAGTGAAGAAGTAGACATGCTAGAGGCAGGAGGAAGCAGGCAGACAGCAAAAGCTGTCCTCCTTCCATGGCCTTATATGGGCTGCCCCAGAAGGTGGGGCCCAGATTAAAGGTGAATATTCTCATGCAAAAGATCCACATTAAAAGTGAGTCTCTCCTCAGCCGGACATGTTGACACACACCTTTAATCCCAGAACCCAGGTGGTAAAAGCAGGTGGATCTCTGAGTCTGAGACCAGCCTGGTCTACAAAGTGAGTATGGGCTATACCAAGAAATCTTGTCTTGAAAAACAGAACAAAACAACAGAAATAGTGGTTCTTCCCACTTCCAACCATTTAATAATAATAAAAGAAAATCCCTCACAGGTGAACCCAGCTGCTTGGATTTTAGTTAATTCTAGATGTCAAGTTGACAACCAAAAATAGGTGTCACATACCTGATAGGAATCCCAGAGAAGGGTGTGACAGCCAGGATGGTAAGGACAAGAGGACATCCAAGGTTGACAGTGCCCTAGCCAGCTGTTCTCAGTGTGAACCCCAGAGCTCCAGAACATTGCTGGACAGTGGGGCAGAGAAGCAGTCTCAGACCCCACCCTCCCGACCTTCCCCTCCCCTACTTTCCTCTCCCCTCCTCTCCCCTCCCCTCCTCTCCCCTCCCTTCCTCTTTCCTCCCCTCCACTTCTGAACAGAGCAGTGCTGGAGCAAGCATGTTCTCCAGGTCACCTGGAAACCACCAAGTAGGTGGGATCAGGTGAATTTGTCGGGTCACATTATGTCCCCAATCAGGAAACAGAGAGCAATGAACACAGACTGCCACCCAGCCTAATTTCTTTACTGTTGCACAGTTCAGGATCCCAGCCAGGGGATGGTTCCGCCCACAGTGAGCAGGTCTTCCCACTTCATTGATAATCCCCACAGGCATGCCCAGGACCAGGTGATTCTAGACTCTGCCAAGTGCACAGTTAACACTAACAATCAATCACACTTACTCGGACTTCCAACCCGTGTGTTGCAGGCTGTTCACTTACTTTGATCACTGAAGCAGTCTGCTGTAGAGTGGACCAGCTTGCTTATCCATTTTACCTATGGAAGGACATCTTGGTTCTTTCTAGTTTTTGACAATTGTGACTAAAACTGCTATAAACGTTCACATGCAGGTCTGTGTAGACATACGTTTTCAGACAATTAGGTAAATACTTAGTGTCAGAATGATTACCAGATCATATGGTAAGATTATATTTAGCTTTATAAGAAACTGCCAAACTGCCTTCCAAAGTAGCTGCACCATTTATCATTTCGTTATCAAAGCACGTGGGTTCCTGTGGCTTCTGCCTGGCTCGCAATTGGTGTTTCATTTTGGTTTTGGGATTTCAGCCATTCGAACAGTTGGATAGAGTTGTTCATTAGTGTTTTTCCTAATGACAGTGATGTTAGCCGTCTTCTCATGTGTCCATTTGTCACCTGAAGACCTTTCGTGAGGTCTCTTCTTATCTTTTGTCCACTATCTTAAACAATTGGGCCATCTGTGTTCTTACTGTTGAATTTTCAGAGTTCTTACACTCTGTACAAGTTCTTTATCAGATACATAATTTATCAGATATATCAGACACACATTTTCTTCCAACCTATAATTTGTGTTTCTGTCCTCTTTAAATTTCTTTGCCAAAATTTGTAAAGTTCTTAAGGAGACCCACTTTGTCAATTTGTCCCCCATGGGTCAGTCAGGCTTTTGATATTTATTAGTTTAATTTTTTAAAAAAATGTACAGGTAAGAGTGTTTTGTCTGTGTCTGTGTGTATGTACCACATGTATGCCTGGTGCCCTGGGAGGTCAGAGGAAGGTATTGGATCCTTTGTAACTGTCGTTGTGGGTGGTTGTGAGCCACTGTGTGGATTTGAGGAATGGAATTCAAGTCCTCTGCAGGAGCAACCAGTGCTCCTAGCCTCCGGGCTGTCTCTCTAGTCCCGTGAGAGTTTAACTATTAGCTGACTACAATCACTGTAGAGGTGATTGTCTAGGGCAAGTTGGCCCATGGCCATGTCTGTGACCTTGGCCATGTCTGTGACCTTGGCCATGTCTATAAGAGATTGTCTTGATTATCAATTGATGAAGGAGGATCCAGTCCATGTGACACCACCATCCCCGGGTAGGGTGTCTTGAACACTAGGAGAGAGTAAAGCTGAGAGAAGATGCAGTGGTGGACTTGCTCTCTTCTCTCTGCCCATTTCTGTGGGCGTGCCATGACTGGCTGCTTGAGTTCCAGCTTTGACTTCCCCTCAGTGATGCACTGTGACCTGGAACTGTAAACCAAATGCACCCTGTCTTCCGAGATGCTGCCTTTGGTCTGAGTATTTTATCAGGAAGAGAAATGAAAACGGAACAGCACCCTATCTTAAACAGCAGAAGTGTCGTTGCACTGGGGAAGTAGCTCGGTTGGTTGAGTGCTTATGTAGCCTACGCAAGCCCTGGATTTGATCCCCATCACTGTGTGTGCTGGACACAGTGGCGCACATCCGTGATGTAAGTGCTTGGGAGGCATGGAGACTAGGAAGTGGAGGGGGAGCAGGAGGAGGAGAAGAGAAGGGGAGGAAGAGAGGAGAAAGAACAGGAGAAGGAACTGCAGGAACTGAGAAGGGGGAGCAGGGAAGCTGGAGCAGCAAGAGCTGAAGAGCAGCAGGAGGAGGAGCAGGAGGAGGAACAGAGGAGGAGCAGGAAGAGGAGGAGGGAAGGAAGAAGGGGGGAGGAAAGCAAGAGGAGGAGAAGGGGAGGAAGAGGAGCAGGGGAGGAGGAGCAGGAGGTTACTAAGTCCTTCAGAGTTCTGGTTAGTCAACAAAATGATGGACTGGGTATTAGGACTATCTTGTACCTCACTGGTACAATTAGGAATAACTATGTTCTAATTGCATTTTGAGAGAAAAGTTTTATTTTAACAGGAAGGGTGAAGCTAGGTGATGAGAGAGAGAAAGAGAGAGAAAGGGGGGGCATGGAGGCAGATGTTCATGTGTCTCCACCAGTCAAAGATAGTTTATATATCTAGGTTGGGTATTGGGTTACACTTCTGCTTGAGCATTACCAAACTTATAAAACCTTTGATTAACCTTTTTTTTTAAAAAAAAAAAAATGTATAAAAGCAAAAAGGAAAAGGGGGCATGGGATAGGGGTTTTCTAGGGAGGGGAAATGGGGAAAGGGGATGGCATCTGAAATGTAAATAAAATATAAAAAAAAAAGAACAACAACAACAAAAGGTCCTTCAGAGCTTGCTTCTGGAGATGTTCAGCTTTGTGTTTTTCATTGCTTGTGAGTTAATATCTTTGTGGGGTGAGAGGATGCTACCTAGAGTCATACTTCAGTCATCACTGCTGAAAGTCCCACCACTTGCCTTTGTACCCCTGCCACTACTGCTGGCTTCTAGAATTGAAATCACCTGGGCAGTTTGGTTCTGTGAGGTGTTACTGCTGCAGTGGGCAAAGTTCTGACTTCATCCTATGCTTCTCTTGCAGCGAGACCACTGGGGCAGACCCTGCCGTTAAGAACCACCGTCAACAATGGCACCGTGTTACCAAAGAAACCCAGTGCCTCCCTCCCATCCCCCTCGGGGTCCAGGAAAGAAACGGTTGTGCCGGTAACCAAAAGGTAGGCTACTTGAAGGACCCCCCCCCCAACACACACACACCAAACTTCTCAAAGCAGCTCTTTAAGGGGTCTAAAGGGAGCACTCCTTTCTCATAAGATGCTTGTGGTCTCATCTGATTTGAGGCTTGTAGAAGGCTAGGTTTTGATGTGTTGCCATCCGTGAATGGTAGGTAACTCAGTATCTGCTTCATATCTAAGGTTGTACTTATGAAGTCTCAGCCAAGACATAGTATGGGGTAAGTATTTTTACTTGCCATTCTTTATTTAAAACAACAACAACAACAACAACTGGGATTTCAACCCACATCCCTACATGCAACATAGCAAAACTCATATCACCATAGGAACCTTTGCGTTTTATTGGTAAGATTTAGGTAAACTCATACTTTTGAATGGTGCCTAGAAGGGGGATTCTCCACATTTTCAGATAGATCACAGTTCATGGTCAACTTTTTTGGTGACTTATTGACTATTACATTTCAATGTTGTCTTTTATAATCAGCATTAATTTTTAGACTGTAGAAAGTTAAGTGCTCATTCATTTTATAGTGTAGCTAGCTTTGAAGAAATTCCTCTGAAACGCCACCTCAGGTGTGTCGTGAGAATCTAACAGAGAGCTAGGGAAATGGTGCACAGGCTAAAACATTCTCTATGCAAGCAGCAAGCATAAGGATCAGAGTTCAGATCCCAGGATCCCATGTAAATGCCGGGTGGGTAAGGCAGCTGGAAAGCAAAGGCAGGAGTTGCACCAAGCAGCCTAGCCAGCCTAGCCTCATCAGTGAGCTCTAGGATCGACTGAGAGGCCCTGCCTCAGTGAATAAGGTCAAGCACAATCAAGGAAGACTCCTGATTTCTACCACATGCATGTGTACACACATATAAACACAGATACAACACACACAAACACAAATACCACACCACACACATACCACACCATAACACACACACACACACTATATACACACACATACCCCCAAGCCCTCACACACACACACACACACACACACACACACACACACAAATGCACCACAATACATACACACTATATACACACACATACCCCCAACATAACCCCCCCAGGCAAATACACAAACATACATGAAACATGCACACACATCAAGCACACACATTTACGTACATACTACACCCCCATGTGCACACACATATACTACACACACACCAAGCACACATACATACATACCCACATAAATCAAGCATACACACACACACACACACACATCACTCCCACATACCACACAAAGAATACAGCAAACCTGTGGAGTTCACTAAAATACTAATGGCCTTAGGGACACTGAGGATTTAGATATGGGTCCTAAAGTGCTTGGAGGACACCTATGTGCTACCCCTGCTGCCTCTGTGCCCTAGAATAGGAACCTAGTTGTCACCTTCATTTGTCATTTCCTCTAGTTTACTCTTGAGGTTACTACCAAGAAGATGGCTGTTAACCCCAGCCATGCCTTCTGGGCCCAGGGCATGCCTTTGTCTCAGCAGAGGCTGGATGCCTGTGTACCCCTAACCCCAGGAAACGTGCTAGTATATGATGGGTGCCCCTGTGGCTGTTGGGTCTGTGCCTACTTTCTTCTAACTGAGGTAATGGCTCTCTGGGACAGCCCTGACCTCCCTGTCCATCAGGTGAGACACAGAAGAGGCTTGACAAGGTACATGGAGTATTTTATCGCCATCCCAGCTCGGTTTCCTGTTGCTGTGATAGAATTCTCCGAGCATAAGCAACTTAAGAATAAAAGTCAATTTTAGCTCATAATTCCAGGCTGCAGTCCATCACTTTGGGAGAGTCAAGGAAACCAGCTAGTTACACCCAGAGCCAAGAACAGAGAGAATTCGTGCTTGCTTGCCAGGGCCCAGCACATGAAATGGAGCTGCTCCCACTGAAAGTGGGTCTTTCAACCTCTACTGACCCAGTTCAGAAAATCCCCCACAGGCATGCCCATGGGACTGCACAGCCCAGGCAACCCCCCTCAGACTCTCTTCTTTATTTTGATTGTGTCAAGTTGATAATTAAAACTCAGCATCACGGTCACTGACAGATCCATGGGAGAAGAAGAAGGTGCCTGTGGGACCCATTTCAACCTTTTGGGGACTCTGCTTTTATCAGGGCCAATGGTATCATCTGGCTGTCCAAAGAGTGTCAATAGTTGCTGACTTTAGGAAAAAAAAATAAGTGCTGAGTGGACAACTTCCTGTGTCCCTGGTGTTGGCAGCTGGGGATTGTGCTAAGGTTTGGGTTGGAGAAGTGAGGAGCGACTGGGTCAGAGTTCAGATGGAGAGTCATTGTAAGGAGGCCAAAGGTGACGAGGTACAACTGGTACCAAATCAATTCTGTCAGGCCTGACGTGGATGGTGTTCAGTTAGGACATCTTTGAAATATATATAGAATTAATCAGAATGTCCCACCCTTCGCCAAGCAGATTCTCCTTACATCGCTTTTTAAAACTTTCAAGTGCAGCTGGGTGGTGGTGCCACGCACCTTTAATCCCAGCACTCTAGGACAGCCAGGGCTACATGGAGAGATCCTGTCATGAAAAACCAAACCAAACCAAACAAAACCAAAACCACAAAACAAAACAAAAACAAAGACCAACAAAAACAAACAAACAAACAAGAAAAAAACAAACCCCAAAACAACCAAAAGCAAAACAACAAAACCCTTTTAAAGTGCTATACTTAGCCACATGTTATATCTTTCCATCTTTGCTTGAATCATCCATTTTTTTTTTAAATAACTAACACAAAATGTCCTTTGGATTATTCTGACAGTGGCAGGTAGCACTTTGACCCTCTAGCTGTAAGACCAACAAAAATGACCTTTTTTCTGTAAGTTTCAGGGCTTTAACCTGTTATTTTTTTTATTTTAATAAAAGCTACCTGACATTAAATTTGCCGTCCAGCAGTACATTCCTGTGCAGCAGAACTTTCCATCTCTCAAAATGGAATCTCTCTATCCATGAAATATTTCAACTCTCCATCCCTGCAGCCCCTGACGCTATCCCTCTTCCCTCTGACTCTGTTTTGGCTAATTTAATTATAAAATTAATAAAGTGTGCGCGCACACGCGTGTAGCACCATACACATGCCAACATGCCATGGTTGTCCACGAGAGGTCAGAGTATGACTTGTACAGCTCAATTCTCCCTCCCCCACCCCCACCATGTGGGCCCTGGGGATGGCACTCTGCTCGTCAGCTTGGTCCTAAGTGTCTTTACCCACACAGCCATCATGCTGGTCCGGTTCTGGGATTAAATGTATAGGTAACTACACTTGCCCTTGCAGTTTTTTTAAAATTACATTTCTATTTGTTTGGGTTTTATTTGTATGAGTGTGCCTGTGTGTGTGCCTGTGTGTGTGTGTGTGTGTGTGTGTGTATCTTGTCATGGCCTGTTAGTGTATGTCAAAGGAAAACTTGAAGGAGTCGGTTCTCCCTCCCACCATGTGGGTCCCCAGGATGGAACTGTGTCCATCGAGCTTGGAGGCAGATAGGTCTACCCACTGAGCCATCTTGCTAGCCCCCGTATCTCTTATATTGAGTGATAGACATCATTTTTTTTTCATATGGTTTTTTCATTTTTTTTCATATGGTTTTTTCATATGGTTATTCATCTTCAAAGAACTCTGTCCAACACCTTTACCTATGTACTTATATTTTCCTATTTATACTTCTTGAGACAATGTCTGGCTATATAGCCCAGGCTGTCCTGATACTTGTGGTTTTCCATGGTGTTGGGTTTACAGGCAGGCGTGTGACCACACACCTACCTGTATTTTAATTGGAGTAGCCGTTGTGGTGCAACTGTAGAGTTTCCTTATATGTTGAATACTCACCACGTGTTAGTGTGTGACTTGCAGTGGGTGTTACTCTTCCTACATCGCCCTTCCACTCTGATGAACATTTGCTTGATCCTTTGCGTTGACGTCAACAGGCTCTAAGGACGAGCAGATTTTGGGCTGATGGGCAGACTGTATGCCCTTGGTGTCTATTCAAGAAACCACTGCAAGATCCCACCTTCTAAGCCTTCTCCCCTGTATTGTTTTCTAGGGGTGTGTTGGTTGTAGGTGTTAATAGTAGGTCATTAGTCCCTTCTAAGGTAATTTTTAGACTTCCTGTAAGACAAAGGCCTGCCCTCATCCCTCTGCATGGGATTTCCAGTTTCCCAGTATTCATTTGTTAAAGAGACTGTCGTTTGTCCAGTGGGTAGTCTTGACATCTTTATTGCAATCTTTTGTCTAGATATGCAAGGGTTCATTTCTGAATTCACTCTTCTGAACCTCTGGTCTCTAATAAAACCATCTTGGATGCCCATATTGTGATGTCTTTCTCACGGCAGGTTTAACTCAGGAGGTACAAGGCTTTCCTCTTTATTCCCTCCCTCAGCCCTGTCTTGTGTTTCTGCAAACCTGCTTGACTTTCTGTTGCTGTGATAAACACGTTGAGGCAGCTTGGGAGAGAAGGGGTTTATTTGTCTTCCAAGCACAGGAAACCAGGATAGGCTTTTAAGGCAGCAGGAACTGAGGCAGAGTTGGTAGAGGAATGCTGTTTACTGGCTTGCTCAGCCTGCTTTCCTTTACAACCCAGGACCACCTGCAGAACTATGGCACCACCCATGGTAAGCTTGGCCTTCCCAAATCAATCATTAATCAAAAACAACAACAACAACAACAAAATGCCCTCAGGAGGCAGAGTCAGGTGGATCTCTGTGAGTTCAAGGCCAACATCTCTGCAAAGTGGGTTCCAGGACAGCCAGGGCTACAGAGAAACCATCTTGGGGGAAAGAAAGAAAGAAAGAAAGAAAGAAAGAAAGAAAGAGAGAGAGAGAGAGAGAGAGAGGGAGGGAGGGAGGGAGGGAGGGAGGGAGGGAGGGAGGGAGGGAGGAAGGAAGGAAGGAAGGAAGGAAGGAAGGAAGGAAGGAAGGAAGGAAGGAAAGGCCCCACATGTAGACATGCCTACTGGCTATTCTGAGGGAGGCAACTCCTCAGTGGAGGCTCCTTCTTCCATGGTGACTCTAGCGTGTGTCAAGGTGTCAAAAACTAACCAGCACAATTACCTTTGAAGTCTTAATAAGGATTGCACTGAATCTGTAGAGTGCTTTAAGTAAAATGGCCGCTGTGTCTTCTACTCTACAAGCATGGTCTTTCTATTTGTTTATATCTTAATTAAAATTATTTGTATCTTTTTTTTTTTTTTTTTTTTTAAGTAAAATTATATGGCTTCATAGTATGCGTGTCCTTTGCCTTGTAAGATAACCTTGTTCCCAAGTAGCCATTTCTAATGCAGTAAGTAGAAAGGTTCTCTCCGTTTCCTTTCAGGAAGGAAATACACCTGGCTTTTGTGTGTTGATTTTTCTAGATCTTGAAGTTTTGCTGAAGTTGTTTATTTGTTGTGCGTCATCCTGTACAGCTCTGGAGATAGAGTGGACCGGGGCTCTGAGGGAATGAATAAAGACAGACACACAGACACAGAAAAGCTGGGGTCAGGTGGTCCAGGCCCTTGTATAGAGATGCGTCAGCACTGTGGAAGTTTAAGGTGTTTGTTGTGTAAAAGTAAACAGGGAGGCAAGATTATAGCACAAATACATCTGAACAAGGAGTGGGGTTATCACCTACAGATGTCAAGGAGTCAGGGTTATTGTGTCCAGAGCAATAAAGAGGCAGGATTAGCGAATCTTGGTAGGAGCTGTCTTCAGGTGAAACTCAGGAAGAAAGTTACAAAACATTTCCTTCACACACCGTCACCATCTGCACATGGACCCAAGGAAGGCTCTGCCCCTGTCATGGGGCCGAAACACTGAGACCCTTGACATGTTTGTGCCTGTGACAAACAACACACATCCACCCAGGACTTCACTCACCCTACATAGTTTGTGTGTGGGTGGGTGGGTTTTAACGTTCTGTGGCTTTTATTTTTTGTTTGCACACTCATTAGCACGTGCTGTCTACAGAGGTGCACTTGTGCCTTTCCACCACGGGTGGTTTGTGTTTTTCTTGTCTAACTGCTGTGGTGAGGATTTCTAGTGCTGTGTTGGATACAGTGAGTTTGGCTGCTTGCTTCCCTCTGTTGGAGAGAACACTTTCAGCCTTCCCTTCTTGAGTAACTTAGTTGTGGTTTCCTGTATGGCTTCTGCTCCACGGGGAGTAGTTTGTTTCTGTTCCCAGTTCTTTGAGTGTCTTTATCGTGAAAGGTTTTTTTTTATGCTTTTTTAAAAATTATTTTTATTACATTTTATTTACTGTTGTTTTGCAGGCGTGTGTGCGTGCCACAGTATGCATGAAGGGGGTTAGAAAAAAACTTATAGGAGGTTTTTTTTTTTTTTTTTTTTCTCCTTCTACCATGTGGGTCCCTGGCTTGGGCATATTGAAGTTTCTAGGCTTGAATGGCAAGCACCCTTACCCACTGAGCCACCTCACCAGCCCACTGACCCACTGACCCACTGACCCACTGACCCACTGACCCACTGACCGTCAAGGGCTTTTTCGGCACTAATTGAGATGGCTGTGTGATATTCGCTCTTTATTAATGTGGCCATTACACTGATTGATTTTGATTCTTCGAAACACCTTTGAAATCACATTATAAGTCTCAGTTTGTTTTGTTTAGTCTTTGAAATTCGAGGATATTGGTCTTTATTTCTCTTTTCTTTTAGTAGATTTGTCTGGCTTCAGTATCAGAGCGATACTTGTCACATAGAACGAAATCAGCAATTCTTCTGTCCCTGTCAGCTCCAAAAAGGAAAATTGATGCTAACTATTCTTCTGCTATTTGATAGGGTCCTCCCGTGAAGCCAACTGGTCTTGAGCTCTCCTTTTTCTGTAGGCATTTTTTTTTATTGCTGCTCAGTTTCTTGCTAATTATAGGCCTGTTCATATTTTTAATTTCTTTATGATTCATTCTTATTACGTTATGTATTTCTAGGATCAGATCCACTCCCTCTAGATTCTCCAGCTCAGCTAGCGTGCAATTATTCATAGCAGCCTTCTGTAATTCTGTGTATCTCTGGGGTGACATCACTTGTCACTGTAATCTCTCATTCTTCACCCTTGGTTGCTTAAGCCTCCTCTGTCTTCTCCCATTTGTTTTTCTAGAGGTATTTGGATTTTGTTGATCTTTTTATGAAACCAACCGCTGGTGTTGCTGTTTTTCTTTCCCTCTCTCTTCCTGCTGTCTGTGCGTCTGTCTGAAAGAAGAAAGAAAGGAAAGACGCTCTTCTGAGTGGCAGCCTGGTACCTTCTCACTGTGTCCTGATACGGTGGTCAGAGATGAGAGGGCTCTCTTGGGCACTTTTTATGCTAACCTCATTCATCAGGGCTCTCCCTACACTCTTCCCTCCCTCTGTGGCACAGAGGGTCAGTTTCAGTGGGTGAATTTGGAGGATGGAAACACTGGATGCTCTGGGAGGGGACACTCAGTCTTCACTACCGCTTGGCTCTTTGTTGTGTCTATGGGATTCCTGAGTGTGTGTGTGTGTGTGTGTGTGTGTGTGTGTGTGTGTGTGTGCGCGCGCGCGAGCGCGTACATAAATATAATGTATATTTTTCAATATAGGGTTTCTCTGTGCAACAGCCCTGACTGTCCTGGAACTCACTTTGTAGAACAGGGTAGCCTTGAACTCACAAAGATCTTCTTGCCTTTGTCTCCCAAGTGCAGCGTTTAAAGGTGTGTGCCACCATACCTGGCTGGGATTCCCATACATTGATTGCTCTCTCCTAGTGCATACCTTCAGCTGTGGGTGATGACCACGTGTGATTGTCAGTGACTGAATGAGGGGATCCTGAGTAAAAAAAAAGAGTAAAAGATTTCTGAACAACCGGCAAGCAAAAATTAACCCAGAATCCAGTGCAAAATGAATAATTTCTGGCAACGCTCACCAATGTCGCCTTGTGTGACTTCACTGCAGCCTTAGCTCTGAGCACACAGTGTACACTTGCAGTGTGCATGCCCTCATGCTCGCAATGCCGGGAACTTTGCTCAAAGTGCCCCCCACTCAGATTCAAGGCTGTTATATGCTACGTGCTGTGATGCTTTTTACTATGTACACGGAGTTTCCTGCTCCTACAAATACAGAATGTCTGCATCAGCATTTTCTCGCTGTCTTTCCTCAGCATGGAAGTGTCTAATAACACACCTTTGGATTCTATTGTGTTAGAATGTGTTAACACACACAGTTAAAATTGCTGTTTGGGGCTGGAGAGACCAGATCAGTGGCTACAAGCACTGGCTGCTCTTTAAGAATTTGGTCCCCAGTACTCACATTGAGTGGCTTACGGCATCCTGAACTCTAGCATCAGGAGATCCAATACCTTCTTCTGGCCTCCAATGGCCACTATACACATATAGCTGTGTACACACATGCACGTGCGCCTGCGCGTGCACACACACACAGTGCATGTACATATATATAATTATAAATAAAAATAACACTTAAATCGCTGTTTGAGTTACAGCCTTAAATATTGTAAATCACGAAATGGATTTTCATTCAGGATTAGGGCAGAATTCCCAACAGGTTCTGATATGGTCCTAAACATATTTCTGTCACTTTGTGCTCATTATATGTCCTGAAGCTGAGTTCTTATGGGGGCTGAGCCTATAAATAAACCTGTCACCTGTGACAAAAGCTTCTGCCATGACCTGTGGTGCTCCGTCTGCTTTTGTCCCTGGTATGGTTCTGATACCAGTTCTCCTGCTGTTGCTTTGGCTGCCCCTGCTGAGGGATGCCCTGTGCACTGTAGTGCAATCGGCAGCTTTTCTGGCCTCTACCCAGCACTTCAGTAGCAGCCCCCTCCCCTAAGTTGTGATCCAGGCATTGCTAAATGTCTCCTGAGGAACAATGCCAATAGCATCTTCCAATGATAGGTTCCTGAACTTCAAAGCCCTCCTACAGTATATTGGGGTCTTTCCCTCAGTTAACCCTATGAGCTATGACTCTGAACTGCGTCTCTTGCCTCAGTCACAATGGTGTGCAGAGGTGTGGATTCCAGGTGACCCAGTGGGAGCCTTCTGACCTCCGTAGTAAGGATTCCAGATCCCTCTGTTTTAAATGTCACTCAGCAGTATGGTAATCTGAGCGTGTGCCCGTGTGCCCTCAGTACCCTTGGCAGCGAAGGACTGTCCACTGAGAAAACTCTGTTCTCATCCGCCTGCCCTTCCTGCAGCATCAATAGGACCAGCTCTTCGGAACGTGTGTCTCCAGGCGGCCGGAGGGAGAGCTCCGGGGACTCCAAAGGAAGCCGGAACCGCACGGGTTCTACCAGCAGCTCCTCCAGTGGCAAGAAGAACAGTGAGAGGTAAGGAGGGCCCTGCTGGCTGCACCTTCCATTTATTACCCAAGGGACGACTCTACCCACGGGACAACTCAGAAGATCCCTCTTGACAAGTCAAGCCTACATCTGAGAACCAGGCCTTCCGAGATTGCATTCGTAGGTGTGGGGTAGCTGGCACTCACAGGTCATATCCTGAAAAGTATAACTTAGACTTCCAGCCCCCAGTGTCTGAAATGATGATGATGATGATGATGATAATGATGATGATGATGATGGATGGTGGTGATGCTGATGCTGATGCTGATGCTGATGCTGATGATGGTAGTAAAGCAATGTCTAAGAAATTAGCCCAGGAAGTGGATCTGAATTTCCAGGGGTGGTAGCACCTATCTCCAATATACCTTCCCAAGTTAATCTTAAACTTATCTCTGTTTAAAGCTTGTCGCAATATTTTCTGAGATTTTTATGTTTACTCCATTTTTAATAGTGAGCTAACACCAGAAATGCGAACCATTTTCCCGTTGAGTTTTCCTGTTCTCTGCTTTACTCCTAACTTTGAAGTTTCTATGAGTTTGCACAGCAGGTTATGATAAATTTGTGAAACGCACACTAACATTTTACTCACAGAAAGCTGTGATTTAAGAACGTGTTGGGTCAGTGGGGTTCCTGTGCCTTTCCGCCTAGCGCGGCCTCATTCTCACCAGGCTCTGGTTTTAGTTTTTCTTTTCTGTGGAGTCCAGGAAGGAGTCTCAGCTTCAGAGGTTAAACTTCCTTTGAGATGTTCATGTAAGGAGATGGCTTAGTCAGAACGCAGTTGGTTCCAAACCACAGGCTGAAGAGCTTCCAAGTTTGAAACTTTGTGGGGACTCAGTCCTGTAAAGGGATGCTTAAACTCTGTGTCAGCTTTAGCTCTGAAGAGGATCTTTGTAAAAAGAAGAAGGGGGTGGAGAGGAGGAGGAGGAAGAAGAGGAAGAGAAAGAGGAGGAGGAAGAAAAAGGAGGAGGAGAAAGACAAGAACAAGAAGAAGAACAACAAGAAGAAGCAGAAGCAGCAGAAGAAGAAGAGGAGGAGGAAGAAGAGGAGAAGGAGAAGGAGGAGGAGGAGGAGGGCTGGAGAGACGAGATGACTCAGTAGTTAGGACCACTGGCTGTTTTTCCAGAGGACCCAGGTTTGATTACCAGAACCTGTGTGGCAGCTCACAACAGCCTGTAACTTCAGCTCCAGGAGCTCTGACACCCTCTACCTGGGCACTGCACACACATGGTGCACAGACAAACATACAGGCAAAACATCCATACACATAAAGTAAAACAATTTTTAAAAATCCTGACAGCTCTGACTTAAATTGTGTGGTAAATTGAGTCCACCGCGTACTGACAATTTCAGAAACCATGAACTCATCTTCTTCTCAGACTGTTAGTGCTTCTTAGGGGAAGATTATGCTAATCTTATGCTAATGAGGTGGTAAGATCCTGGCAATGAGGCCAGGTGGCCACAGAGGCAGCCGAGTGCCCACCCCGAGGCTGCTCTGTGTGGAATTCAGGCTGAGGTTGGCGCTGACCTGAAATGTCTGTGTTTTGGCAGGTCCTATGAACATCTGATTTTTATCAGGAATTTCCAGAAAGAATCTACACTGTGTAAAGTCCAGATCTGTCTTATCCTTTAAATCCCATGGCTTTGCTTAATGTACTCGGTAAATATTTCCATGAAGGATATTTACAAAGGGATTTTTTTTGAGAAATGCCACGGGAAGGAATTTTGATTTGGAAACGAGAGAATGGGACTGCTTGCAAATCATCTTCTAAAAATAATCCTGGCCACTGTGAGTGTTCGCTTGGAACCAAACCCTCCATCCCATTGAAACCAAGAGACCACCCCAGCCATTCTGTCACCAGTGGGTTCAGAGAGGATACTTGGGTTCCCACTGGCACTGGTGAATACTTTGAGCCACCTACTGGGATAGTCATAAGAGTCAAGTTGGCAATGTGGGCACTGCCCGGCCCAGATCTCCACATCATTCCTTTCTCCACATGAGCAGCTCCAGCGGTGGCCTCACAGAGGCCTACTGAAGAACTCTTGGACTCCAGGCTAATACAGAGAAAAGCCTAGGGACCCCTCCCCCAAGCCCTGTGGATTCTACCGTGACTTCCGGTGGTGAAGGGTGAAGACAGGCTGGGTTCTCCTCTTGTTGGGGCTGTGAGCTCCAGGGAGTCACCTTAGGTGGCTGTCTCCCATCTGAAAAGATGTGCCTCCTCAGTTTCTGTGTAGGCCGTGAAGCAGAATGGAAAGCACATGGAAAGATCTGGATGTCTTCACGTTTGAGAGCCCCGGCTTTTCCTCCGTGATTTTGAGACATTTGTGTCTCATTCTTTTGGCTCCTAGGGTACTAAATGGGAAGAGAACACCCAATGGCATGCTTGGTGCTCAGTCAAGGGTCATCTATGTTAGGTTGGCAGTGCACAGAAAAATAATGCATGAAGTGTTCCGAAATTCTCAGCCATTTCTTCCTCGTGTGTAAAGTGAAGGTGACTGATGACTTCGGGCCACTTCTGAAGTGACTGCTCTTTTCTTTGGTTTGCCAAGTTTAATTACATTTGTATGAATGACCCAGGCCATTGAGTACAACCCAGATTTTGATAAAATCTAACTGTGACTCAGGAAACGGAGGGCCCACGCCATGATCCTCCCAGCTGCCTCCCAGGCTCCTGTAGCGGTACACTGACCAGTTTGATAGGTGGAAATGCACTGACGTCACACAGAGAACTTGGGCTCCGCCCTGATCTGTGGACTCAGACGTCACGGGTCAGTAGCCATAACGGTCAGTGTGTCACGTCCCATGTGCAAACAAGCTATGTGCAAGAATGTCACACTGGCATCCGCAGTCCTCAGCATCTATAGGACAGTTCTGTAGGCTTCATGCAGCTCCTCACTGTTGAGAAGAAAATAAGTGTCTGTCAAGCCATGTGTGCGCCTCTTTTCCTTAAAGCTGTAGTCTTTATTATGTTTTCCATGTCTTTGCCCCGTGTCCCAGTGTCCCACTTGCTTTAGAAGTGATCGAAGGAGTTGAGAGTTTTTCCCGTGACGCCGTACAATCTTCATCTTCCGTCTTCTGCTGTTTAACATTTAAAATCTTTTTGCCTCTAAGCAGCCTTGGGACTTAAACGGTATTTAATCTCTCTACTGACAATGCTTCCATTAGAGATAAAAGCAACGTAGGGCAATGTAATATTTTACTTTATGTAATATTCATGGCAAATGAATATTAATGATTACATAATGAGTCTTGTCACCATGAAGTACTTATTAAATTTAAAAAGGGAGTCAGCAATAACATTCTGAAAGAATGGTGTGATGTAGCTGGTGCACTAATCCACTAAGGAAACTTTTTAACTTTAAAAAAGTTACTTAGTTTGGTTTACTTAGTGGTTACTTAGTTATAAGTTTAGAAACACAGTTTACATTGTATGTTGCTAGACTGAGAAAGTGAAAGTGTTTCCCTTCTAACCCCTCCCCCATAGAGATGTATCAACCCCATAATTAAGATACTATGTGTCCGTCTACAGCTTGTTGCAATGGACTGCTTTTGTAGCGTAAGAACTCCCGAGCCATCTGTTAGAAACTTTGTTATCACATACATATACACTGTCAGTCTTTGGAGTCAAATAATTTGAAGGGAAAATCAAAGTATTCTCTAAGACCCAACCCCTGCTCCTCTGTGCAGCCGCCCTGTTGCTTCACAGCGCGCTGAGGACGGCTGGGCTGGCCTCTCTTCCTTCTCAGAGATATACAGGCCATGCTTTTCTCCTTTGACTGCTTCCTCCAGTCCCTAAAGCCCAATTGTTTAGCTTCTATACTGCTAGCCTAGTGGTGACCTTTGACCTCAGCATCCAGTTAAAGAACTCCTGGCTCCTTATCCTATCCCTGGCCCTGACAACGAACCCCTTATGCCTGTCTCTTCTGTTTCCCAGCAGGATATTATTTGTTTCTTCTCTTTTAGAGTTGCTTTATTTCACAAGTTACCTGATTCTGAAAAAAAAAAAAAAAAAAAAAAAAATCCTGAGAGGACTTGAAGGTCCCCTATAGTATCAGTGGCAATGCAAGGCTCACGAGACACTTTCCACATCCCCAACCAGAACTTGCTCTGTAGCCCAGCAGGTGTGATACCCACAATCCTGCCTCAATTTTTCAAGTACTGAGATTGCAGAAATGTGACATGATATTTGATGCCAACAAGGTTTTTCTCAAGCAGTCAGATTAAGTCAACATCTTTAACAATGCTGCGGCACATAGTAGGTGCCCAGAAAACATTTCCTCTTAATGAGGACGAGAGGAGGTTAAAATGATGTCTTCTGACAGTCACACCTAAGTCTCCATCCTGGCTCTGCCATTTTGTGTTCTATGGTTCTAAATTACTAGATTGGAGAATGGGGGTAGGGGCAGGGGTGGATTCTTCAGCATAAAAATAGTATCTACCTCATAGGTGTTACGAAGATTGAATAAAGTCTTCTCCAGAGCATCCTCCACACCAGGATGACCTGCAGTTGCCATGCGTAGCTATGATTACTGTTGCTCTGTCCTAGGTCTCAGGATCCATGTTACCTCACAATTCTCCCCACAGCCAGTGTTTCTCTTCTTGGGGACTGTCCGAGTTTTGTTGCTCTTGCTGTGATGAGAAAGCAACTCTTTCCGTTTACAGTTCCAGGTTAGGGTCTGTCACTCAGGGAAAGTCACAGGCAGGAACGTGAGGAAGTTAAACACACAGAGATAACAGCCACAGTCAAGAGCAGAGAGTGTGGGGCCGGAGAGTGTGGGGCTCAGCGGTTAAGAACGCTTTCTGCTATTGCACAGGCCTCAGGTTCCATTCCCAGCACCCATGTTGTGGGGAGGTGGGGGATGGTAGCTTACAACCATCTGTACTTCCAGTTCCAGAGGATTCAATACTCTCTCGGCTTCTGTGGGCACCAGACATGCATGTGGCGCGCAGGAGTATATACAAGCTACACACCCACAGAGCAGAGACTGAGCTCCTGCATGCTTGCCTTCCCTCCGGCCCCTCTCTACTTCTACACAGCCCAAGACAAAAGATGCTACTCATATTCAGGCTGGGCTCTTCCCCACCCTTAATTGACCCAATTAAGAAAATCTCTCCCAAGCTAAACCCAATTCAGACAATTCCTCGGGGAGACGCTCCTCCAGGGGATGCTAGATCAGGCCCAGCAGACAACTCAAGTTAACCGTCACAGAGACATTTGGAGGTCCGTGCCTCCTACCCCAACCTGAAAAGAGAGGAATGGGGAGCTGGGACAATGGCTGTCATCCTACCCATGCACCCTTCAGCAGGGCTTCACTTGGACCTACTATGTGCACAGCATGATGCAAGGCAGGATGGAGAATGGGAAGGGCTGTGATGACATTGATTCACCTTCACAGGACTTGTTGACGGCATGGAAACAGACTGAGCCTGGTCTCCTCAGTTTCTGTAAGACACAGCACAAAGCAGTGGGAAAAGTAGGAAAAGGATTTGGACGCCCAGCTCACCGAGAATAGCTCTAAACTGTTTAAAAAAAAAAAAAAATGGCGCTCAAATTATCTTAAAGCACAGAAGGTGGCCTACCGGTATCACTCAGAGACTCCACCCAGTTGTGGTCTTCCTTCTGGTGCTTCGGAATCTGGAGGGAAGAGTGACAGTGTTTGGACAGACTTTACGTTACCCTGCAAGGCTCAGCCAAAGAGCCCCTTCTTTAGCCCTCACCTGAGGTAGATGTTTGGCAGACAGCCTGTGTCTGCGGCTGGGTGTCTCTAGCCCTCCTCCTGCCTTGCTCCATTCCCATCTGTGACCTCTCTTGGGTTCTAAGAGAGCAGAGACATTGTCCTTTCTTAGTCTCTGACCCTGTAGCACTTTTGCAAAGTGCAGGAGACACACACACACACACACACACACACACACACACACACACACACACACACAAACTCCCACTAAGCATTCCTTGAATGAATGAAATTACATTAAAAAAAAAAAAAACAAAAAACTAGAACTGTTTAAGAAACTGGTAAGGAGCGCCACCTAGAGGGTGACCATCAGCACTACACTTTAGCCTTAGTGTTTTGTTCTGGAGTCTTAGTTAAGTCTCCGGTCTCTTAAAGTGGCTTCTTGTGGGCGAAATTGGCCAAGTGGGAAGTCATTAGCACCAGTGTGTGAGCACTTTGTCCTGTCTCACTCGGTCTTGAAGGTAGTTCTGTCCATTTTGTGGATGAAGAAGCAAAGCTTACCGAGGAAAAGCAGCCTGTGTCCCCTGATGTGCTGCATAGGTTTGAACTAAGGAACACAAACACTCCAGTAGCCCTCGATGCCTCTTCGACTTTCGGCTTTTGTGCCCACCTGTGTCACTTGCTATTAGAAGTCATTCCCTCTTCCCAGACTCCTGGAGACCTGAGCATCCGCGAGGGTTTGAATTCCCCTGTGGACTTTCTCTTTTTGGTGGTCTCTCTCTCTCTCTCTCTCTCTCTCTCTCCCTCTCCCTCTCCCTCTCCCTCTCCCTCTCCCTCTCCCTCTCCCTCTCCCTCTCCCTCTCCCTCTCCCTCTCCCTCTCCCTCTCCCTCTCCCTCTCCCTCTCCCTCTCCCTCTCCCTCTCCCTCTCCCTCTCTCTCTCTCCCCTCTCTGTGTGTGTACATGTGTGTGTTAGTGTACTCGCCTGCATGATGAACATGTGTGCAAGCCGGAAGTTAATATCAGTTGCCTTCCTCAATCAGTTCTCATTTGAGACTGGGTCTCACATTGAACCAAAGACTCCCAGGGATCCGCCTCCTGTCTCTAACCCCGCCCCCTGAGACTCCTCCCCCACCAGCACCAGCCTTTCTGTGTGGGTGCTAGGGGTCTGAACCCAGATCTTCATGCTTATGCTGCAGGCACTTTAATGACCTCGGCACTTCCCCAGCGCCTGTAACTGCACTTTCCTCTCTCTGTAAACTGCGCAGAATCACTGACAGTGGGAGTCAAGGTTTGAGGTCTTTTTGCCTTGTCTTTCGGCTTCCTGTCTGGCTCCTGCATCCTGCTCCTACAACCGCAGGAGGTTTGCCTTGCTGTCTTTTTTCCTTTCCTTTCCCTCACCTTTCTTCCCACTCCCTGTGAACCCAATGCATAAGTGACATGGAATCAGGACTCTGGCTTCCGCAGGGCACACGGATCACAAGACTGTCACTCATGCCCTGACAGTGGGGGCAAGCCAGGTGAGCCACAGAAAGACAGCTATTTTAAGTCTGACACAAAGCTGAATACTGGGCTAACAAAACAAGAAAAGAAAAGGGAAAGTGGGGGAGGGGGCAGGCTCCCCTCAAGGGACAGGCCAGCGCTGCATTTTTGGCAGAGTGTCAGAAAGAAAACACTTGGCTTTATAGGAAGAGGGGACTGATCAAAGGCAGGGAGTGGGCTGGCTGACTGGTCAAATTCCTAGAGGTCCAGACAAAGGGGAATCCCACACTCTCACACACTCCTTTTCCATAGACCTTCAGGGAGTGCCCAGAACAGCCTGGAGTGGAATGTGGGTGGGTATAGCAAGAGACTTTCTGAGGCACACCAGGTCATCTGTGGTGTGTGAGGAGAGAACCAGCCTCCAGACCTCGCCTCTAGTGCCAGGTGGTGGTCACCCTCTGTTGTGCCCTGGAGATGCAACAGTAAGCAGCATGAAAATTCTGTATTTATGGGCCTTTCTGCCCAGTGAAGAAGCAAAATAAAACAGGGCTCAAAGTGCTAGAGACAAAAATGACCCAGGGTGGGGCAGGACTGCGGACTGTGGTTTGAGGGAAGACTGCAGTGTTGGCTGGACACCCAAGAAGGCCTCACAGGAAGTGGCTACTAATATAGACCCAAGCAGCAACCCTGTGTCATCTGCAGGCTGATGTCCAGGAGGAGAGACAGGGAGCCAATGCTGCATACTGGAGTGTTCCAGGCAAGGCCATCAGGCAAGGCCATAGAACAGTAGCTACAGGCTGGAGACCAGAGCTACTCACCCAAGGGGTTAGAAACGGCTTGCCTGGGGCCATATAGCCCCAAGGGAAGCTTAGCATTTAGATTGGAAGGCCAGAGTTTTTACAGTCCTATTTCTGTTGACCACACTTCAGAGTTTAGAAAGTTTCACCAACAGCAAATTCTACTGTGTGTTTGAGCCAGTCTTGTGTCACTGTGTAAGCCACAGCCCCACCACCCACTCTACACACACATGGAGTGGCTTGGAAATCAGGGTACCAGTGGGTCATATCGCTGATACAGCATGGGCTGAAGGGTGACTTCTAGTTGAGGTACCTTCCATTGCATCTCAAGTTAGAACTGAGGAAAAAAGAGGTGATTTCAGGGAAACGGAGATGGCTCAGTTAGAATGCCTGCCATGCGAGGCAATGTACTGGCTAGTTTTATGTCAGCCTGACACAAGCTGAAGTCATTTGGGAAGAGGGAAGCTCAGTTGAGGAAATGCCCCCACCAGTGGGCAAGTCTGTGGGGGCACTTTCTAGATTGATGCTTGGTGTGGGAGGAGCCATCTCACTGTGGGCGGGGCCACCTCTGGCCTGGTGATCCTGGGCACTATAAGAAAACAGGCTGAGAAAATCAGGCTGGGGGCATCAACTGTAAGCAGCGCCAGACCTCCACATCATCTCCTGCCTTCAGGTTCCTGCTCTGAGTTCCTGCCTTGACTTCCCTCAGTGATACATTGTGACCTCAGAGTTGTAAGCTAAAAAAAATCTTCCTCCCCAAGTTGCTTTGGGTAGCCAGTTTTCTTTTGTCATAGCAACAGTAACCCTAACTAAAACACATAAAGATTTGAGTTCTGAGTTTAGACTCCCAAACTCATAAAAAGAACTGGACATAGTGGTAGCTGTCTGTAACCATAGGACTGAGGAGAGTGGAAACTCAGATCCCTGAAGATCAGATGCTCCAACGGTTTGTAGTATAGGGACTGTCCAGGTGTTCAGAGGTCTCTATAAATTGGCTAAGTTTTAGAAGC
This sequence comes from Arvicanthis niloticus, assembly GCF_011762505.2. NCBI lineage: Eukaryota > Metazoa > Chordata > Mammalia > Rodentia > Muridae > Arvicanthis > Arvicanthis niloticus. Next base: position 10,475,006 of record NC_133430.1, on the reverse strand, counting down.
TATGTTTAGTGCTTCCCATAACTTCAGTTAACTCAGTCATTCTGGATTTCTGACGGGGTTGAAAACCTATAGTCTCATAGCCAATCCTGGCTATTTACCTTGAGAGAAAAGATCTGAGTAGATAGTTTTCAGCTGACATTCATTCTAAAGCAAAAAAAAAAAAAAAAAAAAAAAAAAAAAAGCCAGGATCAAAAGTAAGTGTTTTAGTTAGAAGAGATGACAGAGGTTCTGGTTAGTCAACAAAATGATAGACTGGGTATTAGGACTATCTTGTACTTCACTGGTACAATTAGGAATAAGTATGCTCTAATTGTATTTTGAGAGAAAAGTTTTACTTTAACAGGAAGAGTGATATGTAGGAGGAGCTAAGTGGGAAGGAGTACTGAGAGGAAGAGATGGAGTAAGGAGAGAAGATGAAGGAGAGGAGAAGCTAGGTGATGAGAGAGAGAAAGAGAGAGGGGGCATGGAGGCAGATGTTCACATGTCTCCACCAGTCAAAGATAGTTTTTATATCTAGGTTGGGTATTGGGTTACGCTTCTGATTGAGCATTACCAAACTTATAAATCCTTTGATTAACATTTTTAAAAAATTGTATAAAAGCAAAAAGGAAAGGGGGGGCATGGGACAGGGTGTTCTAGGGAGCGGAAATGAGGAAAGGGGATGGCATCTTAAATGTAAATAAAATAAATGGCAGAAAAAAGGAAAAAAAAAAAAAAAGGCGTGCGCCACCATTGCCTGACTAATGCATGAGCGCTCACTGCACTCCTTCCTCTAACTCAAGCAGCTTCTGAAAGGGCACACTTTATTCTTAATTCTAACTCAAAACTTTCTATCAACTGTCCTATTTCCTAACTTTATATTTTCTATTAACTACCCCAATTTCCCTAAATTATTTAAATCAAACTAACCTTTTTTAAAAGATCACTTAAATCAAGTCAGACATTCTATAAAATCATTCATTCATTTAGACAGCATTATCTCAAGGATTTTCATCTTCATATTCACCCAGGAAGTAATTACACCAGGCTCTAGGCAGTGAGGGTCTCCTGGTGTCCACTCACACTAAGCCACATAAATGAGGAGTGTAGCAGTGACAAGCAGGAGAAAGCACGTCAGCAGCAAACAGCCCTGGGATGACGTCTCTGGGACCACATTGCACCAGAGCTCCCCTGTCAAAGCTGAGCAGGACAGTCGGCTGTCTCCAGGGAGCTCACTTGGCCACTGCAGCTCTTCTGTATGGCGTCCACCACTGTGTAAAACTCCATCATGTGACTGTACCTCATTTTTATTCTTTGGTTGATAGACATTTGGCTGGGCCCATCCCTTCTGTTGATAGACATATGGCTGGTTCCCACCTTTCTGTTGATGGATATATGGCAGGTTCTGTCCCTTCTGTTGATGGACATATGACAGGTTCCAGCCCTTCTGTTGATGGGCATATGGCAGGTTCTGTCCCTTCTGTTGATGGACATATGGCTGGTTCTGTCTCTTCTGTTGATAGACATATGACTGGTTTCAGCCCTTCTGTTGATGAGCATATGGCAGGTTCTGTCCCTTCTGTTGATGGACATATGACAGGTTCCAGCCCTTCTGTTGATGGGCATATGGCAGGTTCTGTCCCTTCTGTTGATGGGCATATGTCAGGTTCCAGCCCTTCTGTTGATGGGCATATGGCTGGTTCCAGCCCTTCTGTTGATGGACATATGGCTGGTTCCAGCCTTCTGTTGATGGGCATATGACAGGTTCCAGCCCTTCTGTTGATGGGCATATGACAGGTTCCAGCCCTTCTGTTGATGGGCATATGACAGGTTCCAGCCCTTCTGTTGATGGGCATATGACAGGTTCCAGCCCTTGCTGTTCTGAATAGTGCAGTCATAAGCATGAAGTGCAGGTATCTCTGTGGCAAGAAATAAAACTCTGCTCATTTTAAATGAGTTCCTTAGATGTAAGAGAGAAGCAACATTCACCCTACATATTAGCCAGGGCTACCCTCACCTTGAATAGCCAGCTGCCCCTAACCTGTATTTGCTCTTAAACGGGATTACAATCTTACTCAATTCTGAACATTTTTATATTCACAAGTTTCTTTTGCAATGAAGTTGGCCTTGTTTACACACCATGCATGTGGAAAATGGCTGTAGCACAGACCTGTGGGGCTATGAGAGGAACTGCCCCAGGTGCTCTTTAAAAACTGTGTGGCGGTGCTGGGGGGATGGGGGGATGGAAAATACAGCGTGTGGCTGAGGATATGAGTTCAGATCCCCCAAAGCCACATAAAAGCCAGATGGGTATGGTAGTTCTCTTGTAAATCCGGTGAGACGGAGGCGGAGACTCTCTGGAGCAGCTGGCCAGCCGCACTAAGTGAAACAGAGAGCTCTGGGTTCAGTGGGAGACCTTGCTTCCATGTGTGAGACAGGGAATAATCAAGGAAAAGCATGACAGTGCCCTCAGACCTCCACATGAACATGCACACATGTACGTCCACACACGCAAACATGTTATCTATAAATCCATGCGCATATATGTGTAAACACATACATATATTATACACACATATAAATAAATACTAATTTCTTTTGTTTATTTTTACAGCAAACCCAAGGAGCCTGTATTCAGTCCAGGTAAGCTCTGGTCTCATTCTTGGGTTGGGGGAGGGGTTGTACAATTTAGACCTCGACTGAGTGGTAAACAGAAAATGGTCACCTCAGAGCCAGGCCACTGGTACTCAGAAAACAGATCTGGTGCTGGTGAGTGTCACCAAGCAGTCATTGGCAGCTCAGATAACAGCAGGGTCGCCAGTAAACAAGCAGCAGGCATAGCGACTAGATCCCTACCTGCCCCTTGTCAGACCCACATGGAAGTCAGTGAGGATTAGAGAAGGAAGTTCTCAGTAAAGATGCCCTTTGCCCTTTGCCTCTACCCTGCTCCACAGACATCTCCTGCGCTTCTCCCCGAGAGAAAGTCTCCCCTCCGTAAAGCTTTTCCCCCCTGTTCAAAATACTTGCTCCCTTTTTGCTTCTAATTTCCTAAATTGCAAGCCAATAATACTTCATAAATGGCTGCCTCTGAATCATACTTTATAAGAAAGCAGATACTACGTTCTCTCTCTCTCTTTCTTTCTTTTAGCATATTAACTGTATTTTAAGATATAGTTAAACATTAAAAAGTTACAAATGTGTACTTAAATAAATTAATCTGATTTTAGTTTTCTCCCTTCCACACAAAATAAAGATTAGTCCCTGAAAATGTAATTACCACAAACCCACAGGCGTGCAACGTGAGCCTACATGTCAGGATACATGCAATGTCCCCTTGTTCCCTTGTCCTCTTGGGGGCCTCTTGGGGGCCAGGGTGGCACCAGCCTGTGGCTGGCCAGTGAGCACCCCCGCAGACAGGCCAGCCACACACTTGTGGTACCGCCATCTCTTTGTCTAGCCCTTCAGTCTCCGAAACCCCAAGGGAAGCGCCGGGTGACACACTGCAAAGGTAGGCAGGGCTTCCCAGCCCACAGCTCTCTTGCACACGGCTGCTGCCCCAGCCCAGAGCCTGTTTTCATACCGGCAGAGGCCCCCACGCATGACAGCATTTCTGTTATCTGTCCTAAGTTCTATGCACCCCTGAGTGTTCACTTGGATGGGCTTCAAACTGCAGCTGTGATTTGGATTGTCATTCATCATTGGCTGATTGTAGGAGATCTGAGAGGATCTGGAGAGAGATCTCAGACAGCCTCCTGAATGTCCCCTGTATGGCATGAAGTCCCACACCGCTGACCTCTCCCCACGAGCACACACCTCTGGGTTTGGTGGTTGTGTGCTCTGCTCCTAACTTGTCTGCAAACAGCATCGCTTTCCCGTGTTGTACTGATTGTAGACGTAGACCGTCCCCGTTTAAAGCACACAGTGGCACATAGTTAAATATTGTTTTGTCCGAGTCAGCAGCAGTGTTTAATGGTGAGGTAAGGAAGACTCAGTCATAGGCATTCTTCACTGGACGGTAACCACCACATGACCTCAACAGACTGTTCACACACCGTCAGCACCCGTGGTGGTCTCTCTAGTGCTCTGGCTTTGAGAAATGCCATCGTATCGGCGTTAGTCCTAGCCCCCTGGCTGGGTTGATTCACTCCTTACAAAGTTAGCCGAGTGACTTTCCATTTCACTTTGAATGGCACCATTCCCACTTCCCTCTGCTCTAAGGTGGGGCAGGCAGCTGCTTTTTAAGGCTGCATCTGTGATCACCAAGGGCTGAACAACAACTTGGGTGAGAGGTTAAAGTAGGCAAGAAGAGAAGAAGAGGGAAGAGCTGGAGGCGAGGCTCAGGGAAGACAGCTAATGAGGTGCTGAGAGACACTTCCGGCCCGAGAGGAGAACCCTCATGGGGTGGATATAGAAGGTGAGGTCAGATAAAGAGAGCCTGGCACGGTAGTTAGTGCCGCTAGACATAGCAAGTGGGCAAAGGACCAGGATGGATGCAGAATCAGATGAAGTGCATCCAGGCTCTCTGGTATGGAGAGCAGTATGTAAGGTGACTCGGGGGGAGCTTTAAGAGAACCTACAGTGATGGCAATCTTGGGTGAGCCAATCAGGATACAGCCAGGGATGATGGTGTCCACACAGGGAACATCCCAACCATCACAGGGGCAGTGGCTGGACCAGTGTGCGTGGGGATAAGGACATTCATGGCTCCTACCTAAAAGCCAAGCTTCATCAAACCCAGAGTGAAGAGTGTCACGTGTGTTGGGATCTGAAGTGCATGCATGTGGTGACATAATTGCATGCGTTGTCTGACAATCCTTAGCCGCTGAAGCACGGTGATTCTCCCAATTTATCCTGTTCTCTCTGAGGTGATTCTCTGTGGGGTTTGGCACAGGTTTTGCTGGTTGCCCCTGTCTGGGTTAGAGACCGTTGATTCTGGATTCTCCAATCTGCAGGAGCAACAGAATGGAGGCTGTGACTCCAAACTCATCAGGAGATAGTTTCTTGCTCATTTTATAGCCTTAAAACGGCAGTCAGAATACCCCAAGTGGGTTGGGTTTTGGGGAAGTGTGGAGGACATAGAAGTTACCTCAGATCAACTTTTTTTTTTTTATTTTGGTTTTTTATTTGCTCATATCCATTTATTGGAATACCAAAGTTATTTTAGGGGCCTGGAGAGATGGTATGGCAGTTAAGAGAGCTCGTTGCTCTCGCAAAGGATCCAGGTTCAGTCCCCAGCACCAACAAGACTGCTCACAACTGCTTGTAACTTCAGTCTCAGGGTACCTGATGCCCTTCTGGCATACATGTGATGCATATAGTCATATTTATAAACATAACACATCTTCCAAGTAAAAAATAAAGCGATTTTAATAGAAATAGTCAGTCTAGAAAACTCTGCCTCCCTGTCTCACCTCTCTTGGTTGGGTCTTCCTCTTCCTCCTCCTCCTCTTCTTCCTCCTCCTTTTCCTTCTCTTCTTCCTCTTTATTCTTTCATTTTCTCATTTTAAGTTTCTCTTGAAGCATTTTATTTTTAAATTTTTAAACATTTTACTTTTAAGACTAATTTACTTAGCTGAGCAGTGGTAGCCAACGCATTTAATCCCAGCAGCACCAGGGAGGCAGAGGCAGATGGATTGCTAAGTTTGGGCCCAGCATGGTCTATGGGGTGAGTTCCAGGACAGCCTGGGCTACACAAAGACACTCACAAAAAAACATGAAAAAATATTATTGAACATTTTTTTTATTGCACGCACTCCTGCTGACTTAGCATTCTTTGTATTTGCAAGAATTGTGCAGTGCAAACAATACATGGAGTTATATTTTACACTCATATAACAAATCAATTCAATTATTAAAGGATTTTTTTTGATACTGAGATTGTATATACTGATGTATGATACTGAGTTGGATTCAGTCATAAAGTGGGATTCTTGATTACTTGTGATTCTCCAGGGTACATTTTCTTCCGATGATAACACGCCTACACCAAGATGTCACAGAAAATGACTGTTGGAATCTCACTCAGGCTTTTTACAAATTCTTATGGATGTCCTGAACTTGAGTGAGAAGCTCAAAAATAACAACCACATAAACTTTTGTTTCAAGATATTTAATTTTGCATTATATTTTTAATTGAATTTTTATTTACGTATATAGGTGTCTCTGTGTGTGGATATGTGCACATGTATCCAAATACCCAAGGAGGCCACAGGAGGGCAGCAGATCTCTTGGAATGTTGTGAGCCATCTGATGTGGGTGCTGAAAACCCAACCTAGGTCCTCTGGAAAAGCAGCTTGTGCTCCTAACCACTGAGCCATCTCTCCAGCCCCTGTGTGTTGGGTTTTGTTTCCTCTGGAAAACTAATTGAGAAGGACATGGTGGTGGGGGTGGAGTGGAGGGACCAGAGAGATGGCTTAGCGGGTAACGCTGCATACCCAAACCTGACTGCTTACCCAAACCTGACTGAGTGAGTTTGATTCCGCGTCTTATGGGGTGGAAGCAGAGAACCAACTCCCAAAAGTCATTCTTTGACCATCACAAGTGCCACGTGACTCCTGTACCAATCAACACATTAAATAAGTAAATGCATTTTTAAAAAAAATCTTTTAAGGTATGCAAGGGAGACAGCCACTTGTGTCCTGACAGGCTAACCAGACTGTGGTGCTTGCTTTCAGAGTATCATGTCACTAACACCTTCATTGTTTTTGTAGAAGAGGGATATGTAAAAATGTTTCTCCGAGGCCGCCCCGTCACCATGTACATGCCCAAAGACCAAGTGGACTCCTACAGTTTGGAAGCAAAAGCTGAATTACCAGCGAAGCGGCTGAAGCTGGAGTGGGTGTATCCTTTACTCGCTGTCCAGATTGTCGGTGATGACTGGCTCCTGGCAAAAGATTTATAAAAGTTAAATATTTTACTATTAGCTTTTTCAAAAAAAGAAAAAATCAAAATTTCAAATCTGGCCATGTAGGAGAGGCAGTTTCGGAGCAAGTTCTCATGATTGTGGCTCTCGTCCGGTGGATACCCACTGTCTTCCTGACAGGACACCATGGAAGTGATCACTGTGCAGATGGACGCTTTCGGGGGCCGGGGGATATCAGTGTATGGCCTGCCTATCACAGAGAAGCAGCAAGCTTAGTGAAAGTAATCAAAACTGGTGTCTAAGCCAGGGTTGTATTCCTGCACAAAACATCATGACCAAGAAGCAAGTTGGGGAGGAAAGGGTTTATTCAGCTTACACTTCCACATTGCTGTTCATCACCAAAGGAAGTCAGGACAGGAACTCACAGAGGGCAGGCACTTGGAGGCAGGAGCTGATGCAGAGGCCATGGAGGGATGTTACTTACTGGCTTGCTTCCCCTGACTTGCTCAGCTTGCTTTCTTATAGAACCCAGGACTACCACCAGCCCAGGGATGGCACCACCCACAATGGGTCTTTCCACTCTTGATCACTGAGAAAATGCCTTACAGCTGGATCTCATGGAGGCATTTCCTCAAAAGAGGCTCCTTTCTCTGTGGTAACTCCAGCTTGTGTCAAGTTGACACAAAACCAGCCAGTACAGTGTAAACATCAGGACTTTAACAATCATAATTTCAACAGACAAACCATTTGTTTGCTGTTCTTGGTTTTTTGAAACAAGGTCTTACTATGAACCTAGCTTTTAACTCACAGCAATCCTTCTGCCTCAGTCTCCACCATCCAATGCTCTGTAATCATTCCCACCGTGGAAGGAGGCTGCTGCAGCCTTTTCGACTACGAAGTCTCTATATCAAATGTATCGTGATTTTCTGCTGCTCGCTGATTAATGTCAAGCTCTGAAGACAATTCCAACATGTTGATTTAAGTTGGTATTGCCGAGCCTTCACTGGCAAGAATTAGTATTTGAGATTATAGAGTCATGTTCGTGGAAATCAAAAGATTAGAAGTTATTTGGCCAGGCCAGGTGGTAGTGGCGCACGCCTTTATCCCAGCACTTGGGAGGCAGAGGCAGTCAGATTTCTGAGTTCAAGACCAGCCTGGTCTACAGAGTGAGTTTCAGGACAGCCAGGACTACACAGAGAAACCCTGTCTCTAAAAACAAAACAAAACAAAATAAAACAAAACAAAACAAAACAGAAGTTGGAGGTTGTTTGGCCCATCTATTTTGGCACATGCCATGGAAGGGATCTGCCTCTTCCTTAAACTGAGCAGTTTTTAAAAATCTATTCTGGAAACCATTATTCAAAGAATGCTTCCTTATTTGTGTTTCAAAAGACATGAAAGAAGAAAATTTGCTTCAGATAAATGGCATTTTGGCCAGGTTACTTCTTTACACTCAAGTTCAAGTGACGCTTTGCTTTTTAAAGTACACATGTTAAATTTTTAACACCAGGTCAGTGAGAAGGCTCAGTGGCCAAAGGTACCTGTGACCAAGCCTGAAGCCCCGAGTTCAGTACCCGGGACCCACTCGATGGAAGGAGAGAACCAACTCCACTTGAACATATGACACCCATGCCTATGTGCTCACGCGTGCGCACACAGTAAATAAAGTGTAATAGCATTTAAAAACACTGATAGTTATCCCTAAAATGCTGGTGCGCTGTTAGTTAATTCATCAACTTAATTAACAATTAAAGGTTAATTAATTTTGAAACCTTTGTTACATTCGAGCAACATTTGTATTCTTTATAAGTACTTGTATCATTTTAAATTAATGTTTGATTAAAAAAAAAAAAGATTCAGCTCCTAGGTTGCGGACAGTAAAAGCAGACTCATATTTGGCTCGATAGCTTGTAAAAATCAAACATGCTGTCTTCATGCTGTAAAAAACAATGTGTTCACACCAGATATGGTGTATAGCCAGACATGTCTATAGTTCCAGAGAAAGGAAGTCTGAGGCAGGAAGATCTGAGCTGCAGCCAGCCTGGGCTATACAATGATCACCTGTCTCAAGCACAGTGGTGGAGCACTTGCCAAGGACAGGGAAAGCCCTAGGTTCAATCCCCAGTACTGCAAAATGTGTTCATATTCTTACTGAACACTTATAATTTGATTTTAGATATGTAGGTACTAAGGTCTATTAAGCAGAGGGTCAGAGTGTATTACATGTTGTTGTTTGTTTGTTCGAGACAGGGTTTCTCTCACCATGCAAGCTCTAGCTGGCCTGGAGCTCGCAGAGATCCATTTAGGATTAAAAGCATGCACCACTGCACCCAGCACCTTTTCAGTTCAGCATTGTCTAAATTGCTTAAACTGATAGGAACCATTGCACAGCACTTATACGCCTGTTGAGTGAAGGGATGGCTCTCCAGCTCTTAAAAGCAAAGGATTTTTATCTTGACTTACACCAAGCTACGGGTACCGGGGGCGAGACTGTCGCAATAACTTGTATTTGCTTCCGACCGGGGAGACCGTGTACTTCATTGCATCTGTTGTGGTGCTTTATAACGTGGAGGAACAGCTGCAGAGGCATTACGCGGGCCACAATGACGACGTCAAGTGGTGAGTCCCCACAAACAGATCGGCAAGACACAGGTGAGCTAGCCTTAGCTGAAAGAATCCAGCATCAGGGCACAAGCCAGGGGTGCAGGGCTCTGAAGCCAGACGGGGCAAAGCTCTTCTTTCTATTCCCCACCTTGTCTTTGGGCTCCCTAATTCTGCTCCCCGATTCATGGCAGCTCTCTGTCCTTACTGCACTTCTGTGTAATCAGATTATCTGAGGGAAAACAAACAAACAAACAAACAAAAAACAAACAAACAAACAAACAAAATGCTTCAAGAAGCTTTCTTAAAATCCCAAATGTTAAAGACTTCAAATTGGGTCTTTAATTTTAGAAAACATGCTTTGTTGCATACATAAGTCTGAGTCTGCGATGTCATCGGATAGCCTATGGAAGACCTTGCAGGGATTGGGTGGGTAGATGGATTTGTGGTCATCTGGATACCTGGCTAGTGATTAAAATCCTATTGACGTAAGATGAGACATCTTTCCTAATTAACATACCCAAAAGTGACTTGTAGGAAGGGGTGTTGACTAAGTCAGTGGTTCTGAGATGGAAATCGTATTTTCCCAACAAAGGAACCTTTCCTTAAGGTTGGAAGTTCTGGGGAAGAAATCGGGGATTCTGATAAATGAAATAGCGTTTGCTGGCTCAGGTAGTTGGGCTGTTCGGGGAATTTGGGTTGAGTCTGTAAGAAGCTAGGCAGTATGGATTTCTTGTGTTTAAACCTTTGGAAGACTATAGAAGTAAAGCCCGCCTTTGTATGGGGTTGTCTGATAATTATCCTTCTTGTAGCCTAGCGGTCCATCCTGACAGGATCACCATAGCAACAGGACAAGTGGCGGGCACATCTAAAGACGGAAAGGTGAGGTATTCTCATTGTCTTTCTGACTTTTGGTAAGGAACTGGCAACAACCTCCTGATTTTCACATTGCTGATAATGAATCTGCCTGGTCATTGTAGTTGCAGCATCTAGAACTATTGTGTCCTCACCAGGAGCTCTCAGTACAGACTACATGTGCCATTGTGACCCTGAATATCACCCAAGCCCCTGAGCTTCTCTTCTTTTCAGCCAGTTTTTAAATGGCATTGTCACTGGTTGGGATGGTGCCCCTCTTTCAGCTCAGGAGGCAGAGGCAGGCGGGCCTGTGGCCATGTAACAAGGCACTGTTATGAAAAACAACAGTCAGCGGCCACAACACATTAACATAGTGTTGTCGTGCCAAAGAGTCAATTAATTCCTGAAATTCTTATCTCCATACATGATCAACATGAAAATATATCAATCTGAGAAGCAGAGTTAAAAATCACCAAGTAACCATAGGTTACGGGACATCCTTGACTATGGATGCCTGACAGTCATTTCTTCAGTGGGTGGACTTCATGCCTTGTGCTGATCACAGAGGCTCCTGGGAGCTTCGGGCAAACTCTGAAGGTGCCTTAGCAAGACTTCAGTGTGGCTTGTTAGGAAGGAGGAGAGGAACTGGTACAGCCGGACAAATAGGAGATGCCCAAGCTGACGTCCACGAGTGAGTGACTGTCATGTTTTATCAAAACCACTCACAGCCTCTTAAGTCTCTGTTTCTACAGCTTTGTCCTGGTGTGAAGGTAATTATGACAGGAATCTCCATTTTTTTAATCAATGTGTATCTGTCCAGAAAACACACGCGCTATCTTATCTGAGCAGATGTTTTCATGATAGCAAATTTTAGCCGCAGATTTTACGCTGTTCTCCATTAGTGTTCCACACTTGCAAAGAGCGAAATAACAGAAGCCAGGCTACTGTTATGTAAACTCGCATAAGGAGCAGTTGTTCATGTTTTTTTTAAAGAATGAAAGCCTGGAAGAACTCTTTGAAATGAGAAGCAAACTGTTTCCTCCTCCCTCTAGTGGCATAAAAGTGTATTTCTCTTCTTCTTCTTTTTTTTTTTTTTTTTTTTTGCATTGAACCAGAGAGAAATTTACAGCTGTTTGAGCAGATTTTTGACCTGTAAAGACACCCAGAGAGGCCACATTTGGTGCCTGGCTATTTGGAGACAAAGCTAAATGAGAACGAGGTTTGCCTATCCTATGCCTGCTCGCCGGGCGCGTGTCCAGGCTCTGTGATGATGGATCTGCTGACTGCACTATGGTGCTATCTTTGGTGAAATGTCATTTCTAAAATTTAGAGAAATGCAAATATACAAAAGGCGTGTCCGTTCCTCTGGTATGGGTGTTGGGAGAGTGGCTAGTCAAAGTTTAAAACCTGATAGCCTTCTCCGGACGCCTCAATGGTTCAGAGTGCCCAGGGCCTCCTACAGTCACCGGGAATGTTTTCGTTACACTCACCGTTGGGGTCCTCAAATGTAGAAAAGACTTTTTGTTTGACAAAATTGAAGTCAGAATAATTTTATGGTTCTGAGGTGAAGAGAAGCAGTTAACCAACAGTCACAAATGATGGCCGTATTCTTTCCAAACAGCAACTGCCGCCACATGTGCGCATCTGGGACTCTGTGACACTGAACACTCTGCATGTCATCGGAATAGGCTTTTTTGACCGGGCTGTCACCTGCATCGCATTCTCAAAATCTGTAAGTATGAGAATGCTCCAGGACTCCTTCCCAAGCAAACATTTCTAGCCACCTGACTTCCACCCTTTCTCAAGGCTTGCTAGCCCACACACCCATCCTCAAGCCCCTTCATCTGGAGACTTATTCACACTCGCTCATCCATCCACATCCGTGTTCACAACAAACACTCCTGTTTGTTCACTACCCTTGTGCTTTGCTCTGCATAAAATCCTAAGGGAGCCATGTGCCTGGCCAGGAAAGCCAGCCTCAAGTCCAGTGAAGTGCACGTTCCTCATCTCTGATATAATGGACCTTTGATATGTATTGGGGGTGGGACGTGTGTGCAGGTGCACATGGTGGGGGTGAGCATGCATGTGTGCCATGCAGAGGCTGCAGTCAACCTCCCCTGCCTCTGCCTCCCCATTGTTGCCATTACGGGCGCACTACACCACAAGCCAGCTGTGGGTCCTGGGGATCGAACTTGGGTCCTCAAGCTTGCCCAGCAAGCCCTTTACCAACTGAGCTCTTTACCCAACACTGTTACACGATCTTTATAAAAAGTAAAACAATCAGGGCTGGAGAGATGATTCAGTGGCTAAGAGTACTGACTGCTCTTCCAGAGGACCTGGGTTCAATTCCCAGCACCCACATGACAGCTCACAACTGTCTGCAACTCTAGTTTCAGGGGATCTGACATCCTCATACAGAAATATATGCAGGCAACACCAATGTGCATTTTTACAAAAAGTAAAAGTAATCACAAGGCAGAGGTGGTGCATACCTTTAACCCCAACACTGGGGAGGCAGAGGCAGGCAGACTGAGGCCAGCGTGGTCTACAGAGCAAGTTCTAAGACAGCCAGGGCTACTTTCCCTGTCTCAAAAAAAAAAAAAAAAAAAAAAAATCAAATAGTAAAATCAATGATTCTTTTTAATCATGTTGGTCCCACTTCGGTCTCACGTGCAGTCTTCCTGTGAATCACTGTTTCTTGGCAGAACGGAGGAAGCCACCTCTGTGCTGTGGATGACTCCAACGACCATGTGCTGTCTGTGTGGGATTGGCAGAAAGAAGAGAGACTGGCCGACGTGAAGGTTCGCTCAGCCACTCACTGCGGTGTCCCACAGGGCACACTGCCTGCATGGGCAGCAGGCTCCAGGGTCGCCCACAGTCCTCACCCTTGGGAATAAACCTTCCTTTCAGACCTCCTTTCTATCTCTCTTCCAGCATGAGACCCTGCCTAAGGCCTGCCTGGGTACTACCTGACTATCAGGTTCTGTGCAATTCTCTGTTTTTCTCATTTCATAGTGACAACCCCAATTTCAACTCACTCAGTCACTTCTTTGCTCACTTTCGTTCATACGACAAACCCAGGTGCCCTCTATGTGCTGGGCTGCCACCCTCGAGCAGGGCTGGAGGTGGCCAATGACTGAGGCGCGCTCAGTACCTGCCAGTCTCTGGGGTTGCAGGAGACATGGATGTGAGTGCCCCTGAGGTCAGGACTCTGCCTCAAATCAACTATGCGCAGAACGTTGAGCTGACACTCCTGGAGCTCTCTTAAGTCTCCCTTCTGTCAAGAGCACTCCTGGGTTCCTATTCTCATAGATCGCACTTCCCATTTCTCCTCTTGGCATCTGTCAGCCTTGGTTAAAACCTGACCTAGCTAACCCAAGGGAAACCATCAGCAAGTCTTCCTTGGATAATATTAGGCTTTCTCAGACAGCCTTATTACCTTACGGGAGGTTGTTCTCAGACAGCCTTAGCTATCCTGCTTTCTGTCTAGTGTCTGGGATGCAGACAGGTATTCTAATCAGATGTGTCTCCTGGCCTGACATTCCCTGTCTTCTAACGTTGCCAGCAGAGATATATGGTGTTCACCCTGTGTGCCAGGTTAGATGCAGCCAGGGGCAAAGCACCAGCCAGGATTAAGAACATAGAATCGAATCATTACATAGAAGCAATAGGCAGGGTTAGGGGCAACAGACCAGGACACTGGTCCTGGAAGTCAGAACATGAACTGAGGGCTGCTGGATCAGTTGCCAGAGAGCCACCTCGAGGGACCCCAAACTGAGTCCTGAGCCTTAGGTAGTGGTCCAGAAGCAAGAGAACGAATGGATCAGGGCAGTCACAGTGAGACAAGATCATGGGGCTGCAGGACATAGAGAATCCAGGGTCCTTCCTAGGGATCCCAGTCACTGGGAAGGGGAAGAGGGTGCAACATCTGGATGTCACCACCCAAGAAGTGATCTCAGTGCTCAGCCAGTTGCAAAGCTGCCTTCTTGGTACTTGCTGACCTCTGGCTTCCAGCCACATAGCAGAAGACAGAGGTATAGAGGCAGCAGCCAGAATAACTACGAAGATGAAGTCAGTGGGGCTTGAGAGGCCTGGTACCCTGCTTACAATGCTTAACAGTTTTGTTAAGCATTGTAAGAGGCCTGTGGCATTTGATTCTCTGTTTTGTTTTGCCTTAAAGTGTTCGAACGAAGCAGTATTTGCTGCGGACTTCCACCCCACAGACACCAATATCATCGTCACCTGCGGGAAGTCACATCTCTACTTTTGGACGCTGGAAGGAAATTCCCTTAACAAGAAGCAAGGGTTGTTTGAGGTAAACTGCACCTGCCGTTCAATTTTCCTACGTGGCACCTGTGAGGGGCTGGGTTCTAAGGGAGCACTGAGATATTTCAGTCTTAGTGATTATTTTAGTGATAAGTATAAGGGCGTATAAAAAAAATGATGCTCCCTTGGAGTTCCCCGTACAGTTGGGAAGTCCTCCCATCTTGAGGATCTCCCCAGGAATAAAATGGAAATGGGGGTCCGGACCTCCTCATGGGGCAGCTAGCTGCAAGGAGCCTGCATATGGGCACTGGTTGCTAGAGACTGGCAAGGGTGGCAGGGGTCCTGTCCATCCTTCTGAAAGCCTGACAGCATAGCTCATCCCTCATGCCCCGCTTAACACCATCCTGCTTAAACTGCAGCTTTAGGATTCCCCAGCCATGGAGTTGCCTGACATTTCTTCCTCTTAGAGCGAGTAATCTGGAAAGATATGTCTCCTGACAGTACTTAAAACTAAAAGCTCCGGACTCCAGCGGCTGATACCATCCAGCTGGGGTTGATGGGGCTCTAACTTATCAACACAAATAAAAGGGTATCTTTGGTAAATAACCTGCCCGTCCTTACTTATTACATTCCACAGAAACAAGAGAAGCCAAAGTTTGTCCTTTGCGTGACGTTTTCTGAAAACGGTGACACCATTACGGGAGATTCAAGTGGCAACATATTGGTGTGGGGAAAAGGTAACGAACACTCCTCCTAAAGCTGTTTGATGTTTTTGGTAATGAGGTAACTAAGACATTGGAGGTGGGGTTTATAGAAACGAGCTGTTGGAGCTACGCACAGGACGACCGCTAAGTTCCCAGTTACATAGGTATATTTGTGTGTGTGGCTTTAACGAAGCCATAAAGCAGAAGCAAACTAGGGGATAAGAGTCACTAACTTTGCGAATACCCCTGTGAAAGGCTTTTTAAGGTTAGGATACTATGATAAAGTTAATCACCTTGCTGGAAGAGCTGTTAGCAAATTATAACTCAGAAGTTATTAATGGCTAGATATGTGTGTCACTGTTCTGATCCACATAGCATTTGACAGAAGTTTCTGGAGTGCTAAGAGCGACAATACAGAAAATGACGCATGCGCACAGGTCAGCTCGGATGTGACGCATGCGCACAGGTCAGCTCAGCTGTCATGCATGCACACAGATCAGCTCAGATGAAGCGCATGCACACAGATCAGACCTAAATTCCCTTACAGTTAGAAGATGGAGAACCCCAGTCAGAGAAGAGGTGTCAGATAAGTCCAGTGAGAATTCATGAGCATCTTCTGGGTTCAGGAAGATACACCTGCCTGTCTTTCTGGGTCTCAGAGTTGGGTATGAGAGAGAAGGGAGACATAGACGGCCCAATGTTACTTCAGAAGGGGAAGGTGATTTTTGTATTCCTTCTGTTCTTGGCACCTACTGTAGCAAGGCTCATTTGGTTTTTAGAAGAACCCTGAAAGGTTAGCAGTAGCCACATTCCACAAAGTGGGGAGCTGAGAGGAACAGCTAACTTGTCCAGGGACGTAGCCCACTGGGGAGAAGGCAAAATGCACACGCAGAGTCCATGTCTTCTGCCACACAACTCTGCGACACCATACTTTTCTCCATCATAGGGTGATCCAGTTCTTGCTGGGACTCTGAGAGCATCAGAAATTTAATTCCTTCCTAGGAACATATTATAATGATGTCGTAACGTACCATAACAACTTTAAACAAACTGAAATGGGTCTCGGCAGTGGTCAGAGGCTAGCCTTTGGATTGTGCCCTAGATAATGGCTTTTGTGGCGTGTTTAGGTACAAATCGGATAAGCTATGCAGTTCAAGGGGCCCACGAGGGCGGCATTTTTGCACTTTGTATGCTGAGAGACGGCACGCTGGTGTCCGGAGGAGGGAAGGACCGACGGCTCATTTCCTGGAACGGAAATTATCAAAAACTTCACAAAGCAGAGGTAAGTCAGCCACAGAGAGGACCTTGCAGCTATACGTCTGATGCCTCTGTTGGCAGTTTGGATTAACTCAGAGTTGTGAGGGGCAAAAAAAAAAATAGATGAATTTTTATGGGCAGCAACAATCATAGAGGCAGTTTGTTTACAAGTAAAATAAAAGGACTTGAAACTACCCAACACTTCCTGTTTGGAACATTGTTTTAATAGAGGCAGTCTTCCTTTCCGTAGGGCCCCTTATGGACAGTTGGATTTATCACTAGAACCTCTCTTTGTCTAATCCCCAGTATGCTGTGCGCATACAGCATCACCGTGAACCGGATGTGTGGGGCACCTGCTTTATTCACGGCTCTCAGCTGCCGGGTGGCGTGCTTCCCAGCACTTCCAGTCCTTTGTGGTTCGTTTCAACACCTAAGACCTAGTCATCCTGTATTTCCACGGGAGCCAGAGGCGAGAAGCCTGGCACCCAGCAGCCTCCCTGAGGTTTTCCCCTCTAGCTCACGGGTATGAGCAGGCAGGCTGGGAAACTGGCACCAGTGTGGGGTGGCACTCCATCCCTAGCACGAGACACTATGTAGGATTTCTCCAGCTTCTGAGTCTCGCTCTGCCTGTTCGTGGTGATGTTTAGGGCGGTACGAAGTTGCGGTTCTCCTGGTTACTCGGGAGAGAAAGGCCTTCATCTGAGTATTAGCAGCCCCCTCCCTCTCTATGATGATTTGGTATTATGTCTTAATTTATATATTTGTGTGTGAGCATGTACGTGCATGTGGTATGTGTACATGTGTGCACATGTCCGTGCACGATCATGTACTTGTGGAGGCCAGATGAGGTTGTCAGGTGTTTGCTTCATCACTCTCCTCCTTTGTCTCTTGAGACAGGGTATCTCAGTGAACCTGGAGCCAGGCTGGCAGCCAGCTAGCCCCAGCCATCCTCCTGTCTCCACTTAAACCTATGCTGGGCCATAGGTGTTAGAGTTGTATATTCAGGTCCTAGCGTGTGTGTAGTGTGTCCTCTTACCCACAGAGCATCTCCCCAACTGCTCCTGAAGACCTTAATCTTGGTAACTTCTTTTTCTTGCTATATAGTCCAGGATGACCTTAAGCTTATTGTGTAGCCCAGGCTAGCCTCAAACTCACAGTGATATTCTTGTTCAGTCTTCTGAGTTCCGGATATATTTGTCAAAACATCATGGGTCTATTTTAAAGATACACAGTTTTTATTTGCCATCTATGTCGTCTCAGTAAGACTCAACACTTTCGAGGCAGAGGCTGGAGGATCTCTGTGAGTTCAAGGTCAACCTGATCTACATAAAGAGTTCCAGGACAGCCGGGGCTATGTAGAGAGACCCCATCCCCAAACAAAGAACAAAACAAAAGAATAAAAAGGAGATGAAGAAGGAATGGATATGGGCTGGATTGATGGCTCAGAGGGTAAGAGTAATTTCTGCTCTTGCAGAAGACCCAGGTTGAGTTCCTAGCACCTGCATGGCACCTCACAACCATCTGTTGCTCCAGTTAGAGAGAATCTGACATCCTCTTCTGGCTTCCAAAGGCACTGTATACATTTGGTGAACATATATACATGTAGACACACACACACACAAATAATATATATATAATAATAATAAATGCATCTTGAATAAAAAGAAGAAAAGAATACATAAGCAGTTATATAAGAAAAGAATATGAAGCGAGAGAAAGCATTTTATAAATAACAAGATGATGTGCTTTGTCAATTGGGAAATTACTTCTTATATTATAATACACTGTATTGGAGGATGAGAGAAGGTTTATATATTGACAGTACTGACTAATTTGGAGACTGGAAAGGTCTAAGAATGCATCATGGGACAGGCCTGCCTGGCTCGTCATTGGCAAGGGAATTTGGAAGACCTGGGAAGGTCATCTAGTTTAATCCCTGTCCCTTAATTGAGCAGTGTCCTGAGCCCTGGGGGGGTGGGGCACCCACATTTCTCTGCGAAGAAGCGCTTCCTTTGTCTGTCTGACTGAGCTGTTGGGTATGGTTCCTTCCTCTGCTTTACTGTAAGCGTTCATCGGTAAACTTGACGATGAAACCATGCTTGAAGATGACCAGCAGGTTTTCTGGATCTGTGTCTTCCATACATAAGATCTTGTACATGCCTGAAAAATCTCTGGCAAATCAGTTTGGACACTGTTTCAGTTTGTTTGATTGGTTTTGGGGCTTTGGGTTTTTTTTTGTTTGTTTGTTTTTTGTTTTTTTGTTGTTTTTTGTTTTTTGTTTTTTTAAAGACAAAGTTTCTCTTTGTAGCACTGTCTGTCCTGGAATTCACCCTGTAGACCAGGCTGTCTTCAAACTCAGAAATCTTCTTACCTCTACCTCCAGAGTGCTGGGATTAAAGGTGTTCACTACCACTGCTTGGCCAGGACCCCATTTGTAAAGACCAGGTCTACACAGACATCGCCATGTATCTGCGTTAGACGATGCTTTTCTAAGTCTTTCCTTCCAATTCTTTGTTTCCAGTTCTTCATGATGGGCACATGTTTGTTTTTTTTTTTCTGTTCCTGCTTTCTTTTCCCTTTGATCATCATCTGTACCCCAGTGTCGATAAGCAGCCCCCTTCCCCTGACATTTGAAGTCCTTGATCACATGCATGCCATCCCATGCCCCTGGGCATCTCAGAGGACAGTAAGGCTGAGGGACCAGGACAGAACATGACATGTGCCGAGTTAAATTCTGTAACAACCACATGGAACAACTGTGACTTTCTTATAATAAGATTTGCTCAGCATTTGTGGGAATGTGCTGTACATTGCTAGTCCTCGGGTGTTCTCATCACTGGGAAGACAGTATCAGAGCCTCTTCTGGTACCCTAGATGATGTCACTCACCAGGCAGCTCTCCCGCCTCACAGACTGTCAATCCTTTTCTCTTTTGTAACTTTTCTTTTTTTTAAGGTTACTTTTGAATCTGTGTTTGTGTGTTTATGTGTGCGAGTGCACATGTGAATATGTGTGCACGCGTGTGGAAGCCTTTGGTGCTGTCCCTCAGGAGCCGTCCTCTTCATTCTTTGAGACTGCATCTCACCCTGGAACTTGCTCATTCATCCAGGCTGCTGACTGACTGCAAGCCCCTGGAATCCTCCCACCTCCTTCTGTAAACTCAGTGTTGGAAGTACAAACCCTTGCTACCACATCAGGATTTTTTATTTTGTTTGTTTGGTATTGTTTTGTCTTGGTTGGTTGGTTGGTTGGTTGGTTGGTTGGTTGGTTAGTTTTTGGTGTGTGTGTGTGTTTTGAGTCAGGGTTTCTCTTTGTGTAGTCCTGGCTGTCCTGGAACTCACTCTGTAGACCAGGCTGGCCTCAAACTCAGAGATCTGCCTGCCTCTGCCTCCTGAGTGCTGGAATGAAAGGCGTGAGCCACCGCTCCCTGGACACATCTGGCTTTTTTTCCTGGGCTCCAGAGACCAAACTCTGATCCCTGTTTGAGATATCGCCCAAGCTTCGTCCCCACGTTTCGTGATGTAGAATCTACTCTGCCTCAGATTCCCAGTCCTTCCAGCTCAGCTTCCTAAGCACTGGGGGGAGTTCAGGCACGTGCCAGCACCCCAGCACACCAGCGCAGTCTCTGCCAACACACGCACTACAGGTAGAGACCATGTGGCAGGGAGGGCTACTTCTCATAGCCCTGGACAGCCCCGGGCCCTCATTTTACTCCAGTGAAAGAACGTACTTCACTTTAGCAGACGGAACTGTCCTTGACAGGTGCGTTCTGAAAGTCTCCCGCACCTCCACACTTACCAACATGCGCATGACCCTGCTCCAGGACCACTTTGAAGTTAAAGGGAACTTTGGGGAATTCTTACATTTCTCAGGTCTTATTAACTACTGAGGAGATATGCCTAACAAGTAAAGCATAGACTGACTGTCATGCTCCTCCCCAACCTTTTTTTTTTTTTTTTCTTGTCAAAAAATACTTTTAAAAAAAGTTTTGTTGGGGGCTGGAGAGATGGCTTAAAGGTTAAGAGCATTGACTGCTCTTCCAGAGGTTCTGAGTTCAAATCCCAGCAACCACAGGGTGGTTCACAACCATCTCTAATGGGATCTGATGCCCTCTTCTGGTGTGTCTGAAGACAGTGACAGTGTACTCATAAATAAGATAAATTAAAAAAAAAAAGTTTTGTTGTTGTTGATTGATTGGTTTTTGTTTGTTTTGTTTTGGGTTGGTTGTGTTTTTTTGTTTGGTTGCTTTGGTGAGCTAAATGCTGATGCAAGTTTATATTCTTAGCACTTGGAAGACTGAATCAGGAGGATAACCTGAGACTGAGGACAGTCTAGCTTGCATAGTAAGTTCAGGGCTAGCCTGAACTACATAATGACACCTTGTCTTAAAAAAACAAACAAACAAACAAAAACCAATGGAACGAAATCTTAAGTCTTTGTTTACATGTGACTTTCCCCCACACAGATCCCTGAGCAGTTTGGCCCAATACGGACAGTGGCTGAGGGGAAGGGCAATGTTATCTTAATAGGAACTACTAGAAACTTTGTCCTGCAAGGCACCTTGTCAGGGGACTTCACACCCATCACTCAGGTATGGTCAACTTGGCAAATGCCAAGGTCTTTCACTTCCCCATTAATATGGATACATGTGAGTTTCCCAGTGCGGCCACCTTCTGCTTCAGAGCTGTGTTTTGTGTCATGATTAAGCTTGGGTGGAAAGAGCTCAAAAGACAGTCATTCGGGGTTTCATTGTGATGGTGGGATCTCAGAGTCCCTCTGTCTTGGTTCTTTTGTAGGGTCATACGGATGAGCTTTGGGGGTTGGCCATCCATGCCTCCAAACCTCAGTTCTTGACCTGTGGACATGACAAGCACGCCACTCTCTGGGACGCTGTTGGTCACCGGCCAGTCTGGGACAAAATCATAGAGGTAAGTGTGCATGCTACATTTCTAGTCTTCTTGTAAAAACTTGTCTAGGATATATTTTTGTATGAAAAATTAAGTGATAAGAAGTCTAAAGGCAGTGTTTTACCTTTTAATAATTACAGTGCTTTTAAGAAGGTTTCGAGCCGGGCAGTGGTGGTGCACGCCTTTAATCCCAACACTTGGGAGGCAGAGACAGGCGGATTTCTGAGTTTGAGGCCAGCCTGGTCTACAGAGAGAGTTCCAGGACAGTTAGGGCTATACAGGGAAACCCTGTCTCAAAACAAAAACAAAAACAAAAAACAAAAAATCCAAACAAACAAAAAACAAAACAAAACAAAAAACCCAAACAAAAACAAACAAAAAACCCAAAAAACAAAACAAAAAAAAAACCCCAAAACAAAAACAAGAATGTTTCAAGCACTCTCACCCATATTATTCTAAGCAGCAGCAGCAAGTCCGTGTTTCCAAGCGGGGTTGTCAGCGTTCCTAAGAGCAGAGTCTTAATGGATCAAAGTGCTAGAAAGCCCTGTGAATAGCCCGTGTCCCGTGACGGCACATCTTACGCAGGGTTACAAGCCACACTGAGGATACGCAGTTTCATTTCTCCCTCTCTGGAGTTTGGTGACAACGACAGAGCATTCATTTTGAACTTCACAGGGAAAACACAGATTTCTTATCAGAGGGTCAAAATCCCTTTCCCCTGCATGAAAATCAGGCTTTTATTCCTGAGCTGCTGG
Source organism: Arvicanthis niloticus (assembly GCF_011762505.2). Taxonomy (NCBI): domain Eukaryota; kingdom Metazoa; phylum Chordata; class Mammalia; order Rodentia; family Muridae; genus Arvicanthis; species Arvicanthis niloticus. The sequence goes on along the minus strand of NC_133430.1, from coordinate 10,452,821 downwards.
CACGCCAGGTTGTGAATGTGTTACACCATCCTGCCCTGTGGGTTGAAGACCTCTCGTGTTGCTCTGACTGTTGGTCAAGAGATGAGGAACAGAGTGGCTGAGTTATTTGTGAAGGTCACTGAGGTAGTAAGTGGGGGGGGGGGTGGCTCTGTCTTTAAGGGCACTGGCTGCTCTTGCAGAGGACTGTGTTCAATTCCCCGTACTTACATGACAATTCAAAACCATCCGTAACTCCAGCTCCAGGATATCTGACACCTTTTTTCTGATCTCTGGGGTGACCAGGCATGCACACTGATGTACTTACATATGTGCCGGCCAAACACTTAACACATAAAAAGTAAATGGTTCAGCCGCCCAGCTCAGACTGACTCCAAACCCAGGCTGTGTTCCACCACACCGCCACGAATCACAGGCAGCCTCGCTTGGTTGCTTGTATCCTGACAACTCATGCACCCCATATAAAGAAACAGCCCTTTTGCAGGACCCAGGAGCATCCCTTCATTCCCTGAAAAGCTGCTGGTATTTCCAACAGCTCAGGACTAGGTCTGGTTCCCCTGTCTTTTGCTTCTAAAGAAGGCTGCCACTGGGTTCTGGTCGCTGTAGCCGGCAGAGCCTGAGGGTAGGCACTTCCACAGCAGGGGCCGTCAGGGAGAGCACCCCTGTAGTTCCATGGACACGACTGCCAGCTGAGCACCCTGACCTGACACCCCACCTCCCTGCCCCCCCCCTTACCACACAGCTAACTGCTCTGGCCTAGCATAATTTGGGGACCAGACCTGGAACCCCAGCCCTGCAGTATCCCAAACCCTCTGTCCACCCTCCCCAAGACTTGGCAACCCTTAGCCTCTCCACACCTCAGCACGTCCACAAAAGCAGCTGTGTGGCTCAGGTGAGCTTGTTCACAGAAACAGCTTGTTGGGTTTGCTCAAGGGCACGTGGGATCTGCCAGCACACTGGCTTAGTGATCACTACTTCTTTTGGAAGTGGTTAAAGATGGTGTGACTGGCGTCTGGAGTCTCTGTCTGTGCTTAAGCTTTATATTTATCTAGTAGCATCTCTGGAGCTCCAGTGTCCACCCCTGCCCTGGCGGTGGGCAGTGGTTATATTCCCAGATAAACCTAGCACACCATTTGACCAGCTTCCTACCGGGCCCAGGGATCAGAGAGAGTTTCGAATGTGCAAGCTATGGCCCAGAAAAGAACAGTCACCTGCCTGCGTTTTTGTGACAATTGTACATAGGACAGACCACAGGGTGGACAAAGAAATTCCAAAGGGAGGCATATGTTGTAAATGAAGCGTGACAGGGACCCACGTGGGCCTGCATCTCTTGTAGGGAGAAAAGAGGCTTTTCAAACAGAGCTGTGGAGCCCGAGGACACTGCACGGGTGGGGTTTGTGCTGACTCGCTGTGTCTGACCGTATATTTACACTCCCTTTAAAATATTTTAGGATCCAGCTCAGTCCTCTGGTTTTCATCCTTCAGGGTCTGTGGTTGCAGTTGGGACACTGACTGGGAGGTAAGCACCCCACCCTACCCCCGCTGCCCCGGAACAGCCTTTGCTTGCGAGTTGTGGAGAGGAGCTAGATGTCTGAGCCTCCCTGAGGGCAGAGGCAGGAGCATGCCAACTTTGGCTGCATCTTCTTAGTTCCAGTCACTTACTGAGAATTCAGTCAAAAACTCAAAAGCGAAACTGAGTCCTTCCCAATTGAAACCCTCCCCAGCTTCACCCTCACCCCACCCCATCTGCCTCCAGCCCCAGAGGCTCCAGAGAGCTCCCAGAATCCTGCTCTAGAGCAGTGGTTCTCATCCTGTGTGGGTCACGACCCCCCAAAGACCATGGAAAAACACAGATATTTATGTTATGATTCATAACAGTAGCACAATTACAGTTAGGAAGTAGCACTGAAAATCATTTTATGGTTTGGGTCATCACAACATGAGAAACGAGACCTGTTTTCTCAGCTAGAGAGATTTTCAGCACTGTAGAAAGTTCCCCAGATCCTGGGCCTCGTGTTCAGACTCGGCTTCTTCTCGCCAGCCTCCCCTGGCATGGTGGGCAGGAGATCCCCAGCCTTCCCGTGTAGCAGCAGTGAGGCTGTGAGCCAGTTACATAAACTCTGTCTTTCTTGTCTGTGATAGCACCAGCACCAGTGACTGGAAAAGCCATGTACATGGGGACATCTGCAGCGCTGCCTAGCGGGTGTTAGTGGCAGCTGGCATCATTGTTTGGCAGTGCTTGCTTGTGTGCCTCTGTGTAGTCTGACTCAACAGAGCAGCCCTCAGGGGATGTGGTCCGGGACCCCCTACATGCCCGTGATAAGACTTAACGGAGTAATTCGGCTCAGAGAGAGTTGAACAGCAGTAACTAATAATCAGAGGCTCCATGGTGACATATGTACATATGGTTTTGTATAGAGATGTCTGGTTATGATGGACTGCCTTGCCCCCTCCACGCCCCCTCCTGAGAGGGAGGTCAAAGGACTCCCTTCCTGACAGAGATGACATGAAACAGATAGTGTCCTTGGAACAGACATAAATGTAAAACTTATGAAAAATGTCTGGATTTTTCCATTGAATGTTTTCAGACTTGAGGTTGGCGAAGAACAAGTGGAATGACAGTGAGCAAAACCCTGGTTGAGGAGGGAGCTGAGAAGGGACTGAGTCTATTGTAGCTCCAGGTGTATGGTCGGAGATGTTCCCTCCCATAGTCCTTTGCAAAAAAACAAACAAAAAACCCCATACCACTCCAAATCTGCTTTTCTATATGTGGGGTTTATAAAGAGAACCACTAATGCTTGCGAGGGGCTGGGGAGACTGCTCAGCAGTTAAGAGCACAAACTGCTCTTTCAGAGGACCCTGGTTTGTCCCCTCCCGCCCCTGCCCCCAACCCACAGGCAGCTCACAACCATCTGTAACTCCATCTCCTGGGAGATCTGGCACCCTCTGCTGGTGTCCTCTGGTACTGCACTTGTGTACAAAAGCCCACACGCACAGGCTCACTCTTGTACCCACCCAGGGACTCACCCACAAATATACATACTATCTCCTATTTAAGTCTCTTTGAGACATCAAAGCTTTAATTCAGTAAGCCCTACAAGGCAGATGTCACCATCATCTATCTGCTGACAGATGGCATGTGACAGAATTCAAGTATCCTAGGGTGGAATGGATGACACAATTAACTTAATGCTACCACTCTGTGTCCATCCCTGGCTAACCCCAGACCATGTGTTACGTGCCAGCCTCAATGCGGTCACAGGCATGTCTAAGGTGAATAGTCGTCATGGGTACAAGAAATCCCAACACACAAGTTCCATGAAGCTCCCCTGGGTGGGTAGTTAGGTCCGCAATGGTAGCGAGGAAGGCAGTATTTCTGCATCTGTCATCCAGGTCTTAGACCACAGTAGCCGGGAGTCACAGCCATGGCCTGTGAGCTCCATCGTTCTGATATTTAACACACCATTTTCTGCTCCTCACCCTGGACCGGAGCTCTAGGGTGGCCACCTCACACCCATGACTCTCCGCTGCACCTCCTACAGGCCCTGGTGCCCGGTTCACACACCTTCCTGCCCATGGCTTCCCTACTTCCCACGTGCAAACAAGGCCTAGGAAAGCCATCAGCGCTAACTTCTGAAGAGCTTCAAGCAGTTGTTGATATGCCATTCCTTTCTGTAGAAAAAGCTGGTGTGTGGTGGTGGGGGAGGGGGGTTGAGCAAGAGCTGAGTGGGGTTCCACGGCCCTGCCATGAACAGACCTCTGCTGTTGGAACAGCCTTGCATGTCACCAAACAGCTCACAGCGTGTCTCTCATGTTTACGACAGGTGGTTTGTGTTCGACACGGAAACAAAGGACTTGGTCACCGTCCACACGGATGGAAATGAGCAGCTGTCTGTGATGCGGTATTCTCCAGGTCAGAATCCAGCTTTGAAATTCTCACAAATAAGGCGACTTTGTACGGAGAAACAAGTTGACAAAGCTCCGCCTAGGGACACTTAAGCCTATGGTTCGTAGGGTTCACTGGACAGCCATCGAGCCTTTGTGTCACTGTGCAACTCTGTGCTTTAAGTTAGTATTACAGATCCCCCACCCTCTCGGTCTCTTCCTCTCTCTGTTTTTGTTTGTTTTGTTTTTTTGAGACAGGATTTCTCGTGTAGCCCTGGCTGTCCTGGAACTCACTCTGCAGACCAGGCTGGCCTTAAACTCACAGAGATCCACCTGCCTCTGCCTCCCAAGTGCTGGGATGAAAGGCCTGCAGCATGACACCTGGCTTGTCTTACAGAGAATCTCAAACACAGAGTTAGACAGGGTGTCAGAGTGCGTCCCCCACCTCATTACCACTTGGATAGATCGCTCTGCTGCCTTCACGCCCCTCCAAGATACATGTCATTAGTGCATTACAAACATGTAGTGCAGAGGTTCCTGGGGCTGGGGAGACAACTCAAACCATGTGTGGTCCATGAAGGAGTGAGTTCTGATGATCCGTCTCCCAGCCCTTTGGATAAATTTATTCTTCTAGATTTATTCTTGTTATTTTTTATGTTATTGCAAATGAAATTTCTCTGAATTTTATTTTCAGATGTTTGGTTACTCATATGTAGCAATAAAATGAATTTTGCCTATGCTTTTTTATATATGTTCACCTTCCTAAACTCTAATGAGTTTTAGGGGTGGGGAGTGTCACATGCATATATGTATTTGTTTGCATGTGTGTACATGTGTATTTGTATGTATTTGTTCATATGTGTGGCTTCTGTATGTATGTGTGGTATATATAGTTTATGTCTAATGTATGTATGTGTATATGTTTGTGTGGTTTGTGTATATGTTTATGTATGTCTGTGGTATGTGTGTGTATGGATGGTGTATGTGGGTGTGTGTGGTGTTTGAATGTGGAATGTGTGTATATGTATGTGTGGTTTATGTGTGTGAATATGATTTATGTATACCTGGATGGGTATGTTCTTATGTACATGTGTATGTGGGGTTTATGTATATGATGTATGCATGTTTATACTGTGGTACACACGTATGTGTGGTTTATGTATATTTATGTGTGCATAAATCCTTGGGATTTTTCTTATACAATGTTAGATCATCTGTAAGTAAAAAGGTTGCTGTGTCCTTGGATCTAGAGGCCTTTGCGTTTCTTTCACGGCATAGCTGGCTCCTCCAGTAAAGCATGAACAGGGCTGGCCAGGAAGCCTCTCTTATTTTGCTCCCAGTGTTTCCTCTTCAGGGACAGAGGTGCCATTCATCACGAGAACGTTCTCTTCTCTACTGTCCCGATCAATCTCAGCATAAGAAGTGCTGGGACTTGTCAAACACTTTTCTACACCTGTTAAGATTGAAAATGTAGAGAAAAAAAAAAGAAGAAGAAGAAGAAGAAGAAGAACCTTGTGTGGTGGTGCACTTGTTTAGTCCCAGCACTTGGGAGGCAGAGGCAGGGGGAGCTCTGCAAGTTCAAACCCAGCCTGGTTCACATAGGGAGTTCCAGGACAGCCAGGGCTGCACAGCAAGACACTGTCTTAAAAAGGCGTGTGTGTGTGTGTGTGTGTGTGTGTGTGTGTGTGTGTGTGTGTGTGAAGAATGTGTATTTGTTCCTTTTAAATGTGGCATAGTATTAACTTTCTAACATTCAACCAACTTTACATTCCTCTAATAAATGCTGTTGGCAGTGTTTCAGGCCTTTTCTACGTCATTCCTATTTTGTGAAGGGTTTTGCATTCAAGTTTGTGAGGAGCGTTGGTATGGAGCGTTAGTTACTGTGATGTCGTCATTAGTGAAACGCTATTGGCCTTACAGAGTATGATGAGGCACTGTTTCCTCCTGTTTCCTGAGCTGCGCCTAGAACTCACTAACCTTCTTCTACCTCAAACCTTCCAAGTCCTGGGAGTCCAGGCCTCATGTCACAGCACATGCTGGATATTTAGTAACCATTTGAGGGAATTCACATGAAACCATGGAGCTGTGCTTCCTGCGTGGTATTTGTGTGAGCACTTTGGTTTGGCTAGAGATGTAATCATCACCGGTATACATTTGGCTGCAGTAGCCTAGAGCAGCCTAAGACTGTCTAACAGTCCATTCTGCCTGCTGGGATGTGTGCTGCCCCACACACCCAGCTTTGGGGAGTTTTTTTAACAGCTGAATTGAAGCCCTTTTTATGTAACTTTATTCTGAGTCTTGTCCTTCGAGGCAGTTTGGTGGTATGGGTCTATTTGGAACTAGATTTGTCTGCATTACGTAATTCCTTAGCACCAACATGTACAGTATTTGATTGCAATCCTTGTGGTTTATCCAAGGCTGCTTGCAAGTAGCCTGTCTCTCATTCTTGATGCTGGAAACTCATGTCCCCTCTCCTATTGGCTCAGTCAGCTAGACAAAGCCTTGTCAGGCTTGCTGAATTCTGTTCGCGAAGAGCCAATTACATGTGACACTGGCAGGTTTAGTCTCGTGTGACACTGGTGGTTTTCTTATTATTTTTCAGTCCTGGGATTTATTTCCTTTTTCCCCCTCTTTGATTTATTAACGTTGAGTTCCCGCTTTTCCGCTTCTGAAGGCAAACACATAGGTTATTTGTGGGATAACGTTCTTTCCTGGTACAGATGCTTGAAACTATAAGTCTCCCCTTTCACCGCCTGAGCCCCACCTCAGACGTTTGACGTGCGTTTTCAGCTCACAGATACTTCCGAGTTCCCCACGTGCATTCTCTGCTCTCAACTTTGTAGTGATTCTGTGTGAGTTTCACATCATGCACCCCAACCCCATCATCTCCCCGTCCCTTCGTGTGCACCCTCTGCCCGTGAAACCTCCTCCCCCCACATAAAATAAAAAACAAACAAACAAAAATAAACAAACCAAACAAATCGTAGAAAACATCTCTCCGTGGAAACTGTAGCATCAGTGTACCCCACTGCCTGACAGGCATGCTTCTCTAGCCTGCCCTTCGGCATCTTGTCTTGCTCCTAGTTACTCTGAAGGTCTGTGGTAGGTGCAAGAGGATCCTGCAACCCGTCTTCCTCAAAAGTTGCTCATGTGAGCAGGGCCTGGGTTTCCATCCTTCTCTGTTATCCCAATGGCAATCCTGGGGACTTTCCTCTGGGGACTTTTCCTCTGCCTCCCCTTTTGAGTCCCAGACTGCCCACTGGATGCTAGCATCCTGGGCCAGCCAACCATGTTAGAGGCAGCGCTCTCTTTGTCAACCCAATGGCTTTGCTAAATCAGACAGCAAGTTATTGAGAGGAGGGAGGGAGGGAGGGAAGTAGGAAGGGAGGGAGGGAGGGAGAGAAGGAGGAAGGGAGAGAGGGAGGGAGAGAAGGAGGAAGGGAGAGAGGGAGGGAGGGGGAGAGAGGGAGGGAGGGAGGGAGAGAAGGAGGAAGGGAGAGAGGGAGGGAGGGGGAGAGAGGGAGGGAGGGAGGGAGGGAGAGAAGGAGAAAGGGAGAGAGGGAGGGAGGGGGAGAGAGGGAGGGAGGGAGAGAGGGAGGGAGGGAGGGAGGGAGGGAGGGAGGGAGGGAGAGAGGGAGAGAGACTGACTGGGTCTGACATGGGCTTTTTGAAATCCCAAAGGCCATGCTCGGTGACACACTTCCTCCAACAAGGCCACACCTAATCCTCTACAAGGCTGGAGAGAGGGACATCTAGGGAAGCGTTTTATACTATTTATAAAATTATAAATTTAGGGCCTGGAGAGATGTCTCAGTGGTTAAGAGCCCTGGTTGCTCTTACAAAGGATCTGGGCTCAATTCCCAGCACCCACATGGCAACTTAGAACCATCTGTAACTCCAGTTCCAAGGGGTCTGATTCCCTCTTCCGGTCTCCTCAGCCACTGTATGTACACGGTTTGCACGTATACAAACATACATGTGGACGAAATACACATACACATAAAAATAAATAAATCTTTAAAAATTATAATTTAGAAGTTTGAAAGAAAAGATTTTATAAACTTTTACCAGCCTCTCCAACTCGATCCATGTGTATTTTCCAAATGAAAGAAAACTTTGAAAGCAGTATAGGATATATTGAAAAACGTTTCCCGTTCATTAATTGGTCTGACTCCAGCCTTTCCTGTTACGATGAGTGACGTCACCCTGACGTCACATTTGCTTCTGTCCTGTTTCCACAGATGGGAACTTCTTAGCAATCGGCTCCCACGACAACTGCATCTATATATACGGAGTTGCGGACAACGGGAGGAAGTACACGCGGGTCGGCAAGTGTTCCGTACGTTCTTCCGTTTCCTGGGGATGCTCACGTGGTCACAATTCATGGCAGAGGCATAGCGTCTTCCAGGCTCAGAAAGGCAAGAGAAACTTACCCAGTGTTCTCCTCTCCCAGGGCCATTCCAGCTTCATCACTCACTTGGACTGGTCCGTGAATTCCCAATTCCTGGTGTCAAATTCTGGCGACTACGAGATCCTCTACTGTGAGTAACAGACAGTAGGCTTGGCTGGGTTTAGAGTATACAGGGTACTCACTCTGACACTCCCATGGACCCGTGTGGGGTGAGGCCCTCTCTGTCCCTCATTGTCCTCCATGACATGGAGGGGTTGGCCTCATAGCCTCTTGGAGACTTCCTGACTGGGAGGAGCCTTGTTGAAGAGTGGGGTCCACCCTGGGGAAGAAACCAGGTGAGCCCTGTGCAAAGGTCCTGGAGATGAGACAGACCCATGGCCACAGGACAAATAGCCCTGGTAAAGGTACCGGCAACCCCTCCCCTAAGCAGGTAGAGACCGTGGAGACCCTCCCACTTGAATGAATAAAAGCCCCTGGACCCTTTTCTTCCAGCCTGTCTTGGGGAAGTCTCTGTGCCTAAGTAGGACCTGGGAGGAGAGAGGATGCAAAAGGCAGCATTTACCTGCTGCATACTGTGCTCTGAGCAGAGCAGAAGGGATTGTGGGATATGAGAACGCCCTGGCCTCCACCCACAGGATGTTACTTAGGATGCACACTGCTATTTGCCTGGCTTTCTCATGATCCACAGTATCTTCTGACATTTTCAGGCTCCTCCCTTTCTATAGATAAAAAAAAATTCTAAATAGAGGTTCAGATGCCAGTGAGGGTGGGAAGGCAGTGTGAGGAGGAAGTTACATCCTGCTGGGACTGTTGCCCACTTGCTAAGGAGCCTGGGAAAGGCAGGGTAGAGAGATAGCCAGTTCCAGGAGGGAGCTCCCTCCTCCTTGGGTCCTGCCTGACACAGGGGCAGATGCTGTCTGGATGTTTCTAAAACCTACCCAGACACGGGCTCGTTGGCTACGAGTGAGATTCACTGGGCAGACAGACAGATCACCCTGGAAGCCTTGGCACTTGCTGAGAGTGGTTTCCTGCCTCAGAGTTGAAGAGGCTGAGGGACATGAGTGTGTGTGTGTGTGTGTGTGTGTGTGTGTGCGCGCGTGTCTGTCTGTCTGCCTGCCTGCCTGCCTGCCTGCCTGCCTGCCTGCCTGCACTTGCACCTGTAATAAGGACATTGAGCAGTAGGAGGCTAGAACCAGAGGCTGGTCAATGGGAGAAGCCAGGCTGGTGGGAGGGAGTAGAGTCTCAGAGAAGGGCATGGAATACTGGAAGGCAGAGCCTCCTGAGACCCAGACTTGCACCCATTCCCAGACAAACTGACAGCTGTGCACACTGTTCCCATGGGAAGATGGGTGGTTTTCCCTGATGGGCATGGCTGTGGTCTCGTGGGTGGGAAGGTGGGTGGTCTTCCCTGATGGGCATGGCTCTGAGGACCCCGCCTGACTCCAGGGAGATCTGGGGCCTCAGCTGAGAAGTCACAAGGCTATTGCTTCCTCCAGGGGTTCCGTCTGCCTGTAAGCAAGTCGTGAGTGTGGAAGCCACACGGGACATCGAGTGGGCCACCTACACCTGCACCTTGGGATTCCATGTCTTTGGTAAGGGTCCGCGTATGTCATTGCCTTTGAACTCTGAATGTGCTCTGGCGAATGAGACCACACCTCCTTCAGTCCTTAAGGATTTCTTTTTAGTTGTTTATGGGCACGAGTATTTTGACTTCACGTATGTGCAGTGCCTGTGGAAACCAAAGAGGGCATCAGACTCCCCACTGGTACCCATAGTTGTGAGCTGCCATGGAGATGCCGGGACTCAGACCCCGGGCCCCACCACTTTTGGTCTTGTGCATCTGCTCTGTCCTTGCCTGGGGCCATGACACACAATCTCCTCAGCTCCCAGACTCAGACCAGGTGAGGAGGCTGAGGGGGTGATTAACCCTCCCCCAGGCACAGGACGGCCCTCCCCCGCTGGTTACGTGGATGGTGTTGTTCCTATGGGAACCACACAACAGTTGGCTTACTTACTGCTTGCAGGGTAATTATAGTCTTTGACCCTTAAGCCTAAACTTTTCACTCCTTTCAAAGCCCATCTTAGGAATACATTCACAAATAACTTATGATAAGTTGCTATAGTCTGAGCAATTGGTAGGGATTCCTATGTCCCCTCAGTGTAGCGTCTCTCTATCTCCTGGTGTTCTGCATACTGAGGAGTGGGCGTACACTCAGCCCTCTAATATACAAAGCTCTCAACCAAAAGCCTCTCCCAGGACACAGTGCCCCTATCCTCCAGGTACCCTGCACTTCAGGGACTTACGTGGAAAGATGTCACTTCACGAGCAGGGTAGCGGGTACCTGCCGTTGCACCCAGAGGGCCCCCAGTGGAGGCAGGCAGCTCAGGACGCTGCTGGGGTTGTGTGACTTAGCACAGCTGTTAGAAGCACTGCAGGGCTTCTCAAGGCTGACCCTGGGTGTACTTCAGCCAGGAACTAGAGAGAGGCAGGAGCCAGAAATGAGCGTTCACAGGACTCTTGAATCTAAAGCCCAGACTGAAGGTGGTTTTCTTTTTGTAGCCCCCTGGTGGCCAGGTTTGGCGCGCTGTGGCTCTGTGGTTTCCAGTGCTGTCTGTGCTCTGTTCCAGGGGTATGGCCAGAGGGCTCCGATGGAACAGACATCAACGCCGTCTGCCGGGCCCACGAGAAGAAGCTCCTGTCCACAGGCGATGACTTCGGCAAAGTGCATCTCTTCTCGTACCCGTGCTCCCAGTTCAGGGTAAGGTCATGGCCGTTCGCCACTCTTCTTACAGGGCGTGGACCGATGGTCTGACCTGTCTAAAAACCAAATGAACTGTGGGTGAGGGCGGCCAGCAGATGACACTGCTGATCTGCCACCTGAAACCTCTAGGGTTCCCCACTACCCTAGGGAGACCTCAACACAAATGTAGCCTACAAAACTTTTTATATCTGGTATGTCTACTTCTGCACCTATTTAGATGTCACCCCGACACACACACACACACACACACTCACACCCCTACTCTCTATCTCCCCATGCTCACTCCAGCTCTACTGAGTTGACCAACCCCATGTCTAGACTGCTTTCCTGGGCCTTTGTGAATCTGAACATCTTTCAGCCAGAAGACTCGGTCTCTGACCCCCGCTTAGTGCCACTGTAGGGTTGGCTCATGCCTGGTGCAGCCCTCCAAGATTGCCCATACTTGATTTCAGGCCTATCGTGTGCTGGTCTCTGTCCCAGGGGCTTATTTCTGTACTCACCTCGAGTCTCACACACAAAGTGGATGCACAGACAAGAGCAGCTTACAAGGGGGGACAGACAGTAACGGAGTTTCAGACTGATTTAGAACTCAAGCGTTTTCTGAGGCCACAGTCACCTCTGCATAAGCTTTTCTCCCTGTCATGCTTTTCCAGGCTCCAAGCCACATCTACAGTGGACATAGCAGCCACGTCACCAACGTGGACTTCCTCTGTGAAGACAGCCACCTTATCTCTACGGGTGGGAAAGACACAAGCATCATGCAGTGGCGGGTCATTTAGTCCCCGTGGGATCCCGAGGAGACAGACTCACGTCCCGCTTGGTCACTGTGATTTCTGTTTTGTCTACAGACTCTTAACAAACCTCAGGAAAACTGTCCCTCTACCAGTTACCTTAGTTGGGGAGCCAGTGCGTGTCATACCAGATAAGCAGTTTTGCGTCCACTTTTGTTATATAGGGCAGGATAGAATGCATGTTGGGTAAAGGAAGTTCCCAAGGTTTACACGGCATCAACAGAAGGGACTGGTGTATCCTTATAGACACTTTTCTATGAACTCTTCAAAAATGGTCACAGAATGCCTTTTAAAATATTGTATATAGTCTTCACTGCTTCACCTTGCTAAGTCAGATATTTATGATAATGAAGTATGGAACTGGGGTCATTGTTGACTAAAAGGTCCTAAAAGGATAAATTACGTAACTGATTTGCCCAGCTGAATCAGGAATGCAAATGCCAGACTTTCCTTGGCCATGTAACTAAAATCCCATTAACTCCTCCCTCTGGGAGGCTGGCAAGAAAGGTACTGTATTCTCCCTGGTTAAGCAGTTTGTACTACAGAACCCCTGAGCTTCCATGGGTGTATAGGTGCTTCCACGCTCTGGTTAGACTGTCTTGCCTGGGGACACAGCCAGTTTCTTCAGCACCTCCACAAACTGCACCCCAATTCTGTTCCTGCGCCCTGATTCATGGCGAGACATTTAGCCACCACCCTCTGTGTATTAACGGCATGATATGGTATTGTCCTCATATAGGGTTTAACAACTTAAGATAAAATGCCCAAGGCTGAGCCTTGCTGTGTGTGCTCTGGACACTACATTTGTACCCAATCGAGCAGGTCAAGATGGAGAGGGGCTCTCTTCAGAGTGCAGCACCTCTGAGGCTCTGGGTGTAAGATGGTTTCCTTCCCTGACTTTTGTGCTCAGACAGCACTCAGCATACAGGCCAAAACTGTGCTCTGACAGTAGAACATAGGCATCCGAAGGTGTCAAGAAGGCCTTACCCTTTGTGTGGCAGATTGAATTGATTGTTTACACTGGGGACTGTATCTCGGATTTTTAAAGAGAGGAATCACAAACAGACTTAAGGACAGATGCTGAGATTTCTTTTTGTAAACTTGTTTAAGCAAGTGAGTGAGTTGAGTTGTCTGAACTCTATAGCGCTGGTTGTTTACGCTGATGAAGGATGACATTGAAGACGTTTCCCTTGCCATCTCTAGCCTGCCGTGAAGGGACAGGGTGCCAGAAAATCACGTGACTCGAGATGAAGCTGTTTGTATGTATCCTTCTCAAATATATTCTATAAGGAAATAAAATCTGAAAAGTGCATTTCTTACTGACCTATGTTTCTGAAAGTATGTAAATTAAAATATTTAGGGCCGGAGAGATGGCTCAGGGCTTAAGAGCGCTGACTGCTCTACCAGAGGTCCTGAGTTCAATTCCCAGCCACCACATGGTGATCCAATGCACTCTTCTAGTGTGTGTCTGAAGACAGCTGCAGTGCATTCATATAAATAAAAAAATAAATAAATCTTTAAGAAAATGTAAAATTAGATAGGGTCCACATTACATTCTGTTCCCCATCAGAGGGGCCACTCCTGTGGGGCCCTTGCAGATAGAGTTCACGTTTGCATATACTGTGGGAGCCTTCATCAGCTGAGACAGCTCTAAAGGAATTGGCCTAATTTCTTGCCTTAATAACCTAGCCCAATTGTTAGTTTCTTTGTGTGAATATTGGCAAAATGGTCACTTTTAATTGACAGTTGAAGGAATAATTAGGGATCAAGGAAGGGGAAGAGACCCATGGCAACTTGCATAGTGGTTCCTTTGGCAACATCAGGACTAAATACCCCATAGAAACCACCTCAGGAGGTAGGAATTGACTTGGGTCATGATGTCAGAGGCTTCAGGCTGCTGTCACTTGGCTCTGGGCATTTGGGAAGAATGCCATGATGAAGGGAACAAATTGGAGAAGCATCTCCATTGTCTGGTAGTCAGGAAACAGAACAATAAGAAAGAGGAGACCAGAGACACCAGCCATCTAAGAGATCACCTTCAGTGACTGCTGTCTCCAGTGAAGCTCCACCCATGAAACTTCTAGAACTTTCTGCGATCGATACATCAGCTAGGGACCAGGCATTCAAAGCCTGTGGGGGAACATTTGACGTATAAAAATACAGTCAACTTACAAATCAAGGACAAATGTACATGTCTCATATTTTGGATACATATGTCCATAATATTGTTCTATATTTTATTACCTGTGAAGATAATTATAATATTACATATATATTAATCCAACTATCACAGCATTAAATATATAGTAATTGTTTATAAATAGTATTAAATAGCACCATTGTTGTGGTGCCGTATTTAATGGTCCAGTGCTACCTTTATAGATGGTATGTGTTTATTGTTAATATAGCACACAATGATGGCTTACCACTCCTCCCTCATCCTGCGGCCAGAGAGTTAATTTGTCTCTGCTTGTATTCAGGAAGCTGCGGAGAAGGATGTAATAGAGTCTGCAGTTCAGGCATAAGAACAAATTTGTTTTCTAGGCTTAAAAAACACATAGGTGGGGTCTGAAGAGGCGGCTCAGAGGTTAAGAGCACCGGCTGCTCCTCCAGAGGACCTGGCTTCAAGTCCCAGCAACCACATGGCCGCTCAGCTCACAACTATCCGTAACTCCGGTTCCAGGGGATCTGACACCCTTACACAGACATACATGTAGGCAACACACCAATACATACAAAATAAAAATAAATTATTTATTTAAAAAAAAACAAATAGGTGTCTTAGCATCCGTACGTTGAAAATTGTAGTGGTATTTAGCATCTCTTTAAATTTGGGCAGAACAGAACTTCCAGCTTACCGGACAGCTCCACTGTCAGATGCATTCCGCCACCTAGTGGCAAGATAACAGAATACAGTCCATTTTTTTTCTGCTCTCAGCACTGTGGAGAAAAGCCATCTCTTATTCCCCTGAGTGGTCTATGTGGAGACGTCTGCACAACCAGACTGCTCAGGAGAACCTTCAAGAATTCCTGGAAGACCCTGGCATCTCTGCAGCCTTAGGAACTACGAACAGACTTCATGTTTAAGGAGTGAGGGTCCCCCATCTGAAGCTGGGGGGGGGGGGCGGTGCTGCTAGGCAGGAAGTGAGGTCACACACTCTGGCTCTCTTGCACGGACACTGACTTCTCTTCAGAGGTCATGTCTGTACCTCACTCCTGACACCAGCCTTTTCTGGGCACCTGGCAGAGAGCTGCCCTCTTTCGCTTTTGGGATTTCCAGCCGCGGCCCACAAATCCAGGGAGCACATGCCAAGTTCTCCATGTACCTTGGGAGGAGTCAGACATGACCCCTGCTTTTCCCTTCTGGAAGGAAGGCAGTGTGACCAACAGATCAGCTCCGCCACCTCTATGCCCAAGAAATCTTATTCCTAAATTCTTTTAAAATATTTTTAAATGTTTGATTATATTTCTTTATCGCGGGGAGCGCTTGCAGCTGCACCTGTATGGTTCATGACCTATACATGTGGAGGTCAAAGGACAGCTGGTGGGAGTCAGTTCTCTCCTTCTGTGTGTTCTGGGGATCGAACTTGGTTCATCAGGCTTAGCAGCAAGCCCCTTTGTCCACTGAGCCTTCTCTCTGGCCTGTCTATTTAAGATTTCTAACCCCTTACTGTGCATGTCTATGAAGTACATGAGAGAGTATAAGGCTTCCTGGGAGCCTTCTGTAACCTGTACCTTGGTCTATGAAGCTTCTGAAATGCCTTATCTACTGGATCTTGGCTCAAGGTCCAACACCTGGTTACATCAGCAATGCTGCAGTGACTAGCCTTAGATGGCTTCTTTGTGCATCTATGTGGTGGGTTTTATCCTCTCTCCCCTCCTTGCTGAGGGATGGGACTGGATTGTTATGGTTGTGAACACTGGATTTTGCCAAATTATCTTCCAGAGTGGGCCAGCAGCAGAGGGTGCCTCCCTCTGTTCCACTTCACATCTGGACCTGTCCTTTTTCAACAGCCTGGCAGGCCTCCAATCGATAACTCAGCTAGCAGCCTTCTGTGCAGAGGAGTGCTGTGTGTGTGTGTGTGTGTCTGTGTGTGTCTGTGTGTGTGTGTCTCTGTGTGTGTATGTTTCTGTGTGTCTCTGTGTGTTTCTCTGTGTGTATGTGTGTCTGTGTTTCTGTATGTGTGTCTCTGTGTGTGTGTGTCTGTGTGTGTCTGTGTGTGTGTCTCTGTGTGTATCTGTGTGTGTCTGTGTGTCTGTGCACACGCATGTGCTTGTGCATGTGTAGAAGGTTCCACACGCTCTGTGCAGTCTGCAGGGAACAGAATGAATGCCAGCTGCCTAGCCTTGGCCTGGACACTTGTGTGACTAGAAAGCTGACCATTTCCCCGGCCAGAACTCTGGACATTTTCTCTCTCAGCACCAATTGTTGGATCAGTACTCCACACATACAGGCCCAGGAAGGGCTCTAGTATGGGACATATTTAATTATTGTGATGGTTAATGCTGATTATCAACTTGATGGGTTATGAGTCGCCATGGAAACCAATCTCTGATCATATCTATCAGGGATTATCTAGATTAAGTTCACTGAGATACGATTCATCTTAACTACGGGCGGCTCTGTTCAGTAGGCTGGGATCCTGAACTGAATTAAAAGTAGGAGGTGAGCTGAGCAGGTGCCAACTCTGTTTCCTGACTGCAGATCCAGTGTGATGATCTGCCTCATGCTTTTGCCTGCTACAACTTCCTGCCATGAGGGACTGAACCCTTGAACAATGAGCTATTGCGTGGCTTTGGGGGGGGGGACCCACTTGAGATTTAATAACAAAGACACGGAGATACCTGTATAGTACAAGGCTGTTGCCCTTTTTGCTGGGGCAGACTCTCAGCTAACCCATCTAAACTTAAGAATTCTCTGCCATTGTGTCTCCACCACGTCTCTCTGTCTCTCTCTCTGTGTCTCTCTGTCTCTCTGTCTCTCTGTCTCTCTCTCTCTCTTCTACCTCCCTGCTCCGTTCCTCTCCTTCTGTCTCCTGCCTCTGTTTCTCTCTCTGCCCTTTTACCTCTCCTCTCCAGTCCCAGCTCAAGCTGCCAGCTTGCAAAAAAGCCACACTCCTTACTCACCCAGTTGGCAGTGGGGACTACTCGTCCTTCCCTCAGGCAGCTTGGGACAAACATTTATTTGTCTTGTTAGCCTGAGGCACAGCAATTAACAACTGAGAATGCAGGGACACATATTCATAGCCAGAGGGTACAATGTGTGTGAGTTGTCTCAAGAGTGAGCCAAAATAAACCATCTCTTCCTTAACTTGCTCTAGTGGCGACAAGTTACAGACACACCCAAACAGGGTGAGAGAGAACAAGAGCCCATTCTTCTTCATGCTTACCTCCTCAGCACTAGCTGGGAACTGACAGGTGTGCAAGCACTTTCCTGTCACTCCATAGTTCCATCAACTTCTTTAGGGTCCTGTGACAAACATGCTTCTGCAAGGAAGACAAGGAAGCAATCCTCTCTTCCTGTTCCTGGTAATAGGTGAGTTACTTTGGCCATAGGTAGGCAGGGTGGGCAAAATGGAAGACCCTAGAAAGAATTGGGTAATATAATTTCTGCCTATAACATAGCAGACCGACCACTTCCCACCTCCCAAACTGAGCTAGGAAGTTGAACCTCTTCCAGACTATGGGAAGGCTGGTGCCATATGCCTTGTGTTATCTTTTTGGATGAGTGAGTTTCTATGTCTTTAAGATTACCAGAAGACCCTCAGATCATGGCTACTGCAAAAGAGAGTGGGATTTGCCCAGCTTGCTACCCAGCTCCCCATGTGCCCCCATCGCTCCCACACTGGTCCTCTGTTTCTGTGTGGTTCACAGAAGTGGCAGGCTTAGATACAGCATGTCTGTTCATTGTCTGCATTTGCAGCATGCTGTGGGAGAAGCCAGACACATCCTGTGCTCCTGACCCTTGGGTTCTGGAGGTCACCCTCTCCTTGGCTTCAGTTACTGCTGGTTTGTGCGTGGCATTTGGACAATCAGAAACCATCCTCAGAAACTGACTTTTCTTTCATCCTGCTCACCTTCCTCCCCAGGAAGAGGCAGATCCAGAGCTTAGGCATCCGTGGAAAGCAGGAGAAGAATTTCCAACAAGTGTGGAACAGACAGACAGAAGGATGCGAGGTTCAGGATAGCCAAGCAGTCACCATATGCTTTACCACTATAGAAGTGTTCTGGCCTCTCCTGGCAGGGCTATTTATTTAGACCACTTGTAAAATGTCAGAGCTGCAGTTAAACTGAGGGGCAGGCTGTCTTTGGGAACATCTCCCAAAGTGTTTCATGAACTACTGATGCCAGAGACTCCTGGTTTGAAAGACACTCAGTAGAATATATTACCTCATGCTGTGTCTGTCTGCCCATCCATCTCCCTCCCTCCCTTCCCCTAAGCCTGGCACATCTCAAGCTGGAGAGCTCCCCCTGTCATGGATATATTGGAGATGATGACAAAGAGGCAGAAAGGCTTCCAGACAGGCAGGTGAGCAGGGATGAGAGGCTACATGGAACACTTGAGTGACCTTGAGCGACCTTGAGGGCCGAGCAGTGGCAGAGGGAGAGGTTAAACCTGGTAGCCATCTGGGGGACACCTGAAGTCCTGAGGCATTCCAACCACCCAGCCTGTCCTTCCTCAGCCATGATGCCAGCCCTCAGACTAAGAGCACACCCTGGGGAAGACATAGCTTCACCCAGATCCATTTTGTTTGTTTGCGTACTTGCTTCTCTATTGTACAGATTAGAAGCAAACTCTTAGGGAACAGAGATTTACCCAAGGACAGTACTCTTCTTCCTTCTCCTCTTCCTCCTCTTCCTCCTCTTCTTCCTCCTCCTCTTCCTCCTCCTCCTCTTCTTCTTCCTCCTCCTCCTTTTTCTTCTTCTTATAAAATAGAAGTACTGTACCTTTAAATGATAAAATTGTACACTCTTTTTATAGCAAACTCAAAAAGAGACTCAGCTGTTCCCGCTACCCCAAAATAGCACAATTGCTTCTTAGTGTGTGTGTCCTTTCCATGTTTCCACCCTTTCAGTCAATTTTTAGATAAAGTTTGCTGGTTGACATTTCGAGTGTATCAAGCTATATAACTTTATAGGCCGTTTTCCCATCACAGTTTGTTATAGATAACTCATGCATATAAGTATGATGATCAACACTGTGTGTCCTTGACCAGTGCTCCCACATCGATAAGGATGGTGATGGTGGTAGTCATAGCTGGTAGTGATGACGATGGTAACAATAGTGGACATGGTGGTGGTAAGGATGGTGATGATGGTGATGGTGGTGATGGTGATGATGGTGATTGATGCTGATGGCGGTGATGGTGATGCTGATGGTATATGTCAATGCCACACAGAAAAAGAGAAAACAAACTCTTGATGTGGTTTACCTAGGAGTGTCTCTGATATTATTCAGAAGAGTTTTGGCCTCTTGTGTTCTAATCTAAAAGAAGTCTAAGCTAAGAGAGTAGTTTCAGAAGAGTGTAATAAAGAAAAGTAAAATCAGGGAAGTCCTGAATGAAGGCATCCCCTCTACATACTGAGCAGTACAAAGTAATGAGAAGCAATGAGAGACCTGTGTACCAGCCTTTCCCGGCGTCTCTGGAACACTGGGCGCTGGCTCTGCTTTCAGTGCTGCTGGTCTTACACCCGCGCAACACCTCGCCCCAAATGCAGAACTTCCTGAGTCAGGGGCATGAACTGGTCACAAAGGGTAACTGGGGATCACGGCACAGCTGAGGTTATGTGCGTGAGTTAGTTACACTGGGAGTTCAAAGCTCAGTAAGACCGCTTGGGATGTTTTCCTAGCGGCAGCTGAACGCGCTGACTATGCAGTGTGTCAGCAGAAGGAGTGCGTTGTCATCTCAGCACAGCTGGCGGGATCACAGGCTGGGTGAGACGTTGATTTGTAAAGGTAAACTTTAAATAGTGTTTCCGAGGTGATGACAACCGTGAGAGCGGTCATGACCTTATAAGTAATGACAGTATAGAGGTAATGATGGTATAGCGGTAATGAAGGTTATGGTAATGAAGGTTGTGGTAATGAAGGTTATGGTAATGGTGGTTATGGTAATGAAGGTTATGGTAATGAAGGTCGTGGTAATGGAGGTCATGGTAATGAAGGTCATGGTAATGAAGGTTATGGTAATGAAGGTTATGGTAATGAAGGTTATGGTAATGAAGGTTATGGTAATGAAGGTTATGGTAATGAAGGTTATGGTAATGAAGGTTATGGTAATGAAGGTCATGGTAATGAAGGTCATGGTAATGAAGGTTATGGTAATGAAGGTCATGGTAATGAAGGTTATGGTAATGAAGGTTATGGTAATGGTGGTTATGGTAATGAAGGTTATGGTAATGAAGGTCATGGTAATGAAGGTCATGGTAATGAAGGTCATGGTAATGATGGTTATGGTAATGAAGGTCATGGTAATGATGGTTATGGTAATGAAGGTCATGGTAATGAAGGTTATGGTAATGAAGGTCATGGTAATGAAGGTTATGGTAATGAAGGTTATGGTAATGAAGGTTATGGTAATGAAGGTTATGGTAATGGCAGTTATGCTAATGAAGGTTATGCTAATGAATGTTATGGTAATAGAGGTTATGGTAATGAGGGTTATAGTAATGAAGGTTGTGGTAATGAAGGTTATGGTAATGGAGGTTATGGTAATGGAGGTTATGGTAATGGAGGTTATGGTAATGGAGGTTATGGTAATGGAGGTTATGGTAATGATGGTTGTGGTAATGGAAGTTATGGTAATGAAGATTCTGGTAATGAGGGTTATAGTAATGAGGGTTATGGTAATGACAGTTGTGGTAATGACAGTTATGGTAATGGAGGTTATGGTAATGAAGATATACCAATGGCCACTATGATAGAAATGGTAGAGCCACCTTTATTATGGAAGTTCCCCCACAGTGTGTTCACAGTTCTCAGACTGAGGAAAGCTTTTCATATTCTCCCCTTACCCACAGGACTCTGCTGTCCCTTCCCCCCACCACCCTGGGCTATCACAGCAGCTCTCAGGACCCCAGTCACCTCTCCAACCTTGACAAGGCCAACATCACCCTCTTCAGCTGAGCCTGCCTCCCTCGATTCAAACATATTCAGCACCTCAAGGACATGCCTATGTGCTCGTTCTTCTGCTGCCACAATCCGCCATGACCCAAACCGAATTAATCTATTCCCTCAACCCTGGAGCCCTTCCTCCCTACTGCTCAACCCAGGAATGCACGCATGCCTCTCAGACCCTCCTTTTGACCCACTGCACATATTAGCAAGCTGTCAATCATAGTGACTTGCGGGCACCTATCTACTCCAGGTGTCACAGGGGGCTTTACAGGGTGCTCATGAAGACCCCCAGACTCGGGAGACCCTTCCTCAAGTCTCAGGAAATCACGACCACCCAAAAATCACAAGAAACCATACCTGGATGCAATCAGCAGAGGTTTATTGGGGAGAGTTGGCTAACCAAGGTCAAAACTGCTTGTCCATGCAGGAACAGAATTTTGACAAAAGGCCAGCAAGCTGAGGGGGTTTTTTATAGCATGGGGTGGGGAAAGGAAGGAATTTTCGCACGGTTACACATGATTGGTTGTATTTTCATGCAGTTACACATGATTGGTTGTTTTACAAATTTTGAACATCAGCAGGCTGTAACACTGGGAAAACCTCAAAGGGGGGGGGTAACCAAGAACAGTGGAACATTTCAGGGGAATCCACCCTAAATGATTTAAAGCTATGTGAAAATTACTCTGCATACTCATTCTTCTCAAAAATGTAGTTTTACCATGTCACTGTGCCCTACTCTGTCATTACCAACTATTTCAGGTTAACTATTTCTCACTTGCCATAGTCCCACCCTGAGGCTTGAGGAATGTTAATCCAGCAAGTGTCTTCTGATTCAGGGATAATGCCCTCCACCCGGAATGTGTCCGGGGCAGTGAAAGCCTGAAATCTTACATCCAGTTCCGCTTTCTGGAACTTGCATTCTTTTGCTCAGGTTTGGGGTAAAGAAAAAGCCTATATATATATATTTCATAAAATAGTCTTTATAATTTTTCACTCTACACTCATAGATTCCAATGCTCTCAACTGGCTTATTATCACAATTGCTTGCCTTTTGCCAAGAGAGGCTAGTTAACTTGATGAAAGTCTCACAGCAAAGACAAGGAATCTTAACCCTCTGTACTCCCGTTTCAGAGACCAGATCTCATGACTCTACCTTTTTGAGACATGAGGATTCCACCTCACAAGGAGTCACAGCACTGATGTCTCTACTAGGTGCTCTGCCCACTCTGGCTTGTGCCTCTGGTTATTACTGTTGGTGCCCGTTGCAGGCATGTTGTTCTTTCTCCATGCAGGCTAAGGAAGCTTGCCTGTCACCCAGCCTGACCAGGTCACACTCTTGAGACACCTCGGAGCTCTTAGGAAAGCAGATCCTTCACGCCACGCTCAGGCTTGCTCAGTAGCTGGGTCTCTCTTCAGCGCCATGTCATGTGTCTCTGTGCTCACCTGTCTTAGTTAGGGCTTCTATTGCTGGGAAGAGACACCAGGACCACAGCAACTCTTATAAAGGAAACTAATTAGGGCTGGCTTACAGTTCAGAGATTCAGTCCATGGGGAAACATGGCAGCATCCTGGCAATCATGATGCTGGAGAAGCTGAGAGCTCTACTACATCCAGGTGGGCAGGCAGCAGGAAGGGGAATGGCTTGAGCTTCTGAGACCTCAAAACCCACCCCCAAAGTGACACACTTCTTCCAACAAGGCCACACCTATTTCTACAAAGCCGTATCTTCTAATAGTACCTCTCTCTGTGGACCTCTGTGTGTGTGTGTGTGTGTGTGTGTGTGTGTGTGTGTGTGTGTGTGTTTATTCAAACCACCATACCACCACTGAGCTTTTGGCTGTCCTACCTTAGAACACTTCCTGTCACCGCCCAGGCTTCACTTGTCTCCTGTTCTTCCTCCTGTCACCCCTACCTATGACTTTCACAACTCAGATTCAAAGTCACTTTATGAGGGAAGTGTGCCTTCAGTACCAAGTCTAGCCTCTGCTCCCTCCCGTGCCCCTCTTCTGCCAAGGCATTCCCCCCTCATCCCAGGGATTTGTTTCTGGATGGAATCTGTAAGGTCAGCCTCACATTCACCCAGTCTGCGCCATCACCTAGCACAGCTGGTACTCAGTACCCTCAGATTGAGTGATTCTCAAAGAACAATAGGCCTTTGAGCTTGTTTTGCACGCCTTCTTCTAGGACCTGTTCCTGATTCTGGTGTCTTCCACTGACAGAAGACTGTAGTCAGCAGCTTTGTCCTTTGGGCTTAGCTCAAAATCATGAATTTTTGCTTCTTGGGGGCAAAGGTCCAGGGGTAGAGTTACCCAGTAAAAGGAGGTCTCCTGACACAGTTTGAAGGGGAAAAAAAAATGAATTCTAAAATTTCAGTGGCAACGTGGTAGGCTGCAATGACTCCTTTATTCCCTTTAAAGTGTCTTCCTGGTGGAAGGTGCCCAAAGCTATTTTTTACCTAAAGGCAGTAAACTCCTCATGCTCAAAGGAGAGCCAGCGAATGCAAGGAAGCTGTCTGCCAGACTCACCAGCCCCAGCCCCAGTGGGCTCCAAGCCCTTGCCTATTTCTAGGTCATTCGAAAAAAGTAAGTTTAAATTATGTTCCAAACTAAGCTGTGGTTTTGTGAGAGGAGCTACGTATTATGGGAAATGTGAGTGAACCGTGCTGTCTTTTCTATCAAGGGATAAAAAAAAAAAAAAAAAAAAAAAAAAAAAAAAAAAAAAAAAAAAAAAACAAAGGGAGCTCCGGTGTTTTTTTTGTTTTTTTGTTTTTTTTTTTTTTTTTTTTTTTTTTTTAAGAAATCGGTATAAAGGCGCCATCTGGCAGGACTTCTCTGTTCCCTCCTCCACCCCTGCAGTCAACATTTTTCTGAGATCAAAGTGTGTGCCCAAGGCTGCAGCTCCCAAAGCTCTTCTGCACTTTATCAACTGCTCTGCTTAGCGTTAGCCAATCGCCTAAGAATGTGAGCCGAGGCTCTTGGCCATTCAGAGTGAGGCCCAGGACCCCTAAACTTTCCGCAGTGAAAACAGAAGTGGGAAGCCCTACTAAGAGTGTTTACCCAGCAGCTTACGTGCAACTATGTACCCTTCTGAAAAGGTAACATTTCACTCTTACTTGAATTACGGGGTCATTTTCTTGAGACCCCCCCCCAGACCCATTTTCTAACAGCAGTGAACATCTTTTCTGTTGTTTGTCCGAGACAGGATGTTACTATGTAGCTCTCGCTGTCTTGGAACTCACTATGTAGACCAGACTGGCCTTGAACTCAGAGATTTGCCTGCCTCTGCCTCTCCAGTGTTGAGATTAAAGGTGTGTGCCACCATGCCTGGCTTCGGTGAACATCTTTAAAGTTCTAAGAAACCAGGAAGCAAAACCAGTGAACTGCAGAGGAGGCCTTAGGAGACGGTCAGAGCAGGGTGAGCTCCGGAGTTGGTGGTCACCAAGCTTTCAAGCCTTTCAGACAGACACAGTCTTTCTTGAGTCTGCTTGATTTACTGCTTAGGGGCTACCAGAAGGCTAGGGAAGCAAGACTTTAAGATACATCAGGGAAGGATTTTCTAGTAAGGGAAGAGACCCATCTTCCCAGTAGAGCTTCCTCCAGCATCGGAGCTTCTGAAGCCAATGGAGAGGTGGAGGGTGAGTCTGTTCTGCCGCAGCAGTGCCCCCTATCTTCTGTGATAGCTTAAGGATCTTGCCTCTCAGGCCTTTGAGCTAATTTATATCAGGATTTTGCCTGTTGTCTTGGGTCTTCTCAGGCTCCATGACCATAGGTTCTAGCCCATACAATCTGCATCTATCCACACCCTGGTTTTCTGAGAAACCCTCACAAGCACGAGTTATGAGCCGCGAGTCTGTTCACTTTAACCTCGCTATTTGATTCTTAATAAAATCTTCCATTTTGAGCTTGAGAGATAGCTCAGCAGTTAGAAGCACTTTCTGCTTCTGCAGAGGACCCAAGTTCTGCTCCCAGAACCTACCAGCTCCAGAGGACCCAGTAAAATCTTCTACACTTAATTTTTCTTTCCTTTCTTGGACTTTGTGGGGTTTCTATTCTATTACTTCCGGAAGTACACATTCATTTTTCAGTTATCAAATTTTTTATTTTCAGCTTTTAACATGATCTCAGCTATTGCCACACTCTTGGTCATTTTCTATGTATTACACCGACTTTTACCTTGAATGCCTTATTTACATGCATTTGGTTTAATTTGTCATCATAGTCTCCTACAGTTGTTGCTTTGATGTTTTCCCATCTTCATTAACTTTGTGCTCATTTGTAGTTGTTACAACAACTTCTTTAAGGTAAAATTATTTAAGAGTATTGTCTTAGTTAGGGCGTTACTGCTGTGAACAGATACCATGACCAAGGCAAGTCTTACAAAGGACAACATTTAATTGGGCCTGGCTTACAAGTTCAGAGGGTCAGTCCATTATCATCAAGGCGGGAACAGGGCAGTATCCAGGCAGGCATGGTGCAGGAGGAGCTGAGAGTTCTACATCTTCATCTGAAGGCTGCTAGCAGAATACTGGCTTCCAGGCAGCTAGGACTAGGATAGTAAAGCCCACACCCACAATGACACATCTACTCCAAGAAGGCCACACCTCCAAACAGTGCCACTCCCTGGGCCAAGCATATACAAACCACCACAAGTATTTTGTATAGCTAATTTTAACCATATTTTGTGATTATGTATGGCTTTATTACATTCCTGAGGCTTCTTTAAAATTACTTATTTTATTTGTATGAATGTTCTACCTCTGTGTGTCTAAGTGTGTGCCTTATGTGCCTGTAGAAGTCAGAAGAAAAAGCATTGGATCCCTGAAACTTGAGTCACGTATGGTTGTAATGCATCATGGGAACTGAACTCAGGTCCTCTGCAAAAACCAAGTATTCTTATGTGCTGAGACATCTCTCCAGCCCTCTTCTGAGATTTCCAAACTTCAAGGATAAGAAACTCCAGTGTCCGCGGAAGAGATCACATTTCTCATATACAGAAGTGACTTTGCCCATCCTAGGATGTCTGACCCTAGAACCTGAGCTGCAGGTTACATGGCAAAGGGGAATTAGAACTGCTTGTCAGAGCAGGTTACCTTTGTGGTAACCTGTTTTCTATGCTATCACAAAATGTCTGAGGCTAAGTAATGTATCAAGTAAAGAGGTTTACTGAGCAGTATTGAAGTTGGTAGTCCAAACTGCTGGTTACTACTTCTGTTGAGGGCACCTGAGTGAGAGCACAGAGTATCAGAGTTTGAGAAGCTCTGGTCTTGTTCTTTTACCATAACCACTTTTCATGAACTAACCAGGGTGTTGAAAGAACACTTTTGTCCTTTCCAAGGGCAGCAACCCCAGTGACCTAATGACCTCTGAGGAAGCCCCATCTCTTAAAGCTCCCCCTGCTCACAACATGGCCACCCTAAGGACCAAGCCTCTAATACATATATGAACTCTTGGTGGACAGAATATCTCAAAACCCCAGCAGCCTTAAAATCTGGGGTTGGGGGGTGCTACATGTGTCACCCCTGGGTCCCATGTACTCATAAGGTTCTCAGTGGGAAGTCACCAAAGAGAAAGTCAGAGGGAGTAACCATAGCAATAAGATCCATATGCTACTTGAAAAAGACAAACCTGAGGTGGCCTTTGAACATGGTCTCTGCCTGTGAGCATGAGTCAAGGCGTGTGGGCAGCGTCTCACATGTGGACATGTGAGGGACACAGGTTCTCCAAACCTCCCTGCCACCCCTGCGTCAGTCATTTGCAGAACCGTAAGGTTATAATGTGCTCCGTTGTGCACTGCCCAGGTCTGTTTCTTCTTTACTTGCCGTGTCAGCAACAGACATGCATAGTGCGAAAGAGAATCTGACTGGCCCTCGGGTTCTTCATTGAGGCTTAGAGCTAGAAGCCTAGCCACAAGTTCTGAGGTTTGGCTTGCTTGTTTGTTTGTTTTTCCCAACTTCACTGAGCTAGGATTTTGCTTTCTATCAAGCTCGCTTGGTGTAAGTACACACTGAGTGGTTTTTAGCGTAGTCTAGAATGTGCCGCTGTCACTATTACTCTTAGATCATTTTTCTCATCTCGCCAAAGGAACCTGATCCTCTAGGGCTGCCATGACGAAACACCACAGGTCTGTGTCTAAACAACAGCTACCTATTTTCTCACAGTTCCGAAGGCTGGAAGTACAGATAAAGGTACTCACAGTGTGGTGTGTGTCATGGGCTCATGTGTTTAAGAATTGGTCCTAAATTGGAAGAATGTGGAATCCTAGGAGGTCTTGCTTGCAGGAAGAAGGGCTCATTACAGATGGGCCTTGAGGTTCTATGGCTTCATCCCACTTCCTGTCCACTATCATCCAACAAGCCAAAGGCTAAGAGCGCCGTCCGATAGCGTCTGAGACAGAGGTGCTGTAACCGCCCACCTGAGGTTTCCACTGCTCGTTTGGAAAATGCCTTGATCTATTACTTTCTCTTGTTTTGCCACTCTAAAGATATACCTTTATTTTTATGTCCGTTGGTGTGTTTTGCTTGCGTGTATGTCTGTGTGAGAGGGTGTCTGATCTCCTGGGAACTGGAGTTACAGCCAGTTGTGAGCTGCCACGTGGGTGCTGGGAATTGAACCTGTTCCTCTGGAAGAGCAGCCTGGTGCTTTTAACCGCTGAGCCGTGTCTCCAGCCCTCTTTTGCAACTCTAAAAACTTCTGGAAGCTGTTAGCACGTAGGAACATGGTATTTGGGGTAAATCTGCCTTCTCTAGTCATGGTCATGCACATTTGGCTCCAGAATAAACTCTCTCTTATTCCCTCTGCGATGATGGCTTTGTTTTTGAGCTGATAACAGAAAAGCATGCCAACTTTTATGCTAAAGCAGGGACTCTTCTGTTTTATTATTATTTGGCTGCTTCTAGTTAATTTCCTGAATATTTGAAATTATGTATGAAATGTCTGGTCACAAGAAGTATTTCTTGTACTCAGATTGTTCTCCTTTAGTGTCTTCTTGACTTGAGCTGGCCAGATGGCTCAGTGGGTAAAGGCCTTCAATTTGCTCACATGAACATTCAATTTGCAGCCTCCAGCCCTTTGAAAATCATCATTAAGCCAAGTAAGGGCAGAGAGCCCTGTGGCCCAGTGACCTCCTCTGAGGTCCCATGTTGCTGCATTGGATACTAAGTTCCCAAAACATACTCTTTGGGAGACACATTGAAACACCATCATAATGCTCCTCCAGAGTTTCCGGCCAGTCTGCCCCAGGAATGCAGTTGGCTTTATCTTAAATGGTGGGAACCCTCAGCTTAGCTCCAGGCAGGATTGCAACAGCCATGAGTTTTAGCCTCTTCTTCAGGCCCACAGAACCTGCTGGACAGCTAACTGAAGGTTCCCTCCCACCCCACCAATCCAGCTTCTGGTCAAATGTTTCTTGTCTTGGTACGTTCCCAAGTAGGGCTTCGAGGCCATAGTGTAGAAACTGTCTCCCTTCAAGCTGTGCAACGTAATCATAATCTCAAGGAGAGTCACCCGAGGAGCTGAAGAACTCAAGCGAGGAGTCAAAAAAAACGGAAACCCCGGGCGAACCTCAAGTTGTGAGAGCAAAATGGATCAAAGGTGATTTTTATTTCTTGCCAGAAAGGAACACAGCATCCTTTGTCAGTCTGTCCTGCTAGCCACTGCAAGTACTTCCATAGATAAGGGGATAGGCATTCTGACAAAGGACAAGTCATTGTCCCCACAACACTCAATGAATTCCTAAAACCAGCAGCTCATGTCCTAAGGAGGTCTCTGCAGTCTGTTTTTTTTTTTTTTCATCAGAGTGCTCCATGAGTTTCAGGAAGGGCCGAAGCAAGACAGACAGGGGCCACTCCCATCCTCTGCTGTGTCCTGTTTCCCTGTGAGGATGCTGATCTTTGTCTAAACCAGCCCTACGGTGCCTGCAGAGGTGGAGGCTCCACACTGAATGCCAAGTATGCTCAAACCTCTCTTAGTTCCTCATCCAATAGGTGTGAATCCTAGAGCTCACCTTACAGGCTGCTGAGGATCAGTTGAGACACCAAGGTCAGTAGGAAACAGACTCTGAAAGGGACTTGCTCACGTTCCTCCTCCTCCCCCACCTGTCCTTCCTCTTTCCCTAACAGCTAGACTTTTTGAAACCAACCTCTATTTAGCAAAGCAGAATGAAGGCTTCACTCCATGGAGGTAGAAGAACTTGTGTTTTCCACTCTTCTGATACAAAATGTTACAAAAAGCTAACATTTTTTTGAAACATGTGACCTCAAAAAGATTTCTTTCTGGAGGCTACTAGCCCTTGGCTTTGAAAACTGGTTTCTCCTCAGTGTCAGTGATTTTAGTGTGGAGTGCAGAGGAAAGACAGAGTCTTTACAGCAGACCCACCAACTGATTATTTCCTTCAAGTCACAGAATAACAACTTGTTAGACCTTAGGAGACAGACACCTGGAGATTGGTAGCCACATTCAGGAAGAACACAATGCCTGGCTGGATTCAAAGTATGCACCAACCAGGACTCTCCTGAGGACACCTGGAATGCCTTCAGGTGACCTGAGGCCTGACTGTTTTCATAACTCTTAGAATGTGACAAGGCTCTTCTGTAACAAAGAAACCAATCTGGATCCCAGGAAGAAGGGAACAAATGAGGTTCAGGCAATGCTAACAGTGTTGCAGACCAAGGAATCCGTTCAAGATTGCATCTTTCAGCCCATAATGCTCTGTTCTGAATGCACTGGAAAGCAGTAGGGCTCCATGTGCCACCTGGCACTCTCCCTGCTTAGCCTTGTCTCACAAAACACACCCTTCGTCCTAAGCCTCTCCACCTACTACCCTTCCTTCTACAGCTCCTCCACCGCCAGGGATTTTGTGGGGTCTCCACCTCAATCTGCCGCCTTGCTTCAGGTCTACACCCCAATCCCCTGCCCCAGGTCCACGACCCTCTAGGCTTTTCGGCGGAGCTCCGCTTTGTTTCTCCCTACTAACACCTTCCTCCAGGGATCTCCTAGACCTGAGATACCTAAGCTTTCTCGCTAAGGTCGTCCCTGGTCTTTCTCTTGCAGACAAGGTTCTGGAACTCACTAAATTAACCTGTTCCTCTAAGCTATGGTTTCTCCTTTGGGACTTTAGGCCACGCCCCCTGTCTTACCCCCAGGCCCGATTGCCCAGCCACCCTTTCCACAAAGGTTCGCCCCGCCCCTCTGGACCTGGGCCACACCCCTGTCCCGCCCCCTCACGCTCCTCCCTCTTAGAGGCGCGGACCGCGGAGCCCCGCGCCTTTTGTGTGGAGCTTCGCTGCGGCGCGCGCTCATTCCCTTCGCGGCCGCGGACCGAGGGGCGTCGGCGCGTGCAATCCCCTCAGCGGGCGGGGGGCCCCTCCGCCCCGCGTGCACCCCGCACCCCATCCTCCGGCCGCCGCCCCGAGTCTCCGGCGGACGCGCGTGCTCGCTCCCGCCCGCGAGACCCCGCCGCTCGCCCCCTCCCACGGCCGGTCGGCGGGCGGGCGGCACGCGCACGCGCCGGCCCGGGCACGCGCGCCCGCCAAGATGGCAGGGGCCGGGGCCCAGCTGTCAGTCGCCGCCGCCGCCGCCGCGGCCGCGCTGCCTCGCAGCTAGCGGCCCGGACGCCCGCCGGAGAAGATGAGCCCCCGCCGCCGCCTGCAGCCCAGCCAGACGCGGAGCCGCCGCGCCCGGGGCCGGCTGCCCCGCTAGCGCCCCGTCGCGCCGCGCCTTCATCCCCGGCCCCGTGCCCGCCCGGCAGCCACGATGAGGTGAGTCGGGGCCTCGAGCGCAGCGAGGCCTCGAGCGCCCGGCGTGGAGGGCGGGGTACCCGAGCATCGAGGCGGCCCCGGAGCCCCCTGCCGGCGGCCCAACCACCCGAAGACGCTCAGGCCGCGGGGTCCGCGGGAGGCCGCGCCCGCCTTGCGGTGTCTTCTCGCGCGCCGCAGCGGCGGTCCTGCTCACTTTGCCATCTGTAGCTCTTCTCCATCAGGGCGCTCTCCTCTCCACCTTTCTCTTTTGACCTGTCCGCTTTCTCTTGCAAACCCTCAGAGTGTGTAACCCCAAAAGGTACGGCTTTTGATGTGCCCCTCAGCCAGAACCTTGTCAACACCCAGAAACTCGCGTGCCCTCTTCATTCGCTGCACCCAGCCTTCCTTTCCAGACTAACCTTAGCCTGCATTCTGGGGTGGGGTGGGGTGGGGGGGCGGGGCGCATGGCAGTGGTTTTTATTTATTTTTTTTTTCCTGTGCATTTTTTTCCTTCTAGACCCATCTTTCTTAACCACTGTACTGTCCAATGGTAGATTCGTTTCACTTGTTTCGTGAACTGTATAAATCAAATAACGCACTATGCAATTTTTGTGTCTCCCTTCTTTCATCAAAGGTATTTCTGAAGTTCGTCCATCATGTTTCTATTTTTCTACTGCCCTGCATAGTATAGATAGTGCACACTTTATTCATTCTACTAATGTTAGTAGACTTTTGAGTTGTTTGTAGCTTTTGGCTATTAACGTTGCAGTGAATATGCCAGTGGATCTCCTAAAGCATTCATTTCTATTGAGTATATATTTTGCCTAGCTACAAGTAGGTTGGTTTTTTTTTTTTAACATAAGATCATGTATATCTTTTGTTGTAGTGGATAGAACTAAATTCCTAAAGTCATGTTACCAGTTTATACCAGCAAGAATTTAATAACCCTTGTTTAAAATCCCTGACACCCTTTGGTATTGTCTGTGTGAAATTTTAGCCATTCTGGTGAGTATGAAGCGACATTCCATCAGGGTTTTAATTCGCCGTTTCTGGTTGACTAAAGAGTCTGATTGTCCATTTGTGTTTGTTTGGCATAGTTTTATAAAGTGTCTGTTTAAATATTCTCCAGTTTAGCTTGAGGGGTTGTCTTCTTCCTAATTGGTAGAGTTTCCTGTTCCTAAGTGAAGACGATGGCTTGCTAACATTTTGTTGAAATCTTAATATTTTGCTCTCACATGAAATGATATCGTCCATTTGGAATTGGTTTTTGTGTAACGGGAAAAAGGAATTATGTTTTACTTTTACCTGGCGTGATTTGTTTCTTACTATTTACTAAGATCACCGCTTCCCTCAACTGCAATGGCACTTTTGTCACTTTCCATTCTTCCTTTTGGGGTCGTTTCTGTCTGTCTAAAGAACATCTTTTAGTGTCTTTCTGCCTAGTGGAATGTTGGGACTATCAGACCAAGGGTCTTGCATGCATCCACCGATGGCTATCTGAAGCTTTTGTTTGTTTGCTTTCTGTATCTTCTTTGTATATATGTGCATGTGTGCATACATGTCTGTGGAGAGGCACACCCAGGCCTGGGGTTGGCATTGGGAGTTGCTTTCCAGTTTCGTCATTGAGGTGGGGTCTCTCAGTTGAACCCACAGCTGGCCACTAACCGTCTATGGTCCTGTTTCCTTCTAACAGAATTGTAGGGAAGCTGCCACACCCACTTACTTTGATATGGGTTATGTGGATAGACCTCCTTCATGCTTGCCTGGCAAGCAGTTTATCCTCAGAACCATTTCCTTGGTCTTTGCTTTTGTTGTGTTTGAGCAGGGTCTCAGGCTGGCCAGGACCACAGTAGCTCTGGCTGACCTGGAACTCAGTATCTTTCTGTCTGCTGGGATTGTGAGTGTACATGGACAGCCCGGTCCCTTTAGTACTTTTTATAGTAGACTCTGCTGGCACAGATTGTTAGACTTTGTTTGAAAATGTTTATCCTCGACCTTCTTCTGGTTTATAAACAATTTCATTGAGACGTAACTCATATCACAAAGCATCCATGAAGCATGCAGTAGTTCATTGGTTTTTAGACTATCCACAGAGTTCTACAACCATTCCTGTTAGAACCTTTTTCCTCCACTTAAAAGAATCCTTTCATTGATTAGTTTCAGAACTCAGGACTTCCCTTGCTTAAGCCTTTAAAGTTGTCTTATAGTCTGATTTGACTGTTCCTGTTGTCACTTGCTATGTTATGTAACATGTTTCACATGTTCTGAGAGTATTCTTGCTTTGTCTGCTTCTTGGTTTTTGGTTTATTGTTTTGTTTTGAGATAGGAGGTCACACTATAACCCAGGCTGGTTTCACCTCCTTGGTTGTGCTCAGCCTCTAAGAGCTGGGATGACAAGTGTATGGCACTGCCCAGTATCAGTCTCCTGTGTGTTTTTATCTTTATGTATCTTTTATAGCTGGGTTCCTATGCCTTTTTCCTCCTCTTCTTCCTCCTCTTCCTTCTCCTCCTCATTCTTTTCTAGTTTGAGATGGTTCTCCTCCTAGCCTTGACTATCTTGGAACTCCTTCTATAGACCAGGCTAGCCCCAAACTCAGAGCGATCTCTCTACCTCTGCCCCCTGAGTGCTGGTCATATGACTTCTATAATCTATGGATTCATGTTTCATAGCTTTCTCCGCACCAGCTGTTAGGACTGCCTTTCCCCATTTTCTCTTACATTTGCTGTAGGACTGAAATTATTTATGCAGACCATTTTATAAATACCTATTTCTCCTTCCTCCTTTACCCTTTTTATTTACCCCTGTGTCTTCTTTTTTGATAGCTCTTCAGTTATCTCTTCTGCTTTATAGAAACTGTTGTTGAAACTATCCATTGTGGTTTTAACTCAGTCACTGCATCTTTCAAATCACAGTCTGGCTGTCTTTTATAGTTTCCAGTTATCTGCTCAGCTTCTCAGCCTTGTCTTGTATCTCTCTGAATGCACAATTATCGACATGATGGCTGTCTGTGTTTGATACACAGTGTCCATACTGAATCATTTCCAGGCCCTTTTCTGCTGATTTTATGGGTATTGTTGCTCCTGTGTGCCTAGTCATTGTCTTCTCCTCCTCCTCTTCTTTCTTCTCCTTCTAAAATATGTGCTGGCCACAACTAGTTTTTAAAAGTAATCTGAGGCAGATGATGATGTTTTTGCCCTCTAGAGGTAATTCACATTTGCTCCACTGTGGGGTCTTCTTGGTCCAGTTTCAGGGACTGAAATGTTTCTGATCTGAGTTTCATTCCATTGGAGGACCAGCCTGTTCTGTTCATCCTTCTGCCCCAGTGATTACTCCTCACCAACACCTTCACTCGCCACCACCCCAGACGAAGCCTTAACCTTCTTTTCAGAAGCACCCAATGCTTTTAGGAAGAAGTTCTGTTCTAGTTTGCTTTTCTGTTGCTGTGATAAAATATTCTGATCAAAAGCAACGTGGGGCTATTTGGCTTATGGGTTAAAGTCCATTGTCAGGGGAGCCAACAGGAAACTGGAGTCTGGACCTGAAGCAGAGACCACCACTGCTTACTGGCTTGCCTCTCCTGGCTTGCTCAGCTGCTTTCTGACATAGCCAGGACCACCCGCCCAGAGCTGGCACTGCTCACAGTGGACTGGGCCCTTCCACATCAATCATTAATTAAGAAAATGCACCCACAGATTTGCCTACAGGCCAGTGTGATGGAGGCAGTTCCTCATATGAGGTCCTGTCTTTCCAGGTAACTTTAGTTGTGTCAGACTGACAAAGAGCATACGTACCTTCTCACTACTGCAGTGGCTCCAAGCAAGCGGCTGCCATCTTTTCCTTGGTGTTTATGTTTCTGTTAGCTAATGGATTCTTCTGATTTACCTAGTCCACAATTATCAGAAACAAAATTACTTGGGTTTTGCATTTTTTCCAGGGCCACTTCAAGTCAAAATTTAGTTCTGGAGATTTATGCTGCCAAGTAATAGGAGCTGTGGAGAATAGTACCAGCTGTCTGCTTGCCCCAGCTGCATCCAGTTGTCTAGTCGCTATTAGTTTGTTAAATGTTCGTGCATCATTGAAAAACAAAACAAAACAAAACAAACTTGGACTCCTTAATACATAATTAATTTTAAAAATGTCATTTCAGCTCAGGAGTATAAATCAAAGATTTCAGGTTGGGGTGGTGGTACTTCTTGTTTCATGCTTGTATATTTCTCCTGTGTGGTTTCTTTAGTTGTTTGTTTGATAAAAACTCATTTTTTCATGGTATCTTCTTGAGGTGAATCTGCAACGTTTGACCAGAAGTAGTACAATCCCCATTAGAGTAAGAAGGCAGATTATAGAAATAAAAGTTCTCAAAAGTGACTTCCAGGAGGAGTTGCTCACTCTCTTATTTCTCCTCTTTGCAATTCATTTTAAACATAGTTTTAAATTAATTTAACTCGATTCATTGTTGAAAATACTGATAGCTGGGCATCTGTAACACTTATATTTACCCTGGCCTGAAGTATTTAGTTTTTGCAGATAGTACAGGGATCCTTTTGTCTGTTGATTTAGTTATTTTTAAGTATAGGAATATAAACTGTTTGTCTTCCACTGTCACCTCCCAGTGATCAGCATACAGGAGCCAGGTGGGGAGCACCTGAAACTCCCAGGGTCTGAGGTGAGAGGGTCACTTGAGCAGACGAGTTTGAATTCTGACTAGACAGCATTGTGAGATCTGCATCTCAGAAAGAAAACAATTTACAAGATTAAAAAAAAAGAAGAAGAAGGCTTTTGTGACCTCTAAGGTGTGGGGATTTCCCTCTCTCTGCAAGAACAGATACTTGGTGAGTGTCTTCCAGTTTCATTCTGTTCTTTTTTTGTGTGGTTGGAGTTGGCTTTCTGAGACAGAGTCTTGCTATGTGACCAAGGCTGGAAGTCTGTATCTCAAGCTTGTAATTCTCTTGTCTCGACCTCTGTAACTCCGTTCTGATACTGGCTTTGTCAATTCCTACAGGCCAAGAACTAAGTCCTCCAGACCATCCAGCGAGTGGTCCTCACTCCTGAAAAACCAATAGAAATTTGCAGGGCTCCTTTTGTGTTTATGAAAGCATCCCTGGGCTCGTCTTGCTTATATGCTTTAGTCGTTTGTCTGTAGGGAATCTTGTCTTCTGTAAACATTTCCCACTCTACCTTTTTATCTTTAAAATATGTGATATGTAGAACTTTAATTTTTTTTTTTATGGCATTGAGTCATTATCCTAGTGGTTTTTTTTTTTTCTATCATTTTTATACTTAGGATAGTTTTGTCTATAAATTTGCCCTTTTAATTGGGTGGGGTTTTTGTCTTCTTCAGAATTCCTGGTCAGGTACTTGACTGCAGCAGTAATTTATGTGGAGATGTCAGCAGTTATGCAGTTTTCTGGGGAGATGTGAGTAAATGTCTGTTTATACTCCCAAGGGAACCAGCGACAGACCAAAGAGTGATTCCAACCAATTCCAGTGAGGTGACCCTAAGAGTTTATCAGGGGCTATGAACAGCGACTTGGGCCACTGCACCTCTGGAGTTCTCCATATAACTGGCAGGCAGCCCTACCCCAGGGCTTTCTTAGCCCCAGTGATTGTTTACTCCTTGTATAATCTGAGAAGTGCTTTGTTCAATCTTTCCCAGCCTCCTTAGTGACTTTGCTGAGTCTCAGGAGGGGATGTTTCAATTCAGAGGAAATGGCCGCAGAGCACGAGTGTGCTCTTGGATTGGATGTCAGCACAAGCAAGCCATTGACAAAATCCAAAGCTGTATGACTGGAGCTGTATTGTCTGAAGAAGTGAGGATCCTGCAATCCTCAGAAAGCTTACCTGCCTCTGCCAGGGCCAGCTGCATGGATAAGGCATATGAGCAGGCCTGTATGTATTGGGAAAATCTCATGTGACCCAGCGGCATGCTGTGCCAGTGTACATCATGTAGAATGTGTCATGTAGAGCATAGTAGAGCATAGTGTAAGATGCACAGCCGCAAACAGGCCTCGCTCATCCATCACCACTGTCTTCTCACTAACATGGACAGGCCAAGTGCCTTTCTGGACTTACTGCTGCAGGTGGAGGGTCCACAGGCATTTCCTAGATGTTGTTAAGATCAGTTGTAAAGGGCCTAGGCCGGTCTCTCTCTCTCTCTCTCTCTCTCTCTCTCGCTCTCGCTCTCGCTCTCGCTCTCGCTCTCGCTCTCGCTCTCGCTCTCGCTCTCGCTCTCGTCTGTGTGTGTGTTTCTAGGTTCCTGATTTAGGGCTGATGTCATTTTACCTTATGGACAGTGACTTTAATTTGAGCAATAGCTTTCTTATATTAAACTAATGTCACTTCTGGGCGTGTAGTTCAGAGGTAGAGAGTTTGCCGAGCTCATGATAGGCCCTGGATTCTACTTTAAGTGCTACAACATCAATCAAAAATCAGTTAGTAGATTAATCAGAGACTCACAAAAGTATTGTTACTGAATTGTGCTGGCTTTATTTGATTTAATCTATATTTTTTATTTTGCTCATCTACTTTTATAGACATGAGACATAAATTAAACCAACATTGTTCCCTTTGGGATTTTCTTCTCCAAGGGGAATTTGTACACATAAGTTTGAGAAACCCTACAATAGTTTCTACACTAGGTGAAGAGTCTCTTGAGTTGTGGGTAGGTCTAAATGCTGCACTCAGATGAGTAGTAGCTTAGAACAGAGCACCTTCAGCCAATGACCTTGCAACTCCCCTGAAACAGTCAGAAGTAGAGGTCTCTCCTTCAGAGTATAAGAGAATCACCTCCACAGAAGTGATTTTCTAGTGGAAATTTTTCTTACCTTTTGAAAAATATTTCTTCCTGGTTTAAATGTGTGTGTTTAATGTGGAGAACCTGAAATCAGGTATAAAGAAGACAACAAAAGTCAGCACTGAAGGTATGTGGTGGCCCACTCTCTTCTAACCAGCACTGGGGCAGAGGCAGGAGGACTGAGTTTGAGTTCAGTCTGGGCTACATTTAAAAAGTTATTTAAAAAAGTTAGCAGTGGATCTGTTATCTCTCCCCCTTTAGGCATAACATTTGAGTAAGCCTGGGGCTCCTGACATTATTTGTCAGGCATCTTACCTCTGACAAATGCATTTTCTTCCCTTTCTTAAGTCTTTTCTGGGAATGTTTGTAGTAGCTGCAGTCTACACAGCACACCAGGATTTACCAGCGCCCAGGCACATGCACACACATGCTCGTGCACACACACTTGCCCTCACAGCTTCATCATTGTAAGTAACCCTGAGATGAATATCTGGCTGTGCCTCTGATTATTTCCTCAAGGTAAGTTAGCAACTGGACTGCTGGGGCCAAAGAGGATAAACATTTTAAGGGCTGTCTACATCCTACCAGAGCGGTAAGTCTAAATGAGAGAAGATAAAGCTGGGAAAGCAAGTTTAATCCCAGAGGCTCAAGTTAGATGTTCTCTCTTAAAACAAAGAAAGGACAAAAGTAAGGTTTGTAAGGTGACCACAGCAGTTAATGCAGAGACCACGACTGGCCAAAGCTGAGACAATAAGTGACGGGAGTGCTTGGCTCTAAATGAGACATCAGTCACACACACGTGCACACAAACATACACCTGCTGACATGTACACACTCACACATGCATACACACACATACATATATGCTCACACACACTTGTGCACACACACACTCTCCACCTTCCAAGGCTCAGGGAACATCACAGAAAGACTGTCAGGGCCAGAGGTTGGGGAGATGTGCTTTGAAATGATGTCTTCTGGGCATGGCATGGCTGATACACTTTTAAACTCAGCACCTCTGATGTCCTGCAGAAGACCTGGACAAACCTAGGGCCAACAACATTCCATCCTAGAATGGGGAAGGGCTCATAAGACCCCACCCGTCTCTGTGGGACAGCTGCGGTGGCTAGGGAAGGGGTGTTTTCCTTCATTGCTGTACCACAGATATGATGCCCATGCTTTAGTAGATAGCCTCCTACCCATGCTTCTGGAGGCAGCCCTTTTCCAACTCTGAGTCACATACACACGGACACATGACAACCAGGAGGGGAGCTTGCTGTGAAGAATGTTTTGGGGTTTCAGGGTCTCAGTGGGAGAAGGGGTGAGGGAGAATGAAGCTGGGTAAGAGGGAGTGAAGAGGACTAAAGTTAATCACATATATGTATGACATAGATAAATAATTAAAGATGCTAAATCATAAAGGGGATGGGAGTAAGGGAAGGAAGGAGCCTAGGATTGACTAGAATAGCATAATTCCATCTGTCCTCTAGAGGTGGGGAGCCCTGTTCCCAGTTCTTCTGTGGGTGTTAAATATGAAGGTAGAGTGCCCTGGTCTTTAGAGCTGTGTGAACGAAAACAAACTTTTTGTTTGTATTTATAAATTTGAGCTTAATTTATTCCCATATACTTTAAGTAGCCCTTGATTTAGTCAGGCAGCTTGGATTTACCCCAGGCTGCTGCCTAGTAGCTAACTCATATTGAACAAGTAATTTAACTTCTATGGCCCTCCATTTGCAAATGAACTATAAATCTGACAATCTCACTTCCTAGGGTTTTGTGCCATCAGATGAGAACATACTAAAAGTTCTCCTCTGTGATATATACCTGTTCTATCACAGTTTTATCTGTGAAGACAATAATTTCTGGAAAATGTAGAGTGATTCTGAGTTCAGATATTCTGTCGTTTTGTCAGGTCACAATATAATGTCCTCCATGTGTGATAATTGAGGATAGAAACAGAAGTTGTCATTGCTTCCTCAGTCTTTATTAGTTACTTATTTAATTTTTGTGCTGGGAACAAACCCAGGTTTTGCACATGTTAGATAAGCAGGCCGCCACTAAGCTACATCTCCTGTCCTTGGTTTGTTGTTGTTACATAGACTGGCCTGAAATTCACAGTCCGCCTGCCTTAGCTTCCTAAATGCTGGGATTCAGGAAGGCATGTGCCACCATGCCTGACAGATACTTCAGCTCTAAAAGTGAGTCAGGGCCATAGTTCTATAAAAGTCACCTGAGGCAACTGTTAAAGGTAAGAGAGGAGATCTTGTTTATGGGCAGAGAAGAAAATGGTACCAAAAGTGCAGATTAAGAAAATACATACGGCATCTGAGCACACTTAGCTCTAAAACTCACAAGATCCATGCCCAACAAGAGACCTGAGTCAGTGTGTGCCTCTTACTCTCACTGTGAGACATGCTTTTGTACAGCTCCACACATGTCTCCTTTGCATCTTCAGAGACCATAGACAGTTGAGCTTATACAAGCTTGGTATTTAGGTAGCCTCTTCACACCTACTGTCGTCTGCCCTGAGCCTGGTCTTTAAAGGTTCTACCCCACCACCCTCTCCTGTAAACATTCTGTCTTGCCATACTGCAGCTTCTGTGAGCCGTGCTCATTGTCATATCAGCCTCTCTAGGAAAGAACCCTTAGGTGAGAAAAAGTCTGATGAACTAAATCACACAGGTGATCAAAGTACTGCCTTTGTCACCTTGCTAATCTCTTAGCCTTCAGACCTAGAGTTGGGGATTTAGCTCTGTAGTGTCCCTAGCTCTGTAGTGTTCCCAGGACTTCCTGCCTCCTTCAAAAACAATTTAAAGCTTATATGTTCCTTCTGTATGAAAGTGGTCCTTGCCCTGTAGCCTGAATGAAGGACCTTCCCTGTTAGTTGCCTTTGGACTGTCCTGTGTTTTCTCATATATAAATGTCTTCGATACTTAAGTTTTCCCTGTAACATCACAGGGTTTACAAAGGCAGAAATGGCACTTCCTTTGATGTCTGTTGGCTCCATGGAACCTACCACCGTGCCTGGATCTTGGTAGATGCTTTGTAAAGGTTGGCACTAATACAACTGAAGTGGATGGTTTACTGTGGCATCATTCAGCTTGGCTTGAATTCTCCTAATTAATGATACTGCAGACAGCCACGTCAATTGGTAGACACTGGCACGGGACACAAGCTGTTTTCATTGTGCTGAGAGAATTAACGTATTGCTGGGTGGCAGTGCCTTTGTCTGTTGTCATATTGCTGCCATGAGGAATTTGTTTGATGACATGGTGGATTTTCCCCATTATGCCCTTTGTAAGGACTGTAACACTCAATATCCCAGCTGTTCCTCAACTCTGCTGTGCGTGGGAATCATCAGAAGCAAAGGAGGTTGTGTGTATCATTCCAGATGAAGATCCCAGGTCCCTCTCTCTAGGAAGGGGGAGGGGAAGAAGGATCCCCATGTCGCAGGAGTTCAGCTCTGTAGGAAGGCTGCAGAGAGATAGTCCAGTTCCATGCACTCCTCCCTGCTCAGTGCCTCTCGCCTTCTAGTGCAGTATTGTCAGGTTGCTGCTGAAACGTTGCTGAAGCCTGTGTTCCTTCACATTCCCTTTGCTTTGTGCTTTGTGTGCTTTTTCTGTTCCTTAGGCTGAAAGTTCATCACACATTCATTTTGTTTTTTTAAAGATTTATTTAAAATTTTTAATTATGACTTTGTGTGTTTCCGTGCTTGTGCACATGTGCCTGTAGAGGCCAGAGGTATGGACTGACCGGCGTTAGAGAGGATTTTGAGCTGTCTAACATGGATGTTCAAATGCTCTGGAAGAGCACACTGTGCTCTGAACCGTTGAACTGTCAGCCCCTGGCTTTTGCTTTCTTTCATTCGCCTTGACTACTTTGGAGGACCACTGGTGGGCCATATTAAAGGATTCCCTACCATTGGGGCTTGTCTGCTGTTTTCCCTGTGATTTATTTTCCTAGGATTTTAAATTTGGAGGTGATACAGATGCAGAGGTGAAGTGCTGGTTTCGTCTGCTCTTCTGAGTGTAGACACTAGACTGACCAGGGCCTTGGTCACCTGCTCATGTCATATCCCTTCTTTCTTTCTGCTAGCTGTCTCTCTTCCCTCTGTGCTGCTCTTTTCACAGTGACATAAGACCTCACAGAAATAATGTAACGAAAGAA
This sequence comes from Arvicanthis niloticus, assembly GCF_011762505.2. Classification (NCBI taxonomy): domain Eukaryota; kingdom Metazoa; phylum Chordata; class Mammalia; order Rodentia; family Muridae; genus Arvicanthis; species Arvicanthis niloticus. The sequence goes on along the minus strand of NC_133430.1, from coordinate 10,411,166 downwards.
AACTGTTGTTCAGAGTAGGGGGAAAAACCCAAATTCTTTTGTTTTTTGTTCATCAACAATTATTGAGTGCATTGCAAGGGAGTGGTAGACAGGGGACCTGCCAGGGACAGGAATGTAGTTTAGAGGGTGGTTTGGCCCTTTGCACATGTGCAGAAACCCATGGGGCTGGGAGCATGTAGGTAGCAGCTTTACCCTAATTTCAGAAGGAGGTGGACATAAAGGAAAAGGGTCCTGGGGACAAGATACTATCCCCAGGGACATGCCTGCAGTGACCTCTTTCCAGCCTGGCCCTACCTTCTTAGTTTCCAGGACTGAAAAATAGAGCTGCAGCAACTGAGGACCAAGGGTTCAACATGTAAGCCTGTGAAGCACATTCATAGTTGCACTGTAACTCCCGTCATATCGACTCTCCATGGACGCCATCATGCACAGCCCATATGGAAGTCATAGGGTAATGCTACACTGAGCAGTGTTTTTGAAATGTTAAGTTTTGTATTTGTATTGATGCATTTTAGGAAAACACCACTTTATTTTGTCCATAGTGTTTGGGATATGTTTCCCAAAAGGTTGAACCTGAGATCAAGGCAAAGTGAGAGAAGTGTGGAGAGAGAGATGTAACTATAGATGCCCAGTCCTGTAGACCCTGAGAGCTGAGAAGAAAGGAGAGCAGTATGCAGGGGCTGCCACCCAACTCATCAGAGGGAGCCCCAGCATACTGACCACTGGAGTCTGCCAGTACTCAGTGGTAATAACAGGAGGCGCTGCCACGGCATCTTACTGGTGCCACACAGAGCCAGGAGTGGGCTCTTGTAATCACTTGTTTATTATTCTTAATTTTTCAGTTTTCAGTCCTTTTTGTCTTTGCTTCTCAGGTTTTAATCATACCCAGTGAACTCTTTACACCCCTGGATTGAAGTCAGCCGTTTTCTTTAATTTCTAATGCATGTGCTTTTGTGTGTGGTTTTATTCAGACATTCAGATCTTTGATACATTTAGAACCTGGTTTGAGAGATGGATTCAGCATTGCCCTTTTCCACCTGTTTTTCCACCAAGGACTACTCCTCAGAAAGTCCATTTGTTCCCTGCTTAGAGTCCTGTTTTTTGTCACAATAATCAATTGTATGTGTTTCTGGATTTTCCATTCTCTTCACCAGTCTTTATTACAGGTATTTATTCTGGTGATGATATTAATATCTGATGTTTAATTAAAGAAGCTTTGAGTTGGTTTGAATATTTTTTGTAGGGTTAGTACTATCATTGCTCTGGTAGGAATCCAGTAACTGTTCCGTTCATGAGGCTGGATGTTCAGCTGGTCTTCAGTATACCTTGGAATCCCCCCAAAATGGGCTACAATGCCAGTGAAGGAACAGACTTGCCATGCAGATGGACAGCAAGCTGGCACAGAGAGCTGGCTTCCTTCTTCCTTGTCTTTTATATAGGCTGGCAGCAGAAGGTTTAGCCAAGTTAAAGGTGTGTCTTCCCGTCTCAAAAGATCTGGATTCAAGATATATCTTCCTACTTCAAAAATATCAGGATTAAGAGTGGATTTTCCCCATTTCAAATGATTTATTAAGAAAAAAAAAATCCCTCACAGGTATACCCAACTGCTTGGGTTTTAGTTAATTCCAGATGTGGTCAAGTTGACAACCAAGAATAGCATCACATCAACCCCTTGCCAGTTTGACACAACCATATCTCCTTATGTCATGTTTTAATTTCCAAATAAAATAATACCAGATCATAATTACACCTGTGGTGGTTTGAAAAGGAGTGACCCTCATTGGCTCATATATTTGAGTGCTGGTCATTAGGGAGTGGCACTGCTTGAGAGGGATTAGGAGGTGTGGCCTTGTTGTAGTAGGTACAGCCTTGTTGGATGAAGTGTGTCACTAGAGGTGGGCTTTGGTTTTCAAAAGCCCGGCCCCCACCTCCCAAAAAGGTACACACCTTTAGTCCTAGCATTCCTGAGGCAGAAACAGGTGGATCTCTGAGTTCAAGGCCAGCCTGGTCTACAGTACAAAGTGAGTTTCAGGGCATCCAGAGTAGACAGAGAAACCCTGTCTTGGGGTGGGGGTGGGGGTGGGGCAGGGAGCTCAGCAAGCCAGGCTCCCTCTTTCTACTGTCTTCAGATCTAGATGCAGTACTCTTAGTTGCCATGTCTGCTGGTGTGCCACCATGCTCCTTGCATGAGGATAATGGACTAAAGTCGTGGAGCTGTAAGCAAGCCCCAATTAAATGCTTTCTTGTTATGAGAGTTGCCATGGTTGTGTCTCTCCACAGCAATACAACACTAACTAAGACAGTGCCTAACGTGACAGAACTATCTAACATATACAATAACAAAGGCATTATAAATTTGAATAGGTGGTGATGTCTCTTGAGGGACATTCTTTTAGTATCTCAAATTTAAAATGACAAGCACTAATATTCTCTTAAGTGATGTTATATTACATGATAAGGAAATTGAGGAAAGAAAGCATAAATATCTGTTCAAATTGATTCTTAACAAAATATAACAGAAACATTCATGTCAATTATAATCCTTATTCTTGCAATTGGTTACATGGACTTAACTGGTATTTATAACTGTCTTTCTCTGCTATCCATTCTGTGTTTTTTCTACCCTCAGCAAAAGCCTCAAACAGATGTTGGCACTTTTCATGAAGGATGACCATACCTTCAACCCTGAAGGATTAGTACTGTTTGTCATCCTGCTTGGACTAGGTTGTTGTAATTTCCGACTAACTTTAATCACAGGGCATGACAGCACCAAGAGTATTGTCAAATGACCCTTTCACGGAGGTTACATAAGACCATTGGAAAACAGATAATTTATTATGATTCATAACAGTAGCAAAATTACAATTACAGAGTAGCAATGAAAATAATTTTATGGTTGGGTCACCACAACATGAGGAGCCGTATTAAAGTGTTGCAGCACTAGGCAGATTGTGAACCACTGCCCTAAAGGGTCTCCTGCACTCAGACATAACCTTTCTTACCTCCATCGTGGAGAACAATCCAGTTTTCCCTTGGTTCCGGATGGAGCAACCCTTCAACACTGTTGCTCCTTTCTTAGCCTGTTGGCTTAAGGGCATCAGAAACCCAAAGGGGACAGCGGGGAGTCTGGGCTTCCAGTTCAGTAGCATATTTGTTGTGGCTCCAGGCACAGCATTTCTCACTCTAGCCCAAAGCTTTTATGCTAGTAGAATTTTTGCAGGATCAGGAAGCAAATTTTTTCATAGAGGGTTATAGGAGTGAAAGTGAATAGAACTATTCCCTTTTCCACCCCGATTCCTGGATCCATGAATCCTGGCTATAAGAGAAACCATACCATATATTGGACTCTGATTCAAAGCATATATCACCTTCTAGAGAATGCTAGCCCAGCCCTCTAGGTTGCTGCCACATAATTGATGATTTAAATATGTCTTCAAAAGGCCATTTCATCTTTTTATCAGGCCAGCTGCCTCAGAATGGTGGAGAACATGGTAAGAACAGTGGATTCCATGATCATGGTTCCATTGTCTTACTTCTCTGGCTTTGAAGTGAGTTCCTTGGTCAGAAGAAATACAGTGTGGAATACCATGATGATGATGTATAAAGCATTTTATAAGTTTACAGATGATAATTTTGGGAGAATCATTATGTGCAGGAAAGGCAAATAACCAGGACAAGTATGTATCTACTTCAGTAAGGACAAAATGTTGTCCTTTCCACAGAAGTGATCCAGTATAGTCAACCTACCAACAGGTTGCTGGCTAGTTACTCCGGGGAATGGTGCCATATCTTGGTTTAGCAGCAGCCATAGCCAAGTCATCCTTGGTGAGTGGAAGTCCATGTCAAGCCCTCACAGAGCCTCCGTCTCTGCCACCATGGCTACTTTGTTTATGGGCCCATTGAGCAATGACTGGTCTGGCTTGGGAGAGAGGCTGATTGTCCTGTTTACTTGATTATTGAATGCCCCCTCTACTGAAGTCACCTTTTATTGAGTATTTGCATGGAACACAGCATCTTCACATCCTTCGCCCATTTGGATAGATTAGTTGACGTGTTTCTTCCCCAGATGTCTTTCTCACCAATTTTCCAGTCATGCTCTTTCCTAGTCCTTGACCATCTAGCTAATCCATTAGCTATATCCCATGGATCAGTGAAGAATTGAACATCTGGCCATTTCTCCTTCCAAACAAACTAATACCACTGTACTGCCCCACGCTCTGCCCACTGTGAAAATGTCCCCTTGCTGCTGTCTTTCATTGTTTCCCAGAAAGGGGTTGTAATGTTGCAGCTGTTGGTTGTTGTTGCTGCCTGTATACCATGCAGGACCATCAGTAAACCAGGCTCTGGTCGTCTCCTTTTCCATCAGCCAATCTTAGAGCACACCCAGGAGGCTATAGGAGCGTACTTGTCAGCAGATGGCTCTGTAATGGGAGTAGAAACCATGGACATTTGGGCAACTTTTTCATGTAACTTGCTTATGCCTTCAGAACCCACTCAGGCCCAATCACATATATATGACTTCCATTCGATAATGGGTTGCTGCTCTGCACACCCTACTTTACGACTTGGTAGAACACATAATGCTCAGCTCATGATGGGCAGCTCAGGTCACATGATAACTTGGTAACCCATTGTTACATGTTTAGTTTTCACTATGGCTTAATAATAGCTGGCCATGAGCTGTCTCTCAAGGGAGAATAGTTATCTGCAGATGATGGTAGAGTCTTGTCCAAAATCTCAAAGGTCTCTTCTGTGATTTACCTACAGGCCTGCCAAAGGCTACAAAACAGCATCCCTATTTGTCACTGACACTTCAAGTGCCATTGGGCCTGCTGGATCATTTGGTTCAAGTGGTAAAAGCAGCCTGCACAAAAGCCTGGTTCTGTTGAAGAGCCTTCTTTCTGTTCCAGGCCCACACAAAGCTACCATATATCACTTGATATATGGACTGGAGTAACACACCTAAGTGAGGACTGTGCTGTCTTCAGGATTCAAATAGGCCCATTAAACGTTGTGCTTCTTTCTTGGTTGTGGGAGGGTCCAGGGCAATAGCTGATCCTTCACCTTAGAAGGAGTATCTGTGCATGCCACATACTACCAGACTCCTAAGAATTTCATTGTGGTAGAGGCCCTTTTGTTTGGATTTATTTCCCGTCCTCTGATACACATATATTACCAATGTCCAAAGTGTTTGCTACCTCTTGCTCAGGTATAGAATCTGCAATTGTAGTTGATTGAGTTTTTGATAGTCACCTATCATTCTGCATGATCCATCTGTCTGCTGCACTGGCCGGATAAGAGAGTTAAAGGGACATGTGGTAGGAACCACCACCCCTGCATCTTTCATGCCCTTGATGGTGGCATTAATTTCTGCAGTTCACCCAGGGATATGATACTGTTTTCATTTCACTATTTTTCCTGGCAGAGACAAGTCTAAAGGCTTCCATATAGTCTTTCCAACCATAATAGCCCTCACTCCACAGGTCAGAGAACCAATGTGAGAATCCTGCCAACTGCTAAGTGTAACTACCCCAATTATACATTCTAGGACTGGGAAATGACCACAGGATGAGTGCAGGGACCCACTGGACATACTGTGAGTCTAACTCCAGCCAAACTTCCTTAATTACCTCATCTGCATAAGCCCCTACTTTAAGTAAAGAGCCACGGTGTATAGTTACCTCCATAAAAGGCTGTAGAGAGACTGAAGAAAGGCTAATAACTCTTAGGTATTTTATCAAGTTCCTTCTCAGGGACCCTGGCTGTCGCTTCAGTCAAGGAGTTCTGGGTCTGCAAACTGGCTCAAGTCTGGAAATTGATTCATGGGTCAAAATTCCCTTTTTCCATGGTCCAACATAGCACTTCTTTTATTTGTTTGAGTTTTTTCACTTACAAAGATCAAAGAAAAATAGTAGTAGCCTTTTGACTTTGTTTTTCCGAGATGGGGTTTTTCTGTGTAGCACATGTAGTCCAGGCCGCCCTAGAACTTGCTCCATAGACCATGCTGGCCCCAAACTTAAGAGATCTGCCTGCCTCTGCTTCCTGAATGTTGGAATAAAAGACATGTACTACCACTACCTGAAATAGTAGCATTCTTATCTCTTTCATGCCTGGAGACACTGTGATTGATTAGCTAGTACCAGAGGTCCATATGAATCATACCACCGTTAAGAATCACTTTGTGCTGCCCATCATTGGTTAGACCATTATGGCTGTTGCTTTGTCTACGCTGTCCTTCATGATAATTACCGTCACTTTGCCCTTGGTGACTCAGTGCTGCCACTGGCCCCTACTACCATTTAAACCCATTGCATTTTATTCATCCAACGTAGAGCAGTATCTCCAACAGTAAGGACTGTCACAAGGAATAGGACGACAACAAAGCTCGTCAGATGTGCCGGTGCCCCTCACCAGTTTGCATCTTACAGGAGTAATGAAGGGCGTGTCTTCTGGGCCTTCCCGTTGTGGAGCGTTAGGTTTTGCACAGTGTAGCTACTCTAGCATTGGAAGCCATTTCCCTGAGCCTTCAAATCCCGCCAGCACTAAGTCAGGGATACCAGGCGTCTCCAACTCCTTTTCAGTAGACCATCTCTGGACGAGTGCTCAGCAACCATTCAAACAAACTTGACAGCTTTTTAAATAGACTTTGAGAGCCTCCATTATTATACCCAGAGTCTCTACTTAGAGGCTTGTGTCAGTAAACTCAGCCTGGTCCAGTTTTATATTCCTTTCACCATTAGCCTACACCCTTAAAATCCATTCCCACATGTATTCCCCAGACTTCTGCTAGAACGAATTAGCAAAGTAATTAACTCTTTAGTAGTATAACATACCTCTCCATGGACTACACTTTCTACCCCTGCTTAGTTTTTAGTCTGGTTATAGGTCTAGAGGCAACTATTTTGAGGCCCCAAGGGCAGTGTTGTCTAGCCTGGCATCTCTTCCAAAGGAAATTACTGCTGGTTTAGCAGACAATGAAGAATTAATTTCCTCAGTCAAAGGTGAAATAGGTATTGTTTCAGGGGTTAGGGTTGTGAGTACATCTTCTGTTAAGGATAGAGAGACTACTTCTTCTCGTGAGATAAATCCTTGAGAATCTGAGGGCTCAAAGGCCTTAGCTTTAATAGGGACTTCTCGGATATCCCCTCCCCCAGTTACAGGATCTCATTCTTCACATTCTCTACCAATTAATGCTGGTTAAACACCAACGTCCTCCAAGGCTGGGACTTGAAGTTCTGCTGTAATTCAGACAACCTTATAATGAGGGCTTTGGTTTGATCTCTGCAACTTGAGCTCTGTGGCTGCTGGAGAGAAGATTTTCTCCCAAGGTGCGCGCGTTTCTTCCACACACGCACGCATACACACACACACACACACACACACACACACACACACACACGATTTATTAATTAGAATGTGCTGTGGTCCAGCTATTCTAGAAGTTATTCAGTCCATGAGACTGGATGTTTCAGCTGGTCTTCAGTGTGCGCTGAAATCCCAGAAAGGTAGGCTCCAGTGCTACTGTAGGAATGGACTTGCCAGGCAGAGCAAAAGCAAGTGTCCTTCCTCTATGTCCTTTAAATAGGCTTCCAGCAGAAAGTCTGGCCCAGATTAAAGGTTTATCTTCCCACTTCCAATGATTTAATTTAGGAAAAAAAATCCCTGATAGGTGCTCCCGCTACTTAGGTTTTAGTTTATTTCAGATGTAGTCAAGTTGACAGCCAAGAATGGCCATCACAACAACCAAACAAAATGCAAACCGAACAGGCAAGAAAGCATATTTATCAAACTATACAAGGGCAACCTGAGAGATGCTTCAGTGGTTAAGACTAGCACCTCTCTTGCAGATGACTCGGGTTTAGTTCTCAGCACCTACATGGCAGCTCACAACTACTGTCTGTAACTCCTCTTCTAAGGGATCCAAAGTCCTCTCCTAACTTTTCTGGGTATCAAACACTCATGTGGTACACATACGCACATATAGGCAAAGCACTCAAAATAAAATGAATAAATCTAATTCAAAAACCCATACAAGGGTAGATTGATTAACTTCATAAAGTTCAGCAGCACTCTAGTCAGACTACAACAGAAATACTAGAAAAGGCCTTTCCTTCTCCCAAGCCCTCAGGGCCCTACCTTAGGTATTAATTAATCTAGGGTTATGCATTCATTTGTTTGAAGTCTCCAGACACTTAAATGTACAACCAGAATTGAGGACTACTAAACTGGTCCCAAGGTCCAGAGCATGCTTGATTTATCCCGCACTGTAGTCTTAGCCCTTATCATTGGAGTAAGGCAAACACGGCAAGTGCTCATATTTGTGTTGACTGTTTCATGAGTCCCTCAGTTTTCAGACATACAAGACTAAAGAGGTCATTTTGCTAGGGCTCGCAGACTAACTGTCGAGTAGAACAGTGAAGCCCAGATTTCTTATCGTACAGCTTTAGTTTGGGCCACCTTCCTTTGTTAATGCTTGTATTGTTCACTCTCTGACTTCTACCCCATTTCTTACTCCACAATGAACAAGGAGGCATGCACCTTAGATGTTGAGACAGATAACTGGCAGCACTCTGTTGTACTGTCAGCCTGTGTTCTCTGTCAGCCTACCTCTAAGTCAAGTGCAAGTGGGGGAAGGGGAAAGGAGGCTAAGAAACATGCAACTAAAATTCCAGAAATAAACAATGTATGTATGTATGTATGTATATATGTATGTATGTATGTGTGTGTGTGTGTGTATATGCTGCTCCCTGTGGAGGCCATAGGCATTAGATCCCTCTGGAGCTGGAGTTACAAGTGAGCTGCCCAGGGTGGGTGCTGGAAACTGAGCTTAGTCCTTAAGTCTTCTGCAAGAATAGTAAACATGGGGCTGGAGAGATGGCTCAGCGGTTAAGAGCACTGGATGCTCTTCTAGAGGTCCTGAGTTCAATTCCCAGCAACCACATGGTGGCTCACAACCATCTGTAATGGGATCAAGTACCTTCTTCTGGTGTGTCTGAAGACAGGTATAGTGTACTCATATACATAAAAGAAACAAGTTTTTAAAAAGATAAGGAAAGGAATGGAAAGAAAAGAAAATGAAAACAGGAGCCATCAAGTATCTGACCTAATGTTTGAAATCCTCACTGACCCCATCCTTCTCCAGCCCCCTAAAGTGTGTGTGTGTGTGGCGGGGGGGGGGGGGTGTGTGGAAATAGTAAACACTTTAACTGCTGAGTCATCTCTCTAGCCCCCTACCCCGAGTCTCTTCTTCCCTCCTCCTCCATCTTTAATGGAGCTTTCCACCCCCATTTCAGCAACAAAGCAATCGGATTTAGAATACTTGACATCTGGATTGTTTATTTTAATTAGGATCTCATGACTTTCTGTTAAGGTGATTCCAGGTCCATCTTCCATATCCCAGTTGTTTTATCCATGCTTGACTTGTGTATAAGCTTCCCGGAACAGCTCCAAAAATGGTGGAGAACAAATAGGAAAGGCTATAATGAATTATAAAGGATCATGTAAGGAAACTGTCCCATAATTCAGTGTGTGTGTGTGTGTGTGTGTGTGTGTGTGTCTGCCCTCTGACTTACTTTTTAAGGATTGGATTATAACAGTGATATATTCTGTTTGGACTAGTCCAGTAACAACAAGAAAGATTTTAAAAAAATGTTTGAAGGTGTAGGAGGAGATACAAGGCAGAAAGGATTTGCTGGATTAAGATTTAGAGAGATGGAAACCCTGGAGGGTAAGGGAGACATTTGGCACCATTTGTCTCTTTGAAGCAATTGCTATTGACACACTTGTTACTGAGATCAGAGCTCTAGGCAGACCCATGGCATGCATGTGGAGGTCAGAACACAGCTCGCAGGAGTCAGTGCCACCTTTTACATTGTTTCTGCTGCTCTGCATATTCCAGACTAGTTGGCCTGCAAGCTTCTGGGCACTACCACAGCTAGCTTTCAACGTGGGGTCCGAGGGTCAGCCTCATTGCTAGTGCTTTCACTCACTGAGCCATCTTCCTGGACCTCACCTTTATGTATGTGTGTGCACATGCTAAGGTATGGCAGTGGGGTCAGAGGGCAGTCTTATGGAGTTAGGTCTCAGCTTCCACCTCCACATTGTTCCAGTAATCAAACTCAGATCAGCATCTGGGGAGCTGTCTCTGTAGCCTGCCTTGTGCTTTTTATGTTTGAGACAGTGTACCCAATGACTGTTTTCTGCATTATAAGCACATATACTGAATGCAGTAAAAGTGACGTTAAATATTTTATGTAAATAACCGTAGGAATGTTGGCCACATGTAGTTTCCATAGTTAGGCCTGTAATGAACAGTTCTGAACATGTGTAGACTTCGTTCTTGCCATTCCTTTAACAGTATAGCATCACCGCTTTTTACACATGGTATGAGGTATTCAAAGCAGCCTAGAAGTGATTTTAAACACACGAGGATGTACAAATGCAGTGCTGTTTTATTTTGTTGTTATTATTTTAATATTATTTATCTTTTAATTTTTACTTATTTTATTTGTGTGTGTCTGTGTCTGTCTGTCTGTCTGCTGGTGTCAACAGGAACCAGAAGAGGGCATTGGATTCCCTGAAGCTGGAGTTACAGACACTTGTGAGCAGCCTGACATGGGTGCTGGGATTGAACTATCATTCCCTGGAAGAGCAAGTGTTCTTAACCACTGAGTCATCTTGCCAACCCCTATAGTGCTGTTTTATAAAAAAGATATGAGAAGGGTGGCCTTTGCTCTGATTCTGCCCATTATGGTTTTTTGATTAGCATATTCTTAATCCCAGTTGTCTTCTCCATATACTTAGGCAAATCTCATTGGGTCTATCTACTCTATGACTGACCTCAAATTAAATTTTTCTGAATGCCTGCCTTCTACTGAGCTCAGATTTGTTTAAGTCTTAGCAGTTTATATTCTTACCAGGCAGGGTGGTATACAGCCCTGTAATCCATGAGGCAAAAAGGTAGTAAAGTCAGGGCCAGCCTGGGATATATACAGTTCAAGACTAGCTTGGGCTACTACCAACCAGTCTCAATAAATAAATAAATAAATAAATAAATAAATAAATAAATAAATAAATGGTAAAAGAAGCAACTCTCTAACTTTGGGCTACTACCAACCAGTCTCAATAAATAAATAAATAAATAAATAAATAAATGGTAAAAGAAGCAACTCTCTAACTTTGGGCTACTACCAACCAGTCTCAATAAATAAATAAATAAATAAATAAATAAATGGTAAAAGAAGCAACTCTCTAACTTTGACTTCAGCATAGCAAGAATTTGGACCTGGCACACACAAAACCATGTGTACAAAATAGAATCGTGTCCCACACTGGAGCTAGTCTTCCCATAGATAAAAATCAAATGTGTCCATTGGTACCGCATCCTCCTGGCAGCTGAGATTGCCAACTGAGCAGCTCAGGGCCCTGTTGATAAACATTTCCTTTCCTGGACAGAAGGGAATTGCTGTCCTTGATTTGTATCACCAAGAGGAACAGAATTGTAAGCAACAGACTGATAGAATCTCAAATAGGAGCAATACTAAGAAGGACCGATTGGCCCCTTTGCAAAAGCAGGCAGTGGTATGTCTCCGAGTGCTGTCTGTGGGTGATGAGGCAGTGCGACTGTCAATCTCACAGATGGGTCCTGACTCAGCAATACTTAACTTACGCTAGGCTTAGTCCTGGGTCATGTAAGTAGAAGACACATTCTTCTATACACACCTCAGTGCCAGTGAGCACCAGGTGCCTCAAGCCTTTCTCAAACTAGACTCATTTATACATTAATAAGTTGTATTAACAAGAATAGACAGTTGTCAACAAGAACACCAGAAGACCATGAATGGGGGAGACACCTTTTAACAAATACCAGATAGCAGAATGTCTATGTAACTTTGGACTCTTTCCCTCAAACTATACACAAAACATAACTCAAAAATGGATCAAAATCTAAATACAACATCTAAAAATGTAAACTCTAAAGCTCTGGGGATAGAATGGATATACTGCTCTGAGTTTAGTTGCTGGCACCACAGTGCTCTGTCACTCCAGGTGTTAGGCCCGTATCACATGAGTCACACATTACTCTCTCCTTTTGGGTGTTGTGTTCTCATTCTTTAGAGAATGTCATTTGCAGCACTAACTTTTGACACTGATAAAATTCAAGCTTTGTCGTGCTGTTTATTGTGCTGTGTCAGGATCAAACCCAGGCCTTACATGTGCTGAGCAAGTATCTGTCATTTTATTTTCTTTCTGATATCTGGTGGCAGAGCCTTCTTCCACCATTTAAAGTGTATGATGGGTTTTAGAATATGCAGTTGGGCAAACATGACCACAATTGAATCCTAGTGTTTTGTGGCCTTGTCAGAAGAACCTGTGCTCATTAGCTGCCGCTCCCCATTCTTACATAAGCCCCACCCTGAAACTCTTCATCTGCTTTCTGTCTCTGAATTCATCTACTCTGCAAATAGAATCATACAACATACAGGGGTTTCTGAAAGGCATCTTATATCTGTCACAGCATTTCTGTGGTTCATTCATGCTACCTCAGTTTTGGCACTTCATTCCTTTTTAGCCCACCAACGGGAATGCCACATTGGTTGATTTGTGTTTGTGTGTTCCAGCATAAAATGGCTCTTGTTACAGGCACTGGCTACCCTTGCAGAGGACCGGTGTTTGATTCCCAGTGCCCACATGGTGTCTCAACAACCATCTGTAACTCTAGTTCCAGGAGATCTAATGCCCTTTTTTGGGCTTCATGGGCACTGCACACATGTGGTACACATACATACATACATGCAAATACCTACATACATAAAATAAAATCTTATAAAACAAAACCAACTGAGCTTACTGTTGTCCTCCCCGAAATTGCATGCATAGAGAGGTATACTGTGAGCAAAATAGAAAAAACAAGTGTGAGGAACCATGTGGCTCCCTGTCTCCACATCTGGGTGGACATATTCTGATTCTTGCCTTCTTCTGGTGTGGCACTAATTTAAGTGTGGTCTATATTATTCTAATGCTAATCTGCATGTTGTTAAATTATTAACACTAAAGTTCAAGGTAACTCTCTCTGCCCCATTGTTTTCAGAGCATTTCTGTCTCTCTAGATAGCCATGACCCTTCAGCATAGCTTATGGCCAATCACATGAACTAGTATAGTAAGCACTCGGCAAATATTTATCAAATGACTGAGTATAATCATGGCTATTTCTCTATGACAGGAATTCTCCAACATCTGCTTTTGTACTAAAGCACCCTCTGCCTGGATTATGAGGCAGTTTATTGAATTATTAAATCAGACCCAGTCATCTTTTCCTTCTTTATGTACTTGGCTGTTACTGACTTTTTAAAATTATTTTATGAATTAATCTATTTCATGTAATCCAAAAATAGTGCCCAAGAGTTAGAACATAACAATCATTTCCCAAAGTTGACTGTGCCATAAGTTGCTTACATGACGTCATGCAAACTTGATCAGTGGGCTCCAGCATATCAGTGATTCTTACAAATGGCTGAATCCAGATGAAATATGACCAGGATAGAATCAGGCTTGTATCACCTCTTCTGGCTCCTATGTCTCTGGGTAGCCCTAGCTATAAAGTTCATATGCAGCCTAAAGTTTAACAGCACACTAGATAGCCATAAAGTTACCACTGAATGTATGTTGATAAGTGTAACACTTTATTTTTTAAATTATAAATTTCATTTTAACGCTTAACACTTTCTAGGCTTTGGAGGGGAGCATGTTCTATTGCTTAGTATGTAGACAAGCCAGTCCTGTTCATTCTTGTCTAAGATTACCTCCTGTCTCTCTACTGTTGTACTCTCTCTTCTTACCTTGAATAAACATACTTGACTGTTTTAGAACATGTAAAGACCATGGCTAACAAGGAATAGATGAAAAAGTGGTCAGCCTCCTGTTCTCAGAGATTATCTCTGTGTACCCTGTTTCCTCTGAACTCGTGTTAAAAAGTGTCATGGACTTGTGTGGCTCTTTTTTTTTCCAACAGTACATCATGTTTAATTGCATGATTTTATCATTTAATTTAAAATTGAGATTCAGTTATATCCAGTGAACATTTACTTTGAATTTAGCTCTGCTGTTCTCTGTCCATGTTAGCTATCATTATTTGTCTATCAGTTCATCAGACTTCTAACATTTAATTTTTAAAAATAGCATCTATTATTGTGTGTGTGCATGTACATATGCACATATGCCGAGGCATGTATAGAGGTCTGAAGACAACTGTGGGAGTCTGTTCTCTCCTCCCATCATGTGAGACCAGAGAGTTGGTCGTCAGGCTCTGTGGTGAGTGCCTTTATACACGGAGCCATCTAATCAGCCCATCTTTTCCCCTTTATTGAAAAGAGATTCTTTTCTCATACCATATATCCTGACTACAGTTTTCCCTCCCTTTACTCCTCCCAGGTCCTCCCTCCCTTCCTTCCCATCCAGATCCACTCCCTTTCTCTCTCAGAGAAGAGCAGGCTTTTAAGAGTTAACAACAAACCATAACAAAATAAAATATAATAAGATAAAATAAAAACCATCTCATTGAAGTTGGACAAGACAAACCAACAGAAGAAGAAGAGCCTCATGAGAAGACACTGGAATCAGAGATCCACTCGTCCACACACTCAGGAGTTCTATAAAAACATTAAACTAGAAGCTATAATACATATGCAGAGGATTTGGCAGACCTGTTTAGGCCCCGTGCTTGCTGCTTCATTCTCTGTGAGTTGATGTGAGCTTTGCTCAGTTAATTTAGAGGACCTTATTTTCCTGGTGTTCTCCATCCCTATGGCTTTTACACACTTTTTGCCTCCTCTTCTGCAGGGTTCCCTGAGCTCTAAGGGGAAAGAGTTGATGAAGACATCCCATTTAGACCTATATATTCCAAGGACTCTCACTCTTTGAGTAATGTCTGGCTGTGGTCTCTGTATTTATTTCCATCTGTTGCAGAAGGAAGCTTCTTTGATGCTGGCTAAGCAAGACACCCCCATGACCTCCCCATGTTCAATGAGTTATGTGGGTGTTCTCTTCAGCAATGGGGCCCTGCTGTCAAGTCTGTGGAGAGCAACCTATTGCCTTGGCAACAACCTGGGCTGTATGAGGATTTCCACAGGACCTTTGAGTCAATGACTGATTTGGATGTAACTCAGCCCTGGTACTGGAAGCTTCCTTTAATGATAGGAGATGGGCAGTTGGGACTCCGTCTCCCTTATTATTTGGAAACTTCATTAGAACTGCGTTCCTGTATTTTAGGAAGTGTCTACTGCACTAGGTTTCCAAACCAACTCCTCAGGTGCTCTTTAATTCTGTCTCTCCTTTCATCAATCTCATCTCCCTCCCCTCTCCTCACCTGATCTTCTGTTCTTGCCCTTTCAGCCGACTCCTCCCACAAAATCTATTTCCCTTTCCAGGGAGATTCATGTGTTCCCCTCTAGTCTCTTCCTCTATACCTAAACTCTTTGGGTCTAAAGACTCTAGTTTGATTATAATTAATTTAATAGCTAGTATCCACATATGAGTTAGTTAATACATATCATATTTATCTTTCTGGGTTTGAGTTATCTTACTCAAGATGATTTTTTTTTTTACTTCCATCCATTAGTTTGCAAATTTCATGATGTAACTTTTTTTAAACAGCTGAGTACTATTCCATTGTATAAATGTACCACATTTCCTTTATCCATTCTTCCGTTGAGGGATGTGGAGGTTGTTTCCAGTTTCTGGCTGTTATGAATAGAGCAACAATGCATGTAGTTGAGCAAGTGTCCTTGCAGTGAGGTGAAGTGTCTTTTGGCTATATGCACAGAGGAGTATAGCTGGGTCTTGAGGTAGATCAATTTCCATCCTTCTGAGGAACGACCACCTGATTCCCATAGTAGCCGTACAAGTTTGTACTTCCAGCAGTGATGGATGAGTGCTCCCTTTACTTACTCCACGTCCTCCCCAGCATGAGCTGTCACATGTGCTACTGATCTTAGCCATTCTGACAGGTGTAAGATAGAATCTCAGACTCGTCTTGGTTTGCATTTCTCTGATGGCTAAGGATGCACACCATTTCTTTATGTGTGTTTCTCAGAAACTTGAGATTTCTGTTTGAGAATTCTGTTTAGATCTGTACCACATCTTTTAATTATTTGATTTTCTGGTATCTAGTTTCTTGAGTTCTTCATATATTTTGGATATTAGTCTTTTATTGGATGTGGAGTTGGCAAAAATTTTTTATCATCCTGTAGACTGCCAGTTTGTCCTAATGACAGTGTTCTTTGCCTTACAGAAGCTTTTCAGCTTCATGAGGTTCCATTTATTAATTGTTAGTCTTAGTGCCTACACTAACAGTGCTCTGTTTAGAAAGTCTTCCCCTGTGCCAATGAGTTCAAGGCTCTTCTCCACTTTCTCTTCTGTCAGGTTCAGTGTATCTGGTTTTATGTTGAAGTCTTTGATCCATTTGGAATTGAGTTTTGTGCAGAGTGATAAGTATGGATCTATTTTTATCAATCCATATTTCAAAAAATATTTCTAGACAATGTCTCACTGCTCACAAGGTCTTAGTCCTGCCTGGCCTGGAACTGGCTATAGACCAGGTTGGCCTCAGACTCAGAGATCTGCCTGCCTCTGCCTCATGAGTGATGGATTAAGGGTGTTTATCTACAAGCCCGGTCTGAAAATATGACTAAAGTCTCCATAGTCTGTCATTTACTGAGGATATCTGATTACTCAGCTAACCCTCAATGTTTTCTCTATGTCAAGGTGTTTCATTTTCTAGCTGAGTTTTGAGACATCATTGTATATTCTAGATACAGGCCCTCTATCACATATGTGATTTGCAAGACTGTCTAGCTGGAAGCTTGTGTTTTCTTAGTGGTGTTTCAAAGAGTGTACATATATATACACATGTGTATGTATATATATGTTAGTTTTAGAGACATGTTTTCTGTGTAACCATTTACGATTTTTGGTTTTGTTATTGTTAAGATGCAGAATTTCTGATGTATCCTGCTTAGTAAATACTGACCAGATAGGTAATCTGCAAGTATTTTCTTCTGTTCTGTATATTGTCTTTTCAGTTTATTTTCATTATATGCAGAAGTATTTTTTAATTTGTTTATTTTCATTTGTGTGGATGGGTACAATATGTGCTTACAGAGGCAGAATGTTTGGCATCATGTGACTTCTCTACCACTCTCCTTCTTCCTTTTTGAGATGTGTTCTCTCACAGAACCTGGATCTCACCAATTCACTGAGACCAGCTGGTTAGTAAGCCCCAGGGATTTTGATACAGTTGCTGGGGATCTGAAGTCAGCCTCATAGTTGCCCAGCAAGTGCTTTGCCCACAGCTCACCAGGCCCTGTGTGCAGAAGGTTAAAGTTTCACATATCCTCATTTGCCTGTTTTTACATTTAATTTTGTAACTGAGAAATTTCTCAAATGCAGTGTCCTGGAACTTTATGCTTTCTCTTGTTTTAAGTCTTGATTTAATTTATTTTGCGGTATATTCTTATGTATGGATTTGAGGTACCATTTTATAATTTTATATGTGGTGATCCAGTTTCTTCAGCACTCGATGTTGAAGACTGGCCTTCCCTATGCACTCTTAGGCTTGTTGAACACTGTTTGACCTTATACACAAGGGTTTGTTCTGGAGTTCTCTGCACTGCTTTACTGTCTGTGTGGCTCTTGATGCAAGTAGCATACTGTCTTGGTGGCTGTGTTGTGTATTTTAAATAATAAGTGTGAGACCTCCAACTCTGTTCTTTTTTCAAGGCTACTTTGGATGTTTAGAGTTCCTTGAGATTTTGTATGTATTTTAGGATTGTTTATTTTCTATTTCAGGAGTGGTCTTCTCACTATAAGCTCAGATTTGATATAAAGGCCAGGCTGGCCCTGAACGTGCTGTTTCCTGCCTCATCTTCCCAGATTCTGATTATATGTGTTTGCCACAATGCCCAGAACTTTTTAAATTTCTGATTTTTAAAATGCCATTGGGATTTTGTTTTGTTTTAAGACAGTGTCTCCCATTGGTGCCCAGGCTGGTAGCAAACTCATGTGCCCATGTAATTCTCCTGCCTTAGCCTCCCATGTTGCTGGGACTATGGGTGAATGCCATTGAAAAAGCTGGGATTCTGATAGGGAGTATGTAAAACCTATTGCAACGTAGACATAGTTTAAGTGTAGGGGAGAATGGAGAACTGAGACTAAAGAAACATAAAAGGCTGTAATGAATCACAGGAGAGACTGGAGGTCCTCGTTACCAGGAGAGTGCCAAGAGCTGCCAAGTCTTTAGGGATAAAGGTTTCAGACCTGGGCCAAAAGCTGTACACTGGCCAGTATTAAGAGCTAAGGATTCTGGATTTCCTAGGCCTATAAGAGCTTAACACTGTCAAGGGCTGAGTATTCCTCGGGCTTTCCTGGAAAGCCAGTGCCACCCACAGCCAAGGGCTGAAGAGCCTTGGTTCCCTAGGCAATCAAGGCTTGTCCAGCTACATCCTGAGGATACTACACCACTACAGGGCACTTGCTGTTGCTACTTCATTTGCTTGCTTGCTGCTGCTGCTGCTGCTCACTATGCTGAGTGTTGAGGGGAGAGTGGAAAGACCAACACTTGAAGAGCCCCTTGCCTGCCATGGTTTCATCTAGGTGGATATAAGGACCGGCAGGCAGCTTGTTGGATGCCTGTGTAACTATATGTCCACTTACTTTTGTCAGTGTTTGCGCCTGTATTTGAGAGATCTGCAGTGAGGTGTGTTTATGTTTACCGTTGTTGTATCTCCTGGGGAACTGACCCTTGTCACTGTGTAATCCTTTCCTCTGGCCAGTGATGGGTTTGGAGTTCAGGAGCTTGTATTTGCACTGGCCATCATTTCTATCTTGTTCAGCTGGGTGTGAGTTTAGATCTAGACTGGCTCCAGCTGGATCCGACTCCATCCACTAAGCATGTCTTTTAATATTTAAAGTAGTTGCTGTTACTCAGTTATTTTCTGTTTGTCTCCACTTGATGCCTTCTTGATTTTTCTTAGTGACGTGTTTTAATTTCTTTCTCATTTCTTTTTTTGTAATTTTTGGTATGGGTACTATTGCAATTGCATAAAGTTGTAATTACATAAAAATCTTAAAGTTACAACAATTTACTTTAAACTGACAAGTTGCTGATAATTTAACCCTTTATATCTCACTTTATTTCCCTCATTTTATAGTAATTATGATAAAGATTACTACTTTTTATTGCATATTCAATAAAAAAAATTGGAGCTACTTTTTATTTACTTTTTAAATTTGACACCAAATTTTAAAATGGCATATGCATCTTCGTTACAGTACTGTGGAATTCTTCACCTGGTCGTCTCATGTATTCACGAGGTTTGTATTGCTGCTTACTGTTGGCTCAACTTGGAAGACACACTGTAGTGTTTCTGCTGAACAGCGCTAGTGCCATCCTTGTTTATCTGGGAAAGTCTCAATTTCTCTGCTTTTGAAAGACATGCATATTTTGTGCTCTGTCTGTCTGTCTGTCTGTCTCTCTCTCTCATCACTTTGAATATGTCCTCTTACCCTTCCAGCTTTTGGTGTTTTATCTGGAAACTTTTGATAATCTTGCAGGAGCTCAGGAGCTGTTAGCTGCTGAGTGCCCTCTTGAGTTCTTTGTGCGTTTTGACACCTTGGTTATTGTGTGTATTAATGTAGGTCTCCTGGATTTAAACTCAGATGGAGTTTGTTGAACTTCTTGGACTTATCTGTTTCTCTCCTCAAATTTGCCCTTCTCTTGTTTCTTGTTCCTCTGAGATTCCCATAATGGATTTTTTTTTTTTGTCCCACCTGATAATCCTCTGTAAGTCCATCAAGGCTCTCTTTACTTCATTATCTCCTCTTTTTGGAAAAAAGGTTTCATTTTGTAGCCCAGGCTGCCCTTGACCTTGTGATCCTCCTGCCTCAGCCTCCCTAGTGCTGGACTTATAGGTATATGCTGCTCTGCTTAACTTCTTTCTCCCACTGACTCAGTATTTGATTTTATTATTTTTTGAGACAGAGTTTCTCTGAGTAGCTTTGGCTATCCTGGAACTTGCTCTGTAGACCAGACTGGCCTCTGTCTGCCCTAACTTTAGTGTAGGAATAAAGGTGTGTGCCACCATGCTTGGCACCTGACTCAGTATTTCAGACACCTTGACATTGCGTTTGTTGGTTCGTTCTTCTGCCTGGTGAGTCTGCCTTGGACCCTCGCAGTGAAGGTTCCATTTTTCCCTCGTTCTCTCTGCCGATGTTCCCACTGCCCATTGCAGTCCTGACTTCTTTCTGTGGTCACCATGCTGTCTTTCAGTTCATGGAGCGTCCTTATTGTTGGGTATTTGGTGTCCCTTGGCAGCTCATATATTTTCTTTCTATAGGGCTATTTCTGGTCATTTAGTTTGTAACTTTGACTAGGCCATGGTCCCCAGTTTTTTGTTTTGTTTTGTTTTGCTGTTGCTACTGTTGTTGTATACTCTATATTATTTTTTGTTGAGGTTTGAGTGTTTGGGGAAAAAAAAGCCACCTTTCCCAGTTTCTTCAGAATGGCTTTGCACAGGAAGAAACCTTACCGGTCACCTTGGCTAAATTCTGGATGTCTCTCAAGGAGATAGGCCTTTGGAGGCTTGTAACACTCTACAGATTAAGGTTTGCCTGTTTGTACTCAAGATCCCAGCTTCTACTTAAAGTCAGTCCAGCTCAGGGGCTGTAGCAAGTCTTGGTAGAGGAGTTCTCTCTAGTGTTGCTTTGTGGTATTCCACTTTCAGAGCCTGTAGCAGCCACCCTTTCTCAGTGGCCCCTAACTGGCCAATTCCTGTCAGAAGTCAGACCTCCTCCTCCCCCCTCAAAAGTGAGAGCACCACATGTCTTTCTGAGGAGAAACTGAGGTTTGGAAATAGTTTCCTCATAGTCCTGGGCTGAGCTAGAGAGGGTTGTGGTGTATGACTGTCAGGCATGCTTCTGCCTCACTGAGGCTCACAGGAGCCTCATAAACCTAAATATGTCTTCCAGGCTCCTCTCAGCAGTTGGTCCATCTTTTGTCTTCATGGAGAAGGAGGTCAGAGATTTCTCTTTACCATTAAACTGATCATAAACGGTGCAGTGCTCTCTGGTGAAGTAAGCGTTCTCTGGGGACTAATTTAACCTTTTCCTATAATTTGTGAAACAGTGGTAAACCCTGAGCTCAAAAGAATAGCTTCATGCTTGGACCTGAGTGTTCCTCAGTTAGTGTGAATGATAATAATAGCCATAGGTTTGAGGGTTTTACACTGTGCTGTTCTAACCACTTAACATAAACTATCTCTTTCAATCTTTGCCAGATGTTGTAATGTTCTTCTTGTAGGATAGCCTAGGGCAGAAGAATGAAGGCAGTGGAACATGTGTGCTTACTGATGGGTCCCAAGCTTGATGGTCACTGTACTAGTTAGATGTTCAGAGTTTTAGGGAACTTCTGGATAGTCTGCATAGTTGGTATCACATTCATTCTGAACTTTTTAAACATGTAGAGGTATTTTGCCTACATGCATGCCTGTGTGCTGTGTGCATGCAGTGCCCACAGAGGGCAGAAGAAGCCATCAGATCCCCTGTAACTGAAGCTGTGGATGGTTGTGAGCAGCCATGTGGATGCTGGGAATCAAATCTGGGTCCTCTGCAAAAGTAGCTGTGCTCTTAACTGCCAAGCCATCTTTCCAGCCTCTTACACTCACCCTTTTTTAATTAAAAAGATTTACCATTTTGTTAAATAGTGGTGGCACATACTTTCGATCCTAGCACTTGGGAGACAAGAGGCGGGCAGACCTCTGAGTTCCAGGACAGCCTGGTCTACAGAGTGAGGTCAGGACAACCAGGGCCATATAGAGAAACCCTGTCTCAAAAAAAAAAAAAAAAAAAATGAGGAACAGCAAAAGGATTTCCATTTATTGTGTGTGTGCAAATACACACATGTATTCCAGTGTGGGTGAAAATCAGAGAACCACTGTGGGAATCGGTTCTTGCCTTCCACCATGTAGGTCCTGGGGACTGAACACTTACCCACCATGCCAGAGTAATTAGGTTATCATATTTAAATATACCTTCCCATTAAGTCTTGGATGGACAGTATAGAGAGAAGTTATTTATTAGAATAGAACAATGACCTTTAGTCTCATCAGAGTCGTGGCTTCCATATGATACTACATCAGCAGGGTAACTGTCCACATTTCTATCAGTATTCTGTGCCCTAAAATGCCATCAGGAAGGACCAGCATAAATAAGTAGCAATTACAGACTTTAAGGTTTTCTTTATCCTGCCTCTCCAAACCTTTCCAGTGCCACCATGGTGTGTGTGTGTGTGTGTGTGTGTGTGTGTGTGTGTGTACCAGACATCAGCTTTGTGTATCATTCCTCAGGTACCATTCACTTTGTTTTTTAAGACCCCATCTGTCATTTTGTTTAAAGCTCAGGAAGCCTTGCTGCCTAGGAAGCCTCAGAGACCCACCTGTTTTCCTCTTGCCCAGGGCTGGGATGAGAAGAATGTGTCACTGCACCCAGCTTCTTGCATGGGTTCTGGGATCAAACTCAAATCCTCATGCTTGTGTGGCAAGCACTGTCTGACTGAGCCATCTCTCCAGCTCTCTCCTATCTTTTCTCTCCAGCAGACCAGTTCTTAAAGCATGTCATCACATGTTGTCAGAGCACCAGCCACTCCTGTGGTACAACATTTCTTCCTTAGCTTTTCCAACCTTCTGACAAAAAGATCTGGGATATTGGACTTATAAGGAAGAAAGATTTACTGTGGCTCAGTGTTGGAGGTTTCTGTCCATAGTCCCTTGCTTGCTTGCTTGCTTTGGTTTTGGTGCAACACTCAACAGCATGGCAGAAGCACGTGGTAGAGGAAGCTGCTCACCTACCTAGTAGCCAGCAAACAGGAAAAGGGGGCTAGCATCCTAATGTGCTAATGGCTAGCTTTCTCCCATTAGGCTCTACCTCTTCATATTAGTCATTTTCTTATTGCTGTGACAAAGTAACTGGGCAAAAGCAACTTAAGAAGTGAAGGGTTTCTTCTGCCTTACAGCTTGATGTCAGTGTCCCACCACAGTAGGGTGGCATGGTAGCAATTGAGGGTGCAGGCTGGTCACATTGCATCTATCGTCAGGAAGTGGAGAATGAACAGTAAGTAGGGACAAGCAGTAAAACCTCAAGGCTTATCTCACAGTGATCCACTTTCTCCAGCATTCTCCTTTAGGAACTTCCCAAATGACACCACCAGCTTGGGGCCAAATGTTCAAACATATGAGTCTGAGGTGCATATAGGAGGGGTGCATTTCACACTCGGACCACAACTCCTAAGGATGCCACTGCTACCTAATGGGCTTGTAGCCAAGCCTTCAGTACCGGCTTTGGAGGTCTGCTCTGAACTTGGGAAGGTCTGATTCTGACTTCATCTTTGACTTGTGTCACTTATGAAGAAGATAGAGCAGTGCTCGTTGTGAAGGCGATGCTGGTGAGGTATCTCTCAACCGATCACGCACTTGCTTTACATGCTTCTCATTTTCCTGGTTTTCCATCTATTTCTGGAAATGTCTTGACAAATTTCAGTACATCAGGACAATACTGGGACAGCTCCCTTGTTCAGAAGAATAATCTCCTGTTGAAGACTGCTGTCTGGATCCAGTTTCATCTCCCGTGAACCTCTTTAAGTCCATGAGCATCTGACTAACTCACCAGCTAAGTGATGCTCGTGTCTGACCCTGGAGTAAAACAGTGAAATATGCCAAGTTCCCCCTCACAGAGCTTACACTTCTTTGGCCTGTGGTGTTAGCTGTGGTCTTCATTTTTAAAAGACTATTTAGAAGAGTTTTTGGTCTTTTTCATTATGAATCTAAGACCACAATGAAGCAATTGAGTGGTGAGAAAGATTACCTCTAACACATAACTGAAATCAAGCGGTTTTGTCTGCTGCTGTTGCTGAGGCCAAACTCTACCCCGGCCCCTTTCTTCTTTTCTTTTCTACATTTATTTCTGTGGGGAGGTGGGGCTGGGAAGAAGGTGCCTGTGTGTCATAGAACATATGTAGAGGTCAGAGGACAGCTTGCAGGAGTCATTCCTCCTACCGTGTGGTTCCCAGGAATTGAACTCAGGTTCTCAGACTTGGCAGCAAGCACCTTACCCATTAAGTCATCTTGCTGGCTCCGTCACCTTTTTATTTGCTTTTAGAATATATTAACTATACACAGTGGGCTTTGTTACACTTCTGTGTAATATATTTTGATCATATTAATGTCTTGTTACACTTCCTTACCCCTCCCACTCAGCTGCATGACCCAGTAAGTTACATGAGGGTTCTCAGGGGAACCCAGGCACCTTATCAGTTGAAGAAAAGGTCTTTCCTTCCTTTAGCAGAGTGAATTGCCTATAGATACTCGGGAGGGGCGGTAGCCCGGAGGTGGGGGTGATGCCCAATCTATGGCTATTTATTAGACGGTCACTTGTTCTCATCACACTGATTGGTTATGAGCCACTGTAGTTCTCACGGCCCACTGCAGAACACACACACACACACACGCACACGCACACACACACACACACACCACACAAAACACACACACACATACAAACAAAAACAAAACAAAAAAACCCAACAAAACCCCAACAACAATAAAACTCAGGCCTTTGGTCCATTTGGAGTTGTTCCGTTTTGTGCAGGGTGAGACATACAGATCTAGTATCAGACATAACTTTTACAGCACCATTTGTTGGAAGAAGACACAATTTGTTCAATTTGTATTTTTGGCATTTTTAACAAAAATTAGGTGGTGGTAGTTGTGTGGACTTATATCTCAGTCCTTTGTTCTATTCATAGGGGTGACTCTCTCTCTCTCTCTCTCTCTCTCTCTCTCTCTCTCTCTCTCTGTGTGTGTGTGTGTGTGTGCGCCTGTGTGCCAGTACCATATTGTTTTCATCACTATGGCTCTGTAGTATAACTTAGAGTCAGGATTGCTCTGGATATCTGATGTCTTAAGTGTTTCCATATGAATTTTAAGATTCAAATTCTATCATCTCTTAACAGGGCCAGCTATAACTGGTCTCTCTGTGTTCATTTTCCATTAAAAAATGAGAACCAGATTACATTACCTACCACCACCAAAAGAACCCCTCTGATTCCTTGATTCATAAAGTCCTTGTATTTTCCTCTGTTCAGCGCCCGCTTACCTTGTCTATTCCACTCTTACCATGTTAGAGGGATGAATGCTAAGTTAGTTGTTCTTTACCTGTGGCTTTTTTACAAGCTATTCCTCTGTGTTTTAGGATCATTCTGATATTCAGTCAATTGGATCATTGTCACTCAAATCTTTTTTTTTTAATTATTTGAAGTGAGAGGACCCACTTTTTTTTTTTTTTTTAGAATTTATTTATTTTATGTATATTGAGTATACTGTACAGTGTAACTTTCTTCAGACACACCAGAAGAGGGAATCAAATCCCATTACAGATGATTGTCACCATGTAGTTGCTGGGAATTGAACTCAGGACCTCTGGAAGAGCAGTCAGTGCTCTTAACCACTGAGCCATCTCTCCAGCCCCCAAATTGAGGCCCTTATTTACTTGTGCCATAAGCACATTACAGACTGAGCCTTGTCTTCAGTATCTTCTTCAAGACTTTGTTAGAAAAAAAAAAAGTCTAGGAGAATGGCTGTTTGTTGCCCGAGTCTGTTGTAGAGATGGGAATGAAAAAACTCACTTTTGAGCAGTAGTGAATTTTAAGATGTAATTATGTTTGCTTTTAGTAGAACATTTCCTTTTGGTGGCTTAATTTAGATTTCCTCAAAATGGAGATATGGAGTGGCTTTAGTTTACATTTATTTTAAAGTTAAATTATCACTGGAAGTCCAGTTGAAGTGAGTAATGTGGGGGAGGACTGGGGGCTGGCTTACTGTTTCAGAGGGTGAGTTCACTTTCATGACAGGAAGCATGCATGGCTCTGAGAGCTCACGTCTGATATGTAAGCTGTAGGCAGAGAGAGAGCAAGACTGCCTGGCTGGCTTAGACTTTCAAAAGTCCAACCCCAGTGGCACACCTCCTCCAACTAGGCCACATCCCTCAGTCTTCCCTAAGCAGTCCACCAACTGGGAGCCAAATATTCAAAATATGAGCCTCAGGGGACAATCTCATTCAACTACCATAGTTGTAGTCTGTTTTTTGGGACAAGCTGTAATATTTGGATTCTGGAACTGTCTCCTCAGGTCTCCCCAGCCAGTCCTGTCAGACACGTGCCTTGTGCAGTTAGAGGGCTTAAGTCCTGTACCAGACCAAGTTGTTTAACATGAGACAGTGTACAGTGAGGGGTTGTTCAGTTTTGTTAACTATTTTCACGGTGAGTTTTGAGTTTTAACTGCTTTGTTTAAGAAGAGGACTTGGCAGGCTTTTGACACATCCACATGAGCTACCATCAGCTGTGGTTTCTGTGTGCCATGCATTTCCTCATCTTCACGACATCCCACAAAGTATGTGCTGTCTTCCTCACTGTGGTATGTGGTGAAACTTGAGGCTTTCTTAGCCTTTAAGAATAAGCCTTGAGGTTTCAGTAGAGAGCAGTGTACTAGCAATCAGAACCCTCCTTACTGTAACCACTGTGGAGGAAGGGGAAACATTTAAGTTAGGGGACCAAGGAGAACTGGAAATGGGGTGCACAGAATGTAGAGCCAAGTCAGTGAGGAGGCCGTCCTGTGCAGTATCCAGGTTGACTGCAGTGAGAGGCAGACTGGAGTTAGAGCAGCGAGGCTGTGGAAGCTGACCGCCCAGCTGCAGAGCTGAGACTTCACTGAAAAGACACTACAGAGCAGTGCGCAGGGTGGAGGATGGGGGAAGGAAGGAGCAGGGTCTTAATTAGAACTAAAGGAGCCTAGAAAGAAGCAGGCATCTGAGGACACTCCCAAGCGCTTCTTACCACGCAGTCTCCACTCATTGGAAACACCCCTCATTGGGCCATGGGGTGGGATTGGTATTTTTAGTCATGGCTGATTTCCGTTTGTGGCTCCTGTTTTGTCTCTACACAGTGCAGTAGTGAATGTTCATATCTGTAAATGTCAGGACAGCTTTCTCGTTTTACTTGATTGGCACCTCAGACTCTGTTCATATGCTCAGATCTTATTTTGTTTCACGTACATCATGGCTGTGTGCCCACAACCTAAAAATGTGAAAGGGAAAACAGTTGCCAAGTGAAGCTGGTAGGACATGGGCTTGAGGCTCCGCTTAGTCTCTTGTGAGTGTGAGCCCCAAAGACCAGAAGTTTGCTTTCTTGGAAAATTGTTCATTTCACTGATGAAAACATGTTGCTTCCAAAACTCAGGTGTTCATGTCACCCCAAGGTCACTTGTTTAAAATAGTCTCATTTAGCTTTTGAAAATTACCAGGGACACAGTAACATTTGTGTTAATGTTGGTGTTGTACATAGCGTGTTAGGTTTCTTTCTCTAGAGAAGCTTCGTCGGCTGTTGTCCAGTGACTGGGGAAGAGTGCTCTGCCACAGCCACAGGGACTGGCTGCAATGGCCATTGTAGGCCTGTGACACTGGAAGACAAAGGGGGCTGCATCCACCAGGGCAGCTCTGGTGGTCTATAGAATGGAGAGAGGACCAGCACTGACAGGAGCTGCCGGAAGCCAGATGTCTTCCAAGGATGTGTTTGGGGTGAGTGGCATCTCACAGCAGGGTTCTAGGCTCCTCCACTTTTGGCACAAGCCTTTCTATTTTTATATAAGATATTTGTTTTATTTAGGATTTCATGGAAGTGCTGATTTAAAGAATAAGTTGCTGAAAAATTAATATGTAGTTATTCCCATTTACAAAGGGAAATTAAGTCTCAAATGGAGTTTGTATTTCTTGCACCTCAAGTCTTTGATAGATGCCTTGGAGTGACCATTTGTGTTATTTAACATGTTATGCTCACAGGAAGACTTACTCCAGAGGAAATTGGAGCTCTTAGAAGTCTTGGCAACTCACTTCAGTCTCATTTCTCATACTTTGGAGTTCAGAGTAACTATGTGGTCAAGAATCTGCTTAATCTGAGAGGCAGACTCCTCTTCCCATTGGTCCCAACATCTTGTCAGCTCAGGTTTCTACCTGCCTTCTTCCTGGTTGTATCTGAACAGTTTAAGCTTTTAAAGATCTCTTGCCTTGCTGTAAATCTGGTAATTATAACATTCAGGTGAACTACGTAAGATAACATAAAAAGGCCACAGTAGTTACTTTCCTTATTTCTGTGACCAAATAAAGACCTGTCAAGAGGACACTTAAAGGAGGAAGAATTTATTTTGCCTCATGGTTTAAGGGTATATAGTCCATCATGGCAGAGAAGCAATGGTAGCAGGCAGCTCTATGTCAGTAGGAACGTGTGGCTGGGGCTCTATCTTAGTAGAACAGGAAGCAGAGCCAGGCTGTAAACCTCAGGGTCCACCCTCAACAGCCCACTCTTTCCAGCTAGGTTCCACCTCCAAAGGCTCTGCATCTTCCCAGAGCAGTGCCACCATCTGGAGATGAAGCATTCAAACCCAAGCCTATTAGCACAGTTCATAGCCAAACCATAGAACACCTTTCTTAGAGCCACAAGCTGCCCACCATCTATTGAGTAAATCCCCCTCTGGAGGCAGATGCACTATATGGTTCATTGGTATTAAGTTGGCATTACACAAGTAGAACATGTTAGTTAGACAAGCCAGTGCCTGAGCCGTTGCTCTTCCACTTATGTTGGGAACATTGTACTTACCATATTGGGCTTTGTTTTTTTATTGTTAATTTGAGGATCTTGAACAGCAATATCTAAAATGCACTTGCTGGTAGGATTTGGTTTCTTACCATTTTTTGCACCGACTCTTGTCAGGACCTTAGGTATAGCCTAGAATTGTATAGCCAGCCCTCTACCAGTGAGTTATAGATGGAGAACTGCCACAGGGCCTAGAAGTTCTCTGCCTGTCCTTCCACTTGTACAGACTTGTTTGTTATTATAACAAGTATAATATACATAGGTTTATGTTCCTGTTACATGGTATGAGGTATTATATGCTATCTAGTGATGAGTTAAAGCATATAAAATGTATACAGATATCTGCAGTTACTATAGCATTTTACATAAGTGACTTGAGCATGTGAGGATTTATCTATTTAGAGACCCAATGTCCCACAGATACCAAAAGATAGATAAATGCATACTCCTTGACCTGGGACTCACAGGACAGAAATTCCTCCCACTTGCCTCCTCATGAATGATCAGGCAGATCACTCCTAAAGAAGGTGCCGCTCCTTCCACCCCTACCCCTCAAGACTAGGTTTCTCTTTGTGACCCTATCTGTTCTGGAACTCACTCTGAAAACTGGATTGATCTTGAACTTGGAGATTTGCCTGCCTCTGCTTCCTGGGTGCTGGGGGTAAAACTATATACCACCACCACCGGGACTGAAGGTGGCCTCTCTATGGAGAGCCCCCAGTGATGAGAGCTGCTCAGTGAGAGACTATCTTGTGAGCTAGTAAAGATGATGCAGAAACATTTCCTGTGTGAGATGCACGGGCTGTGTCCACACACATATTACTACATGTGTCTATGTTACTACAGCCTTACCTGTGGGCTATCTGGCTTGCCAGCAATTAGCATTAACAAGTAAAGGTTCTGGGATTTAAAGCCAGGCTGTTTAATGGCTTTGAGTGTCCTATGTATTCTGATGCAATGTGATTCTGTCAAAAAGCTGTTGTCCCCAAAAGGTCACATCCAGATGCTTGTGAGAAATACTGGAACAGTGTTTCAGACCAGCTTGGTTGGTGCTCGCGTTATTTAAGGAGGGGACAACAGGACCCTAGATTTTCCTCACTCATCTGTCTGTTTCATTGCGTCTGGTCATTGCATTTCCCTGAATTGAGTTCTGGGCTCTTCTTTCTCTATGAGACAGCGATAGCTACACAAAGAGCTTCACTTTAACCCAGAGCACCTCTGTGACTGTGAATAACTAAACCATTTTTTTTTCTCCTGGACCACACACAAGTGTAGGTCAAAGGAGGTTCTTTCAGTAAACCTCTTTTGAATATGCCCCTTTTGTCATTGCTGTCCCAAGAGCTAGAAATACAGAGCTTAAGGAACACCCCTGCTGTGAGGGGACCTATGTTGAAGAAACAGTAGCTCATAATCCAGGGAGGTTACTTAGTCCTGTGGACACCTTAAAATAAGGTGGCATCAAAATCAGATTTGTGAAAGTGCTTGACAGATTTTGTTAAGGCACAGTGGGATAAGGAAGTCCAGTTACTGATGTGGGAGAGACAGAAATGCTGAAGGCTCAGTTAGTAGATGTGAGGAGGGTCTGCCTCCAGAGCACAATTAGCAACTGATTTTTTTTTTTTTTTGTAAAAAGTTGAGTGACTCACATATTTTTATTTGAGATTTTCCTCCCATATTTTATAGAGATTTGCACTCCAAATGCTGCAGACTTCCCTTCATGTCAGGTGTCAGGATGCACCCTTAGGACATTTGCCAAATCTCGCCAGCCTGAGCTTTACAAATGGGTAAACATTCCTCTTTCTTTTTGGCTGACATCTCACTTCCCTTTTCTTTTATTTTGAAAGTGTTACAGCAATTTTTATACTTCAAGGAATTGACGTTATACACCTAGTAAACAAATAATTAAATAAAGGAGACTGCTAATCATGGGTCATATTAGCCATGGCATGTTGGCAAGTCTCAACTTTGACTGTGGCGCTGGGGCAACGTGTGCACCCGTGCTAGTTTGGCAGTAGGGCAGCACACTGGATTTGGAAGAATTGTTCCATGCTCTGGCTGTCCTTGAAAGGTAGCCCGGCTATTACCTGTATGATGCTCATTTACAACATGGGTTGTGTCTGACCTTTGTAGTGGGAACAGCCTTGGGAAGATGAGGTCATTAGGCTGATCACAATGGAGCAGGTCTCAGTCTCATTGCAGAAACCCCACCCTACCACTCTGCACAATTCGTAGAGGTGGGATGTGTTACTTGATTTACCCAGGATCCTAAGCGCACCCTGGGTTCGACTTCTCTAGACTAATCCAGCTCCCAGTCTGGAGTCTAAGCGTTCACTGCATTAATCAGGCTTGCTGGAATGATCACATGGTTTTCTTGCTGCCTCCCCTGTTAGCTGCCGCTTGTCAGCAGCTGGCGGAGCTGGAGGCTGCAGGGCCCCTGTCTGCAGAGAGCCTTTTACTTCAGAATATTGGGGGTGTGGAAACCTCACCTCTTTTTTTCTGCACTTTGCACCATCTGACTGACTAAATGGTTGTCCTCGGTACCAAAAAGGCTGCCATACAATCCAAAGAAATTGCCTCTGACTAGGTCATGTTCGCATTTGAAGAATTCAGGTATGTTCTGGGTTTTCTCTCAGTCTGATGCTGGGTTTTTGTTCTCGATAGGTTTTTGCTGTGTAATGACTGCTTAGGCTCTGGCTGGCTCTACACACAAAAAGGGGTTCTTGTCTGCATTTGGTAGGGTTTATCGAGGTGGTGAGGGTCAAATATGTTTGCTGCATGGAGGTGCAGCATGGATAATTGATTTGATCTTGTGCAGATTTGTAGAGGACCCCACCTCCTGCATTCTGTTAGCTGCTTTTGCTGGTGTAGAGTTATGAATACAGAACAGCAACTGTGTCTCCAGAATGAGTCTTTTGCTATCTTTTGTTTTCTTCCTTTGTCAAACTCATGCAGTCTAGTGCTGCTTTACAAAAAAAGGGGACTGTAGCAGAGAGAGTGAAAAATTCTGCAAATGGATCTGCATGGCTGGATTGGATTTGGCTCTGGTTTTCTGTTATTAAAGCCACGGCTAGGCTGCTTTCTGGGATGTGCCTTGACAACGTTTGTTAGCAGGGTGCTTCTTTCTGGGGCTCTTCCGCTGTTGTCATCATTAGTGTTTCAGATTAGATCCTTTGTGACTTCTTCCTTCTGCTCCCCCATCGCTTCCCGGGGAAGCATCCGAGTCTGATGGTGGGAAGGGATGTGCCAACAGAGATAGTTTCTAGGAAATGAGAATAAAGGAGGCAGAGTGGAGGGCCGTCAGATCATCCTGTGCCCATTTCTGTGGACAATCGTTCGTTCGTGTGTGTGTGTGTGTGTGTGTGTGTGTGTGTGTAGCCTCTGACAGCTCCTCCTTTTTCCAGTGGAATTTCCATGTGTCTTAGAACTGGGTATAAATACCATGTTGATTGACAGAGTGATTGTACCGGACCTCAGCTTTACCTTGACAGGCGGTTTTTTGGTTCCTTCTAAATGTTACTGCAATAGACATTGATCCTGTAAGAGAAGGGCCAGCCAGTAGATGGAAGATCATTAGATTTCCACATAGAAAAGTAAGCTTCAAAGACTGTCTCCACCCTTTGCTCTAAACTTGATGCTGTGGGTTCAGGAAGTTTTCCTTTGTTTCAGAGCATGTGTCTGCATTATTCTGAATGGAGTGGACTTGCAAAAAGGAAAGCCTTTTCATGTGGTAACATGCCCCGATGACGTGAGGCCTGTGCCCTTGCAGGGTGACCACATTCAGGACTTTAGAATAGCTCCATTAGAGAACTAACTATTTAGTGTCTGGTGTGATGTAGTAGATGCACTTGCGACTCAGGAACCCTGTGTTCTAGTATTGGAGTCTAGATTAGCCTTGCATGTCTTGTAAGAGTCATTTAAGTTCTGATCCAGTAAGCTGAGTCCATGTGTAAAGGTACTTGCATCTAAGACTGAGAACCTGAGTTTGAACACTGGCACCCACATGCTGGAAGGAGAGAACTGACTCCTACAAGTTGGGCTCTGACCTCTACACAGATGCGCGCACACACACACACAAATAAATACAATAATTAAGAGTCATGGAAGTTCTATAAATTATAGAACACCGTTGTGATGACTTGAAGGAGGTTGATCCGGACAGGCTCTTATATTTGAGTGTTTGGGAAAGATTAGGAGGTGTGGCTTTATTGGAAGAGGTGTGCCTCTAGGAGTAGGCTTTGAGGTTTCAAAAGCCCACACCATTCTTTTAGCTTGTGTCTCCAGCTCTCAGTTCCTGCTCCAGCCATGTCTGTCTGCTGCCATTCTTCCTATCATGGTGGTCATGGACTTACCCTCTGAAACTGTAACCCCACCCCCACCCCCAATAAACTCTTTCTTCTTTAACTGCCTTGGTTATAGTGTCTTATCACAGCAATGGAAAATCACTAAGACAATTGTACTTTGTAAAGCTCAGATTTTGCTGTTAGCATTTTCTCTGGATAAAGTCAGCCTTCCATGTGTCTTTGAGCAGAACTTAGAGTCTCATTAGGATTTGTGATTAAGAAGGAAGGCTATAGAGCAACAAACCTGTGCTCACTGTGATAGACTCTGACCTCAAAGCCAAGAACAAACCTGGTGGGAGGGAGTTAAGTTAACTGAGAAAATGGAGATGGCATTACCAAAAGTAGACTGGTTAGGAGTGTGATCTTCCCTCCTTCAGGATATGGCTTCACAGTGTTAGATGGTGACATTCTTCAGTCCAAGAGCCTGTGTACCTGTGACTAGGAGATGGTGGCATGGCATTTTCAGGGACTGTAGAAGAGTGTAGTGGTTTAGTTCAGTTTAAGGTGGTCTCAAGATTTTTAGAATCCCAGAAAGCTTATTGGTAATTCTTTGGCATTTTAAATAAAAAAAAATTCTTATAGAACTTGAATCAATGTTTCTAATGAGTTTTCAAGTCATTTTGGTACTACAGGTTGAGGGGTCAGACATTTAGACCTATTGAGTTAGGAAAAGCAGATAGATTTGACTGTCACAGAGATGAGAAATTCAAGGCAGAGGCAGGGATGGGGAATCAGCATAAAATACATCAGGAACTGCTAGGCAGTTCAAGTTCACCCCTCGCTTGGCATCTACAGGTTGATGATTCCAGAACTTCCCTAAGGACACTATGTGATAGAGAAGTGTGTGCATGTCACATACGAACATCTCCCTGAATGCTACAAACCACCTCTAGGTTACTTATGGTGCCAACTACATGTAAATGCTGTATACGTAGTTGCTAGAATATACTGTCCAAAGAAACCAACCTGTACCTGCTCTCTACAGATGCAGACTCTGCCATGTCCTCCCCCCTCTCTGTTTATTTTTGAGGCAGGGTCTCATGTTGAGCCAAGGTTTGGCCTCAAACTTGCCATGTAGCCAAGATGACCTTGAACTCTGATGTTCCTGCTCCCATCTCTCAAGTCTTGGATTATAGACTGGCGCCACTACGCCAGCTTCCCATATCTTTAATGTGAGTTTGTTGCCCTCATAACCAGTGAATACAAGCAGGTAGATAAGCAGTGTTGTGCTGTGAGGTTAACCATGGCCAGGTCAGTTTGACACAGCCTCCCTCTGTAGAGGTCCTGATGGACAGGGGTTGATAATCCTGCTGCTGCTGTGTATTACCTCTGTGGGCCTAGCAAGTATCTAGATCTTCCTTAGTGTCAATTCCCTCAGCTGGAAAATGGGGATGGCCACTCTTGCCAAGAAAATCTCTACTGTTGTCAGTATGTGATGGGATAATATAAACTACAAATCAGATCAGTCCTTTCTACATGCAGATAGAGGGAAAGGAGGACCATTGGGCAGCTTCACCAGAGTGTCTACATGTGCTTTTAGGCCTTGTGTGTGCATGTGTGCATACATTTCTCCCATACACCCTAGCACTGTTGGTACAAGAGCTACATTTACCCTCCCCCCCAAAAAAAGGAATCTAATTATGATACAAAACGTTTGCATACCATCACTCCTTATTGGACTGTGAGACCTTGAGAGCTTTGGTGAATCCTATCTGTCTGAAACTTCCTTTCTTTGGTGCTTAACATTGCTTAACATAGAGTAGGGCTATCCTGAGCAGTTGGCACCATTTATTTAAGCAGGATTCTGAGACAAATAAAGAGCAAGCCAGCCACATGGTTAACCTGGTGCTCCCCCTGAGATCTGTGTTGTGCTGTGTGCTAGACCTCAAGAACATGCAGAGCAGCTGAGTGCTGGCCTGACAAAGCCATGGCGTATCTCAGCACAGCACCTTATGTGCAGGAGCATAGAGGGAATTTACTGTGGCCTGCACCCTACACCCAGAGCTACAAGATCCTAAGAGCCAGAAAGGTGGGCAAGTGTCTCCCAGGGGTTATAGAATTGTGCCCACCATTGAAAGACAACACCAGGCAAACTGCTGTAGTTTCATGATGTGGGAAACACGGGACATTTGTGTCTGGCCGTTTTATTTTTGCTTTTCTCTGATACTGGAATGTTTTTCCCTTTAAAAAAAAATATTAGACACCTAAGGAGGTAGCTTAACAAGTAAAGTGCTTGCTTACCACATGTAAGGGCCTGTGTTTGAACCCCCGTAACCCACAGAAACACAGGTGTGGTAGCACATACTTTGTAATCCTAGTGTTCCTCCAGACAGTGGGACATGGATACAGGAGAATTTCCACAAGCTTCACAGACCTCTACTTCTCAGAATCCCTAGTAGTTGATAATTCTGATTTACAATTCTTATTTATTTCCAAAAGAAGTCCTGTACACGGATTCCAAGATCTACAATCCTTCCTGTTTGAATATATTAGCCACATGGGAAGCTACATTTTGAGTTTACTTTGTTTTATTTTAAAACAAAACTGTTATCATAGAAAGGTTGAGGGTCAAATTCCAACTGTCAATTTTTGTTTGTTAATTCTAGTTGATATCTGGTCTTAGAGAATGATATCATTCTTTCCCTACCCACTTACTGGAGTGTTGGCATGCGTTAGAATGAGTAGTATAAGAGAAGATATGCAGTCTGCAAGCCCGAAGCACCCATGCAAATGTCAGGAGGCAGTGCGGGCCCCTCCCACTGTCAGGAGTGTTGTCTCATGGTAAGTGGACAAGTACTTCAGTGGTTGGCTGTGAAGTGCTGAGGAATTCTATCTGAGGCGAGGTTAAAGCAGAAACGGGCTGGGCAGGAAACAGAGGGAAAAGACGTTTAACAGGTGCTGCCAGTCACCTCTTCCATGGTAACTTCAATCCACATAGGATCTTATCATTGAATACAAGAGCATGATCTAGACTTTGCCTGCCGAGTTTGGATTCATCATTCTAGCTCCTTGCTTGACATCAGTGCAGGAAGTCTGATAAGTACTTCACACTCAGCACTGCTTACAACTCTTTCACTCTTGCTCAGACCTGTTCTTTATAGAGTCATCCACAGTCCAGCCAGTGCCCACTCCTCTCCCTTACTCTTGCATCTCATTCTGTCAACTCTCCCTCAGAGTATACCCAGCCACTCCCATTGCTGGGCTAAACTGCCATGTCTTCCCTGACTCTCACGATGCCTGGCACATCTCAGCCTACTGAGCTTGGCAGTGCCCAGATGTCACCTCCAGCGGCACTCCTGACCTTTGCCACTCCAGCCACAGCCGCCATGTGGTGTTTACATCAGCCCTCATCTCCCTGAGGATGCTGCCTGTTCATCATCTCTCTAGGCCTTCACTCAAGTGTTGCTCGGCATCTCTTTTACATGCCTCCACTGTGGGCTCCCCTTCTTTCTCCTTTGCTTTATTATCATGTAACACCATCTACATATTCTACATGTTGATTTTATATCAGCCATTTGTGCACTGCTGTCTCCCTAGTGCTATGTATGTATGTATGTATGCATGTATGCATGTATGTATGATATAATAGGCTCTATTGAATGTGTTAAATGAATGAAAGAAATGAGAGTAGAATTTGAGAGGTTAGGTAATTTGCATAAAGTCAGCCCAGCAGCTAGAGTGAGGTCTGGTCAGTTTCATGTTTGTATGTCTGCAGTAACATTTTGTAAATTGGCCTAGGTCTTAGCAGTCAGTACAACCTTTCAGAGACTGTTTTGGGATCCCAGGACCTATCATAGTACCTGTCACATAACCACAGTTGTAGAAAGACAGGACAGAGGAAGAACAGAGGATCCTCTTGGGTGGACTGACTGACTATTCCTACTTCCCACAGCTCCATGCCCCATCTCTGCACAGTGACTGGGCCAAAACGAGCATGCCCTACTTAGTATTTGTAGACTTGGGCATATAGAAACATGAGTTCTTCAAGTCAGGAGGTTATCTTAACACCTTTCACCACCATTCATCTAGGAGGTGTTAGATACCTGTTGACAGATTTGAATCAATCCACAGTCCTGAACTGTGAGGCACACTCCTACCATGTGGGTCTTTAGAGATGACAGTTGGAGCACCTGGTTTGAGGAAGTTGGCACAGAGTAGAGAGTTAAGAATGAGTGCGGGCTAGGAACAGAGACACAGGTGATCTTCACAAATGCCAGGATGTTCACAGCAAAACAAACAAGGTAGTTGCCAGGATGGCAAAGCAGAATGCTCCAGTCTGCCTCCACGTTAACAGTTAATGGTGCACTTACTCGACTAGATGCAGGGCTGTGGGGCTGCAGCCCAGAGACTGATGTCAGTGCTTACAGGAGAAACAGATGCCGCGACCCCAAGAAGTCATCTCACCTGGCTACCTGTCTTATTGAAGTAGACTGGGGGTCTGTATAGGAGGACTCATGGGTGATGAAGCGTTGCTCTGCTTATATTCTGTGTTTGGGAATCAGTGAGGACTGAATTCATTAGTGCGTAGCTGGCTCGATGCTACTTCTTTTTTGTTGTTGTTTTGGTTTTTTTTTTTTTTAAAGATTTATTTATTTTATTTATATGGGTACACTGTAGCCATCTTCAGACATGCCAGAAGAGGGCATTGGATTCTATTACAGATGGCTATGAGCCACCATGTGGTTGCTGGAATTTGAACTTAAGACCTCTAGAAGAAGTCAGTGTTCTTAACCACTGAGCCATCTCTCCAGCCCTTGGTGCTTCTTAAAACAACCACAGTACTGGCCCACTCTAATAGTCTATGTTAAAAACAAAACTGAGGTGGCAGAACAAAACCCATTACCTGAAGGAATGAAATAGTGTGGCATGAGTCCCAGCATATTCTAGAATACTACCTTGGAGTCATATAGCCCTCGGCAGTGACTTAGGAGAGTTTAGAAGTTGCTCCCTTTGTGCAAACTCTACAAACTCTGGGAGGAGCCTTTTTAGAAGTAGGAAGATGGGGGTGGGGGTCCTTTCTGCTCTTAGAGTGACCATTCACCTGCCATTTCCTGTAAAGCTACTAAGTAGACAACATAGTTGAAAATGGCAAATGAACATGTCTTTCAGAACTTACTGTCCTCGGGAGCTGCTGAACACATACATACAAAGCTTGGATTGAAGCAGCCAAGGATGAGAATACTACCTTGGAAATCAGGGCTGGAGGAGAGTGGCAGCCCTCCAGGTATCTCCTGGAGTGAACCCCTGGACCAGAAGCATGACTTGTGGGGTTGATGGATGGCAATTCTGAGAATGATGGTTGGTAGAGTATAGGAGCTGACTGTGGGGAGCAGAAAAATGAGCTGGGTGCAGCTGGCTCTCCCCCAGGCATTGGTGACTTCTCTGTGCCCTGCAGAGGGCACTCTTTACCCCCAAGGAATGTAAGTTCAGTGTGCTTTAATTTCCCTGACTTTAAATGGAGCTGTTACTTACTTCAAGAGTTAATGTGCTTAAATGAGACTTCTCACAGGAAGCATCTACCAAGGTGTCTGGAATCTAGAAGCTACTCAATTCATTAATAAGTCATCATTTACTGAAAGAAGCAGGGCTTTTCCTCAGACCCTTGCCTTGGGTTTAACATTTACTGGAGAGAGGGAAAGGGGCAACATATTGTATTGACAGCACTTCTGATCTGATCTCATCCACTAAGAGTTGAGATTTAGAATGCTAAAAACTAGTCCCTGGAAGATGATCCTGTTTACAAATGCAGTGTTTATGAGTAAGTGAAACAAACACAGTGTGACTGATCAGCTGAGAGCTGGGGTCTTTGCTTTGCTTGGCAAGTAGACTCCCAAGTCTGAGGTTAAATAAGTCCATTACTGTTGACAAATGAACTGTAGGATTTTCTGGTTAAGGTAATAGGGCCAAAGACCAACACCAAGTGTCATCCTTCTCTGAGCCTGTATCATCTCTCATTATCTCCAGAGCTTGATAATAAACAATGTCCATTGACCTGTTACGACTGTACCAGACAAGTGATGTGGGCAGTCTGTTCCATTGAAGGGAGAGTTAATGAAAGTGAGATTTCTGTGATGAGAACAATTCAAACAACGTGCATTGTTATTGCTTTGATAGGATTGTGGGTCTTCTCTTAACAGGAGCTACAGAAGAACTTTAAAGAGTGACTTTAACTTGAGAATCCTTGTACAGGTTCTCAATTGGGGTGGTGTGAGTGGGGACTATTGTAATCTCAACACAGGCCACTCAAACCCCTGAGACTCAGGAGGATTGCTGCAGGTTTGAGGCCAACTTGGTCTGCAGCAAGTTCTGGGCCAACAATTGATGCTTAGTAATATTCCATCTCACAAACAGAGCAGCACTGTATGTAGTAGAATTCCCTTTCCTGAAGAGAGGACACATTTGCACACAAATACACCTCAGAGCAGTCCCCAAGCCATGAGGTAAGTCTACACCTTTACATTTGTTCCCCCTTGATAAGATTCCTAGTGTGAACAATGTGTGGGTCAGCTCACGTTTGCTCGTGGCTGAAAAGTTAAAGGCAGCTTCCTTTAAAGACAGCAAAAATGAGCTAAACAGGTCCTGCTGCTTTGGGACAAAAGTTCAGAACTCTGTTCATTTCTGGTATAGCTTCTCGTTTGCTGCACATAAAGTCCTTGGTGGTCTTTCTGCCCTTCTTCCTGAAGCTGAACTACCAGAAGTTTAGCTTCTGTGCTCCAAAAATCTACCTGAACAGCAGGCTTGATGGTGTGTACTTGGAGCACTGGCACTAGGGAGGCTGAGGCAGGATAACCCGCTTGAGGCCGGCCTCGCCTTCTGGGCTACACAGGCAGGACCACCTTAGAGACTGGCGGGGGGGGGGGGGGGAGGGTAGAAGACCTGCTTCAGGCGTGGGTCTATGCATCTTCCTGGCTCCCTGTCTAAACCCGTGGGTTTTTTGTTGTTGTTGTTGGTGGTGGTGGTGTTTTTTTTTTTTTTTTTTTTTTTTTTTTTTTTTTTTTTTTTTTTTTTTTTTTGACGTCCTCTAAAGCCTGGGCCTGGACCTGTGTATGCAGTCTTCCTCAGCTCCTTTTCCAACCTCTGTGGCCCTGTATGTTTCTCTTTTCTTCTGAATTCCCATACAACCCTTAAGGATTCTAACCTGTAACCTACTATTTAACTTTTCACTAGGCAGGAGATGACAGGGACAACACTTAGTGTGCCTGCATCCCAGCCCCTTGAGCAGAGCTAGGCAGGCTTGGCTTCTCAGTGCTAGCGGTGTTCTAGTCTGGTCTGCTCTAACGTCCTGCCTCGTGCCAGTCACTGTTACAGAGCAGAATGAAAAGAGAAAGGGAAGGGAGCATGTGCTGCCATCTGGAGGTCTCAGTTTCAAACGTGAAAGCCTTTCAGGAGTTTGATAAAGCTGCTGAATTTACTAAGTTAAGCAGAATTAATCCAGGTAGTGAGTACTGGAAGCGTGTGGTAATAGGTTTTCAAAGGTTCAGGAATCAACAAAATGAGCGTACAAATTCATGTGGCCTTTAAAAGTCTATTCGTTTATTTTGGCTTTTTGAGACAGCGTCCTAAGTAGCCCAGACTTGAACTCACTATGTACCCAAGTCTAACCTTGAAATCCTGATCCTCCTGCCTTTACTCCTGAGTGCTGGGGTTAGAAGTGTGCACACCATTCTCAGCTGAAAGTACTAGTGTATTTAAACACAGTTCTTCATCCTTCTACACTCAGTCA
Source organism: Arvicanthis niloticus (assembly GCF_011762505.2). Taxonomy (NCBI): domain Eukaryota; kingdom Metazoa; phylum Chordata; class Mammalia; order Rodentia; family Muridae; genus Arvicanthis; species Arvicanthis niloticus. The sequence continues at coordinate 10,370,355 of NC_133430.1, read as the reverse complement.
GAAGAACACAGGACAGGTGTGTCTTCCATCTGAGAGAGGTTCCAGTGTTGGCTCCAGTGTGACCATTTTATCTCCCAGGTACCTAGAATTCAGAGAGTCTAAATTACATCTCAGACTCTCACTGGGTTACTGCCCAGCAAGATAGTGCATTCTGCTTCCTAGCTCTCTTGGTCCTCCAACTGGCATGTTAGAGCTGGAAGTTTAAATATGGCTTTGTTGTTTGACTGGCTTTCTTTTCTTTTTTCTTCCATCCCTCTGTCTCTCCCTCCCTCCATCCTTCCTTCCTTCCTTGTTTGTTTGTTTGTTTTTTAAGACAGTGTCTCTCTATTGAGTAGTTCTGGATGTGGCTATTGTAGAACTGCTGGGTATGTAGACCAGGCTGGGCTCGAACTCACAGAAACGCACCTGCCTCTGCCTCCCAAGTGCTGGAACTAAAGGTGTGTGCCAGCACTCCCAGCTTGACTTTCATTGTAAATTTTGTTCTGCTTGGTTTGGGGGGGTAGTATTAATGGAGTTCAGTCAGAGAGCATGTTTTCTGCTTTCCCTTATTGCATGCCCCTTTGGATTAATCTCTGAGTGAGTTCACTATTTTTCTGACACACCTCTGGATTAAGTGGTTTTTTGCATAATTCCAAAACGTTAAATTTCATTCAGTAGTGTTTGGGGGTGTTTTCTTTCTTTCTTTCTTTCTTTCTTTCTTTCTTTCTTTCTTTCTTTCTTTATTCTTTCTCTCTTTTCCTTTCTCTCTCTTTCTTTTTTCTTTTTCTTTCTTTCTTTTTCTTTCTTTCCTTCTTCCTTCCCTCCCCATCTTCATTTTTTTAAAATTATGCTAGGATGTGGCCATCTGTTTTTTGTTTGATTTGATTTGGTTTTTGGGGTTTTTTGCTATTTTTTAAGGAATTTCTGAAGTGTTGATGTAATCACTCTAAATGTTTCCATGATAAAATCTGGCTCATGTGAAGGACTACCCAGAAGGAAAACCCTGCTGTCCCTTTGCACACTAGAATAGATTCTACTGAAAGGGAGAGATGTGCAAGTGTTTTTGCTCTTGGTCATTAAGCCCTTTGTGAGTTCCTTCTGCACATGGACAGTGATGTGAGTTTAAGGTCATTCCAACAGATAAAGTATTGCACAGACAACACTGTAAAACAGTACTGAAGCAGGTTTTGACTCATCCGTCTGTCTGTTAGTACAGTATTGTTTCTATACAGCTGCTGTGTTTAGAGAGGAGGAATTGGATGGTAAGAACCTCTAATCCTTTGTCCTTAGTGGTCCAGCCTCATCCTCTGACTCCTGGAACCTAAGCTTCAACCCTACTTTAGGTATGATTCTCAACTCAGACCTGGCCAGGCCTACAGGTATTCCTTGATTTGTGGTAACTAGTTTAAAGACAGTCTGTCATGTACTATTGCCTGTGGGACTCAAACTTGCATTAGAAATGGCCTCAGACCCATTCAAGGAAGAGGGCAAGTTCAGGAGCCTTGCTTCCTCCTGCCCAGGAAGCCCACAGAGAGGGAAGAGGGAGGGATTCAGTGATAGAGATTCAGTGAGGGAAAGAGCTTGTCAGAGCTTTGACTGTGCCGTTTTCCTAGGTGGCTACCCCTTAAGCCACCTTAACTTAAGCTAGACTTAACCACGAATTTTTTTCCTTATGGCATTATATGAATTTCCTGGTTTTGTTTTTTGTTTTTTTTTGTTAAATGTTGTCACTTAAATGTAGAGACTCTGGAGTAGTTGGAAACTGGGAAAGAAATGAAAAATAGAGTAGGAGTTACAGTATTCTGACCTCTAGAGGAGGTCATCATAACAGTCACCTTCAAAGTTGTCATTCTGACTTAGGTGGGCACTGTGCGGCATTAGTATGGACAGAATTGTGTTTCCTTGAATTCACACGTTGGCGCCCTGATCAGCTGGACTGACTGTCTTTGGCTTTAAGAAAGTAAGGGTCTTGCTGTGTGGATGGAGCCCGAGTCTACCATGACTGGGTGTGAAGAGGACAGAGAAGAGGCGTGTGACAATCCAGGGAAGGTGGCTGCCCGCCTGCCAGGGACACTGGTGTTCAGAGAAAGTTGCCTTGTGGTGATGTGAGACTGTCCCCAAACCAAGGCTTTGAGGTGCAGCTGCAATATAAACAGCTATAGGACAGGGACTATCACCCAGGCCAGGAAAGACCTTTCTAGCAGAAACCCGCACTCTGCTTGAGATAAGTCACCTTCTTTCTGCCACTCTAGGACTACTCTGCCCGACCTGCTTCTGTGCTTACCACAGCCTGTGGCGCCCCACTTGTCATGCTGAGCTGCCGCTAGGAGCATGTCTTTGTGAAGCCTGTGCAGGATGACCTGCAGCAAGTATATCAGCCCCCAGAGGTATTTTCCCAGAAAGCACTGGGAAAGTGAAGGGCCTCAGAACAGCAAGAGCAGTGCTCTGCAGATTCTGAATGGAGAACAGCATCGACTTTTCACTTCCTTGAAGTAGAACTGTCAGGGTATCCTGAGGGACTTCCCCCAGGGTGGAGGAAGTACTCCGTGCACTTTCCCAGGCTCACTGTGTGGTTACATGAGTGCATTTCTTTTTCATTCAAAGTTGGACGTTAATGATACAGAAGAGTGTACCTTCTGTTGACTCAGCCTAGATCTGTATTTTAAAACACTAATTAATGCCATGTTCGGTAAGCTAGAAATTGATGGCAGGTGAGAAGACAAATCTATGATGGGCCAGAACCTGGCCATGGTCAGCAGGCTAGTCACAGAACAGGACTAGAACCTTTTTCTGGTTCTGCTGTGGTGATAGGTTCTTCCTTTGGTCTCCATCCTGGATGGGATGCCACAGGTGCACCTGCAATATAAACAGGTGAGTGGGTGCTGCTATGGCAGCAGGAAGAAGCATCAGGAACCAGTTTTGCCATTTAAGACAAAACAAGACCAAAAGCTCTACCTTGACCAGACACTGTAGATCTAGGGAAAGGAAACACCTAAAATCTTAAGAAGTTACCATAATTACTAAACACGGACAGCAAGTGCACCATGTTTGAGGCCACCAGATTTCCTGCCCGTCTAGGCAGAACTCCCAGTTCTGTGGGGCTGTGGGTTCTCTGACCTGCAGCCCAAGAGCAGAAGCCGTGGCCTGTGCTGTCAGGTGAGATGGGCCTTCACCTCCTCTCAGTTTTAGTACCATGGAGTCCCAGCTGGCAGGGATCTTAGTCCCAGTCAACACGGGGACTTGCCTGATGGGCAAGACTGGCCCTGTTTCTATTCTACTGTGCTTACTCCTTGGTTACCTTAATATCTCTCCCCAACACCTATCCTGGCAGGATCTCATTGTGTAGTCCAGGCTGCCCTAGAGCTCCAGATCCACTGCCTCAGCCTCCGGAGTGCCAGAATAGCAAGTATCACCAGGAAGGAAAGGTTTATATGAGTTTATAGTACCTAGGAATATAATCCATCCCAGAGAGGAAGTCCTGGCAGCAGGAAGCCAAGAGTGAGAATGCTGATGCTCAGTTAGCTTTCCTTTTTTATTCAGAGGCTAAGAACCCAGCCAGGGAGTGCCGCCTGAGTTCAGAATGTCTTCCCACCCTGATTAACCCTATTAAAGTAGTTCCTCTGGCTTTGCCAGAGGCTTGTCTTCGAGGTGATTCTATTTCAAGTTGATAATATTAAATACCACAAGGACAAGGTCTGACCAATTTTCTTTTTAATTAACTAGTTTAATTAATTAATGAATTAATTTGGCGAGGGAGCAAGCTGTGGTACATGTAGAAGTGAGAGGGCAATGGAGTAGGTAGTCAGTTCTCTCCACCATGTGGCTCCCAAAGATCAGACTTGGATCATCAAGCTCAGCGGCAAGTGTCTGTTTGTGGAGCCATCTCACCACCCTTAAGCTGGGTTTGTTAACTGCACAATGATAAAGTGCTCGAAATATTAAAAACAGAATAACACTAAGTCCTCAATTTCAGTTTCTCCAGCTTTTCTGATACGGTAGAGGTTTCATTATTTTCTTAAAAACTTTAAATAAAATTAATGTCTCACATATACAATCTGGATCAAAGATCTAGGTTTACTGAAAAGATGGGTAAACCACAGACAAGAAAAGAACTGCAGAATAATCTGCCCAGTGAGGCCCTGCCCCTTCACCAATGGGAGCTAGAGAGCTTCCTGCTCTGCTGCCTGTTTTCTTGTGTGACCATGACCTCGACGTGCTAGTCTTGGTGGTTTCTGTCCCTTTCTGCTTTGCATGTTGGCCCTGGGATAACCTTGGCAAGCAGCTCAGTGCACAGTGTTACTAGTGCTTTACTGCCTGACTGTGAATTCTTAATGGCTCTTCTGCTTCTGTCTGTCATGCTCTCCAGTCATTATCTCCTCCTCTTTTGAGCTTTTTTTCTCTTCAGATCTGCTATGTGGTTCCTCTTCTGACCCAGTCCTCTTCCTGTGGGCTTACAGCAGCCTCCAGTGGTCTGTTGCCACCACCATGCTGAGTTAGAGCTGGACTTATTTGTCATTGTTTCTCTGTGTTTTTCCTTAAGATTTGGAACCAAGAAAGGTTTCTTGTGCCCCTCGGAACACCAGTCAGCAGAATGAAGGTCTCTGCAGCCTCCTTGTCCTTTCACTTCTTGTCCAGCACTTCATTTCCTCACTGCATTGTGTTCAGTTTGGACCATAGACAGCAAATAATACTGTAGGCTGAAAGAGCAGATGGAATCATGGGCATAGCAATGTATCAGGTGCAGCCCCATAAATCCACAGGGCTGTGCTAGCAACATATCCAGTATGCCACAATGTATGTGTAGAAACATTTATATTGTACTTGACGTATATGACCGTGGTTAACAAAAAAGGCCTCACTTCTGTTCTCTTGTACTCTATGCCTAAGGAGAAATCTGCATTAAAAGAAGAAAGTTGTGGAGCCAGTGGGATGGCCTACCAGATTAAGTCATTTGCCACCAAGCCTAACAACCTGAGTTAGGTCCCTGGAACTCACATGGCAGACAGAGAAAAGGTCACATGACTCCCAAAGGTTAGCCTCAGACTGCTGTACACATGTACCATGGCACTGTGTACCCTGTGGTGTTTGTGGCCCAACCCTCTTCCCATAAAAATATGTTAAAACATTTATCTTTAGTTGTTTGGAGATTGAGGATTCTTCTCCTTCCCTCCTAACTCCTGGGTCCAGAGCTAGCTTTCCCTTTAGCAGCCTGGCCCTCAGCTTCCATGCAGATCGGCTGCTTTCCTTAGACAGGTCGTTTGAATGGTCTCGTCTACCTCACACACTAGTTTGGAAAATGAATAGCATAATGTGTCTGGAGAAATTTTGTAAACCAGAGAGTGGTGTGCACATAACAGAGGGCAGAGATTGGAGGGACACGTCAGTTTTCAATGACATGAACGGTGATTTGATGTCTTCTGCTAGATGAATGGCAGGAGCGACTCTGAGCTTCAGCTTTTCCCCTAATGAAAATAAAGCAATGATAATAAATGTGAAGATGCTGACACACAGTAGGTGCCTTGAGAGGAGGGTCTCACCAGGCTTCTATCATGCATAGCCACTATTAGGCTCAGGTTCTGGGTAGTCCCAAATGGGTTTTGCAGTGAAGGCAAATATCTGTAAGTGAAGTTAGCATATTTTCTCATGTATTTTTGGCCCTCTGTTTTATGTATGCACCAAACTTAGAACTCCTGTTTGAAAGTTTTGCCTTTGATTTACAGAATAAAAATTTTCTAAGATGGGGATTCACCAGCAAATCACTGGTGGAAAAAAGTCTAGTGGGTGGTTGGTGTCGCACAAGCTACGGATGGGAGTCATGTATGAATGGAAGTAATTAGTGGCATCATTAACAAAAGTTAAAATAGCAAGTTAATTGTATTAGTGTGTGCTTAATCTGTTGTGTCCAAAATATTATGATTTCAACATGTAGCCGGTATGAAAATTATTGCTAGGTTACATTATATTACTTTTGTGCAAGTTTGGTATTTATTTACACCAGTAAATTTTCAATTCAGAGGGGTTACATTTCAAGGGCTCAGTAGTCCCTGTGGCTTGAGACTGATCCCTGATAAGCTGAGACCTGGAGAGTAACTAAGACAGATTCCCTGGTACATTGTTACACACAACAAAGGTGTTTAAAGCTGGGCAAACCATGCCTGTTATTGTGGGAAACCTTGTTCTGTGTTAAATTCTCTAGTTGCTGGCAGCTGCAGCCTGTGCTGCAGTGAAGGGAACATTGAGGAGCTCCCTCCTCTGGCCTGGAGGAGAAGGCTGCAGCAGGGCTGCGAGCATAGGTTTCCATAGGTTTCCATGCTCGCTTGCTCATTCTTTCAACTCCTCCCACCCATCCCTACATCCATGGCTTCTTTTTATTATTATTGTTACACACACATGCACACACTCAAAATATTGCTCCTTCTGTTAAGAAGAACTTCTTTAGGAGGTCAGAAATTACTTTGAAAAATTAATGGTGGTTATGAACCGAATCCCCTGAAAAAAAAATCACACTCTGAAAGCTACAACATTGGTTAATTCTGGATTGTATGGCCGTGATGCCTCCCTATTCAGTAACAGTGTAAAGCAGTGTGTAGAGTGTATGCCCGAGGTATTTAAGTTTGAAGTGTTCATAGGAAATATTAATTAGTGATTGTAGAGTGAGAGCACCAAGCTTTAAATGTTTAGTTGTTTAAATGTTTAAATATTTAGTTGGCAGTCGCCATCCCGAGTGACAGCTATAAAATGAGTTAAATAGCCCTTGCCAGTTACACTGCTTTATGGTCTAACATTGCCTTCTGGCTCTGTCCTACAGAAGAATAAGGACAGGTGATGAAACAAGCCCAGGGCAGCAAGGTGCAGAGGCTTGCTAGGAGTCCACAGGGCACGGGACAGGCCACAGGCAGCCGAGTCCTCTGCTTTCAGTACCCGGGCTTTTCATAGCATGCTTCTTCCAGTGTTCTCTGCCAGCACCTCATGGCCTTTGCTTAGTTTGCTGGTAGACTACTGTGTATACCACATCAGGCTGTGCCCCATAGAGACTTCTCCTCAGGTGCTGTGGACCCAGAATAGGGAAGGAAGAAGTCACCTAGGTATGGCAGGGAGAGTTTCACAAGTGACCTGAGTGCTGTGGGGCAGTGTGGGCTCACTATGTATCTTCCCCCTTGCAGGGTTCTTAAAGAAGTTTCTTCTGAGTACGTCTGGCAGGATCATGGTTGACAAGGTTTCCTGGCAGTTAAAGGTTAAGAAAGACAAATGGGCACAGAACGTGAGGTACGCACTCAGTGAAAGAAGATGGTCACATGGTGATTGCAGCTGTATAGCCTTCTGGGAACTATAGGATCTAGGTCAGTGGGGGTCAGAAAATGGGTAGAAGGAACAAATCCTCAGAATGCCGTCTTTAAAACAATTTTTTTTTAAGTTCATTGAGAGGTAGTTGGATATTTCTTTTTCTCCTCACCCACACACACTTGTATCTCCTCACTTATTATAAACAGCCCCCAGTAGAATATGCAGTTGTTATAACCAGTGAACACACAGTGAACACCTCTCTCCCCACCTGCCTCCATCATTACTCTTCATATTGTGTACTCAAGTGTCTGTGGATTTGGACAAAGATACAGTGATTTGTCTGTCATTATAAAATGGATAGGTGTGGGGTCAATAATACATGGGAAATCTCTGCCTCCCTTTCCATTTTGCTATGTGTCTAAAATTCTTTGTTTTTAAGTCTTTTTTGAAAAGGGGGGACCTGAGGATATGGGTCAGCAGTTAAGAATGCTTGCTGTTCTTACAGAGAACTGGAGTTCATTTTCAGTATCCTCATCAGGTGACGCACACATACACATAATTCACAATAAAATAACCTTTAAAATGTTAATAAAAAGGAGGAGTGGGATTGAGTAATGAGAGTGAATAGCCAGGTGAAAATCCAGACTGTGAAGACACTGAGGACCTGGGAAATGGAGAAGCTTGGTCTAGGCACTGTTTAAAGGCAACCTCAAGTCTAGTGGCACTGAGAAGGTCTTACAGGAGTGCCATCCAATGGAGCAAGGCTCAGCGGCTTTACATGTCTACTAGTATAGAAAGATTCGACTGGCACCTGTCAAGAACAAGTATACAGACTGTGGGTTCCAGACCTGAATGATAGGAATAACACTTTTTAAACAACTCAATAGAATAGTAGCTACTTGTTAGCTAAACTATACTAATTACACACTGAAGTAGAATTCAGTGAAGTGAAGTCCTCTGAACTGGTAAATAACTGTCAGGTGGCGGCATGTTTCTAAGATGCTAGAGGCTTGTGGAATGTGGTTCTGTTCCTCTCTGTAGAATCACTGAGCAGGTTATGGGATCTCTGTGACTAGCTTTGTGACAGAGAAAATGGAGCTCTTGATCCATTGGGAATACCCCAAGGCCAGGTAACTGGCCTGAAGTTATTCAAGTGCTGGTAAAAAACACAGGTGTCAAGTCCCCACTCTCAACCCATGCCTTCAACCCCTTAGACTTCTTGGCTAATGGGTGCTTTGAGTGCTTCGTCCTGACCCTGGTTTCTACAGTATCTCCTGAGTCCCCTCCTGAGAGGCTGCAGTCCTGCTTCCATGAGCAGTAGGGGAACTGAAAGAACAGACCTGCTTAGAGCTGATATGAGGCCGTGTACTGTGGAATTTATCCTAGAGTCCTGCTCCTAGCACAGGGCTAGGACCTTGACCAACTCGTTTCACTCTGATAGGGTTTAGAAAATCTGAAGACTGATCTTTGCCTGTCTGCCTTTGCTTTCATGTGCTGGTGATGGAATTAGACAAAGCATGTGAGGTGAGCTCTCTTCAGTGTAAATCATCAGCAGAATATGAAAGGTGTTCATCTAAGTCAGAAATGCACTGGCAGCTGCCTGCCTCTTCCCTTGACTCTTCTCTTCCACTCTTCTCTCATCCTCTCTGACCTGAGCTGTAGTGGACAGGCCCCTATTCTGCTTGCTGTCATTCCCCTGCTCTTCCTCATCCACTAAGGTGCAGCCCTTCCCCTGATGTAAGAAGCAGAAACACATCAGCCTTGCAAAAGACTTCCTCAAGGGAACACCACCTCTTCAGTCTAGATGACAGCCATGCTTCATAGACTATAGGAGTAATAATAAAAGAGGGCCCATTTGATGAAAGTATTTTGAATATTAATAGAATGTGACATTTTCTAGAACCTGGTCCTAGGTCCTTCCATGGCCTTACTCTTCTGTTTTGCCTTTCTGCAGCCATCTTTCTCACTGTCCAAACTGAGAAAATGACTCTGCTGATGCTGTCAGTTACCGTTCTCATTGGTCTCAGTTTTTATATTTATATCTGATTATATCTTCTTAAGAGGCTGGACTACATTGTACTTAATTTGATATCCATGGAGTTTATCTTGCAAGGCATCATTGAATAGGTACCCAAGTGTCTGTTAGGCTAGTGTATTTAGTCAGGGTTCTCTAGAGTGATAATTTATAGAATGAACCAATATCTCTCTCTCTCTCTCTCTCTCTCTCTCTCTCTCTCTCTCTCTCTCTCTCTCTCTCTCTCGTGTGTGTGATTTATTAGAATGACTTGCAAGCTGTGGTCAGGCTAATCCAACAATGGCTATCTATGAACAGAAAGTCCAAGAGTCCAGTAGTTGTTCAGTCTATGAGGCTGGATGTCTCAACTGATCTTCAGTACATGCTGGAATCCCAAAGAAGTATGCTCTAATGCCAGTGAAGGATTGAACAAAGAGAAATCAAGAAGGCAAAAAGTAAAAGCTTCCTTCATCCATGTCTTTATGTAGAATCTCAGCAGAAGGTGTGGCCCAGATTAGGTTTGGATTAAAGATGTGCCTTCCCACCTCAAAGAGCTGGATTAGAGGTAGATCTTTCCATTTCAAAATAAGCAGAAATCCCTCACAGGTGTGCAATCCATTTGGGAGTTTTAGTTAATTCCAGATGTGCTTAAGTTGACAACTAAGAATAGCCATCAGAGCAATGTAGTCTCATACCTGTCGATTTGCAAAGTTCTTCTCATGCCTGCTGTCTCAATTGATCCTCACCAGAACTCTTCGTGGTAGGAAGGAGATGCGCATCTCACTTGAAGGTGAACACATGTTCAGAGAACTGGGGATAGGAGGAGATATACTGGCTTTTTGCCAGGCCACACTGCCAATGGAGATCCCTAAGTGCCAGTTTTAATCCTTGTCTCTGCCCTACTTTAAAAAGTCGGTCAGTGGTGTCTTTTTTTTTTCCCAGTGTGTTTGTGGCTAATGGGTGGAAGGAGTTGTGGAATGAACCATTGTAATCTTGGGCTACTCTGAGGCTAGTTTGGGCCTGTGTGATCTTAAGTAGTCTTGGTAACTTTTTCTTGCAGCTGTATCCTAGAACTCATGAAGCCAGGCTTGTTTCTGGCCTAATTAGAGCAGGTCACCTGAAACAGCTCAGAACAGAAGTGAAGTCTTTCCAAGAGCTGGTTTGATTTGATTTTCCTTCATATTTTGTCATTGAACGGGTTGAAATTTAGGTCTATAAGATTCCTTCTTCTGCAGAGGTCTCTGAGACAGTAATCCAGAAAGACCAAAAATCCAACGAGGAGGAGGAACTCAGAAGTCAGTTTATCTCTGAAGGAGGTGCCAACATTCTTCAGCAAACACAGTGCTGAATTTGGACCAAGTAAGCATCCGAAGCCTGACTTCAAAACTCAGTTTACAACCACAGTTTGATACGTTGGGCACTTTTCTTCCTTCATGTGACTTCAGTCTATTTGTGAGGCTTTAAGGGCAGAGAGTCATCTATCTGTTCAGTAGAGTTGTTGAGTCACCATTGGCAACTGTGCACAATCAGAATAAAATTAAGTCATTGAATCCTGTCTCTTCCCTAAAGCAGATGTACCTAATGTTAGTTATAGTCTTGATTGATGCCACAGAATCCATAATTTCCCCCATAAGATTCACCCATGAAACGAGGAAGTGTCCTATCCACGTCTAGACCTGAGTGTCAGAACAATGCCTGATGCTTGCTAGCTTCTGAGCCAACTTCACTCCTCCAGTCAGTGTGATTTTGTTTGCTGTGAACTCTGAGCCATAGGTCCTAGCTCATGCTTACACTACATGTCTTTGAACACCCAGGCAGCACATCCCTGCTTCCCTCTGTATTGGTTTCCATTTCCACTAAACACCCTCAAAGAATATTTCTGGTTGCCAACACCCCTCTTAAATTGTGACATCAAAACTAATCTTGGTGTTCCATGTGCTATCTGGCCTAGGCAAGAGAATGGTTGCCTGTTTCACAGCCTACGTCACAGAGTAAACGATTCAAATACCCAATCAGTATTTCTGCTTCAAGGTCTGATTTAGCTTTATTATATGACACATATGTGGTACCAGCATGCTTGTCTTGTGTGTTTATAAGGTCTCTTATGGGAGGTTGGGTGCTTGGGTAGACAGTCCAGAAACAGATTCAGAAGAACATGTCAACAGATGCTCACCGGAGGCATGAAGATAATTCAGTGATGAAAGCTTAGCTAGACAAAGGGCACCCGTGGGCTCATACATTATACACAGGCAGATCTGATAAGGAAGAGAGAAACTTACCAGACAGCCAGTCTAGCCAGTCAGTGAGCTTCAGGTTCAGTGAGAGATCCTGTCTAAGAAAATAAAATGGATGATGGTAGAGAAGATCCTGTCCTGTGCATGCACTTGTGCACACATGTGGACATACCACACACATAACTTGGCATTAATGAAACAACCTGGGTTTTAAGATGAATGAAAGGCCCGGACTCTTTAACAAAGAGCGATACAGAGGGTAGTTGAGCATGTGGCAAGATGCATAAAATCGTTAATCACTAGGCCACACAAATTAAAATTACAATAAGATCTCATTGTGTACTTGTTAGAATAGCAGACAGGAAACATAGCAGTAGTAACTCTCCTACATTCCTAGAAAGAGCCAGAGCAGCCAGCTACTGTCAGTGAAATCTATAGTTAACTACCTGGCCATCCTGCATGTTTATTCTCTGGAGAGGAACAAATCTGTGCGGAACTATTTTCAGCAGCCCTATTGACAACTGTCAAGAATGGTAAGCTGTTCAGACGCCCTTCAACTACACAGATAAATTCTATGTACTGCATTCATACAGCAAAGTACTATGAAAAAGATAAAAAAAAAAAAAAGCTGCCATGCTTACTAGTAAACAGCAGTTTTGGTGAATTCAGCTATTACACACTAAGCGAAGCCTGTGTGAAACGTTGCTTAGGAGAGGATTGCATCAGTGTGGCATCTTCCAGGAGACAGCACTGTGAAGATAGAGGATAATTAATGGCTACCAGAAAGGGGGAGGGTATGACTTCAGGGTGAGCCAGAGGATGTGGTAGGGGTTGAACTATGGGACCTTCTACATAGACTCATACAAATATTAATCTGTAGAAAGAAAATCAAACCAAGGGCTCAGAGAAACAGCCCCAGGACCGACCCATAGATGACGAAAACTGGTCCCTTATCATTATGTTCCTGTTTGTTTGATCTGAAATTAGCCATTGGGAGGAGGTCATTAGGTCACCAGAGACATGTCCTGGAAAGTATGGCAGGATCCTAGACTCCCAGTCTCTATGGGCTTTCTGACTGGCAAGTCGTTTGCTCTGCCATCTGCTTTTGCCATTATGTGTCACCCTTACCAGAAGCCCAGAGAATGGGTCTGCCTGATTTGAGTTAAAACAAGTTTTTTTTGTTTGTTTGGGTTTTTTGTTTTTGTTTTTTTGTTTGGTTGTTTTTGGTTTTTCCAGACAGGGTTTCTCTGTGTAGTCCTGGAACTCACTCTGTAGACCAGGCTGGCCTCAAACTCAGAAATCTGCCTACCTCTGCCTCCTAAGTGCTGGGATTAAAGGCGTGCGCCACCACAGCCCTGCTAGTTAAAACAAGTTTTAACAAACTTAGACTGGACCTTCAAAAGCATGAGTTCAATCTCTTCACTAGTAGGTGTCCAGGCATTTTATTATAATGATAGAAAGGTGATTAACATGACGCTGTTGTGAAGTGATTCCTTCAAAGAACACATGGACTCTTGAAGCCAATAGAATGCCTTTATTATCTGACCAGGGGCCACATGGGGAAACATGCCCAAGTTGTGTAACCATGGGCCTTACTGATCTTGGCTTTTTATGCTCAAAAACCATATCCTGGTTGACACACTTCAATTAGCAAGAACAGTTACCAATAGGCAGAGCCACAGAAGCCAAAAATCAAGGTTAGTATATTTAAGGACTCTCCCAGAACTCTGGAAATGCTGGATTAGGTCTCTGTTCTCACTTTGGCAGGTGTTAGGGCCTCTGTGCCGCTCTCAAGTCAATGATGCCTGGTGTCTTTAATGGGCATCATTTGTTCTTGGCTCTAGAGGCCTGATATAATCTCATATGCATTCCACCAGGGTGAGATGAACGGTTCCTAACCTGTTTGCCAGTCTCTCAAGGAGGTCTCCTAAATAAGCTGGCTTTGGGGTTAGTCCCTGACATGTTTTAGCAAACTCCAAAGTTCTTTGGAATCTAACAGTACCTCTTGCGGGTCACATGGATGTTTCTGTGCTGACGTGCCAGAGCCAGCAGCCTTGGCCATCTGCTGCAGGTGTTAGTATCCTTTCTCTTCGTACATCCCTAAGTTCCTTTGTGGGGTCACTGTTTACCCTAAGCCTGCTGGTACTGAACTTGGCTCACCATATCACATTACAAGCTGCTTCCTTAAACAGAACAGCTTTCTTTCTCACTAAACTGCTTCTTTGGTGCCAACATGCCTATATTCCCCACAGTGTCTGTTGTCTTTGCATGATTGATTTAAGGCCTGCTGTGCATAGATTTTTATTTTGTATGTGGAAAGGGGGCATAGGTAACACACAGCATATATACGTTTAAGAGTCAGTCGTCTCTTCTACTGGGATCAAACTCAGGTCATCAGGCTTATGATAAACTCTAATCACCTCAAGGTCAGTCCATGAATTTTTAATAAAGCCATTCCTTTCAATGAACAGATGAGGAAGCCAGAATGAGGGTGGGGATAACCAGGAAGTCATACATACAGCAAGGCCAGGCCAGAGTTTTTTTCCTTCCCTGCCCCTTTTCATAATTCTGCTAGTGTGTTACTAAAGCTCTAGGAGTGAGTTAAAAGGTCTCCCAAAGGTTCACTTTAGCTACCTGCTTACTGAGACCAGAATAGACAGTAGCACCATGTGAAAGACAGAGGAAGTGGGAGAGGAAACTGTAAGGTACTTTAGCACAGAGATATTTACACATAAGCCAACATCTTCAGGAAATGAAAAAAATAACCTTTGTTATTGCAATAACTATAACTGATTCTGCTTCTCTCCTTGATGAAGTGACAATAATGACTTACTTTGAAAATATCTGTAAAATGAGAAAAACCTACAAAGGGTACTGAATCAAACAGACTTCAGACAGTGTAGGACTCTGATTCTTGAGAAGTATCATGATAAGCCCTACAGTGGCTGGAGCCTTCTGCCTCTGTTTGCTTTTCTGTTTCAGTGGAGCCTAAGCTAAAGGGATCACAGGAGGCAGATCCTGGAATTCCAGGTCACATAGAGTTAGGCTTAGTAAGAACTAGAGGAGGAGGAAGCAGGTCTGAGCAGAGACAACTGAGTTCTGTGTAAGGCTCCCTCGCACCAACTGCCTAGGAGCTGCCTGTGTGCACTCCTAGAAGCCAGCTCAGATTGCCCTCTGCAGAACAACGCAGGAAGGATGGTGTCAGAGGCCATGCAGTACGGCTGGATGTGGGGCTGTCAGCTCAACCTGAGTGAAGAGACCAACCGCAATTTGAATGTGACATGTCTCTCACAGTCTAGTATGTTAGGACCTGTGCTCCCCAGCTGATGGTCTCCTATTTGAGAGGCTTGTAGAAACTTTAGGCGGTGGAGCCTCGCTGGGCGGAAGTGGGTCACTGGAGGTGGGCCTTGAGGTTTTATCTCCTGACTCCACTTCCTGCCTTCTGCTCTTTGACAGGTGACACAGTGACAGGTTCCTAATACCTCTCTGCCATTTCCTGTCATAAAAGACTTTCTCCCATTGTTTGTTCATTTATTTGACAGGGTCTCACTCTGTGGATCAAGCTGACCTTGAACTCACAGATCCACCTACCACTGCTTCCTAAGTGCTGTGATTAAAGGTGTGTACCACTCCACTTGGATGGATCTCTTCTTAGACCATCAGCCAGACAAACCCTTCCTCCAGTTACTTCTGTTGGGGATTTTGTCACAGCAACAACACAAATAACCACACAAAAGCCTGGCACTCAGAAGTGGGGCCATTCCTGGGGTAAACCTGACCACACGGTTTGTGTGAAGTATGAGGAAGAATTTAGAGCTCCAGGCTAAAGAAGCCCCAGAGTATTATAAACTGAACTCAGTGGGAATCTGGTGGAGCCCAGAAGGCCAAAACCTGAAAGAACTACAGGCCTGCACCATGGCTCAGTCAATATAGCACCTGCCATGCATGCAGGATCTGAATTGTCCAGATCTCTGGTGCCCATATAGAGGGCAAGTATGGCAGCATGCATCTATAAGCCCACTGCAGGGATTGAGGCGGTGTCACAGACCCCTGTAACTTACTGACCAACCAGCCTAGCCAATGATGAGTTCCAGGGTCAGAGAGGACCTTGTCTCAAAACTAAGAGGGCCTGGCTCACAAGGTTTCAGAGCGGAACAAAGACTTTGTCAGGACCCGGGCTAGAGTCTGTTTTTGTGATATTCTAAGGAAAATGTGTGCCTGAATTCTTCCTGAATCCTTAGACCTGGAATGAGGCCCAGTTCAAAAGTAGAGAACTTGCCAGGCCTCTAATCTTATCACTCAGGAGGTAGAAGCAAATAGATCTTTGCAAGGTTGAGGCTAGCCTGAACTACAAAGGACATTTCAAGGCAGCAGAGCCACTCAACCTGTGGCAGTGCTTTTGCCCCAGCTCCTGTTGAGGTATGCAGCGAGAGCAGCAAGTGAAACAAAACATCTGCATGAACACTTGCGGAGGAAGGATGTGAGCAAACTGAAGTTGTGGACACAGTGGCGCAAATGCAGCTGTAGTTATTAGATAGGAACCTCGGGTTCTATAGGGATGATATGGAAGGGTTCCATGAGGAGAAAACCTGAGCCATCAAAAGCTCCAACTTGTGAAAATGCAAATGCATTTGACCAGAGAACCTGAAGTAAGAGTGTCTATGTGTTTCCTGCTGGATAAACACCTATGGAAGGGTTTCCCTGGCTCTGCCTTCAAGGACAGAACTCTGATCCAGGAAGGTCAGGCTACATCTCCAGCTGGAGGGTGGTACAAGGTAGGATGGTTGAAAGAACATGGAAGGCTCACACTAGGGGTCCAGCCCACTGAAGCCAGGCAGTGTGTGGCAGGATCAGGAAAGCCCCAGGAGGCCTGTCTCAGAAGCTAAAATGGAGGGTGATTGAAGAAGACACCCAGTATTGCCCTCTGACCTGTATGCATGTGCACATACATGTATGCATGCACACATAGGTACACACACATGAACACATGCACACAAAAGAAAAGACTAAAGAACTTCCTGGGCTTGGTGGTTCATGTTATGATCCTAGCACTTGGGAAGCAGAGAAAAGAGGATCAGGGGTTCAAGGTGATTCTCAGTTTGAGAATCAAGGGTTTGAGGCCAGTTGAAAAACAAGAGGAAGCAAAAGTAGATTTTTGCCTTAACCATGGCCAGAAGGAAAAGTCACTTTAGAAGAGGAGTCAGAGTGACGTATTGTACACTTTAAAAATGAAGAAGGGAGCCATGGCCCAAGGAATGTGGGTACTACATAGGAGAGGAGAAGGGGAGGGGCTAATTCTTCTGCAGAGCCTCAAGAAGGGAGTGCACCATTTCTACCATCTTAATGTATCCTAGTTAGATCCGTGTTGAAAATCCGATCCATGATGGACTTCTCACCTACTGTTATCCTACAACAGTTATGAGATAATGCATTTTTATTGTTGTAAGCCACTAAGTTTGTGGTAATTTGTTACAGCAGCAATGATAACAAATTAAAAGAACACAAAGACTACAGAACAGAATGTGTTCTTAATAAAAGCTCCAAAATGTAGAAATATAAGTATTAACAGAAGTGAAGAAAGAGACGCACCCACCCTTAAGTTGCTGAGAGATTTTCAAGGCCTTTCAGCAACTGATGAAATGTTTAGAGAAAATAGTGAGGACATAGAAGTTCTGCACCTATTAACCACCTTGACCTAACTGACATTGTAGAGAACACACTTCCTCTCTTGTGACCACAGTATCTTCATCGAACCGATCGACATACTGGGCCCTAGATATCTCTGTGCAGGTAAAACAATCACATTCATACCAAGAAACACAAAAGACATACTAAAAGCACATGTTCTGACCACAGTAGTAAATAGCAACAGAGCAAGAAAACACCATCAATTTTGAAGCAAAACAAAATTAAATAAATAATATTCTTCAAATAATCCACAGTTAAAAAAAGAAAAATCCACAAGGGAAAATAGCAAATACTCCAACCAGGTAAAAACAAACCACAAGTCAAACACAAGGTTCACAGCTGACAGTGCCAAACAGGAAATGTAGATCTTTAATGCCTCTCAAAATGCATTTTCGAGGTTCAAAAGGCATTCATCAGTTAGAACAAACCCATTATGACCTTCACACAGCTACCTCCCACCATTGCAATGATGACATTTGAATGTATCCACTTATTAACAGATCCATTCATCACAGTGCCCTAATCTTCCTTCCCTTCTTTATAGGATCTCACTGTCTATCCTTGGTAGGCCTCAAACCCACGAACCCCCAAGTGCTGGCCTTGCAGGTGTGCTCTTGCACCCAGCTGTAGAACTGTAAAAGCCTTCTAAAGACAAGGTCTGCCCTTCCTTCTAAATCTTGGTTTCTGGTTTCTAGCACAGTGTGCAACTTTTAGTGGGATTTCTTCGAAGTTAGGAAGACATGAAGAATGTATCTTCATGGAAACCCATGGGAATTGGCAAAAGAGCCACCCTGTGCTAGAGTAAGGAAATGAGGCCATGGTCACTGAATAGCTGACAAAGCCGGGTTCCCATGTTCCTGCAATATTCTTTCAGATAGTGGTATCCCATAAGAAAGCCATGTCTCCTGAGGAAATGCAAATTTTATCCTAGAGTCAAATAGAGAGTCTGTTCCAGCTGTACACACTCTACAGGCCCCTGGTCTCAGAACCAGCCAGGACTTCAGAGTTTAGCAGCCCTTTCATAGGAAACTGTAGGAAGTCATCTGCACTGAGCCTGCTCTGTCAAGTGGAAAACTGGGTCTAGATACTGAGGTGGTTCCGACCTAGACCAGATAATGGAACCAATAGTCACTGGTGGAGCCAGCACCACAGCCTGGTCCCCAGCTCTTGGCTAACTTTGTGGCCGTTACAAGTATTAGGTGTCAAACCTGGGACAAAGGGCAAACTAAAGTGTCTAATAACATATCAAAGCAGACACTGTCTAACGGTCTTTCTCGGCTTCATCAGTACCTGTCACAGAATCATCCTGGCTGGCACTCTGTCCCCACCCTAGGTTCTCCAGCCCAGGGGTTGGGCTGCCCTTCCCAAGCTGCTGTTCCCCATATAACCTCAGCTATTTGGTTACCAGTCTTTCTGTCTACCTGCCCTTCCCCCTCTCCTCACATGGCCTAGTTCAGTTTGCTGGTCATGTTCACTCTGGACTCTTCTAGATGCCTCTGTCTCTGCCTGTGCTCTCCCTTATAACTCAGAAGCTCGCCCTCTTGGGAGCAGTCATGTCTTTGTTTCTGTTTTCTTTGTTTCTTTCTTTTCTTCATTCAACAGGAAACTGGGGAGCTTGAGGTTGCCAGTCTTGGGCCTAGGCAACAGATCTCAGCCACCCACACTGGTGGGGCCCTGTGCTGTTAGCTTCTTGTTTCTCTATTTTCTACCTAGGTTTCAGTTTTTCACTTGGGTTTGTTTCCCCTTTGTCTCTGGTTCAGCTTCCTTTTCCTGTTTGGCTTTAAGTAGAGTCTAAATCGTAGCTGTCTTCAGAGGGTTTGTGGTCTTCTGATTCAGAGACCCTGGTGGATCACAGGACTTTCCTCAGGGTTCCTTGTGCAACCTTCATTCAGCCATGGCCCCAGGGTGAGTACTGGAACCCAGGATGGGATAGAGGGTGTGCAGAGGAAACCTAGGCTCTTAATGCTGAAGCTTCTGTAGAGGTCCTCTCTGGTCCTCTTGGATACCAGTATGGGAACATCCAGGACCATAGGGCAAAGGACTCGCCAAAATTCTAAGTAAGTTAATAACCTCAGTCCCTTCTACTCTTTTCAGTCCCTGGCCTATCTTTGTAGATGCCGGTGACCTCGAATCACTTGAGTCAAAAAGACTTACTCAGAATTGACCACTTACCTGGGAGAGTAGAGGGGATTTTGAACTCAGAGGGAGAGTTTCTGACTCAGAAGTATGGGTGGTAGGTCTAGGCTTTTGAAGAATGGCCTGACATTGGGGCAGCTTGTATATTGTACCTCTGGACCAAGATGAGACCTGAGTTTCCTTTATACCAGAAGCTGCATGCACTGTGCCCTGTGGAGAGACTTGTCCCTCGTTGGCTGCTAGTCCCATAGATGATGTTGAATACTGTTGAGTGCTAGTTGCCTGCAAACCATGCTGTATTCTGAGTGGTCATCCAGAAAGTGAGACTGGGATTTGGACATGAGTGTCTCTTTCCTGTAACTACATGAAAGGTTGTAGTAAGACCAAGTTTATCCTCCAAGATTTGAGACTTTTATTTGACTAAATTATTATAGTCTTGTGTCTTCACATAAAATAATAATTCCCCCACTTTGTTTGCAAAGTGCTACTTCCCCAGCTGTCTTCTTTTGCCTTTCTTGGATGGATGAGGAAGGTATGATGGCTTCTGCCTTGTGGCTGAGGGTACAAAGGCTCTGAAAGGCTATGGGACTTACTCAGGACTTACCTGGTTGAGGAGGGACCAGACCTGGAGCTTACCCACGCTGCCTCATCCAGACACTTGAGACACATTTTGCACATGTTGAGTTTACTGGAATGAATGAGACAGCGAATACAGCATGAGCAGCCAGGGAGCCTGGCTTCCCATCCTGTTCAGTGTGCTGAGCAACTGCAGCCCAGCTAGGCCAGAGAAACACTGATTTGGTGCTTGAGTTTTGGTGACTTTATTCCTGCTCTTTTGCTTGCTTGCTTGTGTGTGTGTGTGTGTGTGTGTGTGTGTGTGTGTGTGTGTGTGTACGTGTGCGCTTGTATGTGTGTGTGTATGTGTGCGTGCATGCGTGTGTGCTTGTATGTGTGTGTGTGTGTGTGTGTGTGTGCGCGCGCGCGTGTAGTTTTTCTGTAGCTTCAGGGGATTTGAGCATGGAACTGTGAAAACCAGAATGCTTTCCATTCAGAGGTTTGACAGTCTCAGTTGTAAGTTACATTGTAAAAGCCAAGGGAACTTACTGGGGGAGAAAATAGCACCAGAAGGAAATGGGGAGGAGGCACAATGAGTTCTCAAAGGCCTCTCAACCCTTAGACATTGGAGAAGTTGCAACTGGAAAGCTTCCTGCAGACAGTGACTGCAGGCCCAGGGCAGCAGAGCTTTAGGCCTTGACTTTCCACTTCAGCAGAGTAACTGCTCTGTGCTCCTGTGCCCCCTTACTCATGCTAAAGAAAAGCCCCTGTATCATAGCACTGTGAGTGACAAGTTTTGAAGTCCCAGTTGTAGCTTTGGAGACTAGCGATGGACAAGATTTGTCTGCAGTAAGTTAGTAGCCAAAGTAAGAAGAAAGCCAGGCAATTGTGTCTCCCTTCCTCATCAAGGTTGTCTGAGCAAACAGGTTCAGGCCATGACACTGTGAGTGTCCATGTGCAATACGATAGCATCTAGATTCCCTACTTACCCTGACAACCATGGTAGGGCTACAGAGGGCTTCTTGTCACCAAGGCCACTTCTGAACCAGTAAACCTTTTTGAGCATCATGTCAGAGACAAGGAGCTGAATTTTCTTGCCCTCTTATCTCACACTGTCTCACAGCAGTCCTGACAAGAACAAATATGGGGAGGATGGAGCTCTCCCCGACCTCAGCCTCAGCAACTGGGCCTCTGAAATAGGTAGATGATGGAGTGATAGGAAAATGGCCTAAAGATGAATCGTACACGGGGGCATCATGTGAAGGCAAACAAGCACTCCCACAACGAGAGAAATACAAAGATTCTGTCCATGTAGACAGTCCATCTAAAGAGAGGAATGTGCCCTCATCTGAGTGGCATGCTGCCTGTATATGTGTAGCATCCATTGTCTTCCTTCTTTGGCACAGAGCATGTCCTTGTAGGAACTCATGACAACTGGATTCTTTCTAAGGGATTCTGAAGGAATAAGGGGAGGCTCCTTTAAATGTCTGCTGTTCCCTGAACCTAGAAGTTGTCCCCACACCAGGGTCACAGACTAGGGGACAGCATTCCTGGACTCCTTTGCAAACATTATTCATAAATACATTTCTGTGTTATTGAGAAATAAACCAAGAGAAGGAGAAAGGACTTGGCCAGAAATATAGCTAGTGAATGGAAGATCCAAGCCTGGAATATGGGTCTCCTGAACTCTGTGCTGTCTTGGAGGAAGAACTGACCTCCATCCTCAGACTGTGGAGGAATAAGAGCTATGGGAGGATGAGGAGACACACTGTATAGGACTGTTTAACACAGACATTTTGTGGGGAAGTCACACTCCTCCTAGTATTTGGAAGGCTGATGTAAGAAGGTTGCTGTGAGTTTGAGACGAACCTAGTCCATAGATTGAACAAATTAGTGAAAGCGTCTCTCAAAAACAAAACCCCTAAACCCTAAACAACACAGGCAAAATGATTATCGGTGGTTGAGAAGTTGGAGCTGTTAGATGAAAGTGGCCTTTTAGAGAATTCTGAAACACACGAAGGATTTCTTTCAAAGGGCTATCTCAGTGGTCAGTCAGCCTGGACTGCTGTAGCTGCTGGAGAGACAGTTCTTCTAAGAGCAGGGGAAGGGCAGGCAGCAGTTGAGAAATTACCAAAGAGAACTAGAGAAAGAACAACTGGAGTGATGGGGAGAAAACAGTGGACCATCATCTGTTCTTAGTGGGAACATTTTCTTTAAAACCGCAATGGTTACATGAGACAGACATAAAATTTAGAAATGAAAACTCATGTGACAGAGACAGCAAGTGCCCTAAGGTGAGAGCAGTTTGGTACACTAGAGAGTGAGAAAAAGATAGGGAGGACCAAGTCATGTGACTAGGAAAATGGAAGAAAATAAGGCCATGGACATAGTACACAAAGCCTGTCAGTATACACAAAAAGTTTGATTCTACTTTCCAAGTTATGAGCATCTTTGGAGGGAAAGACAGTTAACTGAAGCCTGAGCCCACTGTGCACATTCCCACTGGCCACTGTGGGTAATAGTTAGCACTGTGACAAGCATGGAGGCAGAAAGTCTTTGGAAGCTGCCTCAGTCATCCAGGTCAGAGGCAGTAGTCAGGTGGTGGAGTTCTGGGGCAAGGAGGAAAGAGGTAGTCAAATACAGTAAGGACACAGGAAGGATAGGCTGAAGGACTTCCTAGTACACCCATGTGGGTGTGAAGGAAGCACAGGGTCTGGTGTGATATAGGTGGGTGGTGGTTTCTGGGGAACAGGGCTTGACACAGGCAGAACTAGAAGGAGCTGTAGGCTTTGAACCCTGGACAGCAGACATCCCTAAAAATGTTTCTTGTACAGGACTGACAAGCAGGAGTTAGCCAATATTGCAGTGCAGCCACAGGGAATACAATGTGAATGAGTAATTGGTGATCTGCTCCTTCCAGTATGAGCCAGTTCACTTCAGTCCCACCCCTAGTTTCCCAGCTTCCCCAGCACTTGTCACCTCCTGACAAGTAACTACGTAATTCATTCAGGTTTTGTTACTATTTGTTTTTCCTCTCTACTCAGCTAGAATATCAGTTCCAAGACAACAGGGATTTGGGTCCTTTAGTTCCCTGGTGTTTCCCCAAAGCCTGAAACCAGGCCTGGGAACTTACACATTCGA
Organism: Arvicanthis niloticus; assembly: GCF_011762505.2. NCBI lineage: Eukaryota > Metazoa > Chordata > Mammalia > Rodentia > Muridae > Arvicanthis > Arvicanthis niloticus. Next base: position 10,347,324 of record NC_133430.1, on the reverse strand, counting down.
TCTCTAGGTTGAATTTCTTTTTGACACTCTGCTTGGAGATGCTTAGCTACCATTGCTGCTGCTCAGTTGAGCTTCCTATAGTGTCAGGCATTGTGGCTACTCTAAGTGGGGAAGAAATAGTGGCCCCTGTACAGTTGATACTAGCTGCCAACAGTTGTCTCTACTGTTCTCAAGGGCCTACAGATAGTCTGTACATGAAGATGTGTGAAGCCTTGCACATTCTGAAGCACTGGCAGTTATAAGAGAGCCTCCTGGGATCTCATTCAAGGTCATCTGTCCCAAAAGCTTGTGAACAGGCAAGCCTCAAAGACCTCATAGTTACTCTTCTGGAGTGATTCCCCAGGACCTGAAGCCATGTGTTGCCCAAGAGAGCTTCTGAAGTGTTTGCCATCTTTTGTCCCTAGTGGTCTAATGGCCTGAAGCTCCAGGTCACTCACAACAGGACATCATGTTTCTTCAGCACCAAGTAGAAAACCTGAGAGAACTGGTCAAGCACAGTGGCTACTCTGGTAATTAGGCCACTGGGAAGAGAAGCCCAACGGTTACCCTTGTGAAAGTTCAAATAACAAGTATCCTACCGGTCAGCCCCACACCTTGCATGTAGTCCCCGTGTGAGGTGTTGCCTTACTTTCCCCCAAGCAAGACAGCACTGTTAAGGTGCTTGTTCCATGTCACACTGCTGGTCCCTTGATACAGCTGGGATTAGAACCAGGTTTCTTGTGCCATGTCTGTCCTCCCAGGTGTAGCTCCTCAAAGGAACCTGCCCCAAATTATAAGAACCAAGGCCTCCTGCAGTGTTTTCAGTGTCAGTCCTTCCACACTGTCACTCTGCCCTCCTTAGCAAGTTTTGTAGCTCTCTGACAAGATCTGCCCGCCAGCCTATAGCTGCTCAAGAGTAAGATGTTTGTGGCTCAGTTCTGTCTGACCCTGTGCCTATAAGCAGTTCAGTCACTTAGATGTTGGTTGCACTGAGTCAAAGGGATGTGCTAAGGATTGGGAATGCTAGTTGAAATGAGCCATTCTCATTCCTAGGCTACTAATTTACCCTCAAAGCTGAATAGCACCCGAAAGCCAGGGACATAACACCACAGCTTGCCTGCAGCACATCAGACTTTCTGAATGCTTTTGAGGCATACATAGCCTGGTGTCCACATGGCGTATTAGATGGCTCTCCAACAGTGGGCTAAGTTGGTGGCTTCGAGATGATATAGGAAGTGCTGTGGGTCTAAAAATATCACATTTCCTTAACAGTTGGGTGGGTTTTTTGTTTTTTTTGTTTTTTTTTTTTTTTTTTTTTGAGAATCCGCAAATCTTCAGAGAGAAATGAAGACCACTGTACACATTTTGGACGGTGGTCTAAGGATAAAAAAAGCAAACATCTAGATTGCCTGTGCCCTCCCACTCTGGATGGAAAAGACGACGCTTGGGTTTAACATAAAATTTTAGGCTGAGTTTGCCCAAAGCCTTTATTTGTGATAAAGGTTACTCAGGCAATAGCACTTCGTATTTGCACAGTACTCTGTGGATATCTAGTTCCTTGTTTTTATTTCTGTAAGTTAGTGAACCACTAAATGTGGCAAGGAGATTGACCTTTTTAGGGCTGGGTCAACACTGCATTTATGATGATGCCAAGACTTTATTACTCTTGCCTCATAAATTCACTGTGGAACTTTCCAGAAATACTTGACATATTGTTTTTAAAATGTACTTTAAGTTCCAGTACTATTAATTGCTCACCATTACATTACTACAAAGTACTTGATGTAATTAACTTAGAAAAAAATGTATTTAGTTCATAGTCCAGGATTGGGGCGCTCCCTTACTTTGGGCATCTACAGAGTCACATATTAGGTGGAATCATTCACGTCACACATGAGGAAGCATGAAAACAACCAAGAGAAGACCAGGATCCTGCAGTCTCTTGTGAGGACATGCTTCAAACAGAAGGCAGTCTAGTGTTATGTGCACTTGGATTCTGGGATGAAGGCCACCATCCTAACCTGTACCACATAGAAACAAGAACAGGGGCAGCCTACATGATTGGGCCCAAGTTCTTCACAAATATAACTCATTATCAGTGAAAAAGAAATAGCTTAACACCCTAGCTTAGAGTAAGCACACAGCACAGCCAGTAGCCATGTGTTAAGGATCTATGAGTAGATCCTGGCTCCAAAATTGCAAAAACTTTTTTGGAAAAAAGAAGTTTTTATGGATTCTGTATTAGAAAATGTTTGTTTGTGTGTGTGTGTGTGTGTGTGTGTGTGTGTGTGTGTGTATGTGTCTCTGTGTGTGTGTCTGTGTGTCTGTGTGTATGTGTGTGTGTTTTCTAAATTGTAGGTTAGAACATTGGTTTTATTGTGCTGTGAAGTGGGAGTAAATGGAATGATGACTTCAAATCAGTGATTTTGAGTGCCCACCAAATGATCTAGCATACTAGCTAGCATGTGATAGCTTCTCAAAGAGGGTGAAGTCAGCAGAGACCCTTGTTTGCTTTACCCCCGGGCTCTTTTCTGAAATCCAGTAAATGAGGAGGAGCCACCCTTCATCCTGGAACTACCAAACAGGCCCTAATGAGGGGCTGCCTGGCTCCCAGCTATGGGGGGCTTCTTTAATGATGGTCTCAGCTCCTTTTAGGAATCACTTTTGGTGCCATATGTTGAAAGCAAACAAGTTGTTGGGGCCTTATGTATTGTATTGCCTTGGAGTCTGGTCCAATTTCTTGACTTGGGACATGGCTCACCACACACCCCCTTACTCACTAATTCCAGGCTGCTGAGTTGAAGGCACTGGTGTATGTCAGGTGAACATGGAGTGATTCAGACGAGTGCTGACCTCCAGAAACCTACAGTCTCAGGGCACATAAGCTCTAAATAGCATTTATGAAAACAGTACCTGTTAGGAGCCATTAAGTATCAGAAGTATAACCTTGCAGTGGGGCCAGATGCAGAAACACACCTCCAGGGGCCATGAGTGTCACTAGTATGTCTATATTAGTCACTGTAGTGCTGGTTTATAGGTGAAAACTCTTTTCCTGGATCATAATCCTTAGGACAGATACATGTTCAAGGCAGCATACCTTATCTTAGCAATTGTCAGGTGAGTAGACATAGACAGTGGCCCTTCACCTAAGCTTTGAGTCAGACCTCCCGATGTAAGGAGAACACGTCTTGGGCAATAGTATTCCTAATTACCTGAGTAACAGTGAAGTCATTTTAAAGGCCCAGATGTTGTTGGGACGCTTCTTCTGCTCTACCAGACACAGCCTACCTTTCTCACTGAAGTGTGCTAGGCAGGGCAACATCAGTTCCAGGACATTGAGAAGGGGAATTCCTGGGCAAAGCCCAAGAATCCATCCTGTCATCCTGGACCTTCCAAGGTGGGAATGGAACTGTGGCCTATTTTTTAGATCAGCACTTAGGGGAACCTGTCTGGAGGCATATTGCCCAACAGAGGGACCTAAAATGAGACATCTGTTAGAGTAACTTTTAGAAAAACACTTAGGTAGGCTGGAGACGTGCTAGAGAGCTCAGGAGGATCACACTTTGACTTAAGGCTTTTACACCGCACACGTGGTGGCACACATCTTTAATCTTGGACCTCAGCAAGCAGAGGCCAGTGGCTCTCTAGAGTTCAAGGCCAACGTGATCTATACAGTGAGTTACAGACCAGCCAGAGCTACACATCAAGACCCTGTCTGAAAAGGAAGGTATCTAAATTCTTTACAGATTAGTGGGAATTACTTGTCAGTTCAGCTGGAAAGAGTGTCGTAGGCAGAACAGAATAAACTGAGCTAGTGAGGCCACAGAAACAGTACCTGTTAGGAGCCATATTTCCACCAGATTAGGTGGGGGAAGGGCTCAGCTGGAGACTTGTTAGGAGGATGGAATATGAAGAGTTCTGAGGCCTGCCAGGAGCCCAGGCTGTGCCTTACATGGTGACAAGGTGTCCATCTTAATCCCCCAGAGAAACCACCAGGGAAGGATGGACGAGGAAGGAGAGTAATAGTCAGGGAGGAAGAGCCACAGAGAAGCACTTTGTCTGAGGTCATAGTAGCCTCTGTGGAGTGCTCAGGCTCCCAGTGAGGCTTGAAGAGGCAGGCCCGTCTGCCTTTGAAGTTCTTTCTCTGACCTCATCAGCGGTATATTGAAACTCCAGACACAGGAACCCAGCGATAGGAAAGTAGGCAGGAAGCTATTATGTTGTAGGTGAGGTGTAGATGATGATGATATAGGCTTCAAACAGCAGCAAGCCAGGAGGGCAGAGGGCAGGAGACCTGTAGTATGTTTAGGAAATACAACAGCTGGCCTAGTAGCCACAGAGGGCAGGGCTTGAAGAGGTGAGCATCTGAAATGACTCTCACAGATCAGGCACAGCCTGGAGATGGGATGGCTGGCGTTTCTTAGAGTAGGAAGCATTGCAAAGGTTTTCTGTTTCAGCCTATTGATTTTGAGGTACCTGAGGTATAGCCAGTCTGAAATATAGGTCAGGATAAGACCCTCATTAGCCCATGGTCTCTGGACATACTGGTAATCACCATGAACCCTAGCCATGGTGAAAACCATGAGGAGACTCCTTCAAGGATTGTTGGCACCAGAATCTATAATCATGTACAGATGAAGACCCCACCTAAAATTCACACTGAGCCAGACCGCATAAGAAGATCTGGAGGCTTGTTTTGTAATAAGTACCTTGCTAGTTCATACAATGCATACATTTTTGAGAGCTGTGGTCATGGAGTGAGAGAAGAAATCAGAATAGCAAGATTCAAAGTAAGCTTTAGATCAACTTGAAATAGGGACCCATTTGAGGCATTCGCCTTTACAAATGATTTCAGAGGCTCCTAGACATTTCAAGCATGTCCTTGGCCCCAGCTAAAGAACCTGATAAAAGAGAAACGTAGTCAACTCAAAACTGTGAAGGAGGGGAAAAAAAAAAAAAAAAAAAAAAAAAAAAAACCCAGAATCACCAGAACTGTCTGCCATGGAGTCAGGGCAGGTTTTAAAACTAAAGACAGCAGCACTTGAGTCTCCAGGAGCAGCTAAATGATTTTTGGAGATGGAGAATGCTGTGTTTGTCTTCAGGAACAGAAGGCAGCTCTACTGGCAGCTTGGAGAGTGCAGACTGGGTGGAGGGGGAGACTAGACCATCAGCTTCCTGGAAGAAAGGAGCCTGAGGGAGCATCTGGGAGTGAGGGCCAGCCCACTGGTGTTTACTAGCTGTGTCCTCTAAGTGAAAAATTACATTTCTAAAACATGAGCTGCCATTAGGGTGACCACCTCATGCTGGTGTGCCTGAACTGCTCCAGTTTCCATAGGGAATGTCTTACCTCCTGGGAAGCCCCTGAGTCACATGGGCTTGTCGACAAGATGAAACAAACCTTCAAACCAGAATGGGTTAGCTGTTCTGTCTGACAGAAACTGTCAAGCCACCATGTTGGGCCTGAGTAGGGCCATCCCATCAGTTCTGGGCAACTGAACAGCTAGAATTCAGCAGCGGTGACAGCTACATAGCAGTCAAGATTTACTCCTCCCTCCCACACTGACCGGATAAATGGCAAAAGGAGAATGTATATCTTCTCCCATTTAGGCTTATAGTCACAATAAGTGAAAGAAAGAGAGAGAGAGAGAGAGAGAGAGAGAGAGAGAGAGAGAGAGAGAGAGAGAGAGAGAGAATAGTACTGTTCAAATGGGAAAGAAAACCAGGTTTTGGTTAACCACAGGTTTAATTTGAACCCACAGTGTTAAAAACAACAGTGGAGGAGGGGAGAAACCCATGGCTATCATTACAACAACTAAAATGTATTTCTTTTATCCCTCCTCTTACAACCTCTGAATCATGTGTTATACCCCAGACACATTGCACCTACTTTGGGGGGCCTGCAGCTCTCTGTCTACTGTGTGGTTCTTACCTCTGCTTCTGTCTGGGCTGCCTGTCTCCTCTGCCCAGACTCCTTACACCTGCTTTGTCTAGGAATTGAAGACCATAATCTTTAATCCCAATCTACTTTCTTCCTAAGATCATCTGGTTCCCCAGAGCTCTCCTAGCCAGGTGAGGTGTGTGGTTCTCTGTCTGACTCCTGTCTGTAAGCTCCTGGCAGCAGCCACTGCCCTGTCCATCTGTCCTCTAACTCACTGGTGTCTGTGCTATGGTCAGCACATACCCAGTTTGAGTGGTCTGATGGGCTGCTAGGAGCTGTTCAGAAAACACTGTGGCTGGAAAACAAGTAGAATGTACTAAGACCAAGGTCTACATCAGTCATCCAACCGGCTTCTTTAAAAAGGGGTCAGTGCCTAGCTATTCAGAGGTTTGCTATATGTTGTCAGGGCTGCTTTACTGAACACAACAGAGAATTGGATTGTATCAGCTAGGGCTCTTTTCAGCTCTGAGAGTCTCCAGTGAGCACTTAGTAGACACTTGCCGGGTGTACTTTACCAAAAGGTAACAATCTATATCCTGGACCACAAGATCTGAGCTGCAGAGAAGGTCTTGAGCTCAGCCCTCAATACTCAGGGTGAATTAGCCACATTCCTATCCAGGCCTTTCCAAGAGGACTGACTTAAAAGCACCATGTCTGTGCTGGGGACAAGGCTATTTCCAAATATTTTGGTTCCCTGCCCTTCATATGATAAAATGAGCACAGTATGACATTTCCTTTCTTGCTTGGTCTGGTTGTTATGCTTACTCAACACTGTCACTTTGCTTCTTTGTTACTCTACAAGGTGTAGACTCTGTCTCAGTCCACCATGTGGTCCACACTGGACTAGTGCGGCCTCAATCCACCGTGTGGTCCACACTGGGCTAGTGAAGCCTCGGTCCACCGTGTGGTCCACACTGGGCTAGTGCGGCCTCGGTCCACCGTGTGGTCCGAGTGTGTGCCTCCTTTCTAAGCCCTATCACTCTCCAGTTGTCAGCCTTACCTTACCCTTTTGGTTTGGGAATCCTTACATTACAGCCACTAAGACTGTATTCAAGATTCTTGGGCTCTGAAAACTAAACAGTGGCCAGGGCAGTGTGTTTATTTTAGCGGTGACATTTGACCTCTGCAGAGGGAAGGCTCCTGCTAACTTCTTGGTTTTCTGTCATATTCTAAACAGGTACCCTTGCTTTGCCAGGTGTCTGTAGCCTAGAACCAGTGTGTGAGAGCAACTGTTGCTCAGTTCTTTAGGTCACCTAACCTCCTTGTCCACATGGCATTTCTGATGCTGTCCTGCCTTGACACTAGATAGAAATTGAACATTTTGTTGGATGTTGCAAAGAAAACCTCTGTGTGGTGTACTTTGGAGTCAGAACTGGCTGAACACCTAAAATCCTATCCCTGGGTACCTAGGTAAACTCATGTGTCTCCTTCTCAGCATCTCAGCCACTATTTCCTCATCAAATAGGGATAATTAGTGGCTACTTCAAGCTATGTATGAGGGAGGCAACAGTACTTACATACATTGTATTATGTAACACAGGGTTTCTAAAGATCAACTAATAATAATTTCTCTTTCCCTCAAGCACACCTCCCTGCAAAGCAAAGTGATGAATCTCCCAAGCTGTGGGATTTTGGCAGATGCTCACTCACTCTGCATGGTCTTTTTTTGGGGGGGTGGGGGTGGGGGGATGAACTGATCAGTTCATAGAACAGCACTGCTGTGGACAGGTGGAAGTTCTAGCAGCAAGTTCGTGTTGCCTTTGACCTCTGTTTCAGAAGGACAGGGCCAACATCGATCCACCTTGGCCAAGTGTGACACTGTATTTTCTTGCTCTTTCTGCAGTGAACAGAGTATCTGCCAAGCACGGGCCTCTGTGATGGTCTACGATGACACCAGTAAGAAATGGGTACCAATCAAGCCTGGCCAGCAGGGATTCAGCCGAATCAACATCTACCACAACACTGCCAGCAACACCTTCAGAGTTGTTGGGGTCAAGCTACAGGATCAGCAGGTAACTTCTAGAGTCAGCATCATAGCCCTGAGCTGCAAGCTTACCAGTGCATGCTTGGGGAAAAGAGGGCCCAGATACTTCACCATCTGGAGTGAGAGTCATTTCCCATGTCATATGCAAACACTAAGCTACACCTTTCTGCTCCACTGTGTCAGATGAGAATGCCATGACTAATAAGATATAAAGTAAGATAAAATATTCTGTCAGATGAGAATAATAATTGTGAGAAGGCTTTGAAAAGTATAGTTCGTGTGGGCTTGGGAGATGGCTCCGTAGATGAAAGCACACAAGCTGTGCACAACTTAGGAAGACACTTGGCACCAACCTCTGCCTCTACACTTACATGCATATATGCATACATATGTGCATACCAAACACAAGAAGAAATAAAAAAGAAAAATATACTGTATGAGTCTTTCACTTTGATTCTGTACTTGCCTATACATTGAGAACTTTGCTATTGAGATTTGGAGTTACACTCCCAGCCCTAAGATGACTGGAGGATCGTATTGTCTCTCCCTAACATACAACCTGGACAAATCAACTGAAGTAATATGTAGTGCACCTGGGAAATACACCTCCAAGGATAAGCAATGTCTCCTATGCATTCATGTCACGCATAACCAAGGCAGACTAGTCCAAAGTAACGTGCTAAATGCCCCGGTGCTCCCCACCCTGTTACCTTTGGGAGGACTGACCAGGATTCTGAACAGTAAGGCTAGAAGATCTGTGGTTTCATTGTTTACAAAAACAACGGCTGAGATGGCTCAGTAATTAAGGGGTTGTCCTTCCAGAGGACCTGAATTCAGTTCCCAGCATCCACATAGCAACTTACAAGTGTCCAATTCCAGGGCATCCAATACCTCTGGTTTCTTCAGATACCAGGTGCTCACAGACATACATGGTGTTTAGACATACATGCAGGCAAACACCCATACACATAAAGCAACAACAATAATAATGATAATAAAATAACAACACTTTTATAAAACACCTCTTCTTAAATGATGTTTTCTGACAGCTTTGTGGTCAGGCTGGCTAAGAGAATACTAGGTTTCCTGCTGTCTCTGAAGCCCGTGGCAACAAGTTAACAATATAAAGAGAAACTTGGAGTTCTGGTGTACGTATTGCCCATTGGACAGGAGTATGCATTGGCCAGAGTAGCCCTAGTAAGTTTCACAGGCCTTGATCCTGTTAGGCAGAAGAGACACACTTCAGGACTCGGGCTCTGAGGTAGTCTGCCTAACCCTGAACTCCTGTGGCCTTTAGAGGCACTCCTTGCCCTCGGTGACAGTTCCTTTCTAGGCATATCCTTTGCCACGAAGGTACTGTTCCTGAACCATAGTGGGAATCCCTAAGTGGTTGCTTTTCTAAAATCTAGAACTGAGGCTGGCAATCTCATTCTTAGCCCATGCAGGCTAAACAAAGGCTGCATGCATGTTAGGCAGGTATTCTACCACTGAGCACAGCTGTAGCCTCTTGGTCACTCCTGACCCTCCAGTGCTGTGAAATGAATAGATTTCTTTATAAAGTTAGCCTGCTTCTGTGCCTCGTTATAGTAATGAAAACAGACCAACCACAGCATACTGTTGAAGATGCTGTGTGTTTCACGGTGAGCCCATGAGGGAAGCTGGGGTTTAGGTAAGATTCTGAGAAGATTACTCTGTCATTAGATGGAGATCTGTTTGGGTCTCAGAGTCTTTACCAACTTATATTGTTTTTTAGATCCTAGCCAGTAGCATAGGGACCAAGAAGATTGTTCTCTACCATAAGCTTTTTCTTTGTGAAAGACCTTTAGATTGTTTTTACTCAGAAGCCTCAAAACCATGTTAGACAATATTTGGTGTTTCAAAGGCTTTAGAAACAAACAACAACAAAAAAGAAAGTTAGGAAAGGCACTCCCATGTACTCCTACTCTCTCCAAAATAAGACAGCGGTGTGATTATGGGCTCCTGTGTGGAAAGTGCAGCATTGAAAATAAGCTTATCCTTTGAAAGTGCCTAAATCAGTCCTGCTGAATAGTAGGGAATTATCTTTAAAATAAACCTGACTAGAGAAGCTGGTTAGCCGGTATGTATGTCAGATACGACAGGCAACAAGTATTCCAAAGGAGAAAAGAGACCGACCTTTTTAAGAAGAGGCTCCACCAAAAGAGAAGTCACAGCAGCCCTAAATTTGAATGCATCTAATAATGTACTTTCCAAATATATAAAGCAGAAATGGACCAATCTAAAGATTTCAGGAAATAGACTAATGCGAAGCTTGCTTGCAGATTCCGATCCTGCCTCCAAGTAGCATACTGAATAAGCAGACAGAGATGAGTGAGATCAGAGATGATCTTGTTAGCATTATTAACCACCCTGACCTGGTTATGTTGTGGAAACTACAGCCAGCAGCTGTACAGTATTACAGTGTCTTTATTAGGGTTTCTATTGTTGTGAAAAGACACCATGGCCACAGTAACTCTTAATAAGGAAAACATTGAATTGGGGCTGGCTTACAGTTTCAGAGGTTTAATCCATTATCATCATGGTGGCACGTAGGCAGGCATGCTGAATGAGCCAAGAGTTCTACATTTAGATAGGCAGGCAGCAGAAAAAGAGTGACACTGGGCCTGGCTTGAGCTTCTGAAACCTCAAGCCCACCTGTAGTGACACACTTCCTCCAACAAGGAGCTGCGCAGACAGAGCCAGTCCAGGGGAAATGGGAGAACACTGTTAGCTCATTTTGCTGGCAGTGAGCCGAGGCATGTAATCCTCTCTGCAGACTCAGCCAGCCTCTGACTCCAGCTCTCCCATTAGTTTACTGTCTAACTTTGTAAATCGCTTGTTTTCCCTGGCCCCCGACTTCCCAACCGTAAAAAGAATTCCTAAGATCCCTGTGAGTTCTTCACAGTGATTCTGCTGTCTGCACTATTTCTGTACCTGGGATGGATATTCTGTTCCTCTTGATTCCTGTACCCAGAGTCCCCTCTGAGAGCCAGGCATCTCACCTCACAGACGGAAGTCTCACTTCCTCTGAGCATCTCTCCAGGGAGATGGTTTGCTCACCTCCAGCAGATTCCCTTCCAGGCCTCTCACTGCTTTCTCTTCCGCTTGCTCTGACTTTTTTGCACTTGTTGTTTTTTGAGACACTTTCTTTGTGTAAGAGCACTGGCTGTCCTGGACTTGCTTTGTAGACCAGTCTGCCCTCAAACTCAGAGAGATCCCCCTGCCTCTTCCTCCCCAATGCTGGGATTGAAGGGTGTCCCATCATGCCTAGCATTGCTCTGGTTTCTTAATGTCCATCAAAATTATATATGGAAGATTGAACACAGAACTGCTGCTGCATGTTGACTGGGAGAAAATGAAGCAGAGTCTTAGCTCTCAGGTTCTATATATGACTCCAGCCTCTGACCTTAAAGAGCCATTTTAACCTGGCTCACTTGGCAGCCCATCTCATACATACACTTCACAAAAGCTCAAGCCCTTTTCAGTGGCCTAAAAACTAAACCAGTCAACTGTGAGCGTAGGTCTGCTTACCAGTGCACATGTAAATCTGCTCCTACTCGGGAACCTGTATATAGATATTAGCCAAAGGTCCTGCCTGTTGCTGTGTAGCAATTAATTGTGAAATGGTTCATCTCTTCTCCTGACTTAGTGCATGTGTGTCCAATGGGTCATCTTGCTTCAGTCCTTTGTAGTTGGACCCAAGTCCACCTTGTATAGGATAGGGACCTAGGATGCTGCTGTTCTAGATACTGTCCACAATTGCTCTTCTGACTTTTCCTGATCATTAGCACAGCAGTCTGAGCAGTTAAGGAGAACAACAATCCATTACCATAGTCTTCCCACTCCAAGGGCAGGAAGACTCATAGTTGGAAGCAAAGTGGCAGCACCAGCCCTGGGTGTCCTCAGGCTACCATTGACTTCAGGAAGTAACACTCACTAAATAGCCTGAAACCATTCTTTCAGTGTCTAGAAGAGTAAACATCTGGAGGCCAGCAGACCTGCTGCTGAGAGTGTCTGCCTTCTCTTTCCCTGCCTGGCTTGACATTGCATCTGACACAGTATTGTCTGTTAGTTGATTAATAACATAGGCAGTAATGAGGCTGTATGTCTGTGCAATATACTAATTTCTACAAGTCATCCTTGAAACTAGAACTTGTTTTTATGAATTCTCAATACTTTGCTGGGGGCTGTGGGAAGCCAAGACCAAATTGCAGAAGACTGTTACCTTAAGGAGTTTCCTATCTAGGAGCTATAGATAAAGCATAGGTAAGATAGCTGGCTTCGGGAGACCCCTGCAAGGTCAGTAAGGTAGCATTAGATCTTCCGTTTTATTGGAGAAACACAGAAAACTGCATTGATCCCCTAAGTAGCACAGCCGAGAGACAAGGTCTGGACCAGAACTCAGCCAAGGTACCTGGCCCCCAGCTCAGACCTAGTTTAACGAAATAACAAGTTTTGCCACCACTCCATTGTGGTCTGAAATGGTCCAATCACCCTTTCCCTCCTGTGAACCTCCTCCACCCCATCCTTGGCTGAAAGGATGCAGTGTCTTTGCCCCAGGGCAGTTCCCTGCAGCTCACTTACATTTACGGTGTCATTTACCTGTATTTCTCCCTTTTCTCCTCCAGGTTGTGATCAATTATTCAATTGTGAAAGGGCTGAAGTACAATCAGGCAACACCCACCTTCCATCAGTGGAGAGATGCCCGGCAGGTCTATGGCTTGAACTTTGCAAGTAAGGAAGAAGCGACCACATTCTCCAATGCCATGCTCTTCGCCCTAAACATCATGAATTCCCAAGAAGGAGGTAAGCAGAGCTGGGTCTTTCCTGAATGCTGAGACACTCTCTCTTGTTCTGTGTCCCAGCTCTGGCTGGCTGTCATCCTGACATGGCTACTTCACTATTGACATGATATAGATCCTGGTACTTGAGGTTCAGAGTAATGACTGAGAGGGAGTAATGTGCCATTTGTGAAGTGCAGGTGTGTAGTGAAGTGCTCCTGAAGCACTCAGTGAGGTGTGCTTTATGTCGCCCATCCTACTTCCATGTCCCAGAATATACACCTGGCAAGAAACTGGCTGGGAAATAACCAGAGTCCTAAGCTCTCAGTGCTTTAGGATTTAGAGTTCACAGACTAATAACTGGCTGACTTAGTGTCTGCAGTGAGTGCTGGGATAAAAGTGTGTGCCGGGTACTTGGTGAGTACAAAAGGGAACAAGGAGCTGCCTGTCTGGGCCATAAGGGAGACCACAACATCAGTGTCTGGGGCCTGGATCCAGGTGCACAGCAGCCAGGCTAGCTGAAACTGGAAGGGTGGCAGCTTGGACCCAGTAAGGCTTGCTTGGCATGGGGGCTAGCAACAGCAACCGAGCGGAACAGCAAACTGCTCATGGCCTTATTGCAGCAGCTTTGAGGGAAGACAGAGGCCTTCCCATCAAGGAAGCTGGCCTTAGACATTGGCCCTATAGTTGGCAGTCATCTTACTTAACCACGGTGGAACACAGTGGGTGGCCATGGACCAGGCTTGGAGTCACTGTGCTTGGTTTCAGCTCTAGTTTGCTTCATTCCAGCCAAGGAAGCCTTGAGCAACTTGAAGGTTCCCTACCTACAAATACAGGTGTGGAGACTTGCTTTACCTCTAAATGAGCCAGACGTACTGTGTCAAGGTTAGGTTTTCTGGTTTGAAGCCCAGTGATTTTGCAGCTGTGCTTTCATCGGTCAAGGAAAGGTATGTCTTGGTTTGGTGAGCTCTGCCTCTGCCTCTGCTGCAGCCCCTGGCAGGCTTCTCATACCAAGGATCAGAACTCAGATGGGACAGTGAGGCTGGCTCCTGCCATCACTCAGGTCCCTTGCAGGAGAATAAGGAGGGCTTCCTCACTCAGTTTCCCTCTCCAGCAGCAGGGAGTCAGTAGGAAGAGGTGGGGTTCTAACCCAGCTGCACTGCAGGGTTCAGGTTTGGTTTTTTTTGTTTGTTTGTTTGGTTGTTTTTTTTTTTTTTTTTTTTTTTTTATCTCCATTTTTGCTCTAGACTCTGAAAAGGCAGGCTTGGTGTAGATGAAGATTATTCCACAGGGAAGGCATGGAAACAACAGTATTTTTTGTGTATAAGCCACACCTGCTAAGCACACTGCAGCATGCAGCTAGAAAACAGATTTTGAATTTTCTGAGGTAGAACTTAAGTTTGTTTTTAAGAAAAAAGTATGTTTTAAACAGTTCTAGATGTCCTAAATTTTATAACTGTGGCATACATCAAAGGGAAACTAAGCTTGATTCTGTTTGTAACTTTACTGAGAGTTGTTTTCTGTTTTGGAAAAACCCAGTCTCCAATGTTGTAGCTGTGATATTTTAGTCATCCAGACGACTCCCCTGTAACAAGTCTGTCTGTGCAGCCATATTTCCTCAGAGTCTCTGGGCAGGTGTAAGCAGCTCTTGTAGGTGTGTCTGGCTTTTTACATACACGGTGGACACTTATAGATAACTTCTCTGCCTCCCCTTGCAGAACACTTAAGGTACTACCCAGATTTTTCTGATCTATGTAGAACAGTTATATAATCCCTGAATTGCATTTCAGGGTAACAAGAGACATTTCAAAATGTTGGCTATGGAGAAGGGCTTTTAGTTCTGAGGCTGGAAAACTGTTTGGCCTAGGAGCTGTGTGAAATCAGACTCCCTCCTTGTTCCATATCTGTGATTTCATTTTGTCACTCGGCCATCTCACAATGGGGAAAGCCAGGTCTCAGGGGAGGAAGCATGGCAAGCATTTGGTCCCAGCCATTGGTTTGACTTTGTAAGGAAAATGAACAGGGTGAGAAAGAACATTGCTCCTCCATTCATCCCGAGACACAGGTATCAGAAAAGAGCGTAGTAGGAAGAAACAGGCTGCCTTGACTCAAATTTCTGTTTTGAGCATGTTGGCGCGTCTGCAGATGGTTGTAATGGCACTTGTGCTGGTGGTTATGTGACCTGACTGTTGTGTATGCCTTGTGCCAGGGAGATGCCCTTAAGGGTTACCCCCTCTCACCCTGAGCCACTCTGTTCCCACATCCTGCATCCTCTCAAGACTCACCACAGACATCTTGTAATAATGTTATTCCAGGAGAGTAGGGCCAGGATGGTACTTGAAGCAAGGTGCCTAAGTGGTGGGACTTTGCCTCCTTCCCCTAAAGCTTCAGCTGACATTTCCAAAGGCAGATGTCTAAAACTCAGACAGGGTCTACAGAGTTGGAACTGGGGAAGGAGCCTGAGATGTCATGAAGCCACAAGTTTATTATTGGTAGCCAGGGCTTGGGTCGGGTGTTTCCAGGTTGGAGGCCTCTTAGCCAAACAACTGAAAATCACACAGATTTCAAATCACAGATTTGAAAAAAAAAAATTAGAAGATAACTTATCTAGAGCAAAACCAAGGTACATTTTAAAGATCTGAGGAGGTTCCAGGTGGTTAGGTGCATTGTTCAGAGAGGGGATGTGTGCATAGTGCATGCAAGAGTCCACTGTCACATCTGACATTAGGCCACATGAGTGTGAGGGATCACTCGGGCCCAAGTCATGTTCTGAGGCTCCCTCTTATGGGGCTCAGAAAGAAGAAGAAGTGGTTACTAAGGGTTATAGTTTAGGTGGGTTTGTTTTGATTAACAGACTAGGTCACAATCACTTTGTCTACTGTGCATGGCTTTCATTGTGCATCTAATTGTAATGATATGCATACCCAGTATTCACTGGGATAGGAAATATGGGGTTCTCCCTAAACGTTTATAGACAGTTTTGCTTTATACAGTCAAAACCAGTTCAGGGCAGATCAGTTCTTCTGTTCTTCCTACCTTTCTACCTAGAAACATTAGGAATGCACCTGTATAGAAACGTATCCAAATTCAATAATTATGCATGGCAGAGAAACTTGTACTGTTTAGAGAGGAGGTACATGTAGTCTGATATCATGCAGGTGGGAATCTGAGAAGGTTCTGAGGTTTTTAGGTGCATTGTTCAGAGAGGGCCGTGTGCATAGTGCATGCAAGTGAAAGAGCTAGGCTGCCAGGTGCATTATTGTAAGAGAGGTGTGTAGAAATCAAAACCAAATAGGGTCACAGGCTACTGAACTACTCCTTATGTTTATGTGCTTCAACTTTGCATTTTGTAGGTAATAAAAGTAACACCCAGGGTAAGGCCTATACAGAATAGATTAAAGCTAGGTCCACAACCAAGGGTTCTTCCCTATCCCAGGCAATATGGGTCTGAGATGCTGTTTTCTTCCTGGAGTCTGGGGTCAGAGTCGGCTTTGGGAAGCAGGCAGGTACAAGGCATCTTTTCTCTTTTGGTTCTTGCTAATGAAGACCATGTAGGCCTTCCTAGTAGGTATAATGTAGGGCCCACAAACACTTCTGAGAGTCAGACTGCCATATTCAGAGCTTAGGACTCTTCCTTTTGGCATACTAAGAATACTAAGAATACTTTTGCCCCCACAAGCCTGAATCACAGTCCCTACAACAGCAGCGTGAGCTTGAATTCACAGGGGAGCAGCCTCTTATTGCTGACAGCCCCTCTGACCTGGGCAAGACCTGAGCCTCAGTTTCCCATCTAGAATGCAGTACCTACCAGAAGCGAGATCACGAAGGTAAAAATGGTAATGACAAGAGTTTTGAAGACACGTAAGTGCAGAACAGCTTTAGCCTGAAGTTAGGGGTTAGCCACATAGTGTGTCCAAGCCACATAGTGTGTCTGTGGAGGAAGGCGGCTCCTCTCAATGCATGAACTGGCTACCAGAAGTTGCTCTGGATGTTAGACATGGTCTGGAAAGGGGCAGGAGGCAGAGCAAGGGGATGAATGATCAAAGGCAAGGCTGCAGGTTTGGGATTGGATTGGACTGATTTCAAACTGGTTATCTGAAGAGTACCAGGGGCCAGCATTCTGTGTAGGCTTCACTCAGACCTGTGAGTAGGCTTGGCCTATCTCCTCACTGTGGACCTGGGGAAGTCTTAAACCTCAGAGCTTCTTGAAGTCAGCCTCAGTTTTGCTTCTCACAAACCTTATTTTGCTAGAAATTATTGAACTTTTTCTTCGAAGAGATAGAACTCCTAAACTGTTTTTGCATCTCCCTCACTGTGGGGCTGTTGGTATGGCTTCCTCTGAGTGTGCCTTTTGTGCTTGGTGGAGGCCAGGTCACACTTCCTACCCAGGCTTTGTTGCCAGGCTTCTGCCTCATCTCATCTGCCCTGCCCCCTACTGGCCACACTGTAAAAAGTGGCCCTCTGTTTGTCCACCCACCTCACTAAGAGAAGCAGGGTCTCTATAACAGTCTCCGTGCCAACAATACACGTGCCCCCTTAGAAGTTTGCTCCTGCTATGCCTTTCCCACCTCTGACCCACTCTGACCCCCTTCTCCCTCCTCACTTGCCTAACATATTCAGAACCCCCTTAGTTCCACATTCTCCTCAGTGTGCCCCTATCCCGACAGTACCACTTGGCACAGCACAGTTCTAGCACATGGACTCAGTCAGGATTGGAAATTTAAAAACAGTCCCTAGAACCTCAAAAGCCAGCATATCTGTGGTGGGGTACACCCTGACAAGGCTTGGGGAATCCTCCAGATATAGGGGCTATGGCAAGCATGGAGATCATTTACAGCCCCTAGTCCTTACTGCAGTTTTAGCTGCCTTAGACCACGTTTGAGGGAAGGGATGTGTGCTGCCGGAGGCCCGGGAGATCTCTAGCTCATGGTCTCCCACCAGCTCCCTCGTCTTCAGCCCACACATTTACTGTCCCTCTCCTGACTGTAAGGACAAACCCAACAAGTTAGCCTTGACTTCACTTTCCAGATAAGGGCTGAGCATCCATCTGGCCTGGCTGCCAGTGCTTAAGTCGCTGACCTGCATAGCCCTCCACAGTGCACCCTGCCTTTGATTTACTTTATGACTTGGCCCAGTGCTCTCTCCTGCTGGTGATGTGTCTTTTGTATCATTCTGACTATGGGTTTATCCCAGATAATCAGAGAACCTGGGTCCTTCCCTAGCTGTGAATACGTTGCCAGTGTCCCATTGACCAGAACTGTTCGTTGGCTGAGTTAGGCTATGAGCTTCTCTGGAGGAAGAGCCTTGCCCTCCATATCTGTATTTATCTACACCCTAAGATACTGACAAGCGAGTGTCTGTGGTGCATGCCTGAGTGAGAAAGTGAGCAAGAGCAGGCTCGCCATGTGGTCCTGCATTATACTGTGCACCTTGCAAACACGCCCCTCACTTCCTGCCTCGGTACCCTCTTCTGAAGACCACGATGAAGCTCCTGAACTGCCAGCACCATTTGCCACCTGTGAAAATGGGCTCAAGGTGAGGGGTGCTATCTGTGATTGAGGGACATGGTCAATGGAATTGTCTCACACAGAAATCGCACCCGTCACCTTGGCCTACTGAGCGCCACCCCGAACCCAGCAGCAGCACGATGAAGGACCTGTGAGTGTGGCCATGATGTGTATGAACTGCAAATGGAGCTTTGGATGCGGGTCTGGACAGGGCGTGGGTTTCTATGACAACCACAGCCAGCAGAGTAACAATCTGTGGGAGATAAGAAAGTAATTCGGTCCAACATGACTGGTGTTAGTTCAGGCTTCAGTAGTCTGACCCCAAGTAATTCAGTTCAGTTACATTTAAGCACAGCACAATTTGGTGTAACTTTCCTGGTAAGTTAACTCAGTTGTGTATATACAACAAAGCTTAAGATGTGACTACATCGAAACTCTTTGTAAAGTACGTGACATCTTCCATAAAGATGGGTTCTTCAGGTTGACAAGCTCACAGTAAGGGTCTGGGGGAGATCCTGTGTGGTCTCAGCCACATGACAAGCTCACAGTAAAGGATCTGGGGTGGCGGGGGGGGGGGGTATCCTCTGTGGTCTCAGCCACATAGATAGCACAAAGGTCACCAGGCTGTTAAACACATGTGCTCCCAGCCTTCCGGACAGATAGCAGGTTATGTGTCCCTTTGAAGGACAGCCCTGTGTGTTTAGCATTGCTGGTTCCCCTAGTGCTTATCTGTGAGCACAAAGACCTTCATACTTCTCATAAGAAAGATCTGTTCTCCAGCTCTTTTGCAGACTTGTTTCTCCATCTGTGAAATGGGTTATCACACCTACCTCACAGGGGTGTTGTGAGGGCTACATGAGACATTGTACAATTTCTTTGTCACCTAAAAATCACTCCAGCAGCTTGAAATGCCTCTCCTCACAAAGCAGGAGTCCTTGTCACCCACTCATGTGACAGTGCTGACAGTGCGCTAGGGGACATAGGATAGGAGGACATGGTCTCCACAGGGCGTTTACATGAAGGTTTGAGGAAAGGCTGTGCTCAACTTTAGGGTGCCCTTCATAGGGACGCTTGCTCTCAGAGAATCACCTTCAAAGTAGTGCTGGCTCATCTGCAGTTTGTATCACAGGAGAGAAAAGCTGCCCTCTCCTCCAGCACCAAGGTCACTTCCTCAACGCTGATGGCAACATGCCTACTGGAGCTTCAGGCTTCCTGAAACACCATAGACCCAATGATAGTGTGAGACAGATCCAGAGCATATCCACTGGAAACAATCCTGTCCTTCTGGTACTCAGAGAACAGCCAGGCAAGGTGAGCTACCTATAGTCAACACAGCCAGCTAACAGGAGGGACACAGACTGGGAGCAGGAGACCCTTCTGTGCCCCAGCTACCTGCATCTGTTCCACACTGTGATATATTTAGCAAACATGGACCCAAAGCATCCATTTCCGCATGCCTCAATGTCAAGTCTTACTTTCCTTATCTTTAAAGTGGATACAATGGCTGCTGAGATGGCTTAGTTGGTGGATGTGCTTGCTGCTAAGTCTGACAACCATAGCTCAGTCCCCAGGAACCACAATGGTGGAAGGAAAGAACCAGCTCCTGAAAGCTGTGCTCTGGCTTCCATCCATGCACATAAAGTAGACCAGAGTGTGGCTTGTAAGGAACGAAGCACCATGCATACACCGTCTATGTTGCTCCTGGGGCTCCCGGCCCCTTTAACACTCACATTGGTGGTGTGACACCTCTGGGACTGTAATAAGCTCCTTACAGAAAGACAAGAGCCTCCCTTTCCACATTGCCATTGTGCATCTCCTCCCTGTGTCTTAATGGCATCTCCTGATTAACCTCTAGAGAGGTTAAGAGCTACTGCCTCTACTTTAAAAACAAGGAGACGAAGGCTCACAGCATTTCGTAATTTGCTGAATACCACACAATGACAAAGACTTGAGTGTGCAGTCCAGACCTCTGCCCATCACACTGCCTCCCAAAGGACTCTGCTTGTCTGGTAGCTGGCAGACTATGTAATAACTCACCTTCATCAGGACTGTTTATGAACACTTCACTTGGCCAGTCTTTGTGGGCAGAGAATGGAAGTGGAGAATTCATTTATGTCTGTTTTCTTTCTCTCATAGCATGTATAATTCTTTCCTACAGAGTAACTCCAAACCTGGTGCGCTAATGCACACCTGTAGACGTAGCACTTGGGAGACAGAGCAGGAGGATTGCTTTAAGTGTAACACCAGCCCAGACTACATAATGAATTCTTGTCCTCAAAAAACAAAAACCACAACAATAATAATTTTTAAAGTAGCTTCTTGCCAGCTTCAACCCCTGGGTGTAAAGAGCTGACTCCAGTCTTGTAGTTAAATGGCCATCCTGAAGTTGAGATGTACAGCCTTCACTGTCTAGAGTAGACACGCCAGGCGACCATGAGGCCCTGTTCCCACCTTACTTGTCTGCCACCTGCGGTCATTGGTCTGTCCATTCATTCAAAACAACTGGGATTTTATAACACCCACCCAGTCAATTTGCCTCCCTCTATGTTTAGCCTACTTGAGTTTCTTCCACATAGCAAGCAGATCTTTGCAGATTTCAGTACAATCTTGTCACATCTTACTCAGAGCTTTGAGGGCCATCAGTCTCAACTCAGAATGGAGTCCAAACCCTTACAGGGCTTGCCTGTCCAGGTCCTGGCTGCCTTTCTGAATTTTCTTTCTACACTCACCTTGCTCAGGTTTTAGATGCACCGGCCTCCTACCATTTCCCAAAAATACAAGGGCTTAACCTAGAACCTGCACAGAGTGTGTCATTAAGGTCCCAGTTCCTATGCTCACTTCAGTGGTAACTGCCTACACATCACCCAGTCAGAATTAGCCTGTTACAACAAGTGTGAATGAGTTATATAGTCTGGCTAGCCTGTATAAAAGACACGGAATCTGGTGTTTTATTACAAGCTGTAAGCCTAGATGGGCAGACTGTATGCTAGTCCCTTCTACAGCTAATCCATAAGCCCCTTGTTACTGGCCGGCTGAGTCTTGCCCAAGCTGCCTTGTTCTATCAGTCCATCCTCAGAGTGCATTTCTTAGCCACATGCTCCTGGTCCGTCCCATCCAATGGAGACCTCTTCCCCTGCTCCCTCTTGAGACTCTTCACTCAACTCTCATGTCCCGCCTTTCTCTCCTGCCCAGTTACAGGCGTTAGCCTGTTATTAACCAATAGCTTTAAATTAGGGAGCAAGGTTTATACAACAAAGGCCAGGGTATGTGAGAATTTCTTCATCTGGAGGTAACCAGATCTTGGGGTTCAGAATGTAGCATTTGTTTACATAGCAGCAGACCAATCCCCAGCAGTCACATTAGCACCGTCCTCTCATTCTGCTGTATTTTTCTTATCTGTGTTATGTCTTATTGCCCTGTATTATGTCTTATTGCCTACCTTGTCTCTTAAGGATAAGCTGGGCAGCAGCAGTTTGTGTCCGTGCTGTCCCTAGCATCTAGCCAGGGTCATTGTGTGAATCCAATGAGTAGCATCAGAAAGGGATGTTACTACCTTCTAGTGTGGGATTTGTAGTCCATAGCAAGATGAATTAGAAATGGTCCCACACACATTAAGCTCACAGCCAGGTTAAGAAAAGAGACTGTGGATCTGTGTCGTCAGGTGCTGTGATGGAATAGAGTCTTATGGCCCCCAGGCAAAGGCCCAGAATGCCGGCAAAGGAACCGGAGCAGGCTCCTTGGATAGGTGGCCATGTGTAAGTTTTTCTGCCACTATGATAAAGTATTTAAGGAGCCTAAAGAAAGAATATTTGGCTCAGCTTAGTTTCAGAAGTTTCAGTTCTATAATAAGGCAAATTGTGGTAGAAGGGCATTGAGGAGAGTATATTCACCTCATGGAGGCCAGGGATCATGAAAATGGTAGGGCAGAGTTTCAGAGACAAGAGGTACTCCGCAAAGCCACACCACTGACACATCCTCAAACTAGGCCCACATCCCAATAGCCTGCTGCTCTGACCTTGTCCTTTACCTGCTACCTCTCAATAGCACTGCCATACCTTTAACACATGAACTTTTGGGGACACTTTGTACCTACATCTTAACACCACGCCTGCTGTGGGTCTTAAGGACTCATAGATGTTTGCCAGTTAGAAGAGGATGGAGAGATAGCTCAGTGGTTAAGAGCACTGGCTGCTCAAACCTGGGTTTGATTCCCAGCATCCACATGGGAGTTCACAGTATAGATCCAGATCCCTTTCTGACTTTCCTGGCACTTGGTGCACAGACATGAATGCAAGCTAACACTCATAATGCATAAAATAAAAAATAAAACTTTGTAAAAACTCCATACATACTTTTGCAGTGTGTGGTAATGCACACCAGCAATCTTACCTCTTGGCTCAGGAGCTCAGGACTCGGGAGACCAAAGCAAGGAGATCATGAATTCAAGGCCAACCCCAGCTACAAGGCAAGACCCTGTCTTTAAAAATAAAGTTACAAGTACCTGGCATCTTTGCTCGCTGCTTCAGGGAAGCATGGAGGGAACAGGTATCCAAATGAAGAGCAATCCCAGGGAGTCCATATGTTCTCTCCCATAGAGAAGGGAGGAGGGAGTCCTGGGGTTAGCTGCCTGGTCCAAGCAACAAAACACCAGGACCAAAAAGAAAGTTGAGAATGAAAGGGTTTATCTGGCTTACCCTTCCACATCACTGCGCATCATTGGAGGAAGTTGGGACAGGAACTCAGACAGGGCAGGAACCTGAAGGCAGGAACTGATGCAGAGGCCATGGAGGGATGCTGCTTACTGGCTTCCTTCCCATGACTTGCTCATCCTGTTCTTATAGATCCCAGGACCACCAACCCAGGCATGGCATCACCTACAGTGAGCTGGGCCCTCCCCCCATCAATCACTAAGTAAGAAAATGCCTTTCAGCAGGATCTTACGGAAGCATTTTCTCAGTTGAGGTTCCTTCCTTTCACATAACTCTAGCTTGTGTCAAGTTGAAATAAGGCTAGCCAGCACGACCAACCCTCTCAACTTGACACACAAACACATCTCTATTAAGCCACAGCTCTTCCTTTTTTATCCATCCCTAAGATCTCACATTAAAATCATAAATACCTTTAAAAGTCCCACAGGCTTTATTTTATTCAAACACATTAAAATTCCAGTCTAAAATATCCAATGTAATGTTTAAAGTCTTTCAGCTATGGGTTCCTATAAAAATCAAAATTAAATTAAATACCTTCAAGAGAGAAGAACCAGTGCAGCATGAACCACACAAAACCAAACTCCAACAGTGTAAGTAAGCCAGGGTCCAATTATCTTGGATTCACATACAATCTTCTGGGCTCTTCCAAAAAGATTGAGGCAGTCTCCAGCTCTGCCCTATACAG
Organism: Arvicanthis niloticus; assembly: GCF_011762505.2. Classification (NCBI taxonomy): domain Eukaryota; kingdom Metazoa; phylum Chordata; class Mammalia; order Rodentia; family Muridae; genus Arvicanthis; species Arvicanthis niloticus. The sequence goes on along the minus strand of NC_133430.1, from coordinate 10,323,723 downwards.
CACACAGTTTGTCTACTGGGCTCTGGCTGCCTCCACTCCACTGCTGCTGCTGTTCTTGGTGGTCATCCCATGGTTCTGGCTTCTCCCCAGTCCCCAAAAGACCCCAGGACCCTAGGGTCTTCTGCTACAGCTGGGCTATACCTTCACCTCTCATAGGCTCTCTCCAGGGTGCCAAGCTCAACTGTTTTGTATGAGCCCTACACTCCTGGACCTTTAACTGCCACTGAGACTGCACCTTCACCAATAGCCTCTCCTGGCCTCTGACTCTGGAAAACCTCAGTTGCTCTCCGTGACCTCTTCATGCTCTCAAAGCCAGTACCACATGCTTGACTCTTATACCACCAAGTGTGGCTGCCTCTAGAACACAGCTTATGTGCTGACTTTCAGGAAACACTTCCCAGAAGATTTAACTCTCCTTAACAATGCTGGTCTCTTCTTAAACACCACCAAGTTCTCAGCTCCATCCAACCAGCACTGAGTATCCCACCAATGCAAAGGTTTCATTTTAGTAGTTCTGGTATCTTGTTCATCACAGCTGACTCTTCAGCCCCAGCTGAATCTTAAATCAAAATAGCAAGTGAGTCTGATAGAATTTGTATACTTCCTTCTGAAACTTCACAAGTCAGACCCCCATCCTCCACACTGCTTTCAACATTTGGTGGTTTTCCAGTTCTTTCACCGTCCTCTCAAAAACACTGATAGAATCTGTCACAGCAATACCCCCAAATCCTGGAACCATTTTGTCTTAGTCAGGGTTTCCGTTGTTGCGAAACACCATGACCAAAACACAAGTTGGGATGGAAAGGGTTTATTTGGCTTATACTCACCACTGTTTTATCAATGAAGGAAGTCAGGACAGGAACTCAAAAAGGAACCTGGCCATGGAGGGGTTCTGCTTACTAGCTTGCTTTCCATGGCTTGCTCAGCCTGCTTTCTTATAGAACCCGGGGTCATTGGGGCAAGGATGGCACCACCCACAATGGGCTGGGCCCTTCCCCATTAATCAATAATTAAGAAAATGCCTTACAGTTGTACCTTATGGAGCCATTTTCTCAGCTGAGGTTCTCTCCTTTCAGATAATTCTAGCTTTTGTCAAGTGGAAATAAGACTAGCACAATCGCTGATGAGAAGAGACAGTGAGAAGCTAGGTCAGGAATTATAGAAGCCCCCGGATTCCAAACAGGGTATTTCCCATGAGAACCACTGGGGAATCTCTATAGGTCCCTGTCCAAGGAATGGTGAGGAAGGACTGTACCTTCTGATCTTCAACCTGTGGACACAGGCCTGAGAAGATTTCCCAACAGCCCCCCAAATGAAAGCACACAAGACTTAGATCTAGAAAAGCCAGAGTGTTGAGTATTTAAGAGAGAGGACAGAAGCCAAAAGCAGGAGAAACCACAGTCCGTGTGAGGAAATCAACATGTCTTATAAACAGTGCTAACTTCAGTATCCTATACAGAGTGATAAAACACCCTGGCCAGAGCGACCTGCAGAAGAGGGTTTGTTTGGCTTACAGAGTTACAGACCATCCCTTCAGGGACAACAAAGCCAGAACTCAAGCACTAGTCAGCCATACCCAAGAGTGAAGAGAATAAATGCATCCTTGTTTGCTCTGACCAGCTTTCTCCTCTTCTGGACGCCTGCGGGACTCTCCTGGAGGGTTCTAGGTTGTGTCAAGTTGATAGTTAAAACTACCATGCACAACCCCCGTGGAGCAGGAGCGGCTATGGGGCAGGGGGAAGGGATGTCCAGCATCTCAGGGCCTGTTACTGTTCCCATGGACCTGGTGTCACTGTCTTGCCTGTCTTGTGGCCATAGTTGCCAACAAGTTGTCTTCTGTAGCCATCACAGCCAGCTGTGCTCTGGAAGGCACTGTTCATGTCACACCCTGAAGAAACAACTATAGCAGTTGCAGAGCCAGACGTTGTGAACCAGGGCACAACAGGAGCAGGAACTGCCTGCCACACAGAATACATTGTCACTGTACCCACTGGTATGATAGCACTAAGGCATGGCAGAGTGCAGTGAGTGGCACTGCCTGGGGACAGCAGGAGTGGCAGTGCAGTCTGAGATGGATGCTTACTGGCAGGCTGAGGAGGCGGTCCTACACACCTTGGAGCTGGTAAGGCTGGGAAAGAATTTAGGAATAGAAGGAGCAAGTGAAGAGAAAAGCCAAATGTCATGGCGACAAGGGACCACAGGCCTAAGGAGAGCTGGGCAAGAGACAGTGGCAAAAGTGCCCAGTGCTCAGGAATTCATCTGCCTGCTCACCTGTCCCCTCTTCCTGCACTCATCCCTGCTTCCATCAGAGTAAGAAGAGAGCTAGGCTGGGAGGTCCCTTTGGACAAACACCCGGTAGCTCTGCTGCTGCAAGGGGTCTGCACAGTCCCTCGGGGCCCATGCAGCATGCTGGAATCAGGTAGCCAGGAGGGTTCTGATAGGTTAGCTGGGAAGCTTCATTAAAGATTGACAAAGTGAAGCCCACTTGCCCACAGGACAGCATATCAGTTACCACTGCACCAGCCAGGCGGCTGAGGAAGAGGAGGTAAGTGGCCAGGATGCGCAAGGCACCTTGCAGACTGTGCGGAGGAGCTCTGCCGGTAATGGTCAGCAGGGAGTGGACCTTTCACTGCTTCTGCTTCTGCCACTGTGACTGCACCGTGCTTTGCAGAGTGACCTGTAGGTGATGGAGCTCTCTCCTTCCTTCCTGCTCCTCCTGGGACTCCTCTCTCCCAACTGCTGGGGCTGGGGTAGGAGGGCTGAGTGCTGCATCCTGGGGAGAGCATCCCCCCCTGTGTCTAGGGTCCTTACAAAATTGACAGGACAAGCTGGCATCGGGAGGCCTGGACTCTCCTGCTCTAGTTGCACTGCCCAGTGAGGCCTGATCACTCCAGACAAGATGTCCTCCCTTCCCAAGTTGAGTCTAAGTTTCCTTAGCTATAAAGGAAAAGTAATACATCCTATTGGAGAATTAAGCAAATTAATCCCCCAAAGTGATATGAAAATGCTTTGTAAGCCACAAAAATATAGTAGATGGTTACTATAATTCTGTTTGAGGTTCATTTTAAGATTAATTTTGTATTCTTTATGAATTTTTAGGAAAGAGGAGTGAAATAGTATTAGAAGAACTGCTTGCCTAAGGAGATCACCTGAGCAAGCCAAGCCTGTGGGTGGGGTGCTCTGACCTGTGAACCAAAGGCCGGATTCTGGCTGTGTGTTGACTCTGATGTGGATATAACCTTGAGCAGACTGCTGACCTATTCCCTGGGTCTCAGGATCCTTCCATGTAAGGAAAGGGTAGGGGACCAGAGAGGAGTACTCACTGGCACCAGGTCTTTAGCTGTCATCTGTCACAGTCAGAAGAAGTCCTCTCCTCTGCATGTTATTTCTAAAACTCAATGACATAGGCTGGTCAGCGCTTTTCTCTGTGCGGCCTGGGCTTCTTTCTTCTTGGAAGCAGTCTCCCTGTCTATAAGAGAGACCCTCCATGTAATAGGGCTGTCGCAGCCTGTGCTCTTGGACCAGATAGTATCTGTTGGTGTAGTTACTGAGTTGTAACTGCCCAGTCATTGCCACGGCTCAGGAATGAGGGAATGTTGCTGGAGGACCAGGGGTAGGAGACCAGCCAGCAAAGATGTGATCTGAGCACAGCAGCCAGTGGCCATTAGCCATCAGGAACCTAAATTGCTGTGCCAGAGACTAGGCAGAGCTCTGTGAGTTACAGACCAGATCTATATTGCAAGTTCCAGGCCAGCTAGAGTTACACTGTGAGACCCTGTCTCAAAATACAAATGTGGAAGGTGGGGACAGTCAAGCATTTGTCCATTGGTGAGCCTGACACGGGAGCTGCCTTTGCTTTGTAAGTATGGATGTGGAGGTGTCTGCGTACCAGGGCTGAGGGTAGTATGAGTATGCTAGAAGGGTCATGGGTTGGGGGACATCGTCCTGGGAGCCAGTTCCAGTCCTCCTACCTATTCCTACATGGCTTGGACCAGGTAATTCTCTAGTGGCCAGACCCAGGGTCACAGACTCCCTTCTTACATAGACACTTGTCTGTGTAGCAGCTGGAAGAGCACCCATACAGACGGAAGGGCCTAGTCTCTAGCCAGAAGGGAAAGAGGAAACACAAGCAGCTAGAAAGATGGTAGCAAGGGAGGCAGAGAGCAACTCAAGAGGGCTTGGGCTGCTGCCCAGCTCAGAGCAGGCAGCTGTCGTTCGCTGGCCAGAAATTACATCAGACCTCACTGAGCGGGTGCGGGTTCTTTGTCTCTGGCACTCCTGGGATCTCAGGTTCCATCTTTTCAGAAGCCCAGGAGATACCTTTCCTAACGAGGCGAGCCGGAAACTTAGCCTTGGCTCTGTCCCAGAGCAGCTGGGGCTGCTGTCCAGAGTGTCATGGGTGGGTAGGGAGAGAACAGAGCCTTTGTTAGGAGCAGGTGTCAGCCTTGCCTCCTCTGCCTACCTCAGAATATAGTTATACAAGACACCCAGGCAGGGACTGGAGGGACTTTTAACCACTGTTACCTGTCCCAAAGGTGGTACCTGCTACTCATGCATAATTTGATAATTCAAAATAAGGAGAAACGCACACGATCCTAAGATACCCACTGTTAATAATTTGGTATAGTTTGTCCTTTTGAATTGTAGATATTTGGAGGCTGGAGTAGATCTGTTGCTCAATGGCAAAGCACTTGTCCCAGATTTAATCCCCAGAACCACAGGCAGGGCGAGAGGGTTGGAGATGAATGATCCTTCTCTCCATCTTTCCTGTGTACAGGAAACTGAGGCACAAAGAAGGAAGTCTTAGTTACTTAGTGGCAAACCCAGCAAAGACTAATCTAACAAAGACTCAGGAGGCCAAGAGTTCAAGACCAGCTTGAGCTACATAGTGAGACCTTGTCTCAAAAGGTCAAAAATAAATACAGTGAATAAAATCCCCCTGGAGGAGACGTCTGTAAATGTAGGCATCCTACAGTTGTACAGCAGGAATGGGAAGGGGCTGAAAGGTGAGGTGGAGGACTAGTGGGAGGATTGGGAGAGCAGAGCTTGGTCCACTACACAACACCCCTTCTAATCCCATCAGACTCCTAGGCACAGTTCTGACAAGACAGTTTTCAGCCATGAAGAGAAGGATGCCCTGCATAGGATCCAGTACATGGGACTAAAGGCATATACCACCAGCAAGCTTACTCAGTCTTGGAGATGCTGTGAAGGGTGCAGGAGGTTGCTCTTACCTGCCTGTCAACTCCAGTGGATTCTCGGTGTGCTTCTGCCCCACCAGTGCTGAACTCCCTCTCAGAGGGAGTCAGTCTCCTGTCTCCCACCATGTTCCAGCTATTCTCTGCTCCGTCCTCTCCAACCAGCTTCCTCTCTCCTCCCGTCATGCTACTTCCCGTGGTCCCATGGGTGGGGATAGCCCCCTCACTCTCTTCTTGTTTATTTCCTGTCATGGTCACCTTGTGACCTTCAAGGTTAAAGGACATCCTCTGATTTGCCAGGTATTTGGGAAGTGTGAGTGAGTAATGGCACTTGTAGTTGAGGCTAGAAAGCTGACCTTCCCAACATCAAGAAGTCAGTCCTTCCCAAGAACCGTCACAGCTTGAAGCAGATAAATTTGGGTTCCAGTTTCACCCTAGGCTCAGCCTCTATCCTAGCAGGTCTCTCTGTTCTGAGATGAAGGCCTTTGGGAGGTGGTCCCATCTCTTCTCTTCTGCCTCTTGCCTGGCTTGCTGCCAGGGGTAAGGCCCACTGTGGGGCTGGACTTACAGGTGCCAGTTATGCCCTAGAGGGGTTACAGGCCTCTGCATCACTCTTGGCATTACATGGTGCTAGAGGTCAGGTCTTCAGGCTTGTGCAGCAAGTACTTTAGCTTCTGAACCACACCCCGTACAGCCACCCTTGATTCCAGCTCCCAGGGATCCAGTGACCTCTCTGGCCTTCATGAGCACCCATCCTCATGGAACACATACAGAGACCCATACACATAAATAAACATAAAATGAATCTTGTAAAAAAAAAAAATATATATATGCCCATAAGACCAAGCATGGTGGTGCATGCCTTCTGTCCCAGCACTTGGGAGGCAGAGGCAGGCAAATCTCTGAGTTTGAGGCTAACCTGGTCTACAGAGTGAATTCCAGGACAGCCAGGGCTGTTGATCAGAGAAGCCCTGTCTTGAAAAACCAACCAACCAACCAACAAACCAAAATAAAATAAAATAAAATAAAATAAAATAAAGTAAAGTAAAATACCCTTAAGTACTGAGTTGTAGAAGGTAGATTAGGGGGTCAGGGAACAGGGACCATTCTTCTTCTCACCCCTCATGCTGCATGGTCACAGCTCAGCCCAGGAGACAAGAGGTGACACCATGAGTCCACCAGCTTGGCCTGTGGTTACAGCCATAAGGGAAGTTATCTGCAGTAGCTCAGCATAGGACAGATGAGTGTCTCATCAGTCATGGACTGAGCCTTCCTGTTGACATCTACTCCCACTAAAGAAATACTGCCTTGCTGGAGAGGCCTCTGTAAGTGGGCTGTTGTCGGGGGCTTCTCAGGTAACCAGAAACCATTATGGAAAAACAAGCCTCTTCCCTGGCCCTTCTGTCATAATCTGCCATGGCACAGCAGGACAGCAGATAGGAAAGAGGGCCTGACACATACAGGGGCATCTTTTCCTGTTCAGGACAGAGCTCCAGGCTTGGAAGGGACTGGCTCCCGATGGCCTTCCTCAGCTGTCTGTGGCATCAGGTTAGCTGAGGGTGTTGGGAGTCTGGGCCAGCATACAGACTGAGAAGTCCGAGTGTATGACAGTGGAATATTGTGAGCATAGCTACCATCAGAGTGTCTTAACAGGAGAAGAAGCAACAGTAACCACGCCAGGCCAGTGGCTGAGCAGACCTTGCAGCAGCCAGTGTGGGCCAGGCATCCAGGGTCTTAGTCATAAGGTGGAACCAAATAGGAACCCAGCCTCTGGAAAGAGGAACACAGTCTAGACGGGGGCGAGTTCAGTTGTTCAAGCACGAACCTAAGGCCTGAGTATTAGTTACCTGTCTGCTGCTGTAAGAAAACACTATAGGCAGAAGAAGCTTACCTACGTTGGCTCCCAGTTCCAGAGCCATAGAGTGTGTCATGGTGGGGAGGAGTGGCAGCAGGAGGAGAGCACACTGGAAGCAGCACAAGGCTGTGACCTCCCAAAGCCCGCCCCAGTGACATGCTTCCTGCAGCACCTCTAACTGGTGACCAGGTGTTCACATAGCCAATGCTATGGAGAAAACGTCTCATTTAAACCACCTCAGCCTTGGCCGGGTTAAGAGCAGAGTCCCAGAATGTAGGGCTGAGGCATTGTGAAACCTGCCTTCACCAGAGTGAGTGAGGCGGGGGTCAGGCAACTCCTTTCTACTGTGCAGACACAAGTCTCACCTGAGTGCTCCATCAGGGGACAGGCCAGCCTGTGGCTCTTCAGGTGACACAAGTCTCACCTGAGTGCACCATCGGGGGACAGGCCAGCCTGTGGTTCTTCAGGTGGGATGTGAGTCCACCATCTCATTCTTTAAGCCAGTCTGACTGATGTCATGCTGAGCCTGAACTTGAGAATGAGAGACATTTGGCAGGTTTTGTCTTGCTCGGCTTCTTGCACAGCCTTTGAGCAAGTCACCTAACTTCCTGGGCCTGGCTTCTTTAGTGGTCCCTCATGGACACTCTCCTAGCTGTGTGAGAATTACAGCTGAAATACAGATTAAGTAAATGTAGTCTGGGAATTGCTCTGATCAGGTTCCCATAGGAAATAACATTTTCTGCACACAAGAAGAGGAAGACCACTAAGACCCTGGGCTTCTGGGAAGTAGGAGGCTGAAGAGACTGCCTGCTGTCTGAGGTGTAGATTCACACTCCCTTCACCCAGAGGTGGAAACAAAACTCTTTGCACAAGCCACTGATTGTAGTACACTCATGAAGGAGCGATGTACACTGGCCCCCAGGAAATAATCAGCTCTTTCTTAGGTTGGAGCTGCAGCCTGGAGTTCTCTTTAAATGTGCCTCAGAGCATGCTGACGCGGGTCCCGCACCAGCCCTCCTGAGGACAGGAGGCTCTGCAGTGGGACTCCTGTCCTTTGAGGTCCAAAGTGGGTATGGCCTAGGAGGTTTCACGGTGGCCCAGAACAAAGAGAGCTGTGCAGCGTTTCACTGCCTCTACCCAAGCTCTAGACTCCCAGTGTGAGTAGCAGGTCCAAGGAGGGGCCACCCCACACTTGTGTAGTTCCTAGGTACAATCTGGCCTTTATATTCACCAGCTGTAGGTATTAGTCCTTCATTTAAAGAACCTGTCAGAGCTCATGAGTCTTCACACTGGTGGTGGGGTTGAGGAGACAGTGACAAGTGAGCAGACACAGCAAGTGCTGTTTAAAGAAAAGCAGAGAGATGTCAACAGAATTTGGATTCCACTGTGCTTCAGAGGGAGGAGCCACAGGAAATGAAGAGAGAAAGGGTGAATGAGAGAGAGAGAGAGAGAGAGAGAGAGAGAGAGAGAGAGATTGCATAGGCACTTTTAAAGGAAGGCTGGGGCATCTCCTGAGGTCAGGAGGAGTGGAATGTGCCATTACAGTTCTTAGTTGGGGCCTTTCTTCCCTCTGCTGACTTTCCACTCTGCATCTCTTCCCTACAGGCCCCTCCACACAGCGTCAGGTGCAGAATGGCCCCTCTCCTGAGGAGATGGACATCCAGAGAAGGTAACCCCATGTCCCATAGATGTCTACCTGAAAGCTTCTCAGTAGAGCCAGGATCACCCTTCAGCTACCCTAGACACACAGAGCTGAGGCCAGCACGTTCAGGTATCCACTGGCATCTGGGGCAACAGAGAACACCTGCACATGCCACTGCAGACTAAGGAGACAGGTCCATGGTCAGCCAACCCATACTTCCCTAAACCCCTCTGAAGCATGCCTAGTAACCCTGCAGTGCCAGGGCACCCTCTGATGGCAGATGAGAATGAGGCATGTCTTGCATTTCTCCTGAGGGCACATCTATTGAAGCCTCCACAGTGGCTCCAAACAGCCAGGTGAACCCATTATCCCACTCACTCCAGTGAGTGAATCTAATTGGCCAGAGAGTCACACAGGTTTCTCTGAGATGCTTCCTGCTCAGTGTGTCCCAGCTTGCCAGTCCTCTTCCATCTGTCTCCATCTCTGTAGGAGGCAGCTCAGGGTGCCGGAAGGTAGCTCAGCCAGTGACATGCTTGCAAGGCACTGATTAGAGCCCCCCACTTTTTTTTTTCTTTCTTTAAAAGTCAGACGTGGCACACCCACTTGAATACCAGAGTTTAGGAAGCAGAGGGAAACCCTGGTGTTCATTGGCCAGCCAGCCTTGCCTACTTGCTAAGTTCTAGATCAATGAGAGACAACCTTTCTCAAGAAAAAAGAAAAAAAAAAAAAGTAATCCTTTTGCCTCCACACACACAGAGCCCAGAGTTGTGGCTCTCAGCAGTACCACAGAACCAGCTTTCAAACGTGGGAGCACAGGCACAGAGAGCTCAAGGTGTCTGCTCTGGTTGCTTTTCAGACAAGTAATGGAGCAGCAGCACCGCCAAGAGTCTCTGGAGAGAAGAATCTCGGCCACAGGTAGGTGAGACTCTCCTTCCTCCGGCTGCCGTCCACATGGCCCCAGAGGCCTGGACTCACACAGAACCCTGTTCAGTGCTTCCTCAAGTTCTGTGTTGCTTGTGGCAGACAGCCTTACCTGCTTTCCAGACACCCTACACATGGGTGTACTACCCCTCAGCTGCTACAGCACTTCCGCTCCGCTGCCCAGGCCCCTGTCAGTCCTGAGCAAGTCTGCTCTAACACCGTGTCCCGTCACCCTGAGACACAGCTCTGGCGTGCAGCCCTCCAGGCATCTTCCCTTCCCATTTCTGCTCCAGCACTAGTTTCTCCTTTCTCTCCCTCCCACACAGCCCATGCCCTTGGCTCACCACTGCTTCCTTCACCTGTCCTGACACTTCCTCTCCTGTCTGCTCCTAGCTCTCTAGGGCAGTCTTCCAAGAACTTCAGGTCTCACAGGCTTCCTGTACCTACTTTACTAGAGCTTGCCTTGCAGCACAAGTCTGTCTGTGTTCACCTCTGTGGTTTGTTGGCTCTCCTTACTAGACCATAAGCACCCTGAGGTGTTTTCCTCAGTGTATGGCACAGTTCCTGATTCACTTGAGGTGCCTGACTAGGTGCATAGTGGAGGCCAGAACTCAGTGGTTCCTTGACCCAAAGTCCTGGCCATCTCTGGGCCCACAGTTCCTTACCTCTTAGAGACCCCAAGTACTAGTCCCAGTTACATCTTGAGACCAACTTCAGTCAGTGTCTAAGGTGGAACCAAGTACTTAAAATGGAAAAGGTTCTTCCAGGAACCACACACACACACACACACACACACACACACACACACACACACACACACACACACACACACACACACACACACACACACAGGAGAAGCATGCGTGCAGCAAAAGGAACTTTGAGCAACACACACATACACACACACACACACACACACACACACTCACACACACACAGGAGAAGCATGTGTGCAGCAAAAGGAACTTTGCTGTGCTCAAGGGGGTGAAGCCAGTATATGCCAGTCTAGCCAGCACCTGATGCTGGGAGATTGGGATCGGGAGGGACCATAATGGGGTGGGTTCTGTAGGGCCTTCCTGAGATAGACAAACTCTTTGGCATCTCATCTCTGAGCAAGCTGCCCTCCATTCTTCTGAAGGACCTGGAATGAAAGCAGTAGAGGGACACCCCTAGGTGCTGGAGACTGACTCCTCCCCTTTGCCTTTCAGGGCCCATTCTCCCCCCTGGGCATCCTTCATCCACAGCCACCCTCTCCTGTAGTGGACCACCACCTCCACCTCCACCCCCAGTCCCACCTCCACCCACAGGGTCTACTCCCCCACCCCCGCCCCCACTGCCAGTTGGAGGAGCCCAGGGGACCAACCATGATGAGAGCTCTACATCAGGACTGGCAGCTGCTCTGGCGGGAGCCAAGCTAAGGAGGGTGCAGCGGGTAAGAGTTCCTGGCAGGGTGGGCAGGCCAGCCACCCTTCACACATCAGGAAAGCATCTCTAACCCTGCCCTCACCTGTGAGACACTGAGCAAAACACTATTCCCCAGGCCCAGCTGGCCAGCTCTCTGCCAGTTCTTAAACAAGTAAACAGGGCCAGCACTTTATCAGCTCCAAGCTGCCTGAATCTGCCTTACTTTTTCCAGGGAATTTGCTTCCTGCTTATTCAGCTCCCCACCCCTGGTGCATATGTATGCTCTTGGAAAGAGCTGCATAGAGTATAAGTCCGGTCATAACGGAGTGCTCTGATCTGATGCATGTCTCTGGCCTGAAAGTTGCTTCCCTCCTCCCATGTGACTAACTGGCGTTGGCAAGGACTCATGCCTGTGGACTTACCATGTCTGTCCCTGAGCCTCCCTAGATTCCTGGTTTCCTGTGGACTTTAGAGTGTTGGACTAGTAGCCCCTCACTCCAGGATCTTTCTTCTCCCACCACCATGTGACACACACTCTTTCTTCACCTCAGCCAGAAGATGCATCTGGAGGCTCCAGTCCTAGTGGGACTTCAAAGTCCGATGCCAACCGGGCAAGCAGTGGGGGAGGTGGAGGAGGCCTCATGGAGGAAATGAACAAGCTGCTGGCTAAGAGGTGGGTACAGTGACCCCTAGAGGCCTTCGAAGGGACTGTCCTCAGCTGAATGTCATTGCTAAGACACATTCAGGGGGCCTAGAACAGCACCCCTGCACTTGAGAGAAAAACAAATACAGCACACTCCCACAGTTTTAGACAGCTCCTTAGAGACTGTGGAGGCAGGTGTCCATCAGCCTCATCACAGGATGGGGCAGGAATCAAAGATAAGATGAACTGCACAAAGAGATGGGAGAAGATAGGTCATCTGTTAGGGTTAGCTCTGGGCATATTTCATCTTCATCCTGACAGGTATAGTTCTAGCCTGTATAGGACATTACCCTGTCACTTTTTTTAAAACATTTATTTATTATGTATACAGGGTTCTGTCTGCATGTATTCCCACAGGCCAGAAAAGGGTACCAGATCTCATTACAGACGGTTGTGAGCTACCATGTTGTAATTGGGAATTGAACTCAGGACCTCTGGAAGTGCAGCCCGTGCTCTTAACCTCTGAGCCATCTCTCCAACCCCACTCTGTCACTCTTAAATGTGACCTAGCACCAGGAATGCTGACTTGGTCCTAAGGCTGTGGCTGACCTGGAGACCCGGAGAGCACAGGGACAGGCCTGGTATCCCAGCAGTCTGCACCTGAGAACAGAGAAAGCCACAGCAGAGGCCTGCTCCCTGGTGCTCCAGTAGTGCCATGAGTAGGAGTTCCTGGCAGGGTAGGCAGGCCAGGTACCCTTCACTTCAGCAAACCACCTCTCACCCTGCCCTCACTGAGCAGAGGGCTCTCCCCATGACTAGGTTGGTAGACCTGTCCTGAGATGAAGAGATGGCTGTGTGAGCCCTGCCACTTGCTTTCTCAGTCCCTTCCACCTTTGAGGCTCGTGAGCCTCAGTGAGGACTGTAGGCCTGGTCCTGCCACACTGGTCCTAAAATAGCTTCTTGACTCCAAAAGGAAGGCTCTGTGAACATGGAGAGAGGAGACGGGGCCAGAAGTGCAGGCAGCCAGGGTGCTGCTTCATGGTGGCCAGAACCTGGCCTGTCTGTAGGAAATATTCGCCTCCCCAGGCCTCCTGGATAGTCTAGGCATATAGAAGTTGCCAAGGCAGGAGCCAGACATGTAAGCAGCCTTCACAGAACCATATGTCAAGGCCTGCAGGAGGAAGCGATGGGCTTCACAGAGGAGGCTCCACCTCTCCTCAGCTTAAAGAAGTGCGGTTCTCTGGGCTGAGGTTAGCAGATGGATTCAACCATCTGCACAAGCTGAGAAGCCAGCACATGTAGAAGACTGTAGGAGGTTGGCTGGAGAGGAGGCTGTAAGAGTACCTCACTGCCCAGTTGGATCTCAGAACACTCAGAGGTGAATGGGCCTTCAGATAACAAGAGAAAAGATTTTTAAAAAGAAAATGTTTGCACCTTCCCGGAACCTATGACCAGTAAGCTTAACAGATTGGCTTAGATGATGTAGCCCAAACTGAGAGGGATTACACTTTCTCTCTAAAAACAGGAAAAGGTTAGAGTTGCCAGGAGCCAAGCAGTCGCCAGGTGCTGGGGGTTGGGGTGGGGGTCGGAGGTGGGGTCCAGGCACTGCAACAGCAAATGCGCTTTGCACAGTCTGCAAGGATCAACCAATGGAGAAGTCACAGGGGCGAGCGCTTACTGAGAGCTGCTCTCTGGACAGCTTGTCACAGGCATTTATTTGCCTCTGAATCTTACCAGTGTAGACTGGAGTGGCTTGGTCTGTAGTTGTCTGTTTGTCAGATTTTACAGTGTTGGGATAGAACTCATGCCCTCTCACATGTTAGGCAAATGACTACCACTGAGGCACACTCTACACAAAGCATCCCTCTGTTTTTAAGAGATGAAACATGGCTTCTGGGCATCAGTGGGCATCATGGGGTAAAGAGACTGGGCAGACCAGTGAAGAGACCTTTGTCGTCCAAGAAGAGGTGATGACGGCTGCCATGGAGTAGGTGACAGTTAAGATAGGTCTGAGTGGGAAGAAATACAGAGATAGAATTAATGAGGCTTACTGGTCCTGGTCTGTGGGAGGAATAACTTAGGAAAGGACACCTTCGACGGGTCAGGGAGAACTGAGACGGGTGTAGTCAGTGATTGATTGATCGATCATTCAGCAGACTTTTCTCTGAGGAAACAAAGCTTGATTTACTGGGGCCAGTGAGAAACACATACATGTTCTCACACATACATACATACATATACATGTTCACACACTCACATATATACACAAACACACACATAAACATACAGGCTCCCACACTCACACAGACACACACACACAGACACTCCACACAAACACACATATATACATGCTTACACACTCACACACACACACACACACACACACACTGACACACACACACACTGACACACACACACACTGACACACACACACACACTCACACACACACACTGACACACACACACACTGACACACACACACACACTCACACACACATACACACTCACACACACTCACACACACACACACACACTCACACACACACACTAGGTAGATGGAACAAAGCTCCAACAACTATTTTTTCTGGTTTTTTCTTCCACAATTTATATCCCAATGAAATCTTTCAAGGGTACAAAACCCCAATGTGATGAAGTTCTGTTTTTCATTAAATGATCAATTACACTGAGTAGACATAAAAAGGCATGTTCCTCAGTACCCTCACGTGAAGAAACTTTACTTAGTACAAGTTAAACAGGTTTGAAAAACAAAACAAGTTATTCCCAAGAACCTACATTTATAACTAAGCAACTTGTTATAGATTATCAAAATATAAACAAGCAAAATCATTTTCTCAGCCAGTTTCTCTTACTGGCTGCAATTTGCAGTTACAAAGAAATAATTAGTATTTATCTTAAAAAGTAATCATAAACTCTTAAGAGAATCATAAATCTAAACTTTTATATAAAAACAATCAGTCATTTTTACTTAAATCCTCAGGGTGCATCTACTCAGGAACGACTTTTTTATTAAGTCATATCAAGAAGCTAAGGGCAAACATGAGTACAAGAAATTAGTCATCCCCTTGCTCACTAAGCCAGCTTTAGGAAGGAAGAGGCACATGGCTAGTACCAGTCAGGCTGCCGTTGGTTCTTATTCCCTGACCTCCAAAAACACCCTAACTCAGGCTGCAGAGGTGGCTCAGTGGTTAAGAGCACTGACTGCTCTGCCAGAGGTCCTGAGTTCATTTCCCAGCAACCACATGGTGGCCACAACCATCTGTAATGGGATCTGCTGCCCTCTTCTGGTGGTGTGGCTGAAGACAGCTACAGTGTACTCATATACATAAATAAAGAAATCTTAAAAAAAAAAAAAAATTTCCTAGCTCAGCTATTGTGTTCCTTTCTGACCTTCAGATCATCCCCCCAAGGCCACTAACAATCTCCATCTCTAAATCCCTTCTAAGGGTGGTGGTTGAGTCCCTAATCTGCTCCAGTAGCAAAGCTTGAAAAGGCTCAATCACTGTTACTGTGAGTGCCAGTGACACTGCCCAGTGAGGGGCAGGACGCCCCTTAGAGTTTTCCAGGACTCATGGATTATGAGGGATGTGGTGACTGTGACAGCCACAAGCAGAGCACCGCTCCACAGCAGCCTCTCCGGGGCTCGGCACGGCCATCGTGGTTAGGCTAACGGGTGGGTCACACTGCATGGGTTCTAAAGCTGTTTTGCTGTTCTTCTTTCATGACCTCCTGTCCTGAGACAGCTTGTGTGAGCCCTGCCATTGGCAGCCAGAGACAGCTCCTCAGCATACCAGGCCCCCTTTACCCCTGCAGGCTGCTCACCTCAGCTTCTGAGAGGCCTCACAATTGAAAATGCACCGGAGCACTTGGAAGTACGAGGCCTGTGTCTACACCTGGGAGGAAGGCAGATGCAGGGGACCGTTGAGACCAGGAAGCACTAGTAAAGTTTGAGTCCTGTAGACGATTCATGGGTATGAGTTGGTATAGAACAGCCCTGCTGCAATCCTGGATGCTCCTTAGAGGGGTTCTAGGCTGGAAATGGGTGACAAGATTAACTGAGGTCCAAGACAGAAGTGTTGCAAGAAAAAAAATCTTCCCCAATGTGCCATAATGCTAGAGTTGAGGTTCCTCGCCAGCCAGCTGCAACAGAAGCTTCCCACAGCTCTGACCAAAAGAGACAGACTGTGGTCCAGCCTACCAGTCTATCAACAGGCCTTGAGTAACCCTGTCCCCTCGGGGACCTAAACACTACCATGTTTCTCCCTCAGAAACTATGGCCAACACCAGCTCAAACAAAGAAACACCCCAAGTGCTTACTTTCTGCCCAGACCAGTTTTGAATCTAGGTCGTGGGTGAGCACAGGAAGCCTTCCCCACTGCCTTGACTCATGAAAGAAGGGTGCCTAACTGAGTGGCCTGTTCATATAAACCTAAGCCACACACAGTCTGTCAGGGAACCATGTGTGACTATAGAGGCAGCCCAGAGTTCCTGTTCACTGGGAAACCTTGGGAAGCTGATTTGTGTGTGTGTGTGTGTGTGTGTGTGTTTTTTTTTTTCTCCCCAACATCTAGGAGAAAGGCAGCCTCCCAGACAGACAAGCCTGCTGACAGAAAGGAAGATGAGAGCCAAACGGTAGGCACCACTCTACCCAGCCGCCTATACCCTCAGGCCTGCCTCCACTGTGGGCACATCTCCCAGTGAGGTCCCTGGAAGCTGGGTGCTTGGTTTGGACATCGCTGTGAGGGAGGGACAGGGATCCCTTCGTGGTGCAGGCCCAGTCAGGCCTGTATCTCCTGAGCATTGTTTTGACCAGACCCTTGGAGCCATCACTCAGCAGGGAAAGCAGAAGTAGGCAGGAAAGTTCCAGCCACCAGGAGTACTTAGAGAATCCCACAGAGCTCGGGACCATGACGCTCCAGCATACCAAGGCCACATCAAAGGGATTTGGGTATATCTGCTGGCCAGTACCCCTGGGTATTCACTGGATGTGTTAGGCCTCAGATTCCTTAGAGTCAGCACTGGCTTTTCCTAGGTGCCAACAAGTGCTCCCTAGCCCCAGCTTCAGAATACCTCAGGCAGCAGAGCCTTGAGGAGTAGATTGCACTATGGAGGCCCTGTTGAAACCCTTGTTGGACCTCAGTTTTTTCCACCTTTAAAAATAAAAAATAAAGGCAGATCTTCTGTATAAATCAGGTCTGGGCAGGGTGCTGGGGTCCAGAGAAGCTATCTTCCTCAGGCCACTTCTTCACTGTTGACAGCCTGGTGAGCCCCTATTTCGGTGGGAGGTTTTGCTTTAATGATAGACGTTCACTGATCATATGCCTTGAGGACATGTGGAGAGCAAGCTGGAGTAGAGGTGCCCTGCCTTGTAGTTAGCAGATTAATGATGGGATCTTCTCTCTCACTTTAGGAAGATCCTAGCACCTCCCCATCCCCAGGGACCCGAGCCACCAGCCAGCCACCTAATTCCTCAGGTAAGAGGACACTGCCCTACAAGTCTTGAGGTCTTGGAGCAAGCAGTCAGCTGATCTGGCCACTTCTCTCTCCAGACAAGAGCGTCAGATCTACTGAATTCCAGGCCCTCAGAGCTTCCACACTTACCCAAAGAGCCCAAGCAGACTGCTGGGCAGGGGTGACAAGGGGTACTGACCCTGGCCCAGCTAAGGGAAATGCACTAACAGTTCTGTTCACAGTGGAGGTCTAATGGGGACTTGTTGGTGCTTGGGATTTTTTTTTTTTTTTAATACCTTGAACCAAATTTGATTTTATTTAAATTTTTTATTGTTTACTTACATTTTTAAAGTAAGAGTATTTTACCTGGTAGGCCAGTGTCCCCTTTAAGGCATCTGTTCATCTTAAACGCTGTGTGTGTGATTAAGCAGGTGGCCACTTTGTTGTGTTCAATGCCAGTTTCTAGTAGATTTCTGTGACAGTGCCCGTGTTTTGACATTTACATACCTCAAGGTGCTCACTGCTATTCTGTAAGCAGCTTGAAGCCAAATGTTTGCACTACTTTCATTAGCTCGCCGAGATGAAGACAGAATCACTGCATCACAGGTTCTTGTTCTAAGGCTTTGAAAATGTATTGCCAACTTGCACTATTGTCCAGTGTCCTTCAGTGCAGAACACATGCCGGTTCTCAAACCCTCCCACTGCTCACTGTCCACTGTTCTAACCATAGTATCTCTGCATATGACTGCAGAGATACTATGGACTGTTTAGGTGCTGGGGACTTTACACCCCAGAGCCTCCACGTTAGGCTGGCTGCTACCGCACAGCCACAGTCCTGGCCCAGACGCTATTTAACATCAGGCTTTGTTCCTCCTGTGTAACACCAACTAGTCCGATGCTACACTTCGATCATCAATCAACCTTTCTCTATTAGAAGCACAACTCCTGGCCTGTCCTGGTCCCTGCAGTCAGCTGTGCCCCAGGAATGTGATTAGGACAGTGTTATAGACTTAGCTATGGGACCAGAAGGCTGGCTTCAGCTAACCACACCCTCAGTGTCAGCTTTGTGCGGTGCCCGGGGATCAGGAGTGGTAATCGAGTCAGAGGAGTCAGGTTGTCACCAGACAGACAGCTGCTCTTGTCAGCTTTTGTTCTCACCAGAGTGCATGTGTCCAGCCTTCCTGGACTTCCTGGCGTGCTGCTCCCTGCATTAGATGGCTTGCTCAGTGCCACTGTCCTCATTACTGTGTGGGTTATGGGATTTCCCAGCTTAGCAGGAGAAGGGATTTCCCACACGTAGCAGTTCTTGACTGCCATGGCCAAGTATGCTGCTTGAGGCCACACACCTGGAGGATGGCTCTGGTCCCAGATCTTGTTTCTGTAGGCCTGTGCAGCTGCCAGGTGGCTTTGAGGTAACCTGCCTCAGACCTGCGGTTGCTCTGCAGACAAGGCTCAGCTTAGAGCACGACAGCTCCATGCCTCTTTGCTTGACCCGAGGCCAGCGTCTCCTGCTCAATTCAATCTGTTTCCTGTGAGCTGAAGCACGAGTTGTAATCTCTAGTACAACAAAGGCTGAGCATTCACGGTCTAAAACCGTAACATGCTCTGAATTCTAAAACTTGTGGTGGATTTCATATGACCTCTGAATCTGCAGTAACCTCTGGTCCCAAGCACCCAGATGAGTCCCCCTCAGCCTGTACCATAGACTTAGAAAGGGGAAAGCTACTTCAGGCTCAGGAAGGGAGCAGGCCGGACTTAGTGTGAAGAGACTAATGGACAGAGGTTAGTGGAGGGAGCCTGGCCACAGGGGCATGTACCAGGACAAGACCAAAGAGAGTGTGGCTCAGATCCCTGCCTGCTCTCCTGTAACTGGAATCTCTGCTTCCCTACCAGCTGAACCAAGCTCTATGGAGAGGACTGGAGTTTCAAGGGAATAGTGGGAAACAAGGTGACAGCAGGCTACCTACAGTTCCTGCTGAAAGGGGGACTGAGACTTGGGGCCAGGTTGCAGCTCTACTCTGAGCAGCTCCCACCATGGCTCTGCACCCAGAATCTGAGTAGGCTCCCGCAGAGAGGACTTAGGAGTGGGGTGACACTGAATCCTCTCAGCTCTGACCCTTCATGAAATGAATTGGCAGAGGCTGGCCGAAAGCCCTGGGAACGGAGCAACTCGGTGGAGAAACCTGTGTCCTCGTTGCTGTCCAGGTGAGCCGCTCTGGGGAGGGCCAAGAGACGAGTCTGTGGGCAGGCTCTGGTACTAGTTCACATGTCTGTTTCATTCCATGCCGTAGAACCCCGTCTGTGGCAAAGAGCCCCGAAGCTAAGAGCCCCCTTCAGTCGCAGCCTCACTCTAGGTACTGACAACCCTTCTGCTCACATGTTGCCCATGCTCTGTGGCTTCCTCTGTCCCCTTGCCCACGACTAACACCCCCAACCCTGTCTTGTGTCTTAGTATTAACAACTTGCTCTGGAAAGGGTGGTCTGCTCTTTCAGACCTGGGGAGAGGCAAAGCTAGAGACCATCACAGGGGTGTATGCTGGCTCCTTCCTCTCCTAAGAAGAGAAGTCTGCGGAGGATGACTGTCAGAGGGAAGGAGAAGCAAGTCCAAACAGTCAGTCCCTCCCACGCAGGGCAATGGCGGGGACCACTACTCGCTCAGTCCAGCACCCTGTTCCTCAGACCGTCCTTAGCTCCTTTCTCTGCATGCAGCATGCCTGGCCTGCCTTCTCCAAAGTCAACTCCTCCCAACCCTTGTTTCCCAAACCAAATGCCAACATGACAGCAGGGTAGACCATTGAGAACTCAGCTGACCCAAAAGACAAAGGATTTGAAACCAATATGCCTGAGCTGGAAGGCCCTAAGCCCACTCCAGGAACTCACTCTCCTGGCCACCCCAAATGGGAGCAAGGATCTCATGTCACAGAGCAGGTGACAGCAGGAGCCAGGCTTGCAGAGTGAGACAAGGTGGTGAGCAAGAGCTGTAGCCCAGCCCTGACAGGCGTGCCCATGGGGAGCCAGGCCATGGGCCAGAGATAGCTGAGGTTCCTAGGAGCTCCGGACCATGCTGAGGGCTGCACTGGTCTGCAGTGGGAGCTGTAGATGGGGCTGCCCATGCCTGTGAGTGAGAGACTGCTGCAGAGATTTAGGAGGAGACATCGACCTGAAGAGGGGGCAGATGGTGGAGCCTTGAGCACAGGCAAGTGGCTACAGGCAGGGAGACTGGGCATGAGTACTCAGTGCAAGAAGACTGTGAACAAGCACTCAGTGCAGCTGATCTCCCACACGCAGGCTCCCTGCAGAGCCCCTGAACACAGGAACTAAGGGGGAGGCTGGCAGATGAGGCTGGAGTGGCCTGTGGTCTTCCAGCAGAGCTAGTCTTCCTGCAGTGGGTTCTCAGAGAGTGCCCCCACCTCCTCAGTGGTCAGCTGTCCTTCCCTGGGCAGACACATGGCTGAGGCCTCGCTGTGAGAATGAAATCTCTGTAGCTTCAGGCCAAACTGGTCTCCAGCGTTTTTGTTGTGGTTCTCTCTCTCTCTCTCTCTCTCTCTCTCTCTCTCTCTCTCTCTCTCTCTCTCTCTCTCTGTCTCTCTCTCTCTCTCTCTCTCATTTTTTAAAATTCACTTTACATCTGGATCACAGTCTGCCTCCCTTTCTCTTCCCAGTCCCATCCTTACAAACCCCTCCGCACAACTGCTCCCTCCCCTTCTCCTCAGAGAAGGGCGCCCACTTCCATAGCATCTGGTCCCAGCACTGGTCTCTAGTTTTTATGGAAATGCACAGTAACTGCCTGCTCACAGCACACATGCTGTGCATGATGGCTGCTGTGTGGAGGTGGAGCCGGGCCTGGAGAAGTCAGGTGGATGACTCAGGTTCCCAGCAGTCACTGCTGAAATGCTGCCTGCAACCCACAGGAAGGACCTGAAGCTTGGGCATGGTTGCCTCCCAGGACCCGGAATTCCTGGCAGACCTGTTCAGCACCGTGGCTCACGTCTTTGTAGCTCACTTTAGTTTTCCGCCTCTTCTCCCCAACTTTGGGGATCAGTGGCCCTCCCTCTAACATGACCCCTTACATACCAAGCTGTCCCCATAAACAGACATTGGAATTCCGTCTCATCCCAGTCTCCCTCACCTGATTCCAGCCTTGTTCCTTTCCCTGAGCCACAGGCTTCCCTAGCTCTTCTCTTCACGTGGGCAGAGAATTGCGTCCAGACTGTGTCTGCCTTCCGCACCTCCACCGTGTCCTGAGAGACTCTGCAGTTAGATTCACCTTGTGGCTAGTGAGTGTCTGGGAGAGCGCCTGTGCCCCAGACGTTGACATTCAGATCAGTGATGTCGCTCCAGAACTTGTTCAAAGTATAACCAATAAAGAAAGAGCAAATCCACGCCCTCGGATGCTTCGGGAAGAACAGAAGTAGGGGAGCCACTTCCCACCCAGCGGGTGCTAGGTTGAAGCAGTATTCCCAGCATGGATCTAACCATGATTTCATTGATTCTGGTGGGTTTCACCAACCAGAGTTCAGCTAGGAACGCAAGCTCCTTGTGGCAGAAGACATACTCAGTCCTATCCATCTTCAGGGAGGCAGGAGGCACAGACATAGTCTGCCTCAGTTGCCCACTTGGCGTAAAGCCTTTCGAGCCAGAAGATGCTCCTATATGGCCCCATCTCCGGACTTGGACTGGGAAATGTGGTTAAGGGATTGTGGAGAGACCTTTGAGAGGCAGGACTTCCACATCTTTTCCCAGCATCCTTGGGTAAAATACAGCAGAAGGGCTGGGGAGAACTCTGACACCCAAGGCTGCCCCACCATGGGTGCCTATAGACTCTGGCAACCCACCTTCCCACACCTGCCTGTTCTTCTTTCAGGGTGAAGCCTGCTGGGAGTGTCAATGATGTGGGCCTCGATGCCTTAGATTTGGACCGGATGAAACAGGTGAGAGTCGGGAGCAGTCAGCAGGCTGGGGACTAGCTCTAGCCAGTGGGTCCCATACTTGACTGCCACAAAGGCAGGAACCTAGCCAGCAGAGGAAAAGGGAGTATCTGGGTACCCTGCAACCTGCTTCTGGGGCCCCTTCCTGTGGGCAGCCATCATGAACTGAGGGGTGGTGAGGGCAGGGTTTGCTCAAGGCCAGGCTGAGGGAAAGATCCCTGCGGCACATCCCCTGGAGCCAGTGACTGTCCCTTCACTGTGAGGCTCTGCCCTGCAGGAGATCCTGGAGGAGGTGGTTCGAGAGCTCCACAAGGTAAAGGAGGAGATCATTGAGGGTGAGTTCATTGTCCTCCCAGCATCCCACTCACCTCAGTGTGGAGCTGTTGAAACTTAGGTGCAGAAAAGCGAAGTGCTTTACCAAGACTGCATATCTCTCCGGGTGTGGCTTCTTGTCTCAGATCTCCCTTGCCTCAGCATCCTCTCAGAAAATCACTTGTGCTGGAGAGGGTGGGCGCAGAAACACCCCTAGTTTCTGTCCTTTCCTGTTCACGTCTACTGCCTGTCCAGTCCTTTCCTGCCAAGGCTGCCTTTGAAGGTTTCTGAGCTCCCTTACAACCTGCATGACCCTGTGTAGGGGACACCGTGTTCCCTCCTTCCCAGAAGAGCCCTGGCTCTAACAACTGAGACTGTGACCCTCGCTCTTATCACATCTGACCCCAGAAGCACCTGTGGGGGCTGACTTGGGCTGGAACAGAGCAGCAAATCATAGCCTGCGCCTGCAGCCCACGTGCCCCCTCACCTCTCACTGGTTCCCAGGCCAGCAGCAGTGACTGCACTAGAAAGGCCTGTGAAACCAGAGGGCAGCTAATGGCAGGCTCCCATGGGGAAGATGTACACAGAGGTTCTGTTAGGACCTGGCCTCTAGCTGCTATAACAGCTACGACCATTGGCCAGAGAGGGCGCAATTCCTGTCTGCCCAGCCCAGCCAGAGTCCAGCTCTGGGAGAGGAGTGCAGAGAAGGAAACAGCATAGCCAAAGCACAGTTGGGTGTGTCACTGCTGTCAGGTACTGCCAGCCCTGGGGGGAGGGGACTCCCTTTCTGGCACTTGGGGAAATAGCTAGGAAGGAAACACTGCACACAGCAGGCTACCTTCAAGAGCTGCCTGGGAAGAGGCAGTGAGTAAGACATACTGCCCCTCTTCAGGGAGGCAGGCACACAGACATCACTGCTTCAGACACTGCCTGCCAGAGCCCTGTAGGCCCAGGCCATGCACCCCAAGAGAACATGTGAGGGCCCTGGCCCTACAGAGATCCCATTACTTATGGTGACCCTTCTCTGACTGTTGGCTCCAGCCATGTCTGCACTGTGAGGGTACTGGAGGCCAGTGATGGACAGAGAAAGAGCATGGGGAGCTAAGCAATGGGATCCCAGATTGGGGCAGAGACAGAATGAGGGGTGTAGAGTAAGGAAGAGAGGCATTGGGAAGACTTAACAGATCTCAAGCATCAAGGACAGAGCCTATCCTGGAAGGGACAGGGCGGGCCATGGCACTAGCACAGTCTAACAGCTCTGTAGCCAGAGAGTCCGGCTGTATCACACACACCTCGGAGCGGATGTGGGTGCCCACCTGTCAGACTCTAGGAAACCTCTGGGTCCCTCCCACAAGCAGCCCAACACAGCTCTGAGGCAGGCATAGCCTTTGGCTTTCTCAAGTTCCTCTTGGTAGGGGTAGAAGCCCATGAGTGCCAGTTCGCCTCCCCAAAGGTCTGTATCAAAGCTGCCATGCCAGTGGGCCTCTAGTCCACCCATGTGTGCCCATGGCAGCTTTAGCAGGGTCCGTCCCTGCTGCACTGAGCCCGGCTCTCCTGTCCTCAGCCATCAGGCAGGAGCTAAGTGGGATCAGCACCACGTAAGATGGCACCAGCCCTGGAGGATTGTGAGGAGCTGTGCTGGCCCTAGCGAACATCGAGCCTGCCGAAGCTGGGATATACTTAAGTCTCAACCTGTGATACAATATTAAAGTGAGGAAACCAACTTCAACTCCTGGATTTCTTAGTGTATCTGACACAGAACACCGGGTCTATTCTTGTTTTGTATTTTATATTTGCTTATTTAAGTGTACGTACCTTTGATTTATAGAGAACACTCCCAAATCACCTGCTTTATTAGATGGCTTCCAAGTTTTCTCCTAGGTGACACTGTTGGCGCCTCAGCTGGCAGGGAGCAGCTGGGTGTGGCGTGGCCTTTCCACGCCACAGAGCTGTCAGAGTACAGCGCAGCCCCAGCAGCCACGGTGTTCCAGTCTGTCCACGCAGTGCGTGTCATGTCCACACCATAATAAACTGTTCACTGTGCACACTCGGGCTCTGGCTCTCTCTCACGCGCCGGCCAGAGCATGCAAGAATAACAGGATAAAGAGGGACCTCAGAAAGCAGCTGGGCTCCATCAGAACATCCCCAGGAAGTAGACAGGCTACCAGGCACCTTGTACTGGTGGAGCTGAGCCTCAGGTCCTGCACACAGCCCCAGGGTTTCAGGTGAGTGAGCTTTGAAGGCAATGTACTCCCTGGACACACAGGACTCCATGTTCAATGTGTCAGGTTCCAGAAGGGGGTCTGGTGCTCATTGAGGTGACAGAGACTTTCCCCACACAGACTCCCTGATTCCTGTGACATTGCCAGAAACAATCCATGGCCACCTAGAGAGGGTTCCAGCACATAATCTCCATTGTGGCTACAGGGAGCCTCTGGATCTTGGTGTCAAGGGCTATGTCAGTATGGCCAGGAGACCAACCATGGGAACCTTGTAACCTCCCATGGCCACCATGACCATAGAGCAGAATGCCTGCTTGGTGCTGGGGGCCTGGGTAGGAGAGGCTGGGGTGACCACAGCACATTTCATCTCACTGGGTTTCAATTGTCGTAAAGGCTAGGAATGAGAGAAAAGCCTGAGCAGCTTTAGGAGGCCTGACCGGGGCAGCACACCCACATTCCTGAGACTAATGGCCCTGCAGCATACAGCATCTGACAAAATGCCCTCAGCACAGCCCGTTCACAGTGCCTTCAGAAGTACAGTTGAGCCCCAGACCAGCCTCTGACATGGGGGGGAGGTCTCAACACAGCCTATGGCTCTGTCTACAGGAAGAGGTCTGGGGGGCCTAGATGAGGTGAGGCACAGCCAAGGGGTGTCGGGTGGTAGCTGGACTCACTGGAGTTCCCCTCAGTCCATGGATTAGCCTGTGTGCACAGGGTGGGGCCACCTGCCCTGATTCAAAGTCCTTCCTGGGAAGTTCTTAGATCAGGCCTTCTAACAGTCACTATTCAAGGACACCTGTACCTGGAACCACAGGGGCCTCTCCCAGGCATGAGGCAATGGCTATAGCACACCCTCCCTGCCTGGCCTCCTTTGTAGTGGTGGCCTTGGTCAAGCCTACTGCCTCAAGCTCAGGCTATAGTGGGAGTTGTGAGGCTGGGCCCATGCTTGTGTCTCTCTACCAAGGCCCCCCTCTTCCAGCACACTGCTGCTACCTGCTCTGGACATCAGGACCCACCACGGATCAGCCCCTTAGGACCAGCTCACTAACCAAGGCTGCCTGTTTAATCACAGCCATGCCATCACACCAGCATTTGGGCCCTGCCCCAACTCTCACGCAAATGCCCAGCCAGCCATCTGACTTGGGAGCCAGTTCCATGTAGGATGGGGAGAGATGAACCCCCATGCAGTCAACGTGACCTGACAATGTCTAGATATATGGACCCGATGCTGCCAGCCTGAGCCGACCTTGTCTAGGAATACATATAAACACTTCTTGCAGCCTGATGCATCCATGTCCGGGGAAACGGATCTCATGCTGCAGGCCTGACCGTAGCCAAGCTCAGGATTTCACAGGTCAGGGGCCTAAAGTGGAACTGTTCCTTGGCCTGGAGGGAGGGACCTTGTGCAGCCCATACCTAGAGGTTCCTCCATAGTGGTGGATGCCTCAGGCCTTCTAGAGCCTAAGGGAGTGGAACTCGGGCATGGGGTTTGCCTAAAGGAGCTACACAGGTGCTGGATTCCACCTATTTGGATTCAGACCCCATTCTCTAGGAGCCCAGGTTCAGGCCAAGACTCTATGCTGCCCAAAAGAAGGAAAACACAGACTATAAAGACATATTAGATTTAATCTGGGGCATAGAGATGCCAGCTCCATGGCTCTGCCTGCTCAGTATTCTGGGCAGTCACAGCTAAGACCCAGAAAGGTCAGATAAGCCTGATTTCTCCAATCTGTGTCTGTTTGCTGGGCCCAACAGAGCCAGAGGCAGCTTAGACTGCACGAGCTGATGCAGACAGACCAGTTCACATGGGCAGGAGGCTTATGGCTGCTCCATCTGGACTACTGGTCTGCAGGGCTCACAGGTGATCTTTCGCCAGCTTACACTTGCGCTTAACCCTGGAGTAGGGTCCCATAGAGTCCTCAAATACAAAGTCCCAGAGCACTTTCACCCAGGAGTGGTGCTGTGGCAGGTGGTCATAGTATTCGGGTGCAATCTTCCGCACCTGTGGAAAGGGGTTGGGGTCAAGACTGCACCTTAGCTGGTTCATAAACACACACACACACACACACACACACACACACACACACACACACTCACTCAGGGCGGGTCCACTATGATCACTATGATGCCATAGAGTTCTAAGACCTACACCCTGCAGACCTTGGGTCATACCCTCACCCCAGCATCCTATGCTCTGCCAGAGTCTGAACCTCACAGTTCACTGTTAGCTCAGTGATCACACTTCTCCACCCTGAGCCTTTACCCTAAGCTGAAACTCCATGTCTGCATTCTCCCCTATGGAGTGCCGCAGCCTGTAACCAAACTCCCACAGTGCTGTGGAGATTGCTTTCCCACCTTCCCAGGGAAGAAGCCATTGCTGTATCCAAAATGGGCCCAGCAGACAGCCATCTCTCCTGCCTACAGAGAATGTTCATGAAGGCTGCTCGTATCAGAGGTGGCCTCAGTTGAGACTCAAGCTTGGCCTCTGAGATGTGCTGTCCCCTCCTCTTAACCTCTGCCCTCATCTCAAATGTATATTTGAGTGTGACCGTTGTGGAAGGAGCAGACAGCTACATAGGCTGCAAGAACACATCACTGGGACAATCCAAAGGCATCCAGCCCAACACATACTGGACAGGAATTCACACATACCAACACACACACACACACACACACACACACACACACACACACACAAACAATGTGGGCACCCAAGGAAAGCATAAGCAAACCTACTTGGGACAGGAGCCTCCTCCCCCACAGCTTCACTTCACACACCTAACATTCAGGACCTCCTGGCCCTCTATCTCAGCCTCGACCCCTCCACCTCAGCCTCCCTTCCCTTCTTATTAGGTTCCCCTCCCTGTCACTACAGCCAGTCCCCATAGGTTGCAAGGACAAGATCCACACCTGTGCTGCCAGGCTGGGCACAGTATACCTCTACTGTCCCAAGGCTGTGATAAGAAATGGTTGCCAACAGGCAGGAGAAAAGAAGCAGGGTCCTTCTCAGTGTTTACTGATACAGAAAAGGACACTGAAACGGGACAAGCACTTGACCAGGAACCCGCCAGAGCCCATCAGCAGGGTTCCAGCAGCATACTAACCTACTCTGCTAACCTGCACCCGCTTGGAAGACTCTGCCCTCTCTGGATCTGCCTCCTCCGTCTCCAGGCATTGGCTTATGTGGTCCAGCCTTTCCTGCTGCCATGGAGCCAAAAGTAGGTTACCCTCCCCTTACCTACACACAAAGGAAAAGGCATCCAGACTCCTCCCGTGCCAGTTCAGCCCAGGCTGAGCACTTACCAGTGGCAGGTAGCAACCGGGGATGCTGGGGAAGTCATGGTGTTCCATGTGGTAGCCCACATTGAAGGTGATCCAGTTGAGGGGTCCGTAGTAGGAGTAAGTCTCGTGGCCCTTCTGGAACATATAATGCTCAGCCACAAAGTGGCCAGAGATAGGGTGCAGGCCCAGGCCCAGGAGGGAGCTGGCTAGAAGGTAGACTATGGGTTTGATCCCCCAGAGGGCAAAGATAGTGACATCAAATGCCAGCTGCACCAGGGTGTTGAAGATCTCCATACGTGTCACCGCCTTGGGGTTCACATAGAGAGGCCTTAGTGAATAGAAGAAGGGTTGAAGCACCAGCCAGAGCAGCTTGCGGGCTGGTGTGCAGAAGAACCAGCCCTCAAAGTTCGTGGGAATATCCACATCCAGCCCGTCTCCGCCCAGGTAACGATGGTGGTCCACATGGTACTTTTTGAAGGATGTGGCATAAGGTAGGCCGATGGGCAGATTAGCAAAGATGGCAAACCAGCGGTTGCGGGAGGCACAATTTGTGCCAAAGGCAGTATTATGTGAGATGTCATGGATGGCCAGTGTCAGCGAGTGGTTGATGCAGCCACCAAAGGCATAGGCCCAAAACAGCAGCCATCGCCAAGAGAGTCCCCGCACCAGCCAGCAGGCCAGCACCTGCACCAGTACCATTCCCGACACGGTCCATTTGATGTGGGGGTCTGGCCGCATCAGGGCCTTGATGGCTGGGTACTTGGCTGCAGGGAAGACAACAATGAGGGGTGATTCAGCATTTATTGGACCCTCATTCTCCTGCCAACTCCCATCTTCAGCCCCCAGCAGTCCCTGAACATATACAGCAGCCCATCCCATACCCTCATGAGTCTTGGATGGCTTCATCGCTATAATTTGTGTCTGGGAAGAGTTGCAGCCTGGACTGCGGAGTGCAAAGGCCCTGCCTCTGACCATCTTCAGGGCAAGGCTCGGGAGCCTGCCCAGGGTAGGGAGAATTTGCCACCAGCTGAAATAAAGTGCAGGCGCCACAACAGGTTCCATAAAAACCAAAGTAAACACAGAGCCACAGCCTCGGGGCCCCCAGTGTTCCAGTAAACACACCTTTGTCGTCTGCAACTAGGAGCATGGACAGCGAGGGATGATGTGGATTGGTCACTCCCACACTGCTCAGGCCTTTGAGTGGACAGGTATGGCTTGGGAGGCAGCCCCTAAAACAAATAAGCACTGCAGAGAAGCTAACAAAACGTCTGCTCTCCACACAGCAGCGAGTTTCCATCCTTGTGCAGTTTGTGCGTTTTTTGTGTTTTGTATTCTAGAAAAGGAGCAAATGGTGCATGTGGAAGTTAGCCAAGCCAGCAAGGACCAAGAGGAAAAAAATATAACAGTAAGACATTTAGATTGTTGGTACCTGAATACTAAAGGGTGGGGCAAGATGAAACCACTGGGGCTATCCTACAGGAGGGCCAATCAGAGGGCTGGAGCTGCATCTGTGAATAGAGGGCCATCAGAAACCCAGGATGATTGATAGATGCATTCTGAGATAGATGAGCAGATGGAGCCAGGTCTGCTCTGTCCCCTGGCTCCCTGGACCAGAACAGACACCCCAGCGATGGGGTCCCCATTGTCCTGCAGAGGGGAAGGCCAGCCAGGCAGGATCTTATCCTAGAGTACCTCAATTAAATAACACCAGTGTTCAGCAGCTCTGTCACCCTGTGAGCAGACAGTGGCCTCAACTTGCCTTGCCCAGGAATGGCCTATGGTATCTCCCAGGACCATATCAAGGACTGTTGTCCTTCACTGGAACGGGCAGGGCCATGTGACCAGCGATGATGGCTGTATAACACGTGACTGTCACGAATGCCTCCAGCCTGCACTCCTACAGGGACAGGGGAGCAGCCCAGTTGCCCAGTGCACACAAAGCCTTGGACTAATCCCCAGCACTGCAGGAGCAATGTGCTAACACACACCTGTAATCCCAGCACGTGGGGGTGAGGATGGAAGGGGCAGAAGTCCAAGATATTTCTCAGTTATATCGTGAGCTTGGGGCAGCCTGGGCTACATGAGACTCGGTGTGTGTGAATAAATTAATAAGTAAATAAACAAGCAAGCAGATGGATAGGTAGGTAGATAGATAGATAGATAGATGATAGGTAGATAGATAATAGATAGATAGATAGATAGATAGATAGATAGATAGATAGATAGATAGGTAAGCAAGCAAATAAGTAGGTAAAGTATGTATATATACATATGTATATATATATACTTTACATATATATGTGTACACACACATACACACATACACATGTTTTATCACAAGAAAAGAAAGTCTGGCCAGGCAGTGGTGGCACAATCCTTGAAACCCAGCACTTGAGAGGCCGACACAGGACCTCTGAGTTCCAGGCCAGCCTGGTCTACAGAGTGAGTTCCATGACAGCCAAGGCTACATAGGGAAACCCTGTCTCAAAAACCAAAACGAGCATGCAGAAACCTCTAGCTCCCAAACACTTCATCTGAGCAATGGGCAGCATCCTAAGACAAGGCCTTGTTGTCAGCCTAGGAGATTTCAGGGCCAAGCTGAGGCAGCTGCCAGAGTCCCGTTGTAGGGGCCCCTGATGACACAGGGTTATGCACATGGGCATGAACCACCGTTTCCCCTTCGACTTTGCCCACAGTTGCTTAACGTTCTTTAGGTATCTGAAGAGCCTGGGCTCTAGGAAGCCAGGATCCCCCCGCCCCCAGGCTGACTGTGTTGCCTGTTTTCAAATGGAGGAGGACATTTAGCACCAATCATGAGCAGAACAATACGTCCCCTAAGATGCTCACATGCTAACCCCACAGCCTGTGACCACATTAGGAGAAAGGTCAAGAAGAAGAGATGAATGCATCATCAAAGTCATCACAAGGCTCACCAGGTATGCAAGAGCAAAGCAGGGAGCCACGGGACGGAATGGGGCATCAGGGGTGAGGCCACCTGTCTTGGGATACAAAGCAAGCCCTGTGAAGAAGGTAGGTGACTGCAGAAGCCAGGACAGACCAGGGAATCTGCTCCCTGTGGGGCCCTCAAAATAATTGCTGCTCTGTGGATGAGGGCTTCAGCCCAGTAAGGCAGGGCCAGAACAGTAAGGTCCAGGGCAAAGAATACTGTGAAGTGACACACACACACAACTGGTGGCTACGTTCTCAACCTCCTCCTCCCAGGCTTGGGACAAGGCCAGCCAAACTCAACCTGGCCTCTGAGGGCCATGTTGCTCACCAGTCCTGGCATGATGGATAAGCCAGCAGGGTCACTCCCAGCATCATCCCACTGGGCTTAGCACGGGCATGGCACTGGGCACACAGGACAGACTCTGTGATATGTGAGCCACACTCGGCCTCCCACTCAGAGAACTGATGTGGCTGCTGCTACTTGGGGAACTGTGTTGGGGACCAGGTGAAGGGCCAGGATCAGGACACCACCACGGAATGCCTCAGTGTTGCAAGAAAAGGATCGCTGCTCCTGGGGAACACAGGACCATGGGGAAGGTGCCATGTCTTCATGACAGGGAGGATGAGGACATCAGCGGGAAAGCTCCATCCCCACCAGGAAAATCACATGCAAAGTGTCTGAGTCTGTGCATGCCAGCAGCTTCCCAATTCCCCATGGTGGTCTCTGTGGACCTGCCTCGCCCACTGAGCCACCCTCAGGTGGCAGCCTTCCTCTTCCACTCCTGCCCAGGAACCCACTAACTAGCTCTAGCTAAAGGTTTCCATGAGGCAGCTGCCCTTGCTTCCCCCTTGGAAGGGAGCCAAACATCAGCACAAGAGGCTGGGTCTAGCCTGTGTCAAGTGAGCAGCCTCGACTAGGTGGACTTGAGGGCAGCAGAGCCCAGGCTCTGGCTTAGATATAGGCCAGCACATGCGGTACCCAACCAAGGATACAGCCTAGCAGCAATGACCTGGATGGAGGTGTTCGGACTGTGGGGTGCTTGCTTTATGACTCTCCCCTCTCCTCTGCCAAAACCACTGCAAGAAGTTCTGTGCACCCACCTCTTCCTGTCCCCCAAAGACTTGACTGTGCCCTTGAGGCCTAGCTGGCCCTTCTTAGCCTCAGGTCCTCCGCTGGACCTCCCAGAGAGGAGAATGCTCCACATGGAAGGAAGACTGCATATCCCCTCCCCAGCTACCCTGGTTCCCCAAGCTGCTTCTTGCACCCCATGCTACAGTAAGCCCTTTGCCCAATGGGCATTCCTCTTAGGTCTTCTCTCGGTGGGCGTGGGCAGTGTCCAGCCTCTAGCCCGGAGTCCCTTCGTATGCCTCAAGAGTTCTGGCCTCTGCTAGACAAATCTGGAGCCCAGCCTGGACACCCATCTATAGCACCCTGCAGGCAAGCATCCTCAGACTCAGCTGCTGCCTCTTTTTGGGGCTGCTCTCTTGTGCTCCACGTCAGATGTGCCTTCCCTGAGAGCCCACAGAGCTAGGAACACAGGCAGGTGCCATCTGCCTTGAGGGCATGTGGCCACTGGACCCAAGGATGCCTGGATGCCCCAGATTTGCCACCAACATGTTAGTGTATTTGTTCTTAAGGACCCGCAGCCTAAGGTGAGGACCACACCCACAAGACACTCTTAACCTGTACCTCTGAGGAGCTTTGGTTTTTTTTTTTTTTTTTTTAGAAATTCTCCTGATTTGTCAACTTTGTCATCAGGGACAGAGTCAAGAGCTGGGCAAGAGAGCACCAGAGAGGGACTGCCAGCTGTAGGCCCCTCAGCCACTCTTCCCTTATGTAGATGGGGATCCCTCCTCTTCAATCTGCAGTATCATTTCTCCAGTGAGGACTCTCAACACTTCCAGTCTGGACCCTCCATGCCCTGCCCCTCCCAGTCTGACATCAACCCCATCCAGGACAGGGTTCTCCTATCTTTTTCCCAGGGAGGCTAAGTAATGCACAAGACCAGTCTGGCTACAGGGCAGCAAGTTTGCCTCCTGTGTCACGGGAGCCTCCAGCAGTCAAACCTGCCGAGCTCCCGCCACCAAACTGCCCAGTGATGATGATGATGCCACCTAGTCACCGGAGGCCAAAGTCCCTAACACCCCACCAGCTGAGGGTGGGACCTCAGACCAGCCTGTCCTCATCCGGCACCCAAAGTGTTCTTAGACAGCTTCTTCCCAGCTCCGAAACAGACTGCGGTAACATTTCAAATGTTATCTCCCTTCCCAGCTTCCCCTCCACAGAGGAGTATGGTATAGATGGAAGTGTTCTCACACTGGGTCATGGTCCAGATGAGAGAGCATTGGGTGTGGTCTTAAAGTGTGCCCTTAAAGCAAGGGTATGCATGGCATGTTAGTATGCCGCCATACGGCTGAGAAAAAAAGAAAGAAGGCCCATGACATTAGACAAACTAAGTGCAGTGTCCCAGAACACGTGCCAGGCTAACAAGGTTCTACAGAACTCAAGATCAGATCCCAAACTCAGATCCTCACATGATGGGTTAGGGACTGGGGCCTTGGGTGATTAAGTCACAAGATGCAGCCCCTATAATGAAATCAGTGCCCTCAGACAGTAGACCAGAATGCTCCCTCAGTAGATCAGAGTGTTCCCTCAGACAGTAGATCAGAGTCATCCCTCAGACAGTAGACCAGAGTGCTCCCTCAGACAGTAGATCAGAGTGCTCCCTCAGACAGTAGACCAGAGTGATCCCTCAGACAGTAGACCGGAGTGATCCCTCAGACAGTTTACTGGAGTGCTCCTTCAGACAGTAGATCAGAGTGCTCTCTTGCCTTTTAGCAACATAAGGACATGATATGAACCAGGAAGCAACCCTCACCAGAGCACATATCTGGCACCCGGGCTGATCCTGGCAGCTTTTGGCTAGGGATGGCAAAGGTGTTTAGAGGGTCCACTGCTTGTGGTTTCTTTCAATCCCCAGAGCTACTGGGCACCAGACACAACTGAGCTCTCCCCAGCACTGAGTGAGGACGTCAGGTACAGAATTTCACCTGGGGACAAAGGTTGAGGGTGTGGCATTCTAAAGGAGAGCAGGGAAGAGGAAGGTGACAGGTAAGGGCAGGGTTGGTGTCCAGGGTGCCTGGGCACAGGAACCAGAGTGGGAATCTTCCTCATCTCTACGGCAGGGGTGCACCCAGGAATGTGGGACGAAGCCAGGATGGCAATAGTTAAGGAAATCAGTCAATGCCACAACTCGGGGCTTTCAGTTCTTTCCAGAGAGCCAGTGATTTCACATTTACCACACGTCAATATGCACGTGTGCAAATGTGTGAGTGTGCACTTGTGTACAGACTTGTGCGCGTGTCACCAGAATGGTTCTTTGGAAAGAACATTGAAGCTAAGACTCTGGAGACTACTCACAGAGCCAGTTGTTAAAGAGGTAAAAAAAAAAAAAAAAAAAAAAAAAAATCTAGCCGGGTGTGGGAGGGTCATGGTGTCGGCCTAGCAGGTGCCAGGTCCTGGTTTCCATCTCTAGAACCACAAAAATAAACAATCAGTTCACCACAGAACAATGCTTACAAAGGCCAGGAAGCTGCCTGGGCCTCCCAGATTCGGGAGAAGGCAAATGCAGAGGAGGGTTTAGAGGGTGAGCGTCTGGGTATCTCTAGTAGGCTGGAGCCAAGGCTAAATCCCAGCAATGGAGGGTATAATAGAGAAGGAAGGGCCTCCTGAACTGCTGGAGGCCTGTACCCTACACCCCCATTTCCCCATTCCTGTATAGCACAGCACCGCACACCTCGGCACCTCAGCACAGAACCACCCCTGACCACAAAACCATGGTCCTATAACGGGGGCACAAGACACTAGGCTCTCAGGGAGACCACAGCCATAGAGGCAGCCACAGAGCTGTGCCTGGCAGAGGAGGCCACAGGCTCAACCAGACCCCTGCAGATCCCAGCAAGAGGCAGGCTTCCTACCAGTCACCCCGGAGTCTGTATGGCTGTGGCGGGGTGACCAGAGCCTCACCTTCCCCTAGCGGCTCCCTCTGTACCCTAGGCTCTCTGGCAGCGGCATCTGGGTTTTCTGATCTTCCCGAAGGCCATTGACACACAAAGAAGTTGTAGCCTGGCTTTTCCTAAGCAAACAATCCAATAACTGACTTTTATTTCCTGGTTTCCCGTTTCAAAGAAACAAATCTGAGTTTGTGTTCCTGGGCCTGACCTGGTATATAATGGACCAGCTTCCTGGCTGCCCTGGCCCAGAAAGCACGTTCTTAGATGATGCCATGGGACCCTATTTTCTTAAGACACTGTGCCAGGAGAGCATGCCCTCACCCTCAGCGACAACAGGAGGTGGACTTCGGTCTTATCACAGAACACTGGGGCCAACTCTTAGCAATGACTTCTGGGACCTGATTGGGAGGTTCAGTCACTGAACACCTGTCAGGTTGCTGTAGAGGCTGACGTAGCCATCAACCACCAGTGGGCCTTCCGTCCAGACCTGAGCAACCCAGGCCTCAGGGGCCTCTGGGCTACACAGCACAGGGCAAATGGCTTCCTCTCTGGAAAAACAGAGAACAATAATGTGCTAGTTTTCCCTCAGGCTGGGGAAATAAGGGGCACTATGACATCTGTCCCCATCCCCAGTGAGTCCAGTCCTGTCTGCAGGAGGCTGACAGTAACAGCTACTGTGAGTGTTTGTGGGGATCCTGGCCAGAAATGCGTCACACATCACCTCCCAAGTCTGAACAGCAACTTCGTAAGGAAATTTCTCATATGGCCTTTCCCAACTTCCTCATGTTGGCATGATTCATCCTGGCTATGGGATAAGCCTTTTTTACCAGCCACACAATTTCTGCTGCAGAGACCAGAGCTTGGGCAGTGGAGCTGAGGAGGCAGAGCCCAGGGTGACCACCAGCCTGGCCAGGGCCATCAGAGCGGCCAGCAGGGTGGAGGTGGGGGGGCTTCCTGGAGGAGGAGGCACTGAACCATGCCTGGCAAAGCAGGAAAGACCAGAGCTCAAGCAGGTGAAAGAACACACATCCAGAGTCACCAGTACTAACCAGACAGGTTATCAGAATGGAGCTCCCTGGAGGTGACAGCTCTCTTGCTATGTATGCCAGGACCAGAGTGTCCCCCTAAGTTCCCATGCTCCAGCCCTGCCGTTTTTCCCCCACCAATCTTATAGGAATTCTGGATGTATTCTAAGGCTCTTGGTTTCTTGCTTAGAAAGAGATATTTGGGGCTGGGGCATGGCTCCCCTGGCCGAATGCTAGTGCGTGCAAAGCCCAGGGTTAATTCCCCAACACCACATAGATGCTGGAAGTGGGGCTGGTTGTCTGTAATACCCGAAGTAGGAAGGCAGAGGCAGAAGGATGCAGATACCAAGGCCATCGATTGCAAGTCTGAAGCCAACAGGAACTAGAGAGTTCTGACTCTGGGGTACACATCTTCAACCTCTCGGCTGGGGAGGCAGAAAACAAAGGACCACAAATCTGAAGCCCATTCATGCAGCTAAGAGTCAGGAACCTTTCATGTATCCTAGAGTCCCAAATACCTTACCAGCTCCCATCCCTCAGGAAGCCTACCTTATCCTTTCCCTGCTGGACCAGGCAGTGTGACCACAACATTTTGCAGAAGTGTGTGTGTGTGTGTGTGTGTGTGTGTGTGCGCATGTGTGCGTGTGTGCACTTGTGTGCCCACCTGCGAAGGTGTGGTCTGTCTGGATCCCATGAGCACCTGTCCCTGTCAACAGGACTTCTCTACCTAACTCCAGGAGCCCAGAGAATTCAGGAAGGAAGCTGGGGAGGCAGAGGAGAAGCTGAGGAGGCCCCTGCTCCGGGCTTGACACCCTCAGGCATTTCAGCCAAGGCACCTGCCCTCTTCCTGTGGCAAAGGAAGGGGGACCAAGGTCCTTTTTGCTGTGGTAATTTTACAAGAGTAGGGAGGATGGCTAACCCAGACATGTGAGAGACAACCACCAAAACAAGCCCCTCAGGACAGGTCCTGAGCCCTCAACTGGAGCAGCAGCAGCCCAGGTGCACCCTGAATTTGAAAGGTGTAAAGTCAGAAGGAAGCTTGCACACTTTAGGCGCAGGTCAGGAAGACGTCAAAAAACAAACAAACAAACAAACAAAAACAGAAAACCCCAAGAGAAAGAAGCATCAGTTCAAGACCTGGCCGACAACAATCTGGAGTCCAGGAAACCAGGAGACCAGGAGACCAGCCCGGATACCACTGGCAACGAAAACGGAAGCTGACTGTTGAATAAATGTGAGACAAACTTATTCGCCTTAAACCCACAGGAAACAGCATTGCCGATCTGATGAAACACAAGAGTTTTCAGATGATCCAGCGCCAAAGGGATGGGGAGAGAGAAGGGAGCGCTGTGAGTAGCAGTCAGGCACAGAGGTTTGGAGATATCAGAGGAAGGTAGTACCCTCCACCCACGGTGCCCAAGACGCCAGCGCACAGCCGGGTATCCGCATGACATTGCCCACCCTGGGACCTCGAAGAGGTCCACTGCGGGGGGGGGGGGGGGAGCCACTATCTTCCAATGGATCTTCGGGGTCTCCTGCGTCCCCAAGGAAATAGGCGTCTCCTGCTTTCTGAGCAGGTGTAGCCCGCGCGAGCGCATAATTGCTCTGAGTTGGCTTGGCTGAGAAGCAAGAGGGGCTGCACACAGCAGGCGCCTACTAGCTGCGGACGGAAAAACCCGCGGCTTGCTCTGGCCCACCACCACCCCACCTCTGACCCCCCGCGCGCACTGCTCCCCATATCCTATTCACCCCATTGTGGCCACCACGTCCCAGCTAGGTTCTTGCTCACTCTCACCAAGCATCTCCTTGCGCCTCTGGGTGTGAGGCTGGTCGTTGTAGACCCACTCGAAGTCGCTGCGGGCCGCGCTGTTACCCATGGTGGGGACTTTGGAGCTCTAGCGAGCTCTCTGCTGAGCAGTGTTCACCTGTCGCAGGATACCCAGGTGTCCCGGGCGGGGACCTAGGGATCGAGCGAGGGCGGGGGCGAAGGGCGGGGCCGAGGCTAAGGCACCTCCTGGGCGGACCTGAGGGCGGGTCGCGGTGGTCCCTAGGAACCCAAGTGGCCCGGGTAGGGAAATGCAGTCAAGCCCAAAGCCTGGCAGCCCTGCAGGGGCCGCACGAGACCCACGGAATCCTTGGACTCCTGGCCGTGTGGTAACGCAAACTTGTAGGCGGTGCGCTTCAGTGCACACCTGTCTCTGCTCCTGGCTTGCCTCACCATGGAGCGCAATTCACGCTGTGCTCTAGACTGGGCGGGTGTTTGGGTCTGGAGTCCGGGTCCCCACAGAGGAGTAAGTGGGAATGTTAAGGGGACAAGGAGCTGGGAAGAGGGCTATCTGGAGCTTGGGACAAGCAGGCCCCAGCAATGTCTTCCCCTGCGTGTCCCTTTCAAGCAGTCGCGGCAGAGGGACACAAAGACATAACAAAAGTGCCAAAGAGTCGACCATGAGGACTGGAAGTAGAGAAATGATTCAGGGTGATCTGTGCCATCGCGCACAGACTGGTCTTGGAGCAGCTTCTGCACTGGACCTTGTCGGGCAAGGAGAAGTTCCACAGCTGTAGAAAAGGAGGGCATTGATGGTTAGGGGGTCAGCAGATTCAAAGCTGGAGGAGTAAGGAGCCTGAGACTTTCTTCAGGAGAGGACTTGAGTCTATGGGGGTGACCGAAGAGGTCTTATCTGCTCTCCCCCTGCTTCTGGTTTTCCAGAGGCTTAAAGTCTGGCCTCTCAGTGGCCCTGTCTAGCACAGCAGACAAGGCCACCACAGGCATACATGGGACAGAGAGAGTCTTCTTTTCCTGAAGCCTAGGAGCATGGACCACTCTCAGACCGGGCTAGAGCTGGGGAGGAGGGCTTAGATAGCTATCAGCATCTCGAGTGGGTTGGGCACGAGGATGGCTCCACAGTTCAACGGGGAAGACACTCAGCCCCAAGCTGTTCTTACTGCAGCCTATGGGGGCCAGGGCCTCAGAGGCAGAGGCCATAGATCAAAAACAATCAAAGGACCAAACCAACCAACCCTCAGCCGCCATTGCACCAGTTGCCAAATGAGGGACCTGTGAGGCCAGATGAGAAGGGATGGAGAGGACCAGACCTGTAACTGGACCCAGCCCCAAACCTCTGGCCTGGAGAGCTGCCAAGGTCAAAGCACAAGCCTTTTGTTGATCATCCATCTTGATGTCTTTATCTAGATTTCTGTTCTGCCCTCCAGGCTCAGGTCAGGAGTTAGAAAACATACACGCTTCGCTTGAGACACCATCTCCCCAGAAAAAAGCACCCAGTTGGGCCCTCAATTCATAGAGGAGAAAAAATTTGAGGCCAAAGAGGACTGAGGTATCCAGACATGGTGCAACATCCCTGTAAACTCAGGAGGCTGAGGCAGAATTGCAAGGGTGAGGCCAGCATGGACTACAGGGTGAGACCTTGTTAAGGACAAAGAGAGTGTGGGGTGTTTTGCACATATACTTGTGTATCTCTGTATCTTCAAGAGGCATGTCTTAGCACATATAGAGCCATGTTCCCATAAGGTTATACAAGAACCAAAGCATTGTTTGTACAAACGCCAAGGTAACACGTGCATCTCACCGTCTGAGGTAATGCTGGCCGAGCTGATGGGTAAATGCACAGTATATAATCATATCCTGTGAGTCACAGTTCCTGCTAGTAATGCCAGGCTGAGCATTTGCTGTGATATGTGTGGTTCACATTGTCATTTTCCAGGGTGTTCCTTCTGTTACTAACAATAAATCACTGAGGTTGTCATCAGTGTACCCCAGGGGTAGACACCTTACCTAACATCCCAAGTGATGTAAACAAAAGCTCAAGCATTTGATTTTACCAATAAAGACTCAGGAGCCAGATGCTGGAACAAGAGCTTGCTAGCTCAGAGAGACAGAGGAAGCACTCAGCTGACCTTCCTTCTGGGTCAGCCATCCCAAAAGGATGCTCTCCTTCTCCACACCATCTCTAAAACCCCTCAAACTCAATGTCCCTCCTTTTTATTTCCTGTGTGTCTCTCTATCTGTCTTCCTGACTTCCCCTAATTCTCTCTGTTTTTCCTCTGCATTCACTCGCTGTCCACTGGCTGCTTACTCCGCCTCTTGATCTATGGTTGACACTATTTAATTCTGTCTTGGATTAAAGGTTCGTGCTAGGACCGAGCCACACCACAACTAGAAACAGGTCTTTTCAATAAACAGCGCAGTCTCAGGGATCACAGTGTGATCAAATAAACTGCAACATTTCCCCCTTTTTGTCTAAATAAGAAGGAAAGATTTTTAACTCTAACACAGTAAAACTACTTACAATAATGAAGCTATTTCTGCCAAGCTCTCCACAATGTCTAGTTTAGTTGTTGTTTGGCAATCTTAAGATATTTCATTTTCAAAGTTCTGTAAAATGTTTATGTCTATCTCCTACAAACCCAGAGCAATTGGAATGTCCTGAGCAGTTTGTATTCCGAAGCTGAGCTTTTGGTGGTGTTTGTCAGCTTACTGGCAATCCTGGCTAGGTAGAATACAGAGGTGTCAGTGTTTGCACAGAACCTAGCAGCAGAAAGGGCATGGGGCAGTTGGCCAAGTGGTTAATGTTACCACAATCCAGGTGGATTCATCATTGTAGGGCCCTGCCATCTTCTCAGAGACCCTAAAGGCTACTGTTAAGAGTGGTAGAAAACTTAAACGTTTTAAATCCATGTTTAACAAATCTCAAAAAAGGTTTGAGGACCACAATCTATTAAGTACATCCAAGGCACATGAGGTTTGGTCCCAGTTGCTTCAGGCTCAAACCTGAAAACACGCACAGGAAGCTGGGTGAAGCTTATTTTTAGGATTAGTTAGTACTATATAAATAGTTATATATTAGTTAATATATATATATATATATATATATATATTACATTTTGAGATATTTATACCCTAAGAAAAGTTATAGAGAGTCAAATGAAAACCAAAATATTATGAGATTAGTGGCAATAGAATAATCCCTTATTTTTGTGTTGTTCTGTCCCATACCAGACAGTTCCTCTGATATGAAATGGAGATGCTGGATTTTCCTTTACCAAGGAAATGTGTGGGTTTAGAGAAGGAGAGAACCACGCTCCAGTCCCAAAGCCCACTTTAAGTTTTAATTGAATTGGGACCACATAAAGACTGTACGTCCTTTATGTCTGTAGGGGGCAGCAGAGAAGAGCGGCAGGTGGGTGATACCACTTGGCCAATTTACTCTTTTTCTTGGGACATTTTCTCTTGATGGTATGTCCTTTT
Organism: Arvicanthis niloticus; assembly: GCF_011762505.2. NCBI lineage: Eukaryota > Metazoa > Chordata > Mammalia > Rodentia > Muridae > Arvicanthis > Arvicanthis niloticus. The sequence goes on along the minus strand of NC_133430.1, from coordinate 10,282,596 downwards.
TCTTCAAATGTTTCACTTGTCCGGCATCTCCAGGTTCCTTAGTTGGATGTTTTCATTCTCCTGGAAAGACATAAACAAAACCTTGTCCCAAGCCTCGCTCTGAGAGTTCCCTATTTGGCAGGTTATCTCCTTCCTAGGACAAAAGGTTTATTGGCAACAACAACAACAAAAAGTACTATCTTTCAAATGAAATTTTAAAAATTCTTTTGAAACTAAATATACCTTAGTATGTGTGGATAAATATACTTACATTCCCCCTCTCTGTTTATATATAAACTCAAGGTTTAAGTGTATTTATTTTTAGATCACAAAGGACATTCACTTTGAATTTCAGCCTGCCTTTCACAAGCAGCTTTTAAATTTAAATCACTGCAGTCCTTATGAGGCTGCCTCTGCCTCTGCCTCTGTAAGTGTTGGGGTTAGAGATGGATATGGATTCCTTATAATAGTTATTTACATAGGGTTATATTGGTTTAATTTAGTTCCACATTTCCCAACTTTTTTGTGTTGGGGTAAACTTCCAAGTTTTGGGTTCTTGAGATTTTTTTTTTTGTTGTTGCTGCTGTTTTGTTTGTTTTAATGTATAGAAGTACACTGTAGCTGTCTTCAGACATACCAGAAGAGGGCATTGGATCCCATTACAGATGGTTGTGAGTCACCATGTGGTTGCTGGGAATTGAACTCAGGACCCCTGGAAGAGAAGTCAGTGCTCTTAAACTCAGAGCCATCGCTCCAGCCCCCAACTTTCAAGTTTTTTTGAGTGTGTAATATATCATCCTTGCTGATTTATTCTGAATTTGTTCCCTGGCAAATTTTAATATTCTGGTCTTATTTAAACATGGTGCCAATTTGTCTACTACTATTTCATTATTTTCAGCCATTTTGTCAAATTTGGTGTCTGTGTTAAGTTTTTCTAGGTTTTACCATTTCCATTCATGCCTCCCATGGCCAGATATCTTTGACAATTATCTGCTAGTTAGGGGTTTTCCATTTTGATGACCATATAGCAATACAATCGCACGTGAAGCATGAACTGGAGAAGACAGAGATTTTCCTTTTGCTTTCCTAGTTGTTCATCTTATAGCCAATGGTGTGGCACTGGTTTTGTGATTTCCTCTTCAGTGTTGGGCATTCCAACCCCCAGCCTATAGGATGCCACTTTCCATTGGCTTTGGTTCCATCAGTGCCTGGTGAACCATCAGTAAAACGTGCATTAGCCAAATGTTGTGACCACTCTGTGAGTCCCCACAGTTCAGTGAGTGTCTTTGTGGGAGGGGTGAGCGGTTTAGGGATGGGGATGACGGGCAACTGAGCCATCTCCTCAGTGTGGGAAGGCACAGACCCCTTTACTACCATATCCTGGTCACAGAGGAATTCAAATAGGTACCAGTTCACTGTAATACTTTCCTTCCACGGCTACACCTGGGAAGGATTGTGCAATCCACCATTGTAAGGGGCACCCTTATGACCACAGGGTGGTTAGCAATGACAGAGTATCACCTCCTCCATGTCTTGTAAAATGTTCAGATTTGTTTCTCAAAGAAAGAATATTTATTCAGCATATATGAAAAGTGTTTGCAGTTGAAGCCAACAGGTAAGTGTTGGTGGACTCCTTTTTGCTTTATGAAGAATTCCCCAGTTGCCAATTCACCAGTAAAGATGCTATTCATAATTAGGGCATCATCTGGTTCAATATGGTCAGGGTTGCATGCATGGAGACGAGCTTACCGCCAGTCGCAAAAGCTGCTCTTGGTTCCTGTCCCTACTGGAAACAGCTGCCTTTCTGGTAACTCTGTAGAAGGTTTTTGTTTTTTTTTTTGTTTTTTTTGTTTTTTTTTTTTTTTTATAATAATCTGTAAGTGTGGTATGTGATTTTCCAGTGTGCAAATGTACTGACTGGGAGCTGTATGTGGGTTTTGTCCCTGGTTGGTGCTACCACCACCTGGTTCACTATGACTGGGGAATTTAGAAAATAACTAATTTATGAAGATCTGTCTGTCTCTGCTGGGATTAAACTCATGGACTACAACAACCCTGCTCAAATATTTTATCTTAGTTCCAAATCTCTCCAACTCTTAGAGACTTAGAAAACAAGTTTGAACTATAGTAACCCTTTGAATTTACTTAAAATATTTTAAAAAATCTCTTAACTGCATTTTTAATAACACACAAAAATATCCTTTTTAATTGAAAAGAAAACTCAAAAACTGATGTCCAAGATGGTGCGGGCCACATGACAATCTACAGTCCAACATTCTAAGATGGAATTAAGGCACGTGGTTTAATTCTCATTTCATGCCAGAAAGGCAGATGTGCCTCTGGTAAATTATCATTCAAAATATTATTTTTTTATTTTTTCATGCCTGATCAAATGAAAGGCATTTGTTACTCTTTATGAGTTAGTTTGGACCAAATGACCAAGTTGGCTGATGACTATCCCCTCCTTATTAAGGAGGTCTCTCCTGTTCGAATCTAATCTCTATCAATTTTTAATGGTATCCACAGCTTTTCTTCTCTTGTGGAAACAAAGACAAAACCTCTTCCACAATGTAACACATATCTCGGTTTCCAGTCTGAGATCAACACATCTTTAACCGGAAGATTTGGTTCAGCAGCTTTTTTCTACTATCTAATATCTCTCCATACCTGTTGTTCCTTTCTCATTAGCATTTAAATTTTTAAAGTTAATAAAACTCTATGTAATCTACCTCTGGGAGTCACTATTATATCTTTCTGCTTATTTTTTAATTAATTTTTTTACTTATTCACTTTACATCCCACTCACTGCCCCCTCCCGGTGATCATCTCCTCCCACAACCCTTCCCCATCCTCCCTCCCCTTCTCTGAGTGAGAGGGGACTCTCCCGGGCATCCCCGCACCCTGGCACTTCAAGTCTCTGCAAGACTAGGTGCATCTTCTTCCATTGAGACCAGACAAGGCAGCTCCGCTAGAAGACCCTACCCCATGGAGAGGCAACAGCTTTTGGGACAGCCCCCACTCCAGTTGTCCAGGACCCACATGAAGACCAAGCTGCACATCTGCTACATAGGTGCAGGGAATCCTAGGTTAGTCCAGCCCATGTATGTTCTTTCATTGGTGGTTCAGTCTCTGAGAGCCCTGAGGGCCCAAGTTGGTTGATTCTGTTGATATACCTGTGAAGTTGCTATCCCCTTTAGCCCCCTTCCTGTTCTTCCATAAGAGTCCCCAGGCTCTATCCACTGTTTGGCTGCGGGTATATGCCTCTGTCTGAGTCAGCTGGCAGATGGGGTCTCTCAGAGGACAGTCATGCTAGACTCCTGTCTGCAAGTATAACAGCATATCATTAATAATGTCAGGGATTGGTGCTTGAACATGGGCTGGATATCCTTATTGGTTGGCACCTTTCTACTTATTAATCTTATATTTTAAAGTGCAACTTGATCTTTATATAGCTGCTTGTCCTATAGGATTGTTTTGTGGTATATCTGTAATATGCTTTATGTTGTAATGTGCAAGACACTACTTCATTTTACTAGAGACATATGCTGAAGCATTGTTGGTCTCTTTGTACAGGTGTCCCTGGAATAGCCATAACTTCTGATACATTTATAATTACTGAATCAGCCTTTTTAGAACTTAGGGCTGTTTCCCATTGAAATCTTGAACGTATGTTTATGGTATGGCGATGATACTTTAATTTTCCAAACTCTGCACATGAAACACATTACTTCCTGAAGGCAATGGAGTTTGGTTATACAAAGAACAAATAAGAAATTTCCTTGGCTTCTTGCCAAGTGATAGAAACATCATTCTTTAAACCTTTGCAGTTAACATGGGGATTCTTATGAAATTCTGAGGCTTCTAGTATATTTTCTATTAATAACAGTTAAGTTTCATCATTACCTGTCCTAGAGGGCCTTATAGACCCATATGAAATCTGATATGTGTTATATACAAGGGATAGTTTCTGTTTCTGATTACTTGTAGTTGAATAGTGAAGCTAATTCTGAATCATCTGAAATATGTTTAGTGGTTTCAGTATGTAAAACAATGCTTTTGCATATTTAGTGTCAGTAACTATATTAAGAGATCCAGGAAAATCTAATAATACCATAAAAATTGCATCCAGCTCTGATTTTTTGACTGAAAATAATAAGGGCTCTGAGCTACTTACTCATTTTTCCTGATATATAACCTGCCTTTCCTGATTTGCCTGCATCAGTATAGAATGAAGGGGCTCCAGAAATTGGTGTCCCTTTCACTATACAAGTGAGAATCCAATTAGTTCTTTTTATAAACTGAAATCTCTTACTTTTGGGATATCTGTTGTTAATCTGTCCCCCCAAATTTATTGCAAGCAGTAACAGGAGGTGTTTGAAAAAGCCACAGTGTGGGCCAGGTATCTAATCAGCGGGGTGGCTCTGCTTAGCTCTGGACGCCATGTTCTGCAGTAGAATCAGCCATAGGCCACATACACAAACAATTAGACCCATGAGATGCCAGTGTAGCGGATGGCTCTGCCAATCCACCACGCTACATCCACAAAACTCAGATGATCCCCAGACAATATCTGCCATCCTCACGGTAGAATGAAGACTCTTAATGCTTAAATATTATCCAGTGGATTTATATATTTGGAAATGCTCAATTAACAAGATGCTGACACAATTAGAATTGTTACCCAATAGCTAACCTTTTGATGGAAATAGCTACCTACCCAGGACTGCTTTCAACCCATCCATCTTCCTCCATGGTCCATCTCCTCCTTCTTTTTCCTCCCCTTCCTTTCCTTCTCTCCTCCCAACTCCTCACTCCACCTGCTTCTCATACTATCCAATCACCGAGCTTTATTGCAAATGTAGGGGGGGTGGGGGTTGGGGAGGGGGAATCCCGCTACAGCAAGTTTTTTTTCCCAGTGTTTATTTTCTGCCCAAATGAGGCAATTTCAGGATTAGTACAAAGTACCACAATTTCTGCTGAGTTTATTTCTGCTAATTAAGTTTCATTTTTTTTTCCTTTTCGGGACCAATTCCTTTTCGGGACCTTCCTACATAGGTCTTTAATTTTTTTCTCTCTCTGTGTTGAAATATATCCACTTTTAGGTATGTATTCTCTGTGTATAAACTTCCTGTGTGAAAATGAGTAGAAGACAAAATAACTAAAATACAGTCCAGCTTCAGATACAAGCTGTCCATGTGGGCAGCCTGTAATTCAGATACAAGCTATCCACATGGGAAGCCTGTAATCTACCAGAGCCAACTCTCTCTCAGCCTCAGCTGATAGTTTTCATGGACAGTTTAAGTACTTATCACTTTGTATGGTTTGAAATCAATTACTTAGCTCTTGAGTAGTTAGTCTAGTTGTGGACTATAGCCAGTTAGCATCTCCCAGCAATTTTGGAAATTCATTAAGAGTTTGCCATTGATCTCTCCTGATTTGTTCTTTCTGTGCTTGAATTTTTCTGATGCTGGGGTAAAAGCCTGTTAACTCAAGAGAGGTGGAGAAAGCACCCAGCTGACTCTCCTCCTGAGCCCACATCACAAAAGGATGCTCTCCTTCTCCACAGGATCTCCAAAAACCCTCAAACTCAATGCCCCTCCCTTTTACTTCCTGTGCGTCTCTCTATTTGTTCCCCTGACTTCCTCTAACTCTGTTTTTTTTTTTTTTCTCTTCGTTCACTCCATGTCAACTGGTTTCTTGTTCCATCTTTTTATCTATGGTTGACTTTATTTAATTCTGTTGTGGATTAAAGATGGATGCTAGGAATCAATCCTTGTCTTTTATAAGAAGGGCCAGTGCTCTACCCCTGAAACACATGTTCATTGAGGGCTGGGACACACTGGAAAGAGCTAGCCTAATTCTGGACACTGTGGCCCTGTTGGAACAAAGACAGTTGACTGAGTTGGAAGATTCTGGGCCAGATCTCTGTTTCTGTAGCTCTCCATGGTTCTGAGTTCTTGGCCTGGTGAGGGGTTGATGGTCTCATTTGATGGGGTTCAGGGAAAGGGAAGAAAAGATCTTTGAGGTTCAGTCTAGAAGGAACCAGCCCTTGTGAGAATATGGGGCCTTCATTAGTAAGTCCTTAAAGTCTCTTGAGTGGCATGTATTGCCATACTTGTAAGCAAACAATAAACCAGCTGAAAATTAGACATGGCTCTAGAAGATCATTTAAAACACGTAAGAAATCCACACCTTTAGACCCAGTGTGGTACAGAAATCTCGTGAGCGGGGGAAGGGAGGGAGTCCGGCGACAGAGTCTCAGGGCGGTCCGGCACCAGGGCTTCCCGCGCCGCCAGTGGAGGATCCCACATTCACGCAGCTGTCGGTGGGCTGGCCGGCAGCTGCATCGGCAAGGTTCCAGGGTTCCAAAAGCTGGGAATCAGGCTGAGAGACCATGGACACGTGGAGTCCGGTTTTCCAAAACTTTTATTGTTCATGGCATGGTGAATGGATGCAGGTGTTGTGCGCTTCCCCCGCCAAAGGCCAGGGGAGACCAGTCTTATAGGGAAGGGAGAAAGGGGAGGGAATAACTTAATTAGCTACGCCCCTGGCCTTTTGATAATTCATTAATATTTAAATCTCTGGAGGTAGAGACTTGTTAATCACGCCCTCTACCTGTCCTACGTAACTGAAATTAACATGTTAAATGGAGTTACCTCGTCCAAGGCCCAACATCCCAGTACTCAGGAGGCAGAGGCAAGTGGATCTGTGAGTTCAAAGCCAGCCTGATTTACAGAGCAAGTCCCAGGACCACTAGGACTACATAGAGAAACCATGCCTTGAAAAACCAAACAACAACAGCAAAATTCTAATTAAAACAAAACAGTGAGTCACTTGGTTTGGTTGACAGGGAGCTGCTGGTCCAGCACTTTGTAAACCAGCCTGGTGTCCCACATCTATAACCATAGCTTTCAGAAGGTGGCGGGAGAAGGATAAGATCAAGGTCATCCTCAAGCTACATAGAATTAGAGGCTGTCCTGGGATGTGTGAGACATTATCTCAAAAAAGACAGGCGGGACTTGCTGCTCTTAGAGAGGAAGGGTTCAGTTCCCAACACCCACATGGTGGCCCACAAACACCTGTAAACCCATTATTACAGAGAGCTGATGTCCTCTTCTGGCCTCTACAGCTTCTGAATACATTGTGTAAATACATATTCTCAAGCACACATACATATAAAAAGTATTAAAAACTTAGGACTCATCAGTGTCATAATTACTTTATAATATGAAGAAATACGTAGCCTCAGACTACATGTAAGTGATGTCTATTTGTGATTATTTTCTCAAAGGAGAAAGTGAGTCAGTAGTAAAAAAAAAATAAAGCTTTGAAATAGGGCAGTAGAAGGAGAATTAGGCAAAGCCGGCATGGTCTCTCACCCCTCCCAAAGCAAAAGTCTTGGAGGTATTAGAGGTAAAGCCTGTCAGGTTGACATTTCCTGTGTACAAGTATGGTAAGGGGATGTTAGCAATGAGGCCTGAGTCTCATATCTACAGCAAGTGCTCTAAGCAGTGAGCTCTGACCACCCCCAGATACTTATATTTAAAAGTGCATAGTTAGTGGTGGGTATTGGAAACTTTAAAAAAAAAATCTGCATGTGAGTGAGACAGAACAAGTGGGGAAAGTGGATGTGTACCTTGGTGCACATATGGAAGTCATAGGGTAACTTCAGCCATTGGTCTTCCACGTTTGAGGCAAGGTCTCTGTTGTTAACTGCTGTACACACCTAGCTAGCTGGCCCAAGAACTTCCTGGCATCACTGTAGGGTCACTGCAGTCACTAGCACATGCTACCACACCCATTTTTACAGGATACACTGGAAGTTTGGGGGAGATGATAGGTGAAAGCAAGCTAAGCAAGCCAGTGGCCTCTGCTTCATCTCCTGCCTCCAGGTTCCTGCTCTTCGTTCCCTTTAGGATGGACTGAAAGCTGTCAGTGTAAGCAAACCCTCTCCTTCCCAAGTTACTTTTGGACATGGTGTTTTTCAAAGCTAGGATACCAGATTCTGAGGATTCAAACTCGGGTACTCACACTGTACCCACTGAGCCTAGTCCTCAGATGTCTTATTGACTGGTTAGCACAGATGGACAGTGGGGTTTTCAGGTTTGAGAGTTTTATAGGTTGTGGTATTAGGAGATTGGCCTTGTTGGAGGAAGTGTGTCACTGGGGGGGTGGGGGGTGGGAGGTGCTTTGAGACCTGTCTCCTAGCTGCCTGGAAGACTGTCTTCTCCTGTTGACCTTGGGATCAAGATGTAGAACTCTGCTCCTCTAGTGCCATGCCTGCTTGGATCCTGCCTTGATGATAATGGACTAACCTCAGAAACTGTAATTCAACCCCAATTAAATGTTGTTCTTTATAAAAGTTGCCTTGGTCATGGTTTCTCTTCACAACAGTGGAAACCTTAAGACAGAAGTCAGTACCAGGGACTGGGGTTATGCTCTGATAGGCCTGACCATGCTTTTCTTTAGAGGAATGTGGATTTGGAAAGCCATGGAATGCTTTAAGTAGGGCTTAATGGATCATCCTAATAGGAATATGGAAGACGCTGGTGCTAAGGGTGAGTTGAACTCTTCAGACCTGGCCCAGGATGTTTCAGAGGAGAAGAATGTTAGAATGTGACCTAGAGACTGTTTTTGTGATATATTGGAGAAAAATGTGGCTGGGTTTTTGTTTCTGTTTTTCCCTTGTCTGAAGAGTCTGTCAGTGGCAAAGGTGAAGAGACCCATTAATTGTATGGACAAAGGAGGTCCCAAAATAATCCAGTTTAGAGTCTGCTGTGGTTTAGTCTCAGGAAGAGCATGTTGATGAAGCATAGCAAACTTAAAAGAAAAAAATGCAAAATGTATGGTTCAAGTAAGAAAGGGGAACCAGGAAGAGAAATGAAACTGGATCCTGTGTCTGAGGAGATAAACATATTAAGGGGGTGGTAATGTGGGGGCAAAATCTCACCCAGGTAAGCTTCTTGTTTATGTATTTGCTGTTGAATAAGGAATAGTTTAGACTTTTAATCTGGAATGAACTACAATTCATAAATGGAGGTCACAACTGTGATCCAGATTTTGAGGTTGGAAGACATAGCCTTTTGATCCAGATTTTGAGGGATAGTAGCCATGAAAAGCTTAAGCCCAGGCATGGTGATGCACACCTTTAATCCCAGAAGACAGAGGCGAGGCAGATCTCTGAGTTCACGGCCAGCATGGGACAGAACAAGTTGTAGATGAAGAAAAGCTTATTTCTAGGCCTGGTAATACTTGCCTTTCACCCCAGTATTCAGGAGTAGAGTCATGCAGATCTGAGTTTAAAGTCAGTGTACAGAGCAAGATCCAGGATAGCCAAGCTTAGGCAGAGAAGGAGTTGGAAAATGGAAAGCTGATGATAATGAAATAGAACAAGGGATTCATGTTCCAGCTCTTGCAAGCAGCAGAACTTGGCAGCTTTGGCCATGTGGCTCTGGCTTTAGAGTCAAGAATAGAAGGAACTACTGGGACAATTGAGGCTGGTGGGTAGGTGGAGCTAAGATATTAGCAAGGGTTAAGAAGAAACCAGATCACTGGGGTAAAATCTTCTGGAAAATGTTTTCTGAGAGCACAGAGAAGTTGTGTTTTGTATATAACCAAGGTTGTACCTCCTGATGCGGAGGACTTAGTAATGTGTAAGAATCACCCAGATGGTACTGGTTTTGAAGGTATGAAGAGGTCATGCAGAACAGCTGAGGTTTGATACTCAGAGATGCCAGGGAAGGCCGTAGGTGAAGGTGCATCCTCATTTGCAGTTGATAATGACCCAGGACTCAAGGGGTCATGGAAGAAGTTGAGGCTTGGCACCATGAAGGGAGCCTATAAGAGGGTACTGGTGAAGCCTAGTTGCAGTGAAAGACTCCAGTGAATTGGAGATGCCAGTACCGTGGGATGATCACCAAGAACAGCAGCAGTGGAGTGGATTCAACCAGAGCCTAGAGTGCTACAGACGGCAGAGGTGGAGAAGAGACCCAAGCCCTGTGGAGGAGCCCAGAAGACCATGTGTAGATCCCAGACACTGTAACAAGAAGGTATAAAGTTGAAGTTGGCTTGGATACCTCAGGATATTAGAGATGTCCGAGCAGTGGGATACCTGCTGAGGAAATCTGCTAATGTAGTGGAACCAGCCCAAGAGAAAAAATTGTGTTGCAGTCAACAAAGCTGAAAGGAGATGGACATCAAACATGGAGATGCACAGTTTGGAGTTTGCCCAGCTGACTTTTGGTCTTGCTTTGGTCCAGGATTCCCTCACTGTGTCGTTTTGGAATGGTAATGTGCATCCTGTGATGCTAGAGCTATGTGATCTGCTTTTTGGTTTTATAGGGGATTACAGTTAAGAGATTGCATGAATCTCAGAAGAGATTTTGAACTTTGGACTTTGAACATCACTGAGACTGTTACAGACTATGGGACTTTTGAATTTGGACTAAATGTATTATTTTATTATCCTATAGCTAGGTATGGCCCCTATAGACTCATGTGTTTGAACAAGCCTATAGGGCCCAGGGAGTGGAACGTGGTGGTTTGAATGTGCTAGGTCTAGGGAGTGGTGCTATAAGGAAGTATGGCCTTGTTGAAGGAAGTGTGTCACTGTTGGGGGGGAGGGGTCTTTGAGACCTGTCTCCTAGCTACCTGGAAGACTGTCTTCTCCTGTTGGCCTTCAGATCAAGATGTAGAACTCTGATCCTCTAGTCCCACGCCTGCCTGGATCCTGCCCTGCTTCCTGCCATGATGATAATGGACTGAACCTTAGAACCTGTAAGCCAACCCCAATTAAATGTTGTTCTTTATAAAAGCTTCCTTGGTCGTGGTTTCTCTTCATAGCACTGGAAATCCTAACTACGACAAGGTTTATTCACATCTCATCTAGTTAATCAGTGGTCATTTTTCTTGGGTTCTACTCATCCCAACCTTTTCTTCAAATCCTCACTACATTAGCAAATAGAATCATTCTAGTTTCCTCTTGCCGTGGGTAGCTGTCCAGCAGGGTAGCCCTGCTGCCAGGCCTCAGTGTGCTCACACCTTTTAATGTGCAGTGCTGCAAGCCAGTGGCTAAGGCTCAATGAGAGAGAACACATGCTTGGCATGGGTGAGGCCCCAGAGCTACCCCAGCATGGGAGGGAGAGAGAAGCTACAGTTGCAGGTGAGCCGCCCCTTGCTTTCATACAGGCATAACTTTTAAATCATGTTTCCCGACTGCGTATTAGAACAGTTGTTTTTAGCATCCAGATTTAAGAACTTGAATATGCCATAATTAGCATGTACATCTTCATCTTAGATAATCCAAGAACTACTGCATTGTGGAAGGAGGGTCTTGCCAGTTTAGTTCAGCAAACTGTAACTCTTACCATCCTTGTAAGAACTGTTCAAAGTACATTCATCAGTGTGTCCAGTTAGCACAACCCTAAGTCATTAGTACTCTCCTCTCTTCTGTGTGGTTTATGAATATTCAAAAGTGCCATCAGTAAATGGGCTAAGGAGTGTTTTCTGACTTTGAACAGTACAGATTTGAGATATATATTTGTTTGTTTGTTTGTTTGTGACAGGTCTTATGCATCCCAGGTTGGCCTCAAACTTGATAAGTGATAGAGGATGACTTTAAATGGATCCACCTGCTTCTGCCTCCTGAATAGGCATCTGACATCAGTTCTTTCCTCTCTGTCTCTTGCAGAGAGTGGTCTTGGTGAGAAGGCAAAAACGGTATTTCACCAGTGGTGGCACATAATCCAACTTTGCGCTGTAGTCAGACATTAGGCCAGAACTCTCAGGTAGAAGGTGGGGAAGCAAGGCCCAGGACTGTGGCAGTGGCTGCAGCACACAATCAGCAAGGGCCCAGAGCTCATAGTTAAGTGTGAAGAAGAAGCTAAGGAGGAGGAGCCCACTGCCATTATGCACTAGCCTGAGGAACACCTTCCTAGAGCAGATACAGTATGCTTAAAACAGACAAGTTCCTAGAGAATGAGTTTGGAGATAAATATTAAGTTTGAAAGCAGTATAAGAAGAATAAATAGAAATGTTTTGAAATGTGCTTCGGTGCTGAAGAAAGGAAAGATGCTCAGGATTGACAGTCTTAAAAGAAATTTTAACTTTAAATAATAAAGTGAAGTCTCAGAAGGAAGAAGAGATTCAGAGATTAAAAAGAAAGTGGAGAATACAAGGCAGAGGGCACTTGAACCCTGTATAATTTTATCTCAGTAATTAGCATAGAAGTAATTATATGTTCAGTCATGATTGCAATTTTATATATCTTCTTTAAGAAAGATCAGAATAAAGCAGACTTAGATAAAAAGAGGACTGAAAATGGAAACATTTTTAATTGTTATGTTACAAACAATAGAACAGAGCTTAGAGGATCGTTTAAATTAGAATAAAGAATTTACAGAAGAATCCAATCTAAAGCCTACAGAGATGCCTTATGACAAGATTACAGTGTGGCAGTCCATTAAGATGGCTAGAGGTAAAACGGTTTAAAGAAGCAATGATGTCATATGTTTTGCATTCACCCTATGTGAAACAGATACTTCACACAAAATTGTATAATTCCAAAAACTTGGAGAGATTTGGTGTCAGCCATCTTAGAACCTGGCCCTGAACTACAATGGCTAACGTGGTATGTTGGAGGGCCCTGCGGCTGAATATTGGGACAGCTCTCTGAGCTCACTGCAGAATAGAGGACTCCCTTGCCCCAACAGGACTGGCTGCTCTCTGCTTGTCCTTATTTGGAAGATGTCTCTGGGGCCTGGCTTATCTTAAGTGTGATCTTTGGTACAGTTCTCAGCAAATGCTTTCCCCTGCTGCCCAGGTGATGATGAGATACTGTGCCCCGTGATAATAGGACTGTGCTGTTGATGGAAACAAAGCACATGGTAACCCCTACCAGCCATTCCCTACCTGCTGCTCTCTGCCTGCAAGAAAGTTGAACTGCCACTCCGAAGCTGATCCTAGTAGTGTGTCATTCCGTTGTGCTCATAGGGCATCCAAAGCCTGTTCTTCAACTCCGCTCCCCTCTCCCTCGTAGGTTGGTGACAGAAAAAAACAAACAAACAAAAAACAAAAACAAAAACAAAAAAAACAAAACAACAACATTAATATTGTCAAAGTTTAGTTTCCAGATGAAGGTCAATATTCTGAATTAAGAATACAGCTTATGTTTAATTTTGCCACCTTGGATCAATGTTGCATAATAGCTTTAAGTGCTTAGGACAAGGTTGAACAACAGGGGAAACTATCTGAATCCTTTACAGAAATAAGCCAGGGTTCAGATGAACCTTTCACTTACTTTTTACAAAGATTAATTTCAGCTGTAAATAGAGTACTATTAGATCCAGATGCTAGAGAATTTTTAATTGACTCTTTAGCTTTCAAGATTGTCAATGCTGAATGCAAAAATGCTATTGGAGCTTTAGGGGCTAGGTCAGCACCTCTTTATGAATGGATTAAAAACAACTGTGGATATTGGATCTAATGCTCACAATTCAGTTGTGATTAGACAGACAAAAGATGTGACAGCTCAGAATGTCCAGTGCTGTGACTGTGAAAGACCAAATCATCTCCTAAAGGACTTTAGACAAACAGTTCCTGAGGATAAAATTCTCTCTAATGATGATCCAGGGAGAAAGTTTCCTAGAATGTGTAAAACACGTGGAAAGAGCAGACACAGGGTAAGGGGTTGTGCTCAGTCCTGACAAAAACAATGCGAGCCATTCGTTCTCTGTCAGCTAAGGAGAAACTGTCCTAGAAAGCGACTCGATATGACAGACAGCACTATAAACTTGACTGAGTCATTCAACACAGATAGGGCAGCTCCAGTAGATGATTTGGAAGATACCAGAAAAGAGGTATTTTACCTAGCTGCAATAAATTATAAGAGACCAAAATTGAAATTACAGTTAGATGGAATTGAGATTCAAGGTCTACTGGACACCAGAGCAGATGTAACAATAACTTCACAAGGTTCCTAGAATCTAGCTTGGCCACTTCAAAAAGTATCTACACAGCTCCTATGGCTTGGGCCATTGTGTCAGGTAAAACAAGTCTAAAATGGATTGAATACTTAGGACCAGAAGGTCAGGTAGGGAGGTTAAAGCCATATGTAGTGATAAAGCCATGGACTTGTGGGGAAGAGACCTATTGCAGTAGTGGGAATCAAAGCTTAGCATTCCTCCAACTTCTGGGACAAGCCGTAAGATAAAAGATTTTCCTGAGAAAAGTATTGAAAAAAGTTATCAAAGACAGTTACAGACTGTCCAAGCTGTTCATAAGCAGGACACAGCAGAGGTTAACTCTCCTAATTTATGAGGAGGGCCACTGCTGATAGAGTACCAACTGCCCTACCACTAAAATGGTTAACTAGCAAGCCTGTTTGAGTAGAGCCTTGGTCCTTAAATGAGGAAAAGTTACAGGCACTGAACAGCTGATCCAAGAGCACCTGGAGGCTCAGTATACAGAAGAGGCCACCAGTCCTTGGAAGTCTGTATTTGTTGTTAAAAAGAAATGTGGAAAATGGAGGATGCTGACAGATGTAACAGCAATCAATCAAGTCATTCAACCTATGGGGTTTTTACAACCAGGAATCCATTTAGCTTCCTTGTTACCTAAGACATGGCCTATTATGTTGACTGATTTAAAAGATTGCTTTTTCCCAACATCCCTTGAGAAACAAGATAAAGATTTGATTGCACAATGCCCACTTTTAGCCATGATAAATGACTAAAAGACAACAGTGGAGTGTCTTGACACAAGTAATGTTAAATTGTCACACCTTATGTCAATATTTTCTACAGCAGCTGTTGGAAATAATTTATAACCAGTATCCTCAGACTATAGTTCAGCATTATTTGGTTGATACCTTGCTGGCTGCTTACGATGGAGATACTTTAGGAAAAATTTTTGTTGAAGTAAAGAGAATTTTGCCTTATTGGGGATTACAAATTGCTCCTGAAAAAAATACAGAGAAGAGTATTAATTAATTACTATTAATTACTACTAATTATTATTTATATATAATATAATATATATTATAATATAAAATATAATATATAATATATATTATATATTATAATATAATATATAATATATAATATAATATAAAATATAATATAATTTATATATAATATAGTAATACTAATTACTATTAATTACTACTAATTAATTACTATTAATTACTACTAATTATTACTATTAATTATCTAGGATATAAGATTGGTGTGCAGACAATCCAGCTACAGAACATAAAGATCAGAAGAGATCAAGTACAAACTCTTAATGATTTTCAAAAATTGCTGGGAGATACTAATTGACTAAGGTCCACAATTGGATTAACTACTCAAGAGCTAAGTAATTTATATCAGATTTTACAAGATGATAAAGACTTAAATAGTCCAAGAAAATTATCAGCTGAATCTGAAAAAGAATTGGGTCTGGAAGAAAAGAGATTACAGGATGCACATGTGAATTGCTTGGATCCAAAGCTAGATTGTATTTTAGTTATTTTGCCTTCTACTAATTCTCCCTCAGGAATTCTTATGCAGAGAGAAAATAGTATCTTACAATGGATAATTTTATCATATAAACAGAGAAAAAAAACTAAAAACCTATATAGAAAAGGTTTCTGATTTGGTTGTGAAAGGGAGAATAAGACTTTGTCTGATAGTAGGAACAGACTCAGCAAAGACTATAGTTCCTTATACTAATGCTGAAATTACCTTATCATGAGTAACCAAAGAGGATTGGCAAAGAGCTTGCAGTGATTTTTTTTGAGAAATTAATAAGAAACACCCCAAAAGCAAACAGTTTCAGTTTATCAAAAGAATTAACTGAATTCTTCCACATATAGTGAGAGGAACACCAATTTCTAAAGCTTCTACTTTTTATACATATGCCAATAAATCAGGAATGGCAGGTTATAAGTCAGGAAATATAAGAATATAAGTAAATAACTCAAAGACCATATGCTTCAGTTCAGAAGTCAGAATTATATGCTATTCTCATAGTTCTGTTCAATTTTCCAGAACCTCAATACAGTTACTGATTCTCAGTATACTAAGACAGTTGTTTTGCATATAGAAACTGCTGTATTTATTCCAGATCATTCAGAATTAACTTTGTTATTTATACAACTGCAACAAGTAATTCAAAGTGGAAATAATCCAATATATATAACTCATATTTGATCTCATACAGGTTTGCCAAGACAATTGGTAGGCTTTAGAAAATGAGATAGATCAGTTATTCATAGGAAATGTATTAGAGGCTTCAAATTTTTCATAAAAAGCATCATGTAAATAGTAGAGGTTTAAAGAAAAAAATATTCTATAACCTGGTGACAAGCCAAGGAAATTATAAAATATTGTCCTACTTGTTTGCATAATTAGGCTCTATTACCTGCTGGGAAAGTAACCCTAAAGGTACCCAAAGAAATTAAAATTGGCAGATGGGTGTGTTTCATTTTGCAGAGCTTGGAAAATTAAAAAATATGCATCATATGATTGATATCTAGTCATGATTTCAATGGACTTCTTGAGTCCAGAAGAGGCAAGTCAGCCTGAATAAGGATATGTTACCCTCAGAATGGAAGTCAGGAGATTTGTTGGGGAAGAAGCTATGCATTTGTCTCCACAGAAAACAAAAAGCTATGGATTCCTTCAAACTTAATAAAAGTCACATTGACCAGGGGATGCCTCCTCAAAGTCTTGGCTGCTGACAAGAAGGAAGAAACCAGGAGAACAACAAGACAGGTGATGTGATTGCTGATCCCTCTGCATGGGGGCAGCTCTGAGACTAGCTGAGACAGGAGTGTCTATGATAGCCAATGAATTGTGTTGGCTACAGAGTCCTCATGACTGTTGCAGGATATCCTTTCATATGGCATGAATGGAGATTTATATTACGTTTGGTAATGCAATCCAAATGGACTTACATGTTTGAAGCCTCTTAACTGCTCAGACATAGAACAGAGAATCATCGCTGATTTGTGCACACCACACATCCCATAGTGGGTCAATGCAGAATGTATGTTACCTTTAAAAGCTTGTGTGTTCAGACACCAGTGAAGACAAAGCAAGTAGCCCAGGTGATCTAACCTCCCAGACAGCCTCAGTTGCTGTTTTCTCAAAAATTGCATCCAGGGCAACTTCAAAGCAGCCTGCTTTAGCCAGTTAAGTCCTGTACTTTCCAATCACACAGAGACTGGACAGTAAATGAAACACTAGCTGTCCCAGGACTTGGCCAATATGTAGTCATAATGTTTCCTTACATTGTGTAAAGTTTACCCTTGTGTTGTTCAAATGCTGATTTCTTTGCCCTCAGATCTTGTTTCAATCTGGACACAGGACTGTAACGATTATATGAAGAATCTCCTGTCTCAAGTTTGTGTAAATAATTCTTATCATTTATTCTCTGTCTTGTCAATAAATGCTGATCACCCAATGGCTGGGCAGAATAGAGACTAGGGCAGGACATTTCCCAACTAGAGCAAGGAGAGAGGGAAATTCAGATCAGTGATGAGGATGGAAGATTTGGAGACATGAAGGTGGGGTCTAGAGAGAGATCATGGAGTCACAACTGAGCTCCAAGATCCAGATCAATAATAATGATATGCAAGTGTCATGGGATGGAGCTGAGGGGCAGCCAGATTAGCAGAGAAGGCTAAGGAAGATCATTTAAATGCTCAGCTACTGTGGTGAAGTTTTAAATAAATCTTGGCTTCTCCCTGAGATTATTGGGAAGTAACATAAGATAAAGAAATACAGCTATTGGATTAATTCACTGTATATTTATATTAAAGAAAATTTGATTACACACACATTCCAATTTCTTACCATCTCCAAAAGATGCCTTTTCTCCCAGACAGCAGGAACCAATTTTTAGAACATGACACCCTTGTTCCCAAGAGGTGGGGTGGGGAGTTTTTGGTTGTTCAGTGGGTGACAGATGTTTGTTGTCGTTTAGGGGTGTTGTTTACAAGTTCTTATGGGTCACAATCAGGGAGAAAAAGATTCAGGGCTCTTTTCTTTCTCTTTTTCTCTTCTATCCTTTCTCTCGTTTCTAGTGTTAAGGGGTAAGAGGGGATGTAAGGAAATGTGGGGGGATATCAGGCTTAAGTATAAGAAAGGTGGATTGTTGTATCTCCTGTTAGACTAGAAAGCAACTGTGAGTCTGTAATGGCTATTCCTGGTTGTCAGCTTCACTCTATCTGGAAGGAACTACAATTCAGAACTGGAGGGCTCACCTGTGATCCAGATCTTAAGGCTGGAAGACACAAAGTTCTAACCTGGATCTTGGCATGGAGATCTTAAGGCATAGTGGCTATGAAAAGCTTAGGTCCAGGCAAGGTAGTACAGGCCTTTAAGCCCAGGAGACTGAGGCAAGGAGCTCTCTGAGTGCCTATCACTGGCCTCATATTTTGTCGGTGTTCACCTTCCTCACTTGCTGATTGGCTTAATAAAGATCTGACAGCTTATGG
The DNA here is from genome assembly GCF_011762505.2 of Arvicanthis niloticus. Taxonomy (NCBI): domain Eukaryota; kingdom Metazoa; phylum Chordata; class Mammalia; order Rodentia; family Muridae; genus Arvicanthis; species Arvicanthis niloticus. Next base: position 10,264,136 of record NC_133430.1, on the reverse strand, counting down.
ATAGGTAGGAAGGGGAAGGTAGAACTTCCCTGCAGAGTGGGGGTCACTGGGAGAAGGCAGAAATGAGGATATGCCGGTAGGACATAGAGGTGGACGGAATGAACAGGTGCAGACAGAACTAGCCACGTGGTGGGGTGCAGTGCCAAGATTATTGGGGTGATGTAGACTGAACTAGCTGAGAGTCTGCCCAGCCAAAGGCCTAAAGAATAATAAATACTAAGTCTCTGTGTCCTTATTTAGCTACTGGTGAGTCCAGAAAGTTCTGCTCCAGTCTCTTCCTGCTTTCTCCACCTCACACTGCTCAGTACTGTCATGTGGGACCTTCCCATGTGCAGACTCACAGGCATTTGAGCCAAATGATGGATCTCTGGAAATGACCAAACCAGTCCTCTGGTAAGCTGCTTTCTGGAGAAAAGTGGCTGTCGTAATGTATGTGCACATTTACTCTGAAGAATGTGACTTCAAAGTGGATGCTTCGTTCCTGCTCGACACTGCTCTTTGTGCAGCTGGCCCTTCCTCTTTACACATGTTTTCCTTTTCAGGTAGTAGGCAGGAGTCACTGGGAATGTGTATGTTTGTACATATATGCAGATGTGCATGGCCTGTGTACATGCAAGAAGCCAGGGTATTGGATGGCTTCCCCTGTCATTCCTCTATTCTCTTGCAGTGGGATCTTTTCTGAACTTGGAGCTGGTCTTTGGCCACACTGTTGTCAGAAAGCCACTGCAGTCCTGTCTTTGCCTGCTCCTTTCCTGAAGTGAGTAGCAGCCCTGTCCAGCTTCTTAAATGGGCTCTGGGATCTAGACTCAGGTTCTCTGATTGCCCAGCAAGCAGTCTTGCCTCTGAGCCATCTCCCTAGCCCCTCAGTCTGCTTGTTTGCTTGTTTGTTTGTTTGCTTGTTTGTTAGTTTTTAAATGTGTGCTGATGTTTTGCCTTCATGTGTCTTTGTGAAGGTACTAGATGTTCTAGAATTGGGACCTTAGACAGTTTGAGCTGCCATGTGGTGTTGGGAATTGAACCTGGGTCCTCTGGAAGAGCAGTCAGTGCTCTTATCCCCTGAGTCATCTCTCCAGCTCCCACCATGTTAACTTTTTTAGTGCATGTTTGGTTTATTATATATAAATGAAGATTCAAAGCCAAACCTAGACGCTCATCCAGAGAGGCAAACATTTTCTGACATTTCTCAACTCTTTTGCTACACCTTTTCCAAATCTAGTTAGGATTACACTGTACACAATGCCATACATGTCTCCTTACTCATAATGTTCAAGTTCTTAGAGCTAGCTCTAAGAACTAAGGGTTCATAATCTAAGAACTAAGGGTTCATGATTCCATGGACTCTGTATGACTCACACAGAGAGTAACTCCTCTTTCGATCCTCACTCCAGTTCCCAGGGGAGTGACTGTGGATGTTGACTGCAAGCTGCCACTGCCCCACGATCATGACGAGTTCTGTGCTCTCTCACGTCCTCGGCCTTTCTGCACAGGTATAAGGGATTCTTCATGTTCTCCCAGTGGCCTGCACCAGACACCAGAACAGCTTATTCAGTCTGCTGATGAAGGCACCACCCTCACTAATGAACTGAGGGGGTTACTGTTCTTGTGCTTCTCTGTTCCCAAGTTATTTGGCTCCAGTAAGCTCTTTGGCCCCCATTTCCATTTAAGTAAAGCCTCCCATCACCCACAGTCCTCCTGCCAGGTGTCTCAGTCACCCCATCTTATACAAGGCCCAAAGTGCCCCTGCCTCCTTCCAGGTCCTCCTTTCCACACTGCCTCTGGACATTCCGGGGCCTTCCAGTGTACCAGGAGCCCTCCCTCTAGAGTCACCTGTCCCCTTGACCTTCATGTTGTGTGTTACAAGTGGCTTCAGGCTTTGGACTTTAATGTGAGCATGCGATAAGGCCTCCCTCTTGTTTCTGTTCCTTTGCTGTGAGGCAGGAAAGAGGACCAAGTGTGAAAGATGAAACCGACTGTCAGACTTCTGCAGAGGTAGCTGAGTCAAAAGAGCATTTCAGCTGTGACATCCATAATCCAGAGCAGAGGGACTGGAGATGCTTCTGGAAGCCTCCCCTGCCTGCAGCTGGTGCTCAGTTCTCTCAGCCCCTCCAACTGCAGTCCCGTGTTTCCCTGTCCACCCGCCCCCTGCCCCTGCTCCTCTCAGTGCCCTGGCTGTCTTTTCTCTTGTCCCTCCTTGTCTCTCGCCCTTCGCTCTCCTGCTTCACTTCCGTCCTCCCTAGCAGAGCATTAGTGTATAGATTTCACACCCGTCTTGTTTCTCAGCTAAGGCTTCATCTGTTATTAATGGCACCAGTAGATGTGCTCTGAACCTTCCCCTCCCCCTAAGAAGATTCCAGCATATGTAATTGTTTTACTTCATGGCTTTTAATTGATTTTTCTTCCCAAGGATCCTCAGAGCTCTGTAGAAAAGCTCCTTGTTCTATGAACCAGAGGAACTGGAGCACCCTGCTGCTCTGTACAGCACCCTGAGCAGGCCCTCTCACCTGGCCGTCATCTGTCTGTCTGCATTCTCTTTCCCCATCCACTGCACCAGCCTGAAACTGAGACACAAGCCTTTGTCCGGCTGTGTGGAGGACTCTGATTAAGTCCCTCCCTCTTTCCTTAAGGCTGGACCTAAGTCCCCTTCTTTCAAACACATCTTTTTGGGTGCAGATGCTGGCAGAATGACTTTTCTGGGTACCCTCAGGCCGAGGGTTCCCTGTGAACTGGATGCTGTTCAATATGCTGAGCTTTAGAGTCTGAAGCAAGGCATCAACTGCCTTGGCATATTTTCTGGACCACACACTCATGGTTTCCTGAGCCGTTCCTACCTAGGGCATGATGCCCTGTATCCCTGCCTTCCCCCAGTTCCCTCCTCGCTGCCAGGCACAGTTCCCTAAGATAGTCCCTTCTCTTGCTGGAACACACAGAAAACACCTCTACCAGCACTGGGCAGACCCAGCCCCCAGTCCCTGTTCCCTTCGCTACCCATTTCCTCAAAGTATCTCTTGTGTTTATTGGGTACTTTCTTCGGTGTCTGCTCCACAGAGCTACCCTGGTATTGATAACTGATAGCAGAGATGAGGGTGTGCCCAGCTACCAGCAGCATAAGGATGCTGAATCAGGTACACAGCTACTGTAGGAGCCCCTGTCTTCTCAACCGCACCTCAGGAACTAGCTTGCATAGAAACAGGCCCTGTTTGCCACTTCCTGCTTTACACTGAGCCTTAATACTTCGAACAAGAACAAGTCCTCTGTGTTCAACCAATTTACTATTTGGTTTTGCAAGGTTCTGCAAACAGCAGGATTCCACCCAGGAAGTCCTCAGCAGGGGCGGGTCCTGGCTTACTGATGTCACTGTCTGATGGCAGATTTGCAGGCTCTCCTTGTGGGCAAAGGCTCAGCTCTGCCCCCTCTGGGGCTAGAAGTTCAGTTCTCTACTAGTTGTGAAAGCAATCAGGGCTGCTTTGGAGTGGGCTCGCTGTCCAGGAAGCTGATAGTGAGGCCAGCCCTAGAGAGGTCAATGGGGCAGATATGGCAGGCTGTGACCAGGTAGTTCTCACTGTTGGCTCTCTTGTGTCTGTCTTTAAAATGACCATCCATAAAGTTTATGATAAAGATTGGGAGCTAACTGGGACAAAGAACAGATTGTGAAAAGGAAATTGACACCATAAGGCAGCGACCAACCCAGAAGCCCAGTCTTGCAGGGCTTCCGGACTTTTCCATCTGCCTGTTACCAGAAATGTAGAAGAAGACCCAGGTTGGGGCAGGAGACTTAGGCTTTCTGAACACTGAACCATGGTAAGGAAAAGGCTTGGTCGGTTGGCTTCCCAGGGCTGTATCCTTCTGCTCTCAAGTTCTTGGCTTCCTTCCCTGTTAGGGTAGCCTTTTCTTCTCTGTTTGAAGGTGTGTGTCTGTGTGATTTTCAGTTGTTATTTCTGTACCTGTAGAAAGACAAGTGCTGGCAGGATTCTGGTATTGTCATTTCTATGGCCCACCATTGGATTTTCTATTTTCTAAATATCCGTCCTTCCTCACCTGCCTCAGGCAATCTAGAATTGTATCAGAGATTGTCTCACTACCGTCAGTTGTAATAAAGAGCAGGAAGGAGGAGGGTGGAACTTCTGGGCAGAAAGGATGATGCAGGGGAAGAAAGCAGAAGCAGGAGAATCCAGAGTGACCCCAGAGGGAACAGACACTGACTGCAGCAAAGCAGAGGAAGGTATAGAGCTAGCCATGTGGCGGGTCATATAAACTTAAGTGATAGCTGAAGATTGTCCTGGCAAAAGGCCCAAGCTTTAAACTGTAATAAGAATCTCGTGTCATTATTTATACCACTGACAGGTCACAGGAAGTTCCGATCTTATGCCTTGGAGGAAATGCCAATTAAACCATCCGCTCCTCCTGTCCCTCCCTCCCCTGCCCAAAGACAAGGCTCCATTAAAATGCCAAAGGAGCTCTTGCCTGCCTCCCCCCTTATTCCACCAACTCCTGTGCAACCAAAGAGAGATAAATCCCTTCTCCCTTCTCCAAGCAGACCTTCAAAATCCACAGATAAAACCCTGCCAAATCCCATAGTCCTCATACTCTACCATCAACCACTCAACAACTCTGCAATTTCAGGGACTCTCATGCAAAAACTAACCCTGCCTCCCATGATACTCAGGAGTCTAATACAGAACTTGAAACCCAAACTGCTCGAGCATTCCCAGTTAATATCCACCCCACTTGAGCTAAACCACTTAACTGGTACCCACTCCAAGCCTCAGACCTAAAAGAACTCAGGCAAGCAGTGAAGGAAGATGGCATTCATGCACCATGGACAAAATCTCTCCTATAGAGTCATATTGCCAAGACCCAGATGGGGCTACAGGCCTCATAGACTCCCTGGTGGCTCAAGTAGCCACCAATCTAAACACCCCTCAAGATTGTTGAGATATTTGCCATTCTGCTCTTCCTGTCCCAGTGTTTCTAGAGTGGGAAGCCCACTATCGTGATGAATGTCTTCAACAAGTCAGGCAAAACCAGGAGAGGGGCCATGCCATTCCATGGAGTTTTAAAGAACTCTTTGGCCAGGAAGATTTCTCTACTGGGGTACAGCAGGCAACTCAGCCAGCAGGGTACTATGAGCAGGTCCACCTCTGTGCCATTCAAGCCTGGAACAGGCTCACTCCACCTTCAGGGTCACAAGACCCCACCCACTCCCTGCTCTCCCTTCATCAGAAGCCTGGAGAATCCCTATCTGATTTTATTCTCAGAACTAAAATGAGCTTAGAAAGAAAAATCTCCAACCCCACAGCTAGAGACCTTCTTCTTAAAAATATTGTTTGGGAAGGCATGACTTCTGAGTCTGGGCGAGCTTGCCAGGGTCTCCGGGAAGAGCATCACGATAGGTGGATTGTATCAACCTGAGAAATAGGAACCTCATCAAACCAGGTTGCATCCATAGCTCAGGCATTTGTGGCAGCAGTAAAAACAGAAGGAATCTGCTTCAAATGTGGAGAGGCAGGACATTGGAAGGATGAATGCCCACTAAACTCCCACTCTATAACAGATTCCAATCCTCCTAAGGTCCCCTGTCCCTGCTGCAGAAAGGGTTTCCACTGGAGGAGGTTCTGTACTGCTCGATATGATAAAGATGGTAACCAACTAGAGCCTTTAAACTTCAAACGGGGCAACCCTCAGCCCCAATAGTAAGAGGGAAAACTACTCCCATAGAAGCCTCATGGGTGTCCAGCATCTCAGAAGGCTCCCACCCAAAGTTAACCATTAAAATAGATGATAAACCATTCAAGTGTCTTATTGACACCGGAGCGGACCGGACAATTCTAAGACAGCAAGAAGTCCCACAGAACTGGCAGTTGACCCCTGGGCCCAAGCTCTTAGGCATAGGGGGTACCTCTCACGCATTCATCACCAAATAGACCTATAGGTGGGAAGACCCAGATGGGACTACAGGCCTCATACGCCCCCTGGTGGCTCAAGTAGCCACCAATCTCTTAGGGAGAGATATCTTACAAGCCTTAGACATGGTTCTTACCACACAGCCAGAAAGAGACCACATTAAGATAGAGAATATTACTTATGAAGAAAATAGTACCCAAGGAGACCCAAATAACCCCCCTCCAAATCACCCCAATTCTAGGGGCCACTGTTAGATTTAGTACTCCCTGCCTTGACTAGCTCTCTGACGAAGCCATCTGGGTCCCACAGTGGCCTCTATCAAGGGAGAAGCTTAGAGCCCTCAGAGAACTCGTAGAGAAGCAGCTGTCTCTACAACACATCCGCCCCTCCACAGTCCATGGAACACCCCTGTGTTTGCTATAAAAAAAAAGAGCTCAGGGGGTGGAGACTGTTGCAAGATTTGAGGGTAACAATTAACAAATTAATTAACAAAACCATGTGAATCTGGGGTTCCCCACAAAGAGGGCTACCCCACATCTCAGCCATTCCTGCCACTGTTCCTCTATTAGCAATAGACATAAAAGATTGCTTTTTTTCCATCCCTCTCCTCCCCCAGGACTGTGAACGCTTTGCATTCTCAGTGCCCCCCCCCCCCATTAACAACTCTGGCCCAGCCTCACAATATGAATGGACCATTCTTCCCCAAGGAATGGCTAACAGTTCTACCATTTGTCAGGAGGCTGTAGCCACTGCATTAAAACCCTATTTAGACATAGGACTCAACATCTATCATTACATGGATGACATCTTGGTCTGGGGAGATGCTTCTACTTCCCCCTCCCAACTTAAGGACCAGCTAATACCTTCCCTATCTGCCCTAGGGTTCAAAATAGCCCCTCACAAAATCCAACTTATCCTCCCCATTGCATCTGTAGGAACAGAGATCTCCCTTACTTCAATACACCCCCTCAAACCCACCCTTTCCTTCCCTCAAAAATTAACTCTCGCATCCCTCCAGAGCTTTTTGGGCAATCTCAGTTGGCTTCGACCCTGGCTCCACCTTCCCACAAGCACCCTTCAACCCCTCTTCAACCTCCTGAAAGGAGATAAAAGTCCCTCCTCCCCAAGAACATTGTCCCCAGAAGCAGTCCAAGCCCTAAATTCTGTCAATTCAGCCCTAAAAGATAAGGCTCTTGCTAGGTATGACCCAACAGTACCTGTACATCTCTTATCTTTAACTCCTCCCCTAGGCTTGTACCAGCCCCTTACCAATCTCAGGGGATGCTAGAATGGCTCCATACCCCAATGGGTGGTGCGCCCCAAATTTTAAGTAGATGCATTTGCCAACATAATTAAAAATGGCAGTGATAGAGCCCTACAAACCCTAGGAAAAGAACCTGACATTCTTGTCACCCCCTTCTCCCTCTCCAACGTTCAGTGGCTAATCAAAAATCATTCCCACTTCGCTATCAGCTTAATAGGTTCCCAGGACAAATTGACAACCATTATCCTGATGAAAAATGGGCCTCTGCCCTCCCTCTGTTGTGATGGCTACCCCCCAAACTATTCTCAAGAGAGCCCATAGCAGGAACCCCCTCAATATTTACCGATGGGGGGAAGAGGGGAGCTGCAGTATACTACTTCCCTGAAGATGAACCCCCTATCCTCCGATTCAAAGAGCTCCCCCCCACTCCCCCAATATAAAGAACTATATGCCATTTACCTAGCTCTAAAAGAAGTCAAAGGCCCCCTTAACCTCTTTTCAGACAGTGTATATGCTGTCAATTTGCTTCCCTGGTTGTCAAGATCATTTGTCAAACTAGATGACAACCCACTCTCCCCTCTACTCATTACAGGTCTCTGCCCTCCTAGAGGAGAGAGACTCCCCCATCTATATCCAGCACATCCGATCCCACAATCCCCCACCAGGTCCTATATCTGAGGGGAATGCACTCGCTGACCAAACTGCCTCAACAGGGACATTTGTAGCCTCCACTGAGCAAGCAGACCAATTTCACTCATGCACACACACAAATCTAAAGGGGCTTCATGCTTGCTTCCCCCACATTGCCCTTGCTCAGCTCCAAAGGATAATAAAAACATGTGCCTCTTTACATCCCTCATTACCACCCCAGCTTTACAAACCATGGGCACCAATCCCCGAGGCCTCAAATCCAATGCCTTATGGCAAATTGATGTCACCCACATTCCCCAATTCGGTAGACAAAAATATGTTTTTGTCACCATAGATACTTACTCATATTTTATATGGGCTACAGCCCAGAGAGGTGAAAACTCAAAAAGGCTGATCTACCATATGCTCTCTACCTTTGCCATCATGGGCATTCCTCAACAGATAAAAACTGATAACAGCCCCGCCTTCACGAGCTCTCAATTTAAAACCTTCTGCACACGCTGGGAAATTGCCCATCATAGGGGAATCTCCCACAACCCTCAGGGCCAAGGAATAATAGAAAGGACACACCAGACCCTGAAGGCACAACTACTGACACAACAAGCCAGCACTTATCCCCCTAATGTACAATTAATGATGGCCCTGACTACCCTAAACATATTCAACATCTACAAAACCTCCAAACACCCTCCTATTTCCCTCCATTGGCACACACCAAAATTAGCTCCCCCTGTCCTAGTACGGTGGCAAGACCTTTTAGATGGAATTTGGAAGGGACCAGACCCCCTCCTTACAACTGGGAGGGGTTTCACTTGTGTTTTTCCACAGGACCAGCCTAAGCCTATCTGGGTCCCTGCCAGAAATGTCCGACACCAACCCACCAACCAAGAAGATGGCCCGCCTCTCACTGACAGATCAGGAACCAAGGAGGGGGAGGAGAAGGCGGAGGAGTCACCACGCTCAGAGGAAGAGCAGGATCTCCTGGAAGGACATCCATGACCTGGTGATGGCTGCCCAGGCGATGTGCCCTCCCCAAGCCCCCCTCTCCTCCATTCTCCTGGCTGTTTTTGTCATCCTTCATGCTAATTCTGCTACCACCCAGCCTCTCCCTAGCTTTCCCAACACCTACCACTGGAGATTCTATGCTAGGGAAACCTACAACGGACACAACAAAGTTATAGGAACCCAGGACTGCCCACTTGAAGGATGTTAAACCAGGATTGAGATTCCCCTACACCCAGAATCCATCTCCACTATCCCCAGCCCTTTTCTCTGCTTTCCTTACCGAAACACAGGTGAATGTCTCCAGGAGGTCTCCACATATGGAGGTTGCAGATATTGGAGCTGCAGGATGGAATCCACCAGTCGCGGTGGCACCATGCTCACCAACCTTAAAACTCATTTTCAGCTTTTCATCAGCGATCCATGGAATGAACGTTGGCGAACCGGAGTCATGGGTAAACTTTACCCCAACAGTTATGCCAGATACCCTGTAGCTGACCTACATGTCTCCCGTGAACTTGTCCCTGCCCCCAAACACTGCCTTTACCCATGCTAATATTATTCAACAGGAAAACCAGTCTCAGGAGGAACTACAAGCTACCCTCTCCTGGCTGCAGTACATCCAATATACAGCGGACCTCCTTCCCTTAACGACTCACCGCAATTCTTCCCAATGCTTTTTCTGTGCCTCTCTCTCCCCACCATTATTAACAGCCGTTCCCATTAACTTTTCACTTGACGACCTCCATGGACCCCTGCCCACGAGGAAAGCACAGGACATTCCCCTCTTTGGCCTACCCCCACCTCTTTGCCTTGTAGGGCCCTCCTCCAAACCCCATCTCACATGTGCTCATGACATCACCATTACCAAATCAGTATGTGTTAACCCTCCTGCCCTCCTCTGGTGCAAGGGCACTACAGGTGCCTGTATCAACCCTCATTTTCAGGGCTCCTGCACCCCCGTGATTGTTGTCCCCCAGGTTTATCTCTACGAACCTGAAGAATTCACTTTGCAAATGGGAGGAAGCTGAAAGAAGAGAGAGATCGTCATCCCTCTGCTCATTGGACTAGGCCTTGCTGGTTCACTTGGTGTTACTGGAACTTCTGGGGCAGCCCTTGTCCAAACACAGCATCTGGCTGGCGACTTCCAGGACAAGCTTGACCAGGCAATGGCCTCTACGACAGACAGCCTTGAATCTCTTCAATGTCAGATAACTTCTTTAGCAGGAGTTGTTGTCCAAAATCAGAGGCCCTGGACTTGTTGACTGCTGAACAGGGGGGACTTGTGTTTTGCTGGGGAGGAATGTTGCTTCTATGTCAATGAATCTGGGCTGGTAAAACAAGATATACAAACACTTAAAGAGCTCTGAGGGAACCTCCATGCATGCTATACTCCCAACACCCATTGGTACTCTAACCCCTTGATGGCTTGGATTCTTCCTTCCTTGGCCCCATACTAGCCATTGGAACCTTGCTTCTCTTGGCACCTTGCCTCATTCAGTTTCTAAAGCAACAGATAAGTAACATTGCAAAGATAACTACCAATCAGGTCTTGGTTCGGTATCAAACTGTTCCCAACATAGGAGACCCTTATTCTGATGACACCTCTCCTTTATAAAAGAAAAAGGAGGAGTTGTAGGGCAGTGGGCTGTGAGAAGCAGCTGGGTGAGCATGAGTTTCGAACCCTGGAACCTTTATCGGACGGCAGGAATTCAGCACTGCTCCCAGGCCCTGGTTCTTTTCACTTAGCTTCAGTCCTCCAACAACCCCTCCCACAGAGAGGTTTATGACCATCAGTCAAGAGGAATGGTCCCTCAGGCTCTCCCACATGCAGATGAGGTATCACCAAGCCAATAGACATTATCTGCTGTCAGATCCTAACCCACCCCAAAACTGTACATAAGGGCTCTATTTAGGGGAAGTGAAGAACGCTCAAGAATCATCCTGGTGTCTGAGAGGTTTTGTCACAAGAGCTGTAACACTTGGAGAGAGCTCTGCTCTCCTGGAACCTGCCTGGGACACCAAGCTGCCTCCTTGCCAGCTAGCCGGCTCCTTATCGGCCCAACCCGGGCCTGGACGAGCTCATCACAGAGAGACAGGTGCAGCACCTGGGAGAGACCAGTCAGCAGGCAGAGGTAGCAGTGGAGGCAGGAAATCTCCCCTCCTGCTCGCACTCTGTGTCCTTTGGCCTCGACCTCCCACATCAGGCTGGGCCAGAGACCTACAGACAGTGGAGATGCAAGCCAGAGGCAGCACTGAGACAGTAGGGAGCCCTCCTTGCTCTCACCCTGTCCCCAGTCGGGAGACCATGGTGGGACACCCTCCAGAACAAGGAATTAACACTTTTGTTTTTGTTTTTGTTTTCTGAAACAAGGTCTCAATAAATAGACCAGGCTGGCCTCGAGAACTCAGAGATTCATCTGCTTCTGCCTCTTGAGTGTTAGATTAAAGGTGTGGGCCACCACACCCTGCCTGATACATTGTTTCCTTAAAAGTCTTCTGTATTATGTAGGTACACAAAGATTGAGGTTTCAGGCACTGACTTCTAAATCATTACAGCCTGGCCCAAACTCATCTTTAGCCATCAAAATCATCATGTTTTTGGCAGCAAGAACTATGTTTACCCTACATATACAGTATAAGAATCCTTGCTTTAGGATTTGAAGGACTTTTGGAGACTGTCCTCTGCAACCTGATGGCAGTGGGAGGGTTTCTCCCACAAAAAGCTGTTGAAATGCTTGGGGGAGTTGTTTGTTGACCAGTCAGGTGAGGTTGGAGGAAAACTCCAGAGCCTAGAGTGTTCAACTTTTGAAACGTTGGTTGTACAATGTGCAGGTAGATGTCAGGGAGAAGTGTGTCCTTCCTGTTGACCAATGCCGGCTGTAGGCACCAGTCTCTTGGGTTTGCTGAACACACTGCTCAGATGTAAGGGTTTTACCAGGACTCAGACACCAAACAGTGACTATGACATTGTGCTTGCGCACGTGCGCACACACGCGCGCACACACACACACACACACACACACACACACACACACACACGTGCGCCCACAAGTGTGACAGAGCTGCCTGCAACTCCAGTTCCAGAAGATACAGTGCCCCCTTCTGCCCTCCTCAGGTTTCTGCCTTCACATGTGTGCATGAACTCATACCTGAATACACAATATACTTAAAAGCGTGCATATGTGTTTAAAACTATGTTAATCCTTTCAGCAGCTGTCACTGGTGCCTTTGGTGAGTACACTAGCACCCTGCAAAGGGCTCTTGTTATTTTCAAGGTCCTTTCTTCCTCACAAGAGGCCGGAAGAGACAATAAAGGTTCCAGCATTTTGATTTCCCTGTGAGGACAAGGCAGGGAGGGGAATGTGGAATGCAGGTTTGACAGCTGAGTCCTTATCTTTCAAAGTCAGGCAGTTATTGATAACTTCTCAAAGTGAATAACTGATACCCTAATGGTAAGTCTTTTAAACACGGAAATAAGAAAGGACCGGGAGATGCCTTACTGATTAAGGTGCTTGAGGGCAAAGAGGGATGGACGGGGGCTGAGTTCAGATCCCTAGCACCCACATCAAAACCAGGCATGGTGGAACATGTTGGTAACTGCAGTGCTGGAAGGGAGGGGAGGAGACAGTCGATCCAGGAGGCTGACTGGCCAGTGGAGCTGAAAGGGTTCAGGAGGAGATCCTATCTGCAAACACACAAGGTGCAAAGTGATTGAGAAAGACACTCGACATTGATCTCTGCTCTTCTCCCACACACATGTGCACATGCAACACACGCACCTGCACACACATGTAAACACGCATACATGCATGCAGCTATACATACAGGCACACACAAAAATAAAAATGTGTATCTGAGCCCAGCGTTGTGGAACAAGCCTGTAATCCCAGCACTCCAGAGGCTAAGGAAGGAGGGCCACGAGTTCAAACCAGTTTGGGTTGCATAACAAGACCTTATCTCAAAAATAGAAAAATGTGGACCTGGGGTGTTGGGTGTATCTCATGGGTAAGATGCTACACTACAAATTATGGCCCCAGGACTGAAAACAGTAGCAAAGCGTGTACCCGTCACTAACGTCATTGAAAGAAAGTAAAAAAGGAGAGAAATAAAATAAAATGGATACCCTCAAATACATCTGCCTGGATTTCTCTGAGACTGTAACAGTTCTGCTGCTGGGAGTAGGAGGCCCTGTACACGACGAGAGCCCAGCCTCCCATAGGTGATCTGGAACACAGCTAACTCTCAGCTGTTACTGAAGGCAGTACCTAACAAAGATGTCAACTTTAACAGCTCATGAAATCGCAAGGCCTGTTTTCCAAGTCTGATCTCTTACCTTGCTAGCTGGTCCAGGGAAGCCCCCAGCTCAGTGTCAGCAAATCAGTCAGCCTGCACGGTCTGCAAGCCCAGGGAGGAGGCGTTCTGCAAGCAGCCCATAGGATGTCAGACCTGGGACTGGGACTGACTCGATCGAGGTCTAGCCTCTGAGGAGCTTCAGGGTCAGTGCTGAGCCAGCCAAGGTATATGGAAAATAGGGTGAGGTGGAGAGGTACCCAGGAATTGACTTGAGATGGGGCAGTGTGTCTGGAGAAGGGAGCTTGGAGTAGGAGCACCAGGGATTTGCAATGAAGAGATTGGGACTCAGATCAGAACAGGGTTCTGATAGGAGGCATCTGTCTCACCCCCTTGGCCTTGGTCAGCGACAGCAAGCACCTGTGGCTGTTTCAGGTGCACTCCTGTACTCTGGTTCACTCTTCCAGCCCACCCTGGGCCCTCGACCCTTCCAGGCTTTGTTTTTATTTTCTTCCAGCACAGCTCCAGGCCCTCAGCTGACTGGCATGCAGGTGCCCCCAGCCTCCCATGCCAGGCAGTCCAGCCTAAAGATGCAGGCCGGCCATCAGCCTGTGGGAACCTCCACTGGCTCCCCAGGTGTTATCGTTTCTGTCAAGCCTAGATATACCTGGGAAGACAGAATCTCACATTACCTCAATCAGAATGGCCTGTGGGCACGCGGGGGTGGGGGCATTTTCTTAATTGATAATCGATGTAGAATGACCCCCTATCTCTGGGCAGATGGACCCGAGTTGTATCAGAAATCAAGCTGAGCAAGCCATGGGGAACAAGCTAGAAAGCAGCGTTCCTCCATGCTCTCTGCTTCTGTCTTGGCGTCTGTCCATAATTGACATAACACACCCACCCAGCCAGGTTACTCTTGGTTAAAGTCTTCTTTCTCAGCAAGAGGAAAGCTAACCAGGACCCCAGGGAAAGTACCCAGGCGCTGACATCAGCCCACAGCTCGGGTTGTAGTTCCTAAGGCACATTCGTATCCACACAATGTTGAGTTCCTACTGCATACCAGATCGTCTTCCTGAAGGGGAGACAACCTTGAAGCAGCTCTGTAGGGAACCAAAAAATCCCGGCGACCACAGCGCGCCCCGCCCAGCATGCACAGAGCGGGCTACTGGAATGCAGTTAGCAGGGAGGCCGCCAGGCGGAGACACTGAGCAAGCTGACCGCGGAGAACAGAAAGCCACTGCAGGCCCCGCCTCTCGCGCTACACGTGACCAGAGTGCCCAATCCCTGCGCTGGGCGGTTCCGGTGGTCCCGAAGTACCGCCCCCCGGGTGCTCGGTCTGGAAAGAGATTCCAGCAGGGGGCGCCACGGGGCCACGGCCGGGCGGTGCGAGCGCTAAAAAGTCATCGGGCCGAGGCTTCCCGAGGTCACAGCCGCCCCGCCTCGTTGGGGTTTCTGCGGGGCGGGGACACTGGGAACGTTGCTTCCCCGCTGCGAGTCCGCTGGAATGGAGGACGCGAAGGCGGTCGGTCCGCCCCGCTGTGTATCCTCCGCTGTCCCTGCCTAGGGTGGGTACCGTTTACGGCCTGACCTCACCTCTGAACAGGAGGCGACTCAGCGTCTGATAAACGTAGCCATGCTGAGCAGGGCTTCAGGGGACAGGCTCGGAAGAGAGTGGGCCGAGGGAGCCACCCGCCCAGGATCCCTCGCCTAGGCACAAATGGGAACTGACCTGGACTCACCCGGGTCATGGCTGCCGCCCTGCGGACGGGAAGCCCGGAGAGTCACAGAAGTCACCTCAACTCTCATTTGCTATAGTATAATTTGTGTTTCAGCCCCTGTGCTCTGATTAGATCGACTCTTGGCTCATTTGTTTTTAAATATGTATTTTATTTTAGGTGTATGGGGATTTTGTTGTTGTTGTTGTGTGTCTGTGTTGTCTTTTTTTTTTTAACCTGCATCAAGTGCGTGCAGCACCTATGGAGGCCAGAAGAGATCGGATCCCCTGGAAGTGGAGTTAACAGATTGTTATGAGCCACAGTGTGAGTGCTGGACACCAAACCCTGGCCCTCTGCAAGAGCAACAAGTACTCAACCTCCAAGGCCCATTATCAACCTATTGTTTGATTGATTTATTCATTCTCTCTCTTTTTAAAAATATGTTTATTTTACGTATGTGAGTACACTGCTGCTCTCTTCAGACACACCCGAAGAAAGAATCAGATCCCATTACCGATGGTCGTGAGCCACCATGTGGTTGCTGGGAATTGAACTCAGGACCTCTGGAAGAGCAGTCAGTGCTCTTAACTGCTGAGCCATCTCTCCAGGCTCTATTCACTCTCTTCCAGCCTCTTTTCCTTCCTACCTGTTTTGTGCTTTTCTATGTGTCTGCTTGTTTCTATGTGCTCGTGGGCTCGGGTACCTGTGGAGGTCAGGAGAGGGTCTCTAATCGCCTGGAGTTGGAGGGGTTCTGAGGTGCACAGTATTAGTTCTTTTAAGAAAAAGTACGACGCAGTTCAGAACAGACCACTCCAGACCAGGCGGTTCCAAGGGGGAGGAGGTTTGTTCAGGGGATAGGGCAAAGGTGGGGAGAGGAAGGTGGAAGAGATAAGAGAAAAGAGAAGTAGAGGCCGGCCATGACCACGTGGAGAGAGAGGAAGGTGGGGGAGGGGACAGAGAGGCAAGAGGGTAAGAGAGAGAGTAAGAGAATAAGAGGAAGAGGAGGGGGCAAGCAGCCCCTTTTATAGTGGATCGGCCTACCTGGCGGTTGCCAGGTAACTGTGGGGAGGAGCATACCTGGCTGTTGCCAGGCAACTGGGGAGGTGGAGTTTAGACAAAATACTAACACACAGTGTGGGCGCTGAGAATAATGCTCAGGTTCTCTGCATTAAGTGCTCCTAACAGCTGGGCCAGTCTGCATATCTGCTGGGGGTGGGGGGGGGGTTGTTTGGACAAACCTCTGCTGTGTAGCCCAGGCTAGCCTGTGATCCTCCTGCCTTTGCCTCCTCAGAGCTATGAGTCACCACGCTGTTGCTGTCCACTTCTTTCTTGTTTTCGTTTTTTCTTTTGTTTTGTTTTGTTTTTTTTGAGACAGGGCTTCTCTGTGTAGCCTTGGCTATCCTAGAACTCTCTCTGTAGACCAGGCTGGCCTCAAACTCTTGGAAATCTACCTGCCTTCCTCAGGAGTGCTGGGATTAAAGGCATATGCCGCCTTTATTTCTTTCCTGAACTTTATTTTCACATGGTATCTTATTTCTTTTCTTCTGTTTTATTGGCTTGTTTTGTTGATTTTTCTCCCTTGTCAAATTTTAGTTCCATTCATCCCTATAAATAAGTATCAAAAGCTATGTATTTCCCTCCAAATACTGCCTCAGGTACACCTTAGGTTCTCATGTGTAATCTTCCAGTTTTTTTTTTTTTTTTTTTTTTTTTTAGATATTCTGATATTTCACTTGATTTCCCATCTGATGGGACAGGGTTTCTCTGTGTAGCCTTGGCTATCCTGGAACTCTCTCTGTAGAACAAGCTAGCCTGGCACTCAAAGATCCAACCTGCCTCTACCTCCAAGTGCTGGGATCAAAGGCATGCATCACCACCGCTCTGGTGCAATGCTAATTTAAGAGGCTTAAAATGTGCAGGTATAAGGCCTTCAGGTTTTAATTCTGTGGTTAATTTCTGATTTTTTATTTACCTCATGATTAGACAATGTAGTCTTATCTATTTTCTGTAATCTTTATTTTAAAAAAAAAACTGGATTTCAAGCTAGCAATATGTCTCAGTGGATAAAGAAGCTTGGACACTGGAGTCCTATCCCCAGGATCTACATGGCAATCTGAGTTCGATCCCCGGAACCCACATAAAGAGGAAGGAAGGACTCCAGTGCAGAGTTGTCCTCTAACTTCCACACAAGTACTTTGGCGCACACGTGCGCACACACAACAATAAGTAAATCAGCTATAATTCTTAGAAACGGCTAATATGTGGATCATCTTTGTGAAGGTTTGTCTGCAATCGTGTGAACTTCTGTAGACCTGTTTTATGTGTGTGTGTGTGTATGAATGCATGTGTGAGTGCACTGTCCTCGGGGCCACAAAGCTTCATCAGACCCTCTGGGGCTGGAGTCACAGGCAGCTGTGAGCAGCTCAACATGCATGAGGGGGGACTAAGCTTCAGTCCTCTGGAAGGGCTGGAGGCACTCTTAACCCTGAGCCATTTCCCCCAGCCCAGTGGTGTAGTTTCTAATTTTTAAAACAATGGGTTGTGGTGGCACATACCTTTAGTCCCAGCACTGGGAGGCAGAGGCAAGAAGATCTCTGTGAGTTCAAGGCCAGCCTGGTCTGTTCAGATCATAGTTCAAGGACTGCCTTGACAGGGAGACCCTGTCTCAATTTTTTTTTTTCTACATCTGAAACATTACTATTTATTGCCTCTGGGCCTGTGCTTACCACTGTGTTCATGTGGATCAGGAGATGACTTTTGGGAGTTCTTTCCTTCCACCATGTAGATCCTGGGGATAGGACCGGTTTTCATGCTTGACAGAAGTTGCTTTGCTCATTCAACCATCTTGCTGACCCCGTGTATAGTCTTGTTTTTTTTTTTTTTTTAATATTATTTATCTAATGTGTCAGGGAGAAGAGCATATGCATGGCACAGCACTCAGTGTGAAGGTCAGAGGAAAACATGTTGGAGTCAGTCTTCTCTATCATTTAGTTCCCTGAGGTAGAACTCAGGCACTCAGGCTTCGCACCAAGCTACTTTAAGTGCTAAGCCATATTGCTGGCCCATATGTAGTCTTTTTATTAGGGCAGAGAACGTATTAATGACTGAAATTGATTTAAAGAATTATATTAGGAGGTAATCTTTAATCTTATTTTTAATTTGTGTGTGTGTGTGTGTGTGTGTGTGTGTGTGTGTGTGTGTGTGTGTGTGTGAGTGAGTCCTCAGCACACAGTACATGTGTAGAAGCCAGAAGACGACTTACAGGGGCTGTTCTCCTTTCTCCATGTAGGTCCCCGGGTTGGATCCTAACTTGAGAGGCTCCTGGCAATTGCCTTTAGGCAATGAGCCATCAACCTGGTTCATGACGGTATTTTTTTGTGCACCTAATCTTTAGGAGTTAATTAAAACTCTTACTACTGTCCTTACTCTATTCTCCCCCTGGTGTCACAGGGTGGCAAGATCACGGCCATTTCCAGCCGTCTTGATCACAAAGTGTTCATCCTGGCTGCATTTCACATTTGCCTTGGACGTGGCTTGCACCTCCTGGTGCCTCTCACTCCAGACTTTATTTCCTTCTCAGTCTTCCTGTTTAGGGGCCTCTGTGGCTGCTGATTTTAGTCACGTGTGAGTATTTGCTGAATTATTTGACTAAAATATCAGGTTACACCCATTTCCCTCTGATACCTTGGTAATTGTATTTATATTGATATTCTTCCTTATTTTTAATTTTTAAAGTCGTTTTTTCCCCCAATCTGCCATATTTTAATGAATACACAATTCTTTAGCTTGGCATCATTGATAAGTTGGTTTCGAAACAAGTCACTGATACTAGGTGATATGACTACGGAACTGTCCCTTCCCTTGTGATGAGTCTGTCATCGGGGAACAGGTTCCATTCCAGTCTGGTTTCTGTTCCTGTCACATACCTACAGCAACACTGCATTCTGGCACTTGCTAACCAGCATCTCCATATTAGGAGGTCAGGCGTCCATTTATGTAGACGGGTGTTTTGCCTGCATGTTTGTCCTTACATCCTGTTTATACCTGATGCCCAAGGCGGCTAGAGAAAGGTGTTAGACCCCCAGGAACTGGAGTTAAAGGTGCTTGTGAGCTGTCATGTGGGTGCTGGACACCTAACTGGGGTCCTCTGGGAGGGCGGCCATCGCTCTTAACCACTGAGCCGTCTCTCCAGCCCATACTTAGTTTTTGGCCAAGGGAAACATCCTGGAGCTGAAGATGAACTGGCAACTACAGTTGCCATTTTGGTACAGATTCATCTCAGCTTGCAGAGAGCCCTGAAAAACACAATCTGTATTCTTACAGTTCTTAATCCTTCATTCCCTGACAGTGTCTGTGATTTCAAGTACAAGCACTCATCCGGCTTGGGCTTTTGTTTTTTTTTTGTTTTTTTTTTTTTGTTTTTGTTTTTATGTCTGTCTTCTCTTCTTTCCTCCATCCTTACCACAACAGAATCTAAGAGGAAGACATCAGGGCAAATTGCATTAATTTCGCATCACCTATACAGCGTGTAAATACAGTTGTCTACCCTGTGTCCTTGCATCTAAGTGCTGGATTGTTTGGTTGGTTTGGTTTTGGTTGTTACTCTTGCTTGGGATATTTCTTAAACATCTATTTTATCCACTTATGTATGTGCACATGCCCTCGGAAGCCCAGAGAGGCCACTGCCCCCCATCCCCACCCCAAGCTGGAGTTACAGGTGGTTGGGAGCTGTCTGACAGGGCTTGGGAACTGAGCTCTGGCCCCCAGAGAGAGAGCAGCAAGGCTCAAAACCACTGAGCGCGCTCACGAGCACTCTTCAGACCCCTGTGGGGGGTTTTGGAATAGGGTCTCACTACATACCCTCGCTGTCCTCAGCCCAGAGAGTCCCTCCTCAGGACAACTACTATGTGGATGTTTGTCCCCACAGCTAAGTCTTTCATCGAAATGGAGTCATATGCCCCCCCCCCCTTTGAATCTGGCTTCTTTGATAATGATATCCCTGCATGCCTTTGTGCTGAACACAGTAATCCGAGCATCCCTCTCTCTCCAGCCCAGCACAGGGCAAGTGATTGGATAACGTGAATCACAGTAGAGGGAACTTGACACATCGGATTTTTCACACTAGAGTGAGATCTGAGTGTTGACCATTGTTGGAAGGGCATTGAGAGTTGGAATTCAGGGCACCATGAGTGCCAAGACAGGCCCTGATGGTTTCAGTCACAGCAGTTGGGCTTGCCTTGCCCCTGGCAATGGTCTGAGGTTATCTGGGGTCAGTGGCAATTGTTCTCTCACCCAGCTGTATCCCTATAACCCCTGTCCATGTCCAGCAGGTTCTGTCGCCTGGACTCCCTTTCCTATGCCTGAGGTCAGCAGTAGGCAGTAGTAGATGGGTCTAGAAGGCTTCCCCGGGCTGTCTCCCAGGACAGTTGTTCCTCAGTCCTGTTCCAGACCCCAGAGAGATATCTCCCAGCTCCCAAAGGCCGTTAGGGGGAATAGCTCACAAAGTGAAAGCAAAAAGACTACTATATTTCTAGAGAAAAGGGGCCTTAAGCTGAAAATTGCTTTTAAAAATAGTCTTGGGCCTTCAAGATGGCTCAGGGAATAAGATGCTTGTTGCCAAATCCCTGGGATGCTCACACCATAGAAGAGAACTCACTTTCAGGAACTGTGGCATGCTTGCTTCCCTTCTGCATACATGTGAATAACAGTCCTATTTACACGCCTGTCCTCCCAGTACTTAGCCAGCTGAGGCAGGAGCAATGGAGGTGGTGGTCCCAGGGATGCTGGTTGGAAAAACCCTACTCAATGGAGGGGGTGACCCCCCCCATTAGATCCTTTTTATATTTCCAATAACTCATACCTATAAATTCAGAGAAAAAAGCAATAAAACTCCTGGCCTATAACCCCACCCCCCTAAGCTATTGGCTTGGGAGCACCCTTCTAGATTTTGTAAACCTTGGCTCTCACGCAAGCAAGGTGACAAATGCACAGTCACCTAGAGGACACAAGAGCTCATACCTAAGTCAACAGACTTGGATACACTTGGGCTGTATGCACAGGCGGTCAGAGCAATCACAGGTTCCATACAAACCTCAGCTCCTAGTCCACCCACTCCTGCCATCCCTGTCCAGTGCTCCCCCATCTCTCCAGCACTGGAGAGGTTGCTGCCAATCTAAACTCCCAGGACCTGTGACCAGTTGCCCTGGGTTGTGGGCTTGGTGCATGGCCCAGCCACAGACGCCAGGAAGATGCTCCAGTGTGAGGGCAAAGTTTAGAGGGGAGAAGGCTGAGATGAACAGCTGGGCAAGAGCCAACTGGGGACATCTGCCTGAGGTACATGGCTGAGGGAGGCCTTTGGGGGAATCTCAGAGCTGGGGGTGGGGCATACACCCCAGCATCTCTTTCTTCCCTGAAAACAATCATGCTCAGTGGAAGGCAGACTCCTGAAGTCGGTGGCAGGGGACACTCCTTGTTCTAATTCCCCCCTGCATCCTTTGTGGGTTGCCTCTAGCATAGCTGGTGCTTTTCCTGGGACATATCTCACAAGGGATCTGTGTCTCAAGAAGCAACTTAGGAAGTGCCCTACAAAGTTGAACCCTGACTGTACATAGGAGGACAGGATGAGACAGGCAGAGAGGGAGGTTGTGTCACCTGACCTGTCTCAGCATGTGCAGTGTTAATCCCGGGCTTAGGTTGGCCATACTCTACATAGTCAAATTATCAAAGAACATTCCAGAGCCTTGATTGGATACATTGCCTTAACCCGACAGAGCATTTGTAATGGAGCAGAGAGGTACAAGTAGCCGTCGCTGTAGACTGCCGCATTAAAGGACATACTCCAGGAAAAGAACTCTCTCGGAACCTCTCAGATCTAGAACAGCCCCCTGCTGGAGTTCATAAGTGTGCTTAAGTTATTTTTCATATCTACCCACTTCACCCTGACATCCAGTAGGTTCATATCAAGTTGGCGGCCATATTTTGGGGCAACACGAAGTCACAGTGTAATGACGCTCAAGCACAGAATAATGACATTTGCGTGTACTCAAGGGGGGAGGGGGCTGGTTATGATTTGAGTGATAAATGTTCCCCTAGATTTTGGTTGTTGGAGGTCTGGTAGCCAGTAAGGGGGGCTTGGGAGGTAAACTGAGTCAAAGTCATGCAGGGATTAAGACCTTGTTGGAGTCAGACTTAATTTTTACTTTTTCTTTGGCACTTCATACATGTATATAGATCTACCCACTCTGAAGTCCACTCTCCCCAGCACATCCACCCCACTTCTCTCTCTGTAACCCAGAGACCAGTTAGTGCTGCCTGCTGGAGTGTTCACTGGGTTGTTGCAATCATCTTGCCCAGGTTACCAAATACAAGGAGTCCATGAGTCCAACAGCCAAATCTTGGCCAGAAGAAAACATTTCCCAACATTCCTCCCCATCCTCCGGCTCTTATGTTCTTTCTGCCCCCTCTCGCTCGGTGCTACCTGGGCCTCGGGCAGGGTTGGGGTGAGTGCTTGGTACAAATGTCCCAGTTAAGGTCGAACACCTGTCTTAGAATTACTGTTGCTATGATTAAACACCGTGAGCAAAAGCAAGGTGGGAAGGACAGGGTTTGTTTGGCTCACACCTCTACGTGATCATCTTCCCCATCCATCACTAATCAGGAAGTGCCTTACAGCCACAGCTAGGGAGGCATTTTTCTCACCTGAGCTTTCCTCCTGTTAGCTCCTCTGGCACAGGCTCCCAAGTCTTTGTTGTGGGGGATTAGTTGGGTTTATAGTGTTTCAAGACAGGGTGTCTCTGTGTAGCCTTGGCTGTCCTGGAACTCACTCTGTAGACCAGGCCTCGAACTCTAAGACTTGCCTGCCTCTGCCTCCCAAGCGCTGGGATTAAAGGCGTGCGCCCCATCCCCACCCTCAACTCCTATTCTCAACGCTTTAACCTCTCCAGAGAGAAGCTTTCAGTTAAAGTTAGCATTCACTGTGTTCCTGGGCCCATCTTTTCCTTCTTGCATATTTGCTATATATGGTGAGTAGAAAATAACTCATTTTCAAAAGTCCTTTAGGACTGCATAGGTCCATTGGCAGTGAAACAGAAAACTCAGCTCGAGAGCAGCCCCAAACTCTGCTAGTCCAGCTTTCACAGAGACCAGTGGAAACAGAACCTGGCCGTTGTAAAGTTCATTCCCTCTGACCTGGTTACTCAGCCAGTGGAAAGGGACGGGACCTGCACTGAGGAGAGACAAAAAACCTGACTTCTGTGCTTGGTCAGCTCGCCTTAGTAGGCTTTGCAAAACTGCAAAATACACTGTGCTTGTCTTCTCCATCTCTGATGCTCTTAAGTGGGACACCGAGGGCTCAGGAGGCAGAGGCAGAAGTATTTCTGTGTGGGTTCTAAGCCTGTGGGAATTACATGGTGAGGTCCTGACTCCAAAAGCAACAATGAAAACAAACAAAAGGATATGTGAGGTGTGTGTGTGTGTGTGTGTGTGTGTGTGTGTGTGTGTGTGTGTGTATGTCATATATATCATATATGGGATTAGGTTTTTAGATCTCTAAAGCCAGGCTGACCAGCAGGAATAAGGGCCCAGAATGGCAAGGTGTCAAGTAGGAAGACCAGGCTGGGGATGAGAAATAAAGAAGACAAAAGCAATAGTTGAGACCAGAAGGTCTTGCATAAACTGATGACTTATGCCAAGCAAGTTTATTAAGAAGTACGCCACTTTTTTTTTGTCTTTGTTTTTGTTTGTCGAGACCTGACTGAAGTACAGAATCTTTTTTGTTTGTTTGTTTGTTTGTTTGTTTGTTTGTTTCGAGACAGGGTTTCTCTGTATAGCCCTGGCTGTCCTGGAACTCACTCTGTAGACCAGGCTGGCCTCCAACTCAGAAATCTGCCTGCCTCTGCCTCCCAAGTGCTGGGATTAAAGGCGTGTGCCAGAATCTTATATGTGGTTTTCAGGGGGAAGTGATCAAGGTGAGCAGAGAGCTAAGTCAGACAATGTTGGCAAGGAGAACACTGGATACCTTAGACATAGCAGCGTTCAGACCAATAACTGAAGCCGGAGAGGAAGAGTAGGGTCCCCAGACTTTGCAACCATGACTCCTCAGAGGCAGCAGGTTCAGCACCAGTCTGGCCTTGCCACACCTGTTCCTAGACAATGACACATGTTTCTAGTCATGGTGTGGCTCGGCACACACCTTTAACACACACTTTTAATCCCACATAATGAAGGTAAAGTTAGTCTGTAGAAGGAAGCACCCATGTTTGAAGTGATGTCTAATTGAGTGGCAGACAAAGTGATGAATCAGAGAAAGATTTGACAGAATGGAATATATCCAACTATCAGAAGAAGAGGAAAAGGAAGCTACTTAAGAGAGAGCAGTACAGAGAAAAAAGATAAGAAGGCAGTTTGAGAGAGAGAGAGAGAGAGAGAGAGAGAGAGAGAGAGAGAGAGAGAGAGAGCCAGAAGATCAGAACAGACTAGAACAGATTGGTAGAGTTAGTCTGGAGCCAAGAACAGCAATTCAGGAGAAACTGGAAGAAGCCAGATTGAATCAGTCGATCTGGAGAAGAGTCTGAGCAGAACAGCTGAGTTGAACTAGCCAGAGCTCAGAAAGAACAAGAAAGGGCCAGAGCTTCTTCAGCAGGAAGCCTCAGAGGCTGAACACATTCTAGGCTGAGATAAAATTGTACAGACGGATGGAAGCTAGAAGCTTCCAGACAACAATTAAACAAATAAAAGTTACGTTTACACTGTTCTTTCATCATGGCCTCTAAGAAAGCCTTGGGTCAGTCTGGCTCCCCACACAGCGCTCTTGGTTGCCTCAGGTTGGGAATCACTGGATGAGTGAGCTCTGTCCGTGGTGGTTTCCACATCACTTTCTGAAAGCGCATGCGCGTGGAAGCTGAAATCTGGCAAAGGGATGGGACTGCTGGGGGTAGAGCTGCAAGTTCTGTTCACCAGTCCTGTGTGGTCCCACAGCTCATAAATGACAAGAACAGAATCAGATGCAGGTTTAGCTGGGAGTTGGGGCTTCTGGAAACTTACTCTCTGGAGTCCAAGTAGCTCTATGACAGTGTTGGGTTTTATGCCGAGGTGGGGCTTCTGCAGACAATCGTCCAAGGCTACCTCCTTTGCTACAACTCACCCTTGGTTCCTGTCCACTCCTTTGACCCAGGGGCTTTGGGGGTATTGTACTGATACTGCTAGAAGGCAGGAAAATTCCCAACATACATCTGTTTCTGAAGGAATAATTATGGATAGAATACCAGTAGGCAGCAAGCAGGAGTCAGGCGACCTTGCACAAATGTTTTCCAAAGAGCTTCTTACTTCTAGTTACTGAAGGACAGGCTGGCATTAATGACTTAACAGTTCTTTTGTGGGGGAGGAATATTTTAAGCTTCTATTAAATAGTCTTTCCAAACATTACTTCTATTACTTCTTTTCTTTCTTGTTTCTTTGCTCCTTCCTTCCTTTCTTCCTTTCTTCCTTTCTTTCTTTCTTTCTTTCTTTCTTTCTTTCTTTCTTTCTTTCTTTCTTTCTTTCTTTTGTGTTTTTGAGGCAGGTTTTAATCCCCAGTTTAAGTAAACTGAGATTGCTGGTGTGCAGCACCACCACCCAGCTACAAAACATTAAAATCCCAAATCTAAAATCCCAGATCCAGTATTAGGGGCTAGGTGTGGTGGCACACTCCTTTAATCTTGAGTAAGAGGCAGAGGCTGGCAGATCTCTATGAGTTCGAAGTCAGCCTGGTCTACAGAGTTCATCCAGGACACCAGGACTACACTGAGAGACCCTGTCTCAACAAAACAAAACAAGACAAAACAAAACAAAACAAACAAAAAACTCGCCATCAACAACAATTCAAAAATTAGAATTAAAAAGCTTAGGCGTTAGGCTGGAACCCCTGCTTGTCCCTGCACATGCTGGGAAACCCCGTCTGCACTCCTTCCTCCAACCCCACCCACACTGAAAAGCTCAGAACAAGGAGTGGCTCCAAGCCCAATTCTGAATTCTTGTCCACTGTGGCAACCTCCTCCCTGATGCTGCCAGCCATGCAAATCCCCGCCTAAGTGCTCGCTCTTGACCACACTTGGGCACAAACCCAGCTTACAGCTGACATGTCAACCCTAGCCTGGGCACATGACTGCCTAGCCCAGTTCTTTGGGGGTGATGAACCTGCCCAGGAGCAGTGCCTAATAAACCAGCCTGTGTCTATTTTTAATCTGGTCTAATCTGGCCTATATCTGTGTCACCAAGGGATATAAAAAAGCTTATTACTAGAAAGAAAGATGAATATAGAAAATATGAATGAAAAAAGAAAATTATAAGACCCAGAGTTTATAAAGGTATTAAGATTATAATTGAAACCCATGCCTCCGAAATCAAAGCTTACAAAGTTACTTTTAGCAACAAGGTCTTCTTAAAAAGCACTGAGATTTTTTTTTTTTCTTTTTCGAGACAGGGTTTCTCTGTGTAGCCCTTGGCTGTCCTGGAACTCACTCTGTAGACCAGGCTGGCCTCGAACTCAGAAATCTGCCTGCCTCTGCCCCCCAAGTGCTGGGATTAAAGGTGTGCGCCACCACCGCCCGGCTAGCACTGAGATTTTTAAAGAAGAAGACCCATTTCAAATACTTTTAAAATGTGTCTATGTTTGCCTATAAATTTCCCCTCAAGCTCTGATCCTAATTCTTTTTATTTAATTTTTTTTAATTGAGCTAGTTGTGGTGGCACAGGTCTTTAACTCCGGCAACTGGAAGGCAGAGGCAGGCAGATATTGGTGAGTTGAAGGCCAGCCTCATCTATAGAGTGAGTTCCAGACCAGCCAGTGCCATAGTGCTATAGTGAGATACTGTTTGAAATTTTTTTAAAATTTTATTTAATCCTTTTTCACAGTCCAGATTGTATTCGCCTCCCTGTCTACTCTCTGACTGTTTCACATCCCATACCTCCCCATCCCACCCCACCAGACCTCCCCACTCCCTGGAGCCTCCAGTCTCTTGAGGGTTAGGTGAATCTTCTCTGACTGAGTCCAGACCCAGCAAGGTCCTCTGTTGTATATGTGTTGGGGGCCTCATATCAGCTGGTACATGCTGCCTGGTTGCTGTCTGAGAGATCTGGGGGTCCAGGTTAGTAGAGACTGCTGGTCATCCTACAGGGTTGCCCTCCTCCTCAGCTTCTTCCAGCTTTTCCCTAATTCAACCACAGGGGTCAGCAGCTTCTGTCCATTGGTTGGGTGTTCCACGCCCTTTCCGCACCTAGTGTACAGCTTTGATGGTATTTGATTATTTGGGCACTCTTTCTTCATATGTCCCGCCTTCCCACAGGCAAAGCATCGGGCCATATGTTTTGAAGGGAATTTTCCACGATTCTGACCCTTAAGGAGGACTGCAGCCATTTCTAAGTTAGCCGCTGCAAGTCCGGCATTAGTAAGGGGACCTCCCAAGCCACGGCAGACTCTTAACCAGTCTTGTAGCCCTTTGGCTCTCCGAGGAGCAATGGCTGCACGGCATTCAGCTGTGGCATTTTCAAAGATCATCTGTTCAATTAATGGCATTGCTTGCTCTGGTTCCCCAAAGATTCTGTCAGCTGCCTCAGTCATTCGGGCCACAAAGTCAGAAAAAGACTCATTAGATGTCTGAATTATCTTGGACAAATAAAGGTTACTGCCTTCCTTCCTAGGGAGAGACTTCCATGCCTTTATTGCAGCTGATGCTATCTGTGCGTAGACCTGCCCAGGATGAGTGGTCTGGTCGTTCACGTGTACGCCAACTCCAGCCAGCATGTCAAAAGTCCATAATTGTTGTCCCTCAGTGTTTGCATTAATCCTGGCTTGTGCTTGCAGTGCCTCATGCCACAAGGCCTTCCACTCTAGGTATTGGCCCATATTGTTAATTACTGCCTTCACTGTGTCCTGCCAGTCTCCTGGCGTCATAGCAGCTGTACCTAACCTCTCCACTTGGGATACAGTAAAATTAGCTCCAATTCCATATGCACGTACTGCCTCAGCTAATTCTTTGACCTGGCTATACTCTACTGGGGCATGAACACGTGCTCCTTCTGCCGCTTCAAAGACCGGAAATGCAAGCTGTAGCTGTCTGCGATCTCCTGGGCTGAGAAATGAATTAGAGGCACTGCCCGGGGCATAGGCCAGAGGCAAGGACGGGGCCGAGGGATTCAAGGTCTTTCTCAGTCTTATCCCAGAATGGCTATCCTTTGCACAGTCGGCTGCTTCCTCCTCTAAGCTCTCCTTCTCGGAGCTGCCAAGGTCTATGGAGGCAGGCTCCTTAATGGAGTACAGGGGGGTCCCCCCGAACTCCACTCTCTCTTCACCAGCCAGTGAAGGGTCCTTAACCTTAACAGGCCCTGCAGTGGCCCCTGTTCCTCTTGAGTACTCTTTCCTATGGCCAGGCTCCTTGGCCTGCCTCTGTTGCCCAGGCTTTTTTGCCTGCTTCTCCTTTCCAGGCTCCTTGGCCTGATGCCGGCTAACACGCTCTGTTTCTGATAGCCTGAGTGGACCTCTCTTGAAACCTCTTGACTTGCCCTAATAGCTGTGCTGCGGGCTGGATCCTCACAACACAAATAAGCTAAAAGCGAAAGCAACACAAGCAAGAGGCCAACTACTGCAGCGGTGGCAATGAGTGAAAATCCGCTCGCAACGAAGGCTTCCACCCCAAGCATACCTCTCAGAGACGTACCTCAATCCTGTAGTCTTTTAACCTGCCCCGAATCTCGGGGGGGGGGGGGGTCTCCCGCAGCGCCGGATGGTTTATTCCTTCCCGGGTTTCGGCACCAAATTGTTCCGTGCCCCTTTTTGAGTCCCCTTGCAGTGTTCAGGTGGTTACCACAGCAAGGCTTTATTCTTGTATAAGCAGAAGCGGAAAGACCCAAAGCCCGGAAAAGGCACTGCTTATATACACCCTAGAGTGACGTGTCCACTTCTGATTGGCTGTTCACTCATTACCCATAATACGCCCCGGGATGGGCAGTGACTTTGGCGCGCTTTTTGCCTTTTGCACCTGTGCAGTTAGTTGTTTACTTGTGGGAGGACAGGATGCCCGCGCCATCTTGTAATGGCGAATGCTATCATGCTCACACGGCTCCTAACAGTTGAGTGCAAATATCTGCATCTGACTCTTTCAGCTGCTTGTTGGGCCTTTTGGAAGGCAGTCATGCTTGGTCCCTTTTTGTGAGCACTCCATAGCCTCGGTAATAGTGTCAGGCCTTGGGGCCTCCCCTTGAGCTGGATCCCACTTTGGGCCTGTCACTGGACTTCCTTTTCCTCGGGGTCTTCTCTATTGTTGCCCCTGCAGTTCTTTGAGACAGGAACAACTATGAACCAGAGTTCTTGACTGTGGGATGGCAACCCCATTCTTCACTTGATGCCCTGAAGCTGGAAAGAACCCAGATGTCCCACAACAGAAGAAAGGATACAGAAAATGTGGTTCATTTACACAATGGAATACTACTCAGCTATTAAGAACGAGGACATCATGGGTTTTACATGCAAATGATGGAGCTGGAAAATATTATCCTGAGTGAGGTAACTCAGACCCTGAATGACATGCATGGTATTTACTCACTAATAAGTGGATATTAGCCCAGAAAAGTACAGAATAACAAGGATTCAACCCACAGAACTCAAGAAGGTTAACAAGCAGAAGGGCCCAAGTGAGGATGCCTCAATCCCACCTGGGAGGGAGAAGAAAGAAATCACAGGAGATGACTGCTGAAGTCATGAGGACCAGCAGAAAGAATGGAAACAGGCAACTTCAGGAGGTAGGAAGTGGGGGAAGCCTCCAGATTGTTCCAGAGACTTGGGAGGTGGGAGACTCTCAGGACTCAAAGGGAGGGACCTTAGATAAAATGCCCTCCAGTGGGAAGAGGAAACTTGTAGAGCCCACCTCAAACATGTTTTATACAATCTATTTTGATCATGTGTCTCCCCAAGCCCAACTCTTCCTAGGTCCTCCCATCACCACACATTCCCTCACCACCCAACTATAAGCTCCTTCTCTCTTTCAAACAGTATAAAACAAACAAAAACCAAAAAAAAAAAAGAAACACAGGTGCACGCACATTCGCCCACGCGCATGTGCGCGCACACATACACACACACACAAATGAGAATGAAAACAAATAGGCAAAAGACTAACAAGACAAAGAAAATGCCCAAGCGAACATAAGAAAACAAAAGTCCACAAACTAAGTTTTATGATGGTCAATTACTCCCTGGCATGGGCCTGCCCAGAAATGGCATCAATACACTCAGCGAGACCTGATTGATTTCTGTTTTGCCAGAAGGTATCCCTTGCAGGTGGCTTCTTGGTCCCTCCACAAGCCTGTGCACACTCCTGTGACCTCTGTGAGTTTGTGTGTTTGTGTGTGTGTGTGTGTGTGTGTGTGTGTATCTGTTCTGTTGTGTCTGGAGGACACTTTTTTGTGGGGTACAGGGGTGCAGGGGTGCAGGGGTGCAGGGGGAGTCATCCATCATTTGGGGGCAGCACAGTACAAAGTTAGAAGAACTAGATGAAGTTAACTAACACCTAGTCAGCTAAAGCCTTTTTTCTTTTCTTTTTGTTCTTTTTCTTTCTTTTTGTTAAAGACAGGATCTCACTGGGGAGACCAGGTTAGCCTTGAACTAACAGAGATCTACCTGTCCCTGCCTCCCAAGTTCTGTGATTATTGGCAAGTACACTGAAGCTAGAGATTTTGTTTACAGTCTTTAGAGTCTACTCTTTCAAATTTTATTTTATTTTAATAATTTAAGACAGGGTGTGTCTGTGTAGCCCTGAATGTCCTAGAACTCACTCCGTAGACCAGGTAGGCCTTAAACTCAGAGATTCACCTACCTCTGTCTCTGAGTGCTGGGATCCTAAAGGGTCTGTATCATCCACACCTGGCCCTAGTTTTATTTTGAAACTCAAATTTACATACAGGGTTGCATTCCAGGCAGGTATATAACAACGGGCCCTATTTGCCCAAATGTTAGGATAAACACAACTGGCCTTACCCACCTAGCCATAAATCTTGTTTGATGATATGAGTGAAGTTTCGGTCTAAACCTGACAAATAAGATTTACGAATATATATATACATCATGTCTTATCTTGATGTTCCAAAGTTGCCTGGCACTCTACACTGTAACCCACAGACTTTCCTTCTCACACACTAAGTTCCCACAAATAACGACTCTGGGACTTCTAAATGCCTCAGCCAATAACTTTGACTCACTTCCCCTAGCTTGTAACTCAATTATTCCATTTAATGTACTCAAAGTCATGCCACCTGGCTGGTTACCTGGTCCTCAGTGTCATGCAACCGTCTTCCTCTGTGTCAGGGCAAACCTCCTTGTGCTTGTCTCAATCCCAGAATTCTTCTCTCTCTCTCCTGGATGTCCCACCTTCTAATCCCACCTCAGCTCATTGGCCAGCCAGGCTTTTATTGACAGGTGAAAGATTTTACACAGTGCACAAGAGATTGTCTCTACACTACCCAGCTCAGCTCCTGCCAGCCCATGTCACCAGATTTCAATTTACCCACTGGCAGGTAATGGCAGTTAGAGTGGACAACACCACCAGGAATGGCCCTTTTCACTTTGCTTCCAAGTTTTCAGCATGATGCCTCTTAACATATACCCAATCTCCACCTTGGTCCTCAGTTGGAACATCTGGAGCACTTTCATCATTATACAGGGCACTAAGTTTAGGCCACAATTCCTGGGAGCTGATTGGAAAGCTTGCAATCGAACCATAAGATCCTTGTCATCCTGAAAAGTTACTCTGAGGAGGTCAAGAGCTGGGGTCAAGGGAGTGTGGGGGGGGTCCCCATACAGGATCTCAAATGGGGTTAGATTAAAATGATAAGGGGTATTTCTGACCCTAAACAATGCTATGGGGAGGAGCATTACTCAGTCTGCAACAGTCTCTAAGGACAACTGGGTTAAGGTCTTCTTCAGGGTCTGATTCATCCTTTCTACCTGCCCTGAACTTTGGGGATGGTTATGCATAATAGAGTTTTCGATCTGCCCCCAGAAATGTACCCAGTCCCTGGCTTACATGAGAAATGAAGGCTGGCCTCGTTATCTGAGCTGATGGTTTTAGGCATACCAAATCAAGGAAGTATCTCCTCTAGTGTCTTCTTCATGACCACCTGTGCAGTTTCTCTCTTGGCGGGGTAGCCTTCTACCCATCCAGAAAAAGTATCTACAAAGACTAGGAGGTACTTACACCCATATTTTCCTGGTCTGACTTCAGTAAAATCAACTTACCAAAATACTCCAGGATGATTACCCCTTAGCCTTCCTTTTTCCTGATGGTGTCTTAGGGGGATGGGCATTTACCTTCTGACAAGCTTCACACTTTCTAGCTATCATGTCTGCTAGTTTTCCTAGATTGAAAATAACTACACCCGACCCCTTGATCACCTGTTCTAGTTTTCTACTACCAAGGTGGGTATATCTGTGCATTTATGTAAACAGGCCAAGGACCTGATGATCTGGTAGGATGGTTTTTCCCTCCAGTGTCTTCCAATGTCCACTTTCGTCCAAATACTTAGTGGGACACCCTTTAATCAGCTTATAATCAGTATATCCAGGTGGTGGCCAGCCATTTCTCAAGTTCCAATCTGGGCTCTCTTCTGGGTGGTGGTTTATCAAGAGGATAGTCTTTATTTCTTTCATTGTTACTTCCTTTGCCACCCGGTCTGCCAGTCGGCTCCCACTAACTATGGGGTCCTCACCCTTCTGGTGCCCAGGGCAATGGATTATACTCACTTTTGCCGGTTTAAAGGGGGTCTGTAATAGGGCAAGTATCTCTGGTTTGTTTTCGATAATCTTGCCTTCTGAGGTTAGGAGTCCCTGTTGTTAATAAATGGCCCCGTGCACATGCGCAGTCGCGAAGGGGTATCTGCTGTCTGTGTAAATGTTAATCCTCTCTCCAGTCCAGAGTTCCAAGGCCTTGGTGAAGGCAATAGTCCCGAGTACCAGGATTCTTTACAGGCAACAGGGGTGTGTTCCAAGTAGAGCGGCACTTGCACCGGACCCCCAGTTGAAGCAACTTGTCAATGTGAGTCTTAACACCTTCTCGTGCCTCCAGCGACATCAGGTACCAGTGCACCGAGACGGGATCAGCCTGGGTCTTAAGCACCACATACACAGGGGCCTGAAGACATGCACGTTCTAGCCTGGTCGTTTCAGCCCAAGCAAGAGGGAACTTTTCCAGCCACCAAGCAATATCCTCTGTCTTTTGGGTTTTGGTCTCAAACAATTTGTATTCATCCTCATCCTCCAGCCTAATAGTAAGGACCTGGACAGGTTCTCCAGCGGAAGTGGACCCCCATCTTGGAGAGCTAATCTCTCCTGAGCAAGGGATAGGGGCAGTCAGGGATGACCACGAAGGAGTAAGATACCCGGCCCACACCCAAGCCCAAAATTCTTCAGGTAGTCCATGAATATTGTTTAGTCCCAGTGGCCCCTTGGACCGACAATTTGTGGGGGGGAGAGACTGGCTCATTAGCCAGTCTTGGTGGGAGTGCAAACTTGTACAGCCAATACAGGAATCAATGTGGCAGTGTCTCAGGAACATGGGAAATGTGGTGGTCTGAACAAGAATGACCCTCATAGGCTCATATATTGAATGCTCAGGTACCAGGTAGTTCAGTATTTGAAAAGAATTAGGAGGTGTAGCCTTGCTGGGGGAAGTATGTTACGGGGGTGTACTATGAGGTTTCAAAAATTAATGCCAGTCTTAACTCCTGCCCATGCTGTGGACCGAGATGAAGCTTTTAGTTACTTCTCCAGCACCATGCCTGCCTGCCACCATGCTGCCTGCCATGATCAAGGGACTAAGGTTCTGAAATCATAAGAAAGCTGTCACCCTTCGATTAACTATTTTGTTTTATAAGCGTTGCCTTGGTCATGGTGATTCTTCACTGTAAATGGTGACTACGACAGGAATCATAGCTGTACCACACTTGGACATACATCCAAAGGACACTGCATCCTATTACAGAGACACTCGTTCATCCATGCTCACTGCTGCTCTACCCATAATGGCCAGAAATCGGAAACAGACTAGATGCCCATCAACAGAAAAATGGATAATGAAAATGTGGCCCATTTACATAATAGAATATTATTTAGCTGTTTTCTTTTTTTTTTAAATCATGCAATTCTCAGGTAAATGGATAGAAGTAGAAAAAAAAAATCCTTAGTGAGGTAACCTAGACTCAAAAGGACCAATGTGGTGTGGATTCACTTATATGTGGGGCTTAGCTGTTAAGTCTTTGGTAAACCAACTACAACATTTGTATAAACACAGAGGTTAGGGGGGAGGGGAAATAGAATACATAGTTACGAATGGATGGAGTAGTGACTGAAACGGGGATTACAGACGAGAGGCAAGAGGTGTGTAAGGAAGAAACTACAGGGCAGGCAAACTAAAAGCAGAACCCATTTGAGGGGTCTGGAAACCTGCCTCAATAGAAGCTTCTTAAAACACATACATATATGACAGAAATCTCGATGGAATCTCCAAATAATGGGGAAGAGAAAAACCTCAACTGGACATTGCTCACCACCAAATGAAATCTGCAGTGCCGGGGTTGGGTCATGTAGGGGAGATATTTAGAAAACAGCGCCCAGTCCGGCTTGTTCCCGGGCAGCCACCATGTTCCCGCTGCTCCTCAACTCTGACCGGGGCTCTGGCTCGCTAGACGCACCGGCCCTGGCACCCACGAGATGCCAGTGTGGGAGATGGCTCTGCCAATCCACCATGCTGCATCCACAAAGCTCGGCTGAACCCCAGACAATATCTGCCATCCATGCAGTACGGTAGAAATGAGACTCTTAAAACTTAATGATTATCTAAAGGATTTATATATTTAGAAATGTACAATCAACAAGATGCCCACACAATTAGAGTTGTTATCCAATATCTAACCTTTTGATAGAAATTGCTACCCAGGACAGCTTTCCACTCATCCGTGGTTCTCCATGGCTGATAGCCTCCTCCTTCTCCTCCTTTTCCTCTATTTCTCTCCTCCCTTTCCTCTCTTTCTCTCCCAGCCCCACCTCCTCATCTACTGCCTAATCACGGAGCTCCACTGCGAATACAATGTAGCAGAATAAGTATCCTGCTACAGGGTCACATCTGAGTTGTCGGCTAAAGGGGCCCCATAGAAACTCCTCAACAATCTAGGCTATTGTAAAATCTATTGGTTGCTCTCCACAAAATGATGGCAAGGCTCTGTTCCCCAAGACAACACCTACATAACTCATTGAACACAAAGAAGTCACCCTGGTGACTATCCAGAGCCTTCACCCCTGCTAACTAGTGCTTATGTTACTGGAAGGTACTCTGCACACTACCTGAGAAGAAAGGTAAACATTAACCCAGGTGTAAACCCTTCAATTTACAACTGTGACCTGCCTACATAATACACAGGTGCAATAGTGACACAAACGTTGTTGGGGTAACCAACCACTATCTGATTAAACCTAAGGACCATGGAGGGGTAACTAACCACTATCTGATCAGACCTAACACCCATGGGGGGTAACCAACCACTATCAGATTAGACCTAAGGACAGGACCATGGCAGGTAACCAACCACTATTTGATTAGATTTAAGGACCACTCCATGAGATGAAATCTTCACTTGACACTGCTTGGATGGCTAAGAACCTGAGACCAGGTCATAGATCTATAGGAAAACCAAACACCACTGCTCTGCTAAAGAAACAGAGCAACAAAATGACTCCTAGTAACACTCTGCTGTATTTGTAGATCAGTGTCTTGCTCAGCCATTTTCAGAGAAGCTGCCTCCTACAGTTGATGGGAACAAACACAGAGACCCACAACTGGACAATGTGCAGAGAGTGAGCAACCTTGGAACACTCAGTACTAAATGGGATGTGGTCATCAAATCTCTCCCGCCAAGTACTCAGGGAGCTCTGCAGAGACTGTAGGAGCCAACGAGGATGGAAGACTCCAAGGAAAAAAGCCTTCTAGATACAGCAGGACTGATGCACATATGAACTCACAGAGACCGTGGTAGCATGCACAGGACCTGCTCAGGTCCAAGCCATGTGGTCTCAGAACTGAGACAGGAGTGGATACAAGCCCTCATCCCTGCATTAACAACCATGCACAAAGGAAAAATTAGTTTTCTCCGGCGGAGTCTCCCTGGGTATACAAATCACACTTAAGAACTGACCCCTTGTCCGGCAGCAGGTGGGCAACACAAAACAAACTCAATGATATTTTTGAAGGGTTTTTTTTGTCTCATAATGCCTTGTGTATGTTTTATCTTATAGGTCTTTTGCTTCTATATTACTGTGTTTACCTTTTTTTGTGGTTTTATAGGATTTCTATGTGTGTATCTCTGTGTCTACATGTGTTTCTTTTCTTTGGGTATTTGTTTGTTTGTTTGTTTAATTTATTGGATTTTTGAGACAGGGTTTCTCTGTGTGCCCCTGGTTGTCCTGGAACTCACTTTGTAAACCAAGCTGGCTCAAGCTCACAGAGATCTGCCTGCCTCTGTCTCCTGAGTGCTGGGACAATCCTTGTTCTTCACTTCAGACATCACCACATCCTTGTAAGTGTTGCCTTGGTCATGGTATCTGTTCACAGAAGTAAAACCCAAACTAAAGACACAGTACAATTTAGGAAAAACATTTTCTGGCAACATTTATTCCAACCTCATGTGTACAATAAAGCTTAAGGCATGGAAACTTTTTCAAGGTCCATGGGACATACACCATGAAGATGGGTTCTGTAGCTTACAGACCTGACATCTCCTGTGGTCTGACTGATAGTATAGAAGTCACCAGGCTATGAAGTACCTGGGGCATCTCCCCTAAGGATGGGTTCTATTGACTGAGAAACCAAAGCTAAAGAAAAGATAAAGGTCTAGAGAGTCAGGGATAACATACTGAGGGGTGTGGACTTGGTCCTACAGGTAACAAATGTCCCCAGTTGTTAACTGCATCCACTACCAGCCATCTGGGTAGAAAACAGGTACGCATGTCCTCTATTGAGGAGACAATCCTGTGTCATTAGCATTCTGGTTTCTCCAGTGCTCGTTCATGAGGGCCTATGCCCTCTCTACTGAATAATCTTAACAGATAGGCAGTGGCTCACAACCTTCCTAATGCTGTGACCTTTCAATACAGTTCCTCATGTTGCGGTGACCCCCCAACCATGAAATGATTCTCACTGCTACTTCATAACTGTCACTTTGCTACTGTTAGGAATCATAATGTAACTGTCTGATATGTAGGATATCGGATATGAGACCCCTGTGAAAGGGTCAATTCACAGACCCAAGGGGTCATGACCCACAGGCGGAGAACCTCTGAGCTAGAAGGCTTTCTCTTGTTTCTGCTGTGCTCCAGGTTGGCTGGCTCATGGGTTTCTGGCTGGTGTTCTGTCTCTGCCTCCTGTCTTGCAGCTGAGAAGTGCCTGTGTGCAGAGCATTTGAGCTTGGCTTGTCAGGCTACTGTGTCTACTGCCCTTATTTGCTGAGCTTCAGGCTGGTAAGATGGTTCAGCATGTATGAGAACTTGCTGTAAAGACCGACAACCTGAGTTCAGTCCTTGGGTCCCACAGAAAGCTGGAAGGAGGGCACAACCCCACCAAATGATCCCCTGGCTGCCACAGGTGGGCTGGGGCA
Source organism: Arvicanthis niloticus (assembly GCF_011762505.2). NCBI lineage: Eukaryota > Metazoa > Chordata > Mammalia > Rodentia > Muridae > Arvicanthis > Arvicanthis niloticus. The sequence goes on along the minus strand of NC_133430.1, from coordinate 10,226,639 downwards.
CATGTACACCCCAGTCACAGACATTAAATAAATGAGTCAATTTTGTTTTGTTTTTGTTTCATGAGACAGGGTCTTTATATGTGGCCCTCGTCATTCTAGAACTCACTCACGCTAGACCAGGCTAGCCTTGAACTGAAAGATCCACCTAACTCTACCAAGTGATGTGATTAAAGGTGTGTGCCACCATGACCAGCTACTAATTAGTATATTTTTAAAAAATTCTTTCCTTTTATTAATTCATCAGCATGCATTACAGGCAGCTGGCACCTGCAGCCTTGGAGAAAGCAGAGAGAGCTGGCTAGCTTAAAAAAAAAAAAAAAAAAAAAAAAAAAAAAACAAAAACATAGTGAGATGGGCTGTGGTCCAAAGCTATTATGTAATGATACATGTTGATGAAGCCAGTTAAGAGCTTTAAGACCTTTAATTGATGGACAGACCAAGACACAGCGTGTGCCTCTGAAAAGTCTTTTGGTGCCCAAGCTCAGGGATACAGAGTTTTAAAGACAAAACCCACAAAGACCATAATTTAGATCAAAGTTAGAAAAGGATCAGAGCAGCCTTGAAACTTCCATTCCTGGCAGTCCATGGTAATTATTTTGGTTAACACATCTGGGCCATGGTCAAGGCCACGGAAATCTCAAATGTGTCTACAAGATTCCGTGGCAGGATGGGAGTTGAGGGCTGAGAACTGCTTAATCAAACACAGAACGGGAGTCAGAACAGGATGGCCTTACCTTAGTCACTACAGTCATGAGACTCAACGGTTCAGTGCTTGCTACATTCTAAAAGGATAAACTGCAGGGCTAAACTGGGGCCACCAGGAAACTCTTTTCCCAACAGCTTTGACCAGAACTGGGGGATGAAAGCTCCTCTGCCACATCTTTCCTGTAACAATGTCACAACTCATAAAATAACAAAGTAAAAGTTGAGCAATGTGCAGATTGAGAGAGCTGTGAGTTAGAGCCAAAAGTCGCTTGCATCTCTGCTGCCTGAGTTATTGGCCCGTTCCTACATGAGGGTGTTTTCCATAGCTAATACCCTGGGCTGCCTCCATTCAAGGAAAGAAGACGGAGGGACAGAATGTCTCTGCAGAAGAGCCCATTTTTAGCGGTATTGGGTTACTCTTTCCCTTGTATTTCTTTCTTTTACAGTCTCATGTAACTCAGGCTGGCTTTAAACATGCTGTGTGGGCAAGGATGACCCACTTCCTCTAATCCTCCTGGATGCTGGGAATGCAGACATGCACCGCCATGCCACTTAATGCTGTGCAGAGCATCCTTCCAGATCGAGTGCACAGGTCAGTCCTGCAGTCCAACCTTTCCTTTAGCTCTGCTTTTCCTTTAAAAAGCCTCAGATGGGCCAAGTGGTCATGGCACACACCTTAAATCCTGCACTTGAGAGGCAAAGCAGGCAGATCTCAGTGGGTTCAAGACCAGAACACACACACACACACACACACACAGACATACACACACACAGACACACACACACACACACACACGCAGGCAGATCTCAGTGGGTTCAAGACCAGAACACACACACACACACACACACACACACACACACAGAGAGAGAGAGAGAGAGAGAGAGAGAGACTTTTAAAATTTTTGTTTAAAATGGCCTGTATGTCTTGATGTTTTAAATTTCCTTCTTTGGGGCTGGAGAGATGGCTCCGTGGTCAACAATGCTTGCTGCAGGACCCCAAGTACCCACACAAAGAGCTGGGTGTTGCTGACCCTGTCCCTATAACCCGAGTGCTGAGCACACCAGACTGTTGAGGTTTGCCGACTACCAGCCTAGCTGGGCTCAAGGAAAGGCCCTGTCTCAAGAGATTAAGGCAGACACTGATAGAGCGAGACACCTGACCTACCCTTGGTCTCCATGTGTTGCTGCAACTGCACACGCATATGCATATAGCCACACATGCATGTATGCGTGTGTGTGTGTGCGTGTGTGTGTGTGTGTGTGTGTGTGTGTGTGTGTGTGTATATACAAATCATTAAGAGTCTCAGACATGTTCAGCACAAGCTATAGTTCAGTGCTCTACCTAGGCCTATTGTTGTCCCTGAGGCTCCCTTCAGTCAAGGTAGACCAACAGTGGTCAGGTGTGCTGGGCATCTCCAGGTCTTGGTGTGCTGTGCTGGGCATCTCCAGGTCTTGGTGTGCTGTGCTGGGCATCTCCAGGTCTTGGTGTGCTGTGCTGGGCATCTCCAGGTCTTGGCACTGTTGAGACCACTTGTAGGACATTAGAAGGGTTGGGTTTTGAATTTTTGATTTTTTGAAACTGTTTTTCTAATTCTATGTGTGGCCATGCACACAAAAGAGCGCATGCGAGAGAACCATATTAGTTTTATCTTATTATTTTACATGGTACATTTATCCCAAACTTTTAGGTGGCTACCAGGAGCCAGGTGTTGTTAGACTTGGAGGCCATCTTTGTAAGAATTTCTATCTACTGCTGGGGTGAAACACCATGAGCAAAGCAACTTGTGGAGGAAAGGTTTATCTGACTTACCCTTCCACATCACTGTTCGTCATTTAAACAAGTTAGGACCAGACCTCAAACAGGGCAGGAACCTGGAGGCAGGAGTTGATGATACAGAGGCCATGGAAGGGTTCTGCTTACCGGCTTGCCACCCATGACTTGCTCAGCCTGTTTTCTTGTAGAACCCAGGACCATCTGCCCAGGGCTTGCCCCACCCACAAGGGACTGGGCCCTCCTCCAACAATCACTAATTAAGAAAATGCTCTGCAATTTTGCTTACAGTTCAGTCTCATGGAGGTGTTTTTCTCAATCGACGGTCTCTTCTCTCAAAAGCTTGTGTCAGGTTGTTATAAATTGAGCCAGCACCAAGGCTAATGAAGATAGACTGTTTCTTCATAGTTACCTTTGAACCCCATCTGTTATTTCCTAGGCAACAACACACACACACACACACACACACACACACACACACACACACGTGGTGGGGTTAGGGATGGTATTGTACCCTTCTTTTCACAGGATCCAAAATACCACGGGAAAGGAAGGTGGGTTGAGGTATCAGGGCTTAGCAAAGACCCACTGACACATTAAGGGAAAACTACTTCTTTTGTTTAAAGTCCTAAAGTGGAGATATGGTGCTTTAATCTGTCCCAAACTACCCCCCCCCCGTGTGTGTGTGTGTGTGTGTGTGTGTGTGTGTGTGTGTGTATGTTTATAGGTACATACATACATGCCTGGCACATGCATACAGATGTTAGGTACATGCATTCATGCCTGGGGACATACATATTATGCCTGGGCACGTCTATGTTAGGGTGCATGTGTAGAGATCAGAGGACAATTTGCAGGACTCTTTTCTATTTCAAATATGAGAAAATTTGAGTTTTAAAGTGCCTTTGAGCATGAGGGAGACTTTCTTAGTTCCTCGTGAGCTTAGCTTGGGGGGTGGGATCTGACAAAGCAAATTTCATGGCACCCAAACTGCCCCGAACCAGTAGCTTTCGGGTTCCTGTCTGGCAAAACCAAAGAGAAATTCACAGACTACAGAGGGTCAATTTTAGAGATTTGGTGGCAGCAGGGGTGGGGTGGGGGTGGGTTCAAGACAGGGTTTCTTCCGTATTGCTTTGGCTGTCCTGGAACTCATTCTATAGACCAAGCTGGGTTTGAACTCAGAAAGTTCCTCCTGCTTCTGCCCCTCTTGATTGTTGGGATTAAAGGCATGAATTACCACCGCCTGGCTTTTAGAGAGGATTTTTATTATATATTCATAGATGAGAGGAGAGAGAGAGAGAGGAGAGAGAGAGAGAGAGAGAGAGAGAGAGAGAGAGAGAGAGAGAGAGAGCAGAGAGAATTTTTAAAAGTTCTTTGCACCAGGCAGTGGTGGCGCACGCCTTTGATCCCAGCACTTGGGAGGCAGAGGCAGGCGGATTTCTAAATTCAAGGCCAGCCTGGTCTACAGAGTGAGTTCCAGGACAGCCAGGGCTACACAGAGAAACCCTGTCTCAAAACAAAACAAAACAAAACAAAACAAAACAAAACAAAACAAAACAAAAAAAAAAAAAAACAACTTAAAAACAAACAAACAAACCCCAAAAAACCACAAAACTTTGGGCAGAGACTTGGTTGGGCCATCTCTGAATAGACCAGGCTGGAGATCCACCTATCTCTGCCTCCCAAGTGCCGGGGATTAAAGGCATGCTTTAAGTTTTAATTACTGTTCTTAAGAGACCTATAAAACAAAAATTCCTCCAACCTGTAAGTTCCACTTCCCCAAGGACAGATAGCTTCCTGGAATGCTGGGGGCGTCTGTTTCTCATGTAAGATAGTGAGCCATGTATTTTCACTTCAGTAAACAAAATAAAACAGCGTCCAACTGCTTGGGATGTGTTTGATCACGTGTCGGTGGGAGGTATGTAAGCCTAAAGTATCTCTGATTGGACAACGACGGGAAGTAATGTATCCTTGTGGGTTTGCCTTTATAAGCACCCGCTAATGTAACTTGTGGCCCTTCATTGGGATCCCAGGCATGCACTGGGCCAGAGTCCACACTGTCTCGGCCAGTACTGAATAAAGCTTGCTTCAATTCGTACATTGCAATAGTGATTTTATTCTCACCCAGTGGGATTAACACAAGCTTCCAGCCACAGCCTCACATGTCAAAAGGGGCAGAGAGGACATGCCTGTTCTTAGAGCTGCTGCTTAGGCCCCGCCCTCTTTAACTAGTTTGTATCCACTGTTCTTTAACTAGTTTGTATCCACTGCCATGCAGCAAGCATCCGAAGCCCCTTGCTTGCTTTTCCTGAGTCTTTGGCCCCTCTCCACCTCTACCTCTTCTTCAGATATGGACCCAAATCTCAAACAGGCCCTATCCCTTTGCTCCACCCACCCCACACAGACGTCTCCACGAGCATGCCTGCTTTCTACGACTTTAACTCAAACGGCTCCATCTTGCTCTTCCTTGCAGCTGCCAAGACATCCAGACTGCCTGTCCTCTTGTCCTTCCTCAGGCTCCGTCAAATGTCTTTGAGCATTCTTCTGAGTCTGTCTCCAAGTTTCCAGCGTTATTAAGGTCACAAACAAGGGAAGCTTGAATTCCCTCGGCAACATATTTATACACCCAATTCTACAGCACTGTTTACATCAAAATATAGTATTGCTTAACAATTATATTAATAGCAAAATTATCCTACCTCAGCATTGACAAAATATTCAAATGGACCAATGCCCAGGGAACACGGGAGAGTACCTGTGCACACAGGCCAATCCTAAAACGGATCTTTTCCATCTTACATTTTACATTTGCCTAACGTAAAGCAGTTTTGAGATTTTTCTGAGCCTTTTCATCAAAGGCCATTTTAACATTTTAATCACCTTGTAAATTATTTATCTGGTAAATCTTGTAATCAGATTTTTTTTATTTTTATTTTTATTTTTATTTTTATTTTTATTTTTTTTTGCCTCGGCCATTTCCAGAACTGATATTCAAAGGTCCCAGATCCAAACTGTTTCCAGGAAGTCAGCTTAAGACTACATTTCAATCAGGTAGCATTTCTAAGATAAGGCTGCTGTGTGAAAAACACAGTCCAGTAAAACCAGTTCCTTTTATTGCCTCAAAGTCAGAGTTTCTGAATCCTTGCTGAAGCAAATGGCTCTCACATAGTTCCCAACTTACCCCCAAACACTCAAATTCCAACACACAGACACACATTGCCGGAGCAACGGCTCAGCAGTTAAGAGCACTGGCTGCTTTTCCAGCAAAGGCAGGTTCAATTCCCAGCACCTATATGGCAGCTGACAACAATCTCTAACTCCATTTCCAGGGAATCAAAAGCCCTCTTCAGGCCTCTGAAGGACCAGACACAGAGGTGGTACACAGACATATTTGCAGGGGAAACACCCATTCACATACAATCAAAATAAAATATCTTCCTACGTAATACACTCTTACGCACTTCAATAGTGGTATGCCAACCACTGAGAATTTCAGCTTACAGTGAATTTTAAAAGCAGAAACTCAAGAGTGAAATGGCCAGGTTTCCTACTCAGTTATTTCCAGATGCTCCAGGGACACAGGTGGCTTTTGTGTCCCATTGCTACCGTAGAAACCACAGCAGGCTAGAGTTCTCCCCTGGTCTAGAGCCAAGAAAACTGAGCACAGATAACCATGGACAGACACAAGTCAGAGCAGCCACGCCTGCAAGAGCCAAAGCCTGAAGGGATGGAACTGACCTTGGCAGAGAAGATGTTCTAAACAGATAACTGGCCATCCAATGTTTAAAACAGTGTTCCCCAATAAAACATCAGACCCGCAAGAAATTGGAGTTACCCCAGGAATCTCATGCTGGGAAGAAAATAAAAATCACTCAGAAACCCGGGAGACAAACACAGATGGCACCAGCTTGTTTGAAGATTTACAGCTTCGAATCCCATGGGACTGGACCTCAGACCTTGATAGGTGGAGATCGTGCATCTGAGGTCTTAGATTTGACTGTCTCTTGCTCTCCAGGTAAACCTTCCCCTCACATGACTCCCAAGGTGGACTAGGGCTGTCACTGAACCCCTCTGTCTCTCTTTCCATTGTGTCTTCATTGAATGGATCTCTTTCTCTGCTTTTCACTCTCAGTTTGACCCCTTTAACTGGTTTATTTGGGACAAATGACTGAGCCCAGCTTGTTTTGGCTGCCAGTGCACAGGCACAGGCTCTGACCTTAACTTCAGTAACAGTTTTGGTGAGCCAGCCAGGAGAAAAGGCATTTTGGTGGTGTCTTAGTTAGGGTTTTACTGCTGTGAGCAGACACCCTGACCATGGCAACTCTTTTTTTTTTTTTTAAATTTGAAATCAAAGTAAATTTTGTACCATTTAAGAATTTATAACTTCATCTTGATAATAATTATACAGATTTCTACCAATAGGTTATGGCTATGCAATAAGTCCTAGCTAATCCTCCCTGTTCCAATAAAACCACTACTTTTCCCTAGAAAGACAGACCATTATTAATCACATTAGTCCCCAAGCTCAGGGAATAGGGGCGCTGACTCTTCTTTAACTTCTTCAAGCTGATTACGGGCGTTGAGATTTTAGAAGAGGGGTGGGGGGAAGAGTAAGTTGATAAGCCTCTGATGCTGTGTCTTCACTGAATCCAGATGGAATTCCAGGACATCGGAGGTTTGGGCAGGTCTGCTCAGTATGCTTGATGAGTAGATACACCAAGGCTGTATATTCTGCAATATACAATTCTCAGAACAAGTTTTAGTATCAAGAAAAAAAAATTTCCCCCCCCCAGGGGGCTGACATTTTTTTTTTAAAGATGTTGGTTCTAACAACTTTTCTTTTTTCCCCCCTTTTTAAAATTGGTTGTAATATTTACATTTCAGATTTTATCCCCTAACCCCATTTCCTCCCACCACCCAGAAACCTCCCATCCCATCCCCCTCCTCATGTTTCTATGAGGCAGTGACCGCACCTACCCCCCCACTATCCCCTCCCCACCCTCACATTCCCCCCCACTCTGTGTTTATTTTTTTAGACCATGGCAACTCTTATAAGAACAACATTTAATTGGGGCTGGCTTACAGGTTCAGAGTTTCAGTCCATTATCATCAAGGCGGGAGCAGAGCAGCATCTAGGCAGGCATGGTGCAGGAGGAGCTGAGAGTTCTACATCTTCATCCGAAGGCTGCTAGTGGAAGACTGGCTTCCAGCCAGCTAGGATAAGGGTATCAAAGCCCACACCCACAGTGATGCACCTACTCCAACAAGGCCATACCTCCAAATGGTGCCATTTCCTGGGCCAAGCATATTCAAACCATGACAGGTAGGAAGGGTGTCTATTACAGCAAGTTGAACATGGATGGAAAGATAGGAGGGTCCCAAGAGTTGCTGGATCATCTTACTCCAGAGACACTTCTCCTGTTAAACTGTGTGGGCTCTTGTGTTCCTTGTCGGCAGGCCTTGTCAATTTAGAAGCTCCTTTGAGCTAATCTGCACTCCAGTTGGGCTATCTAGTAGCTCTGTTTAGCCATTAGGTCCTGAACAACTATTTGAGGTTTGGAAACAAGAGTAAGGAGACACATACATCCAAGAAAATATGAACTCTTTCCCATCTTGGAGCCCCTGGGCTCTCAAGAGATGTGCACAGCTGTGTACTGCTGAAGAGGTCCCAAATTGGGAGAAGCGAGTTTTCTAAGTTACCACCCCACCATTCCAATGCAAAGACTTCCGTCTCTCTCTTGTTAGTCATTTAACTCAAGCCTTCTGCAATTCTCTTTAGTGAGCCACCATGGATTCTGAAAGAGCATCTCCATAGCCAGGATTGGTTTTACATGAGGGTTGTTAGACCAGAGATGTTTCCTAGACGATAAGATATTAATCCACACCACATAATGCCATGCATGATAGTCAAAGAAACACCATATCCATGACAGGGATTCTGTACAATTACAATGGTTGAGAAACCTTTTGTCATCTTGTGGCCCCAATGTCCAGGTGCAGCAAATCACAGGGGCTTTGGGCGTTTCCGTGAGAAAACTTCCTGTGTGGCTCTGTGTACCAACATGGTTAGCCCTCCAATTGTGCACAGGGTAAAGACATCGCTTGCTATACATTTCATGGTTCATTGTGTAGGAAGTGACTTTTACCATGATTTTACTTGTCCTCTAACTTACGGAGGATTCTAGTAAACAGTGGGCAGGGGCACCCTCTCCCACGTGTCGCCTTCAAGGCTTCTCTCGTTTCAACATAGCACATCCAGGCATTGTCCCATAGCTTTCTGGCTTGCATAAGGACATTGCAGTGAGCTACTGGGAGGAAACTGGCTAGATGTGGCACTGTGGTTAAGCAATGTGTAATGTAACAAGTGGCCAGGCTAACAATGAGGAAAAGGAAGGTTATGGTTATACAGAATTACTTGTAATTAAAGGTCACCAAGATGGCTTCTGTGATAAACGCAATGAGGGGTGTGCCTCTGCTCCTGCAGTCTCTAAGAGATCTGATGAGACCCATAATGGGGTTTTCAGAAGCTTGGGTGTCTCCTCATTCCCAGGATCCTTTGCAGATTTATTTTGCTTATTTTTGTTTTACTTGGAGTTGTGATGGCGAAGCCAAGATTACATACACCAAGCAAGAATTATTCCATTGATCTGATCTTGAGCCCCCAAAGGGTACTTTTTCAAAATTTTCACACTTACACTTTATCTACAGTCATCCTTTGGTTGCTGTGGGGCATTTCAAAAGTATCAGTATTTGAGAGGTGGAATAGGATTACGAGTTCAAGGTCACCCTTGGCTATACAGAGACACCCGATATCAAAAGCAAAACAAATAGCGGGAGGCGGCCAGATAGCCCAGTGGTTAGATCGCTTGCCACAGAAGTGATGCCTGATGACCAAGTCCAGTCTCTAGAACCCACGCAAAAGTGGAAGGTGAGAAACTGCTTGTATTAGTTCCTTTCTGCTGTCACCATGACCAAGGCAATTTATGGGGAAAGGGCTTATTTGGGCTTATGGTTCTAGGGGAACAAGAGTCCATCATGGCTAGGAGACAAGCGGCAAGTGGTAGGCATGCATAGAGACAGGAGCAGGAAGCTGAGAGCTCACATGGTCAACCACAGGCACCAAGCAGAGAGAGCGGGCAGGAAGTAGGGAGACGCTATAAACTCTTAAAGCCCATCCCCCAGTGATGTACCTCCTAAGCCTCTCCAAAGACCACCACCAACTGGGACCCAAATTCTGGTGCCAATGGGGAACATTTCTCATTCAGATCGCCACACCATACCACAAAGTTTCCTCTAACGCAAATGCCTACTGTGGTATGCACCTGCCCCATCATGCACACACACTGGTATTAGTAGTGACAATGATGATGATGATAATTGATATCAATAATAGTAATAATAATAAATAGTAATAATAATAGATTTTGAATTTCAACTTGGCATGGTGGTTCCCCTGCAGTCCCAACACTTGAGATGAGGAGACAGGAACTCCCCAGATTAAGCTGGCAGGCTAGACTAGCCCAATCAGCAAGCTCTGAGACTGTACTCTCAATAAAGCAGAGAGAAAGGAGAAGACAGCCAACACCAGTCTCTGGGCCTCATGTATACGCAAATACCTACAGACATGCAAATGCAGAAAATTTTCTTAATACAGTGCTGCCAGATCTAGCCAATCAAAACCAGCAGGATGTGAGACTCAGAAAATGGAAACTAAATTCTGCTGCAGTGCCTGTGTTTTCCCTGCCCCACCCCCACCCCGATAGCCATTAATGTGACTTGCAAAATGACCTGTCTCTGACAGTATCTGTCACAATCATCATTATCTAGGTACAATTTTTCTTTAGCTCAAATTCCATTTATTGCCTCACCCACCCAGCAAATAATGACTTTCCAAGACTACAGGGCTAAGTGCACTTGAGTTAATAAGTAGCCAGGGCTCCTGGAGGCATTGCTGGGTTACATTTCTCACAGTTGTGATCAAATACCTGAAAGCCACTATAGGAAGGGTTTATTTTGATTCATTTTGGCAGGTGCAGTCTGTCCTGGTGACATCCACGGTGTGGGACCGTGCTGCTGGGACCCCTCCCACCTGGATGACTAGGAGTCAGACAGCAGGAAGTTCTGCTTAGAGTCATTTTTAGCTAATGTATATTATTTATTGATTGATTAATTTTTAATATTTATTTTGTATAAGAATGAAACCAAGTCATGTCACTGAGGTGCATTCCAGGCTTGGCTTCTGTGTTCATACATGAAACACCATGGGGAGGTGTTATTTTATTTATTTATTTATTTATTTATTTATTTATTTATGAGACTCACTGTGTAGCCTGGCTGCTTTGGAGCTTGTCTCCTGGCTCTTCCTCCTGAGTCCTGAGAGTACAGCACTCTGTGTCAGGCTCTTTGAAGGCTGTGTTTGTTCTTGCCCTCCATACAGTTCTCTTCCCTTCTGGAAGGCTGTCTTTCTTTGTTGGAAGTGATTTTGCTGGGAGCACACTGACTCTGGATCCTGGTCATAAGCCAGGCTGTTGACTCTGGCAATCAGAGGGTTTCATAACAATCATTCTGGTTTTGTGTCTGTCACCAAGGGATAGTTCGCACAGGACCAAATCTTCAGACAGCTTCCAACACCAGAACTATAAGACAGAAGATCACAACAGGTCCCAGGTGGGAATGCAGGCAGATGCCACAGGCTGCTCCCCAGCCTAGGGATATGTGATAGATGCTAAGGACTCACTGGTGTAGCTGTAGCTGCCACTCATGCTTCCTGGCCATCCGAGTCTCTGCTTACCAACTTGCCAGGGCCTGAGTAGCATGTCTAATATAGAGATACATAAATGTAACCTTTATTCTCCTGTTGCAGATGTTTCCAGGGCTTACTGCCTCAGTCTACTAACCTAGGACTAGACTTGGAAGTCTTATCTAGACCTAGAATGTTTGGGGCTATGGATTTACTGAGGAATAAGCTCATCCTTTCTTGTTCTTTCTGAACTTTGGCTGGCTGGTTCAATTCAGCTGTTCTGGTTCAAACTCTGCTCCAGGCTGACTGGTTCAATTTTCTCTCTCTCTCTCTCTCTCTCTCTCTCTCTCTCTCTCTCTCTCTCTCTCTCTCTCTCTCTCTCTCTCTCTCCCCCTCTGCCTCTAACTTTTGCCCTGCTTGGCCTCAAGCTAACTGTAGCAATCTCTTATAACCTTATGGCTCCTTCTCATTCTCTGCTCGTTTTATCTTCATCTATGACCAGCTTGTTCTTTCTTGGAAACCTGTCTTTGTACACTTGTGCCAGTAATACTGATTCTCTTTTTATTTTTCTCTGCTCTGTCCCTAGAGTAGCTCCCCTTTCCCCTCTCTTCTCATGAGAGTTGGTCATATCCTAGTCTGTCAAATCTTTCTCTGATTCACCACTTTGTCTATCCCTCAATTTCACTTTCAAACATGGGTGTCTTCCTCTACAAACTAACTTTATGCTCATTGTTTGGGATTAAATGTGTGTGCTTGGGGCTAAGCCACACCAGAACACAACCTGGGCATTCCCAATGTGATCAGATATCCTGCAGCAGAGATTTATATATTTATGTTTCACTTCACAGTGAGGACAAGTTTCATAATATTTGTGTTTAGAGGATATAGCCATTGTGCTAACAGGATGATGTAACAAGGTCTTTATACAACCCAATGGCACCTGGCCTCTAACACCTGTGTATTGTTACCTGATGCTCCCAGGCCATCACACACAAAACACGGTTAAATTACTCATTAGCAACAGTGAAGCAGTGAGATACAGGGCAGACTAAATGTGTGTCACCTTACAGTTAGGCAATGTTGCAGTGGAGTTGATGGAACTGAGGCTGTGTGTTGCAGAATATTTGACCACACTGTGAACCCTGAGATTGTGTTGTTTACTGAAAAAGACCTGTTTCTAGTTGTAATATGGCTGAGCCCTAGCACACATCGTTAATCCACAACAGAATTAAATAAAGTCAACCATAGATAAAAAGATGGAACAAGCAACCAGATGACATGGAGTGAACAAAGAGGAAAAAAAAAAAAAACAGAGTTAGAGGAAGTCAGGGGAACAAATAGAGAGACACACAGGAAGTAAATGGGAGGGGCATTGAGTTTGAGGGTTTTTGGAGATCCTGTGGAGAAGGAGAGCATCCTTTTGTGATGTGGGCTCAGGAGGAGAGTCAGCTGGGTGCTTTCTCTGCCTCTCTGAGTTAACAGGCTTTTACCCCAGCATCAGAAAAATTCAAGCACAGAAAGAGCAAATCAGGAGAGATCAATGGCAAACTCTTAATGAATTTCAAAAATTGCTGGGAGATGCTAACTGGCTATAGTCCACAACTAGACTAACTACTCAAGAGCTAAGTAATTGATTTCAAACCATACAAAGTGATAAGTTCTTAAACTGTCCAAGAAAACTATCAGCTGAGGCTGAGAGAGAGTTGGCTCTGGTAGATTACAGGCTTCCCATGTGGATAGTTTGTATCTGAATTACAGGCTGCCACGTGGACAGCTTGTATCTGAAGTGGGTTGTATTTTAGTAATTTTGTCTTCTACTCATTTTCACACAGGAAGTTTTATACACAGAGAATAGATACCTAAAAGTGGATATATTTCAACACAAAGAGAATAAAAAATTAAAGACCTACCTAGGAAGGTTTCTGAATTGATTCTAAAAAGGAAAAAAAAAGTGAGACTTAATTAGCAGAAATAAACTCAGCAGAAATTGAGGTACTTTGTACTAATGCTGAAATTGCCTCATTGTGGGCAGAAAATAAACACTGGGGAAAAAAACTTGCTGTAGCAGGATTCCCCCACCCCCACCCCCATCCCGCTACATTTGCAATGAAGCTCGGTAACTAGATAGTATGAGAAGCAGGTGGAGTGAGGAGTTGGGAGGAGAGAAGGAGAGGAAGGGGAGGAAAAAGAAGGAGGCGATGGACCATGGAGGAAGATGGATGGGTTGAAAGCAGTCCTGGGTAGGTAACTATTTCCATCAAAATGTTAGCTATATATCAGTTTTTGAGTTTTCTTTTCAATTAAAAAGGATATTTTTGTGTGTTATTAAAAATTCCAAATATATAAATCCATTGGATAATCTTTAAGCATTAAGAGTCTTCAGTCTACTGGGAGGATGGCGAATATTGTCTGGGGTTCAGCTGAGCTTTGTGGATGCAGCGTGGTGGATTGGCAGAGCCATCCGCTACACTGGCGACTCAAGGGTCTAGTTGTGGCCTGTGTGGCCTCTGGCTGATTCTACTGCAGAACATGGCGTCCAGAGCTAAGCAGAGCCACCCTGCCAATTAGATACCTGGCCCCCACTGCGGCTTTTTCAAACACCTCCTGTTACTGCTTGCAATAATTTTGGGGGGACAGATTAACAACAGATATCCCAAAAGTAAGAGATTTCAGTTTATAAAAAGAACAAATTGGATTCTCACTTGTATAGTGAAAGGGACACCCATTTCTGGAGCCCCTTCATTCTATACTGATGCAGGCAAATCAGGAAAGGCAGGTTATATATCAGGAAAAATGAGTAAGTAGCTCAGAGCCCTTATTACTTTCAGTCAAAAAATCAGAGCTGGATGCAATTTTTATGGTATTATTAGATTTTCCTGGATCTCTTAATATAGTTACTGACACTAAATATGCAAAAGCATTGTTTTACATACTGAAACCACTAAACATATTTCAGATGATTCAGAATTAGCTTCACTATTCAACTACAAGTAATCAGAAACAGAAACTATCCCTTGTATATAACACATATCAGATTTCATATGGGTCTATAAGGCCCTCTAGGACAGGTAATGATGAAACTTATCTGTTATTAATAGAAAATATACTAGAAGCCTCAGAATTTCATAAGAATCCCCATGTTAACTGCAAAGGTTTGAAGAATGATGTTTCTATTACTTGGCAATAAGCCAAGGAAATTTCCTATTTGTTCTTTGTATAACCAAACTCCATTGTCTTCAGGAAGTAATGTGTTTCATGTGCAGAGTTTGGAAAATTAAAGTATCTGCACCATACCATAAACATACGTTCAAGATTTCAATGGGCAACAGCCCTAAGTTCTAAAAAGGCTGATTCAGTAATTATAAATGTATCAGAAGTTATGGCTATTCCAGGGACACCTGTACAAAGAGACCAACAATGCTTCAGCATATGTCTCTAGTAAAATGAAGTAGTGTCTTGCACATTACAACATAAAGCATATTACAGATATACCACAAAACAATCCTATAGGACAAGCAGCTATATAAAGATCAAGTTGCACTTTAAAATATAAGATTAATAAGTAGAAAGGTGCCAACCAATAATGATATCCAGCCCATGTTCAAGCACCAATCCCTGACATTATTAATGATATGCTGTTATACTTGCAGACAGGAGTCTAGCATGACTGTCCTCTGAGAGACCCCATCTGCCAGCTGACTCAGACAGAGGCATATGCCCACAGCCAAACAGTGGATAGAGCTTGGGGACTCTTATGGAAGAACAGGAAGGGGGCTAAAGGGGATAGCAACTTCACAGGTATACCAACAGAATCAACCAACTTGGGCCCTCAGGGCTCTCAGAGACTGAACCACCAATGAAAGAACCTACATGGGCTGGACTAACCTAGGATTCCCTGCACCTATGTAGCAGATGTGCAGCTTGGTCTTCATGTGGGTCCTGGACAACTGGAGTGGGGGCTGTCCCAAAAGCTGTTGCCTCTCCATGGGGTAGGGTCTTCTAGCTGGGCTGCCTTGTCTGGTCTCAATGGAAGAAGATGCACCTAGTCTTGCAGAGACTTGAAGTGCCAGGGTGCGGGGATGCCCGGGAGAGTCCCCTCTCACTCAGAGAAGGGGAGGGAGGATGGGGAAGGGTTGTGGGAGGAGATGATCACCGGGAGGGGGCAGTGAGTGGGATGTAAAGTGAATAAGTTTTAAAAAATTAATTAAAAAATAAGCAGAAAGATATAATAGTGACTCCCAGAGATAGATTACATAGAGTTTCATTAACTTTAAAATTTTAAATGCTAATGAGAAAGGAACAACAGGTATGGAGAGATATTAGATAGTAGAAAAAAGCTGCTGAATCAAATCTTCCAGTTAAAGATGTGTTGATCTCAGACTGGAAACCGAGATATGTGTTACATTGGGGAAGAGGTTTTGTCTTTGTTTCCACAAGAGAAGAAAAGCTGTGGATACCATTAAAAACTGATAGAGATTAGATTCGAACAGGAGAGACCTCCTTAATAAGGAGGGGATACTTCATCAGCCAACTTGGTTATTTGGTCCAAACTAACTCATAAAGACTAACAAATGCCTTTCATTTGATCAGGCATGAAAAAATAAAAAATAATATTTTGAATGATAATTTACCAGAGGCACATCTGCCTTTCTGGCATGAAATGAGAATTAAACCACGTGCCTTAATTCCATCTTAGAATGTTGGACTGTAGATTGTCATGTGGCCCGCACCATCTTGGACATCAGTTTTTGAGTTTTCTTTTCAATTAAAAAGGATATTTTTGTGTGTTATTTAAAAATGCAGTTAAGAGATTTTTTTAAAATATTTTAAGTAAATTCAAAGGGTTACTATAGTTCAAGCTTGTTTTCTAAGTCTCTAAGAGTTGGAGAGATTTGGGGCTAAGATAAAATATTTGAGCAGGGTTGTTGTAGTCCATGACTTTAATCCCAGCAGAGACAGACAGATCTTCATAAATTAGTTATTTTCTAAATTCCTCAGTCATAGTGAACCAGGTGGTGGTAGCACCAACCAGGGACAAAACCCACATACAGCTCCCAGTCAGTACATTTTCACACCGGAGAAATCACATACCACACTTACAGATTATTATAAAAAACCCTCTACAGAGTTACCAGAAAGGCAGCTGTTTCCAGTAGGGACAGGAACCAAGAGCAGCTTTTGCGACTGGCGGTAAGCTCGTCTCCATGCATGCAACCCTGACCATATTGAACCAGATGATGCCCTAATTATGAATAGCATCTTTACTGGTGAATTGGCAACTGGGGAATTCTTCATAAAGCAAAAAGGAGTCCACCAACACTTACCTGTTGGCTTCAACTGCAAACACTTTTCATATATGCTGAATAAATATTCTTTCTTTGAGAAACAAATCTGAACATTTTACAAGACATGGAGGAGGTGATACTCTGTCATTGCTAACCACCCTGTGGTCATAAGGGTGCCCCTTACAATGGTGGATTGCACAATCCTTCCCAGGTGTAGCCGTGGAAGGAAAGTATTACAGTGAACTGGTACCTATTTGAATTCCTCTGTGACCGGGATATGGTAGTAAAGGGGTCTGTGCTTTCCCACACTGAGGAGATGGCTCAGTTGCCCATCATCCCCATCCCTAAACCGCTCACCCCTCCCACAAAAGACACTCACTGAACTGTGGGGACTCACAGAGTGGTCACAACATTTGGCTAATGCACGTTTTACTGATGGTTCACCAGGCACTGATGGAACCAAAGCCAATGGAAAGTGGCATCTTATAGGCTGGGGGTGGGAATGCCCAACACTGAAGAGGAAATCACAAAACCAGTGCCACACCATTGGCTATAAGATGAACAACTAGGAAAGCAAAAGGAAAATCTCTGTCTTCTCCAGTTAAGGCTGCGCGTACGATGGTATCGCTATATGGTCGTCAAAAAGGAAAACCCCTAACTAGCAGATAATTGTCAAAGATATCTGGCCATGGGAGGCATGAATGGAAATGGTAAAACCTAGGAAAACTTAACAAAGACACCAAATTTGACAAAATGGCTAAAAATAATGAAATAGTAGTAGACAAATTGGCACCATGTTTAAATAAGACCAGAATATTAAAATTTGCCAGGGAACAAATTCAGAATAAATCAGCAAGGATGATATATTACACACTCAAAAAAACTTGAAAGTTGGGGGCTGGAGCGATGGCTCTGAGTTTAAGAGCACTGACTTCTCTTCCAGGGGTCCTGAGTTCAATTCCCAGCAACCACATGGTGACTCACAACCATCTGTAATGGGATCCAATGCCCTCTTCTGGTATGTCTGAAGACAGCTCCAGTGTACTTCTATACATTAAAACAAACAAAACAGCAGCAGCAACAAAAAAAAAATCTCAAGAACCCAAAACTCGGAAGTTTACCCCAACACAAAAAAGTTGGGAAATGCAGAACTAAATTAAACCAATATAACCCCACATAAATAACTATTATAAGGAATCCATAGCCACCTCTAACCCCAACACTTACAGAGGCAGAGGCAGCCTCATAAGGACTGCAGTGATTTAAATTTAAAAGCTGCTTGTGAAAGGCAGGCTGAAATTCAAAGTGAATGTCCTTTGTGATCTAAAAATAAATACACTTAAACCTTGAGTTTATATATAAACAGAGAGGGGGAATGTAAGTATATTTATCCACACATACTAAGGTATATTTAGTTTCAAAAGAATTTTTAAAATTTCATTTGAAAGATAGTACTTTTTGTTGTTGTTGTTGCCAATAAACCTTTTGTCCTAGGAAAGAGATAACCTGCCAAATAGGGAACTCTCAGAGCGAGGCTTGGGACAAGGTTTTGTTTATGTCTTTCCAGGAGAATGAAAACATCCAACTAAGGAACCTGGAGATGCCGGACAAGTGAAACATTTGAAGAAAAAGGACATACCATCAAGAGAAAATGTCCCAAGAAAAAGAGTAAATTGGCCAAGTGGTATCACCCACCTGCCGCTCTTCTCTGCTGCCCCCTACAGACATAAAGGACGTACAGTCTTTATGTGGTCCCAATTCAATTAAAACTTAAAGTGGGCTTTGGGACTGGAGCGTGGTTCTCTCCTTCTCTAAACCCACACATTTCCTTGGTAAAGGAAAATCCAGCATCTCCATTTCATATCAGAGGAACTGTCTGGTATGGGACAGAACAACACAAAAATAAGGGATTATTCTATTGCCACTAATCTCATAATATTTTGGTTTTCATTTGACTCTCTATAACTTTTCTTAGGGTATAAATATCTCAAAATGTGATATATATATATAATATATATATATATATTAACTAATATATAACTATTTATATAGTACTAACTAATCCTAAAAATAAGCTTCACCCAGCTTCCTGTGCGTGTTTTCAGGTTTGAGCCTGAAACAACTGGGAACAAACCTCATGTGCCTTGGATGTACTTAATAGATTGTGGTCCTCAAACCTTTTTTGAGATTTGTTAAACATGGATTTAAAACGTTTAAGTTTTCTACCACTCTTAACAGTAGCCTTTAGGGTCTCTGAGAAGATGGCAGGGCCCTACAATGATGAATCCACCTGGATTGTGGTAACATTAACCACTTGGCCAACTGCCCCATGCCCTTTCTGCTGCTAGGTTCTGTGCAAACACTGACACCTCTGTATTCTACCTAGCCAGGATTGCCAGTAAGCTGACAAACACCACCAAAAGCTCAGCTTCGGAATACAAACTGCTCAGGACATTCCAATTGCTCTGGGTTTCTAGGAGATAGACACAAACATTTTACAGAACTTTGAAAAGGAAATATCTTAAGGTTGCCAAACAACAACTAAACTAGACATTGTGGAGAGCTTGGCAGAAATAGCTTCATTATTGTAAGTAGTTTTACTGTGTTAGAGTTAAAAATCTTTCCTTCTTATTTAGACAAAAAGGGGGAAATGTTGCAGTTTATTTGATCACACTGTGATCCCTGAGACTGCACTGTTTACTGAAAAGACCTGTTTTTAGTTGTGGTGTGGCTCGGCCCTAGCACGAACCTTTAATCCAAGACAGAATTAAATAGTGTCAACCATAGATCAAGAGGCGGAGTAAGCAGCCAATGGACAGCGAGTGAATGCAGAGGAAAAACAGAGAATTAGAGGAAGTCAGGAGGACAGATAGAGAGACACACAGGAAATAAAAAGGAAGGACATTGAGTTTGAGGGGTTTTAGAGATGGTGTGAAGAAGGAGAGCATCCTTTTGGGATGGCTGACCCAGAAGGAAGGTCAGCTGAGTGCTTCCTCTGTCTCTCTGAGCTAGCAAGCTCTTGTTCCAGCATCTGGCTCCTGAGTCTTTTTTTTTTTTTTTTTTAGATATTTTATTTACACTTCAGATGGCATCCCCTTTCCCCATTCCCCCCCCACCCCCCTTAGAAAACCGCTATCACATGCCCCCTTTTCCTTTTTGCATTTATACATTTTTTTAAATAATGTTAATCATAAGCGTTATAAGTTTGGAATTGTTCAATCAGAGGTGTAACCCACTGACCGACCTAGATATAACAACTATCTTTGACTGGTGGAGATACATGAATATCTGCCTCCCTGTCTCCCCCCTCTTTCTCTCTTTCATCACCTAGCTTCTCCTATCCTTCTTCTCCTCCTCTTCTTACTTCTTTTCTTGCTCTCAGTACTCCTCCTACCTTAGCTCCTCCTACACATCACCCTTCCTGTTAAAATGAAACTTTTCTCTCAAAATACAATTAGAGCATAATTATGCCAATTTGTACCAGTGAGGTACAAGATAGTCCTAATACCCAGTCCATCATTTTGTTGACTAACCAGCACCTCTGTCATCTATCCTAACTAAAACATTTAGTTCTGAACCTGGCTTTAGGATGAATGTCAGCTGACTACCATCCACTCAAATCTTTTCTCTTACGGTAAATAGCTATAAGTTTTCAACCCCGTCAGAAATCCAGAATGACTGAGTTAGCTATAATTGTGGGAAGCACAAAGCATAGCTTCTAAAACTTAGCCAATTTATAGAGACCTCTGAACACCTGAAAAGCCCCTATACTACCGAACGTTGGCCCAGAATCATCTGACAGACCTTGGTGATGCAGGATTATTAAGGACTGATTACTCTGTCTAGGCAGATATAATCAGTCGACTATTCTGCATGTGTGTCCTTTTCTGGACAGTAATTTGTCTGTAGATGGAGAGAGGCAATTCTTGCCTAGTGGCTGTTACCACACAACTGGAGTAACTCCAAGGATGCTCAATTTCTTCTTAGAATCCATGACAGGAAGCTGTCAGGAGCAGACAGGTCTCTAATCAATATGAACATTAATATATAAATATTTGTAGCATCAGTTCTATGGACTTCTGATGTTTTGAAAACCAACTATCCATGTAAGGTAACCTGGACTGTTTTCTGTTAACTCCTCTCGGCTATTTCTAAGTAAAATATGGAAAGCACCCTAACAATAAACTCAAAAATATGAATTTGCTATAGTCCCTTAACTCATAGGTTAACCATCCCAAATCAGTTAAAAAAGTTAAAAAAGGGCTGGGTCTAGGCATTGTATTCCTAAATGTGTTATACAGGCACAATGCCCATGAGTGTATCAATATTCATCTCATTTTTATATTAATAAGAGGCTCGTACCAATGAAAACCTTAAATTTGAGATCAAAGTAAATTTTGTACCATTTAAGAATTTATAACTTCATCTTGATAATAATTATACAGATTTCTACCAGTAGGTTGTGACTATGCAGTAAGTCCTAGCTAATCCCCCCTGTTCCAACAAAACCACTACTTGTCCCTAGAAAGACAGATCATTATTAACCACATTAGTCCCCAAGCTCAGGGAATAGGGGCGCTGACTCTTCTTTAACTTCTTCAAGCTGATTAAGGGCGTTGAGATTTTAGAAGAGGGGTGGGGGGGGAGAGTAAGTTGATAAGCCTCTGATGCTGTGTCTTCACTGAATCCAGATGGAATTCCAGGACATCAGAGGTTTGGGCAGGTCTGCTCAGTTTGCTTGATGAGTAGATACACCAAGGCTGTGTATTCTGCAATATACAATTCTCAGAACAAGTTTTAGTATCAAGAAAAAAGAAAAAAAAAATTCCACCCCCAGGGGGCTGAATATTTTTTTTTTAAAGATGTTGGTTCTGAAGACTTTTTTTTTTCCCCCGCTTCTTAAAATTGGTTGTAGTATTTACGTTTCAGATTTTATCCCCTTAGCCTACTTCCTCCCACCACCCAGAAACCTTTCCCATCCCCCTCCTCATGCTTCTATGAGGCAGTGACCACACCTACCCCCCTCACTATCCCCTCCCCGCCCTCACATCCCCCCCCACTGTGTGTTCATTCATTCATTTTTCATTCATTTTTTTTTTAATGGGACCAAGAAACTCCTCTCCCACCTATGTCTGACAGGGCCATCCTCCCCTACATATACCTCTGGAGTCTTGGGTCCCTCCCTATGTGTTCCCAGGCTGGTGGTTTAGACCCTGGGGGGCTCTGGTTGTTTGGTATTGTTGCTTTCCACCTGGGGTCAATAACCCTTTCTGCTCCTTCAGTCCTCTCACTAAGTTCTCCATTGGGAAACCCCTGATCATATCAGTGGTTAATTGTGAACATTGTCCTCTGAGTGTTTTAGTCTTTGGCTGACCTCTAAGGAGACAGCTATATCATGTTCCTCACATTATGCACTTCCAGCCATCCACAACAGTGTTTAGATTAGGTGGCTGTACATGGGGTGAATACCCAGGTGGAAAGGTCTCCTGATGGCCCCTCCTTCAGTTTCTGTTCCATGTTTTGTTTCCCTATTTGCTCCCTTGAGCATTTTTATTTCTCGTTCTAAGTAGAACTGAGGCATCCCCTCTTGGTCTTCCTTCTTCATGAGCTTCATGTGGTCTGTGGGTTGAGTCTTCGATAATCCAAGCTTTTGGGCTAACATCCGTGGAGATATGTTTGTGTAACTCTCTTCTTTTGGGGTTTTTGGAAGATTACTTTCTTGCTTTTTCTAGGTTGTAGTTTCCCTCCTTGTGTTGGAGTTTTCCACCAATTACTCTTTGAAGTGCTGGATTTGTGTTGAGATACTGTGTAAATTTGGATTTGTCATGGAATATTTTGGTTTCTCCATCAATAATGATTGACAGTTTTGCTGGGTATAGTAGTCTGGGCTGGCATTTGTGTTCTCTTAGGGTCTGTATGATATCGGTCCAGGATCTTCTGGCTTTTATGGTCTCTGGTGAGAAGTCTGGTGTAATTCTTATAGGTCTGCCTTTATATGTTACTTTGCCTTTTTCCCTTACTGCTTTTAGTATTTTTTCTTTGTTTTGTACATTTGATGTTTTGACTATTATATGGCGGGAAGTATTTCTTTTCTGGTCTAAACTATTTGGAGTTCTGTAAGCTTCTTGTATATTTATGGACATCTCTTTCTTTAGGTTAGGGAAGTTTTCCTCTATAATTTTGTTGAGGATATTTACTGGTCCTTTTAGTTGGGAGTCTTCCCCCTCATCTATACCTATTATCCTTAGGTTTGGCCTTCTCATTGTGTCTTGGATTTCTTGTATATTTTGGGTTAGTAGCTTTTTGTATTTTGCATTTTCTTTGACAGTTGTGTCAATGTTTTCCATGGTATCTTCTGCACATGAGATTCTCTCTTCCATCTCTTGTATTCTGTTGGTGATACTTGTGTCTATGACTCCTGATTGTTTTTTTAGGTTTTCTATCTCCAGGGTATTGTCCCTTTGTGATTTCTTTATTGTTTCTACTTCCATTTTTAGATCCTGCATGGTTCTGTTTAATTCCTTTTCCCGTTTGGTTGCATTTTCTTGAAATTCCTTAAGGGATTTTTGTGTTTCCTCTTTAAGGGTTTCTATCTGTCTACCAGTGCTCTCCTTAAGTTCTTTGAGAGTGTTATTTATGTCTTTCTTAAAGCCCTCTATCATCATCATGAGAAGTGATTTTAATTCTGATTCCTGCTTTTGTGGTGTGATGGGGTGTTCAGGGCTTGCTCTGATGGGGGAGCTGGGTTCTGATGATGCCATGTAACTTCGGTTTCTGTTGCTTACATTCTTGCTCTTGCCTTTTGCCATCTGGTTAACTCTAGTGCTGCCTGTACTTGCTGTCTCTGACTGAAGCCTGTCTTTCTAGTTATCTAGCTTGTGTCTGATCTCCTAGGGGTCCAGATGTCTCTGTGATCTTTTCCAGCTGCACTGATTATAGTGGTACCTCTAGGATGCCTCAGGATATGGTGCCTCCAAGGTAGTAGTCCAGCTAGGTGTCTGCTGTTCTGGGTGCAGTGTCTCCTCTAGAATATCTCAGGATACGTTGTCTGAAGCTCTGAGTTCATTTGTTCCTCTGTGGATCTGGATTGAGTGGAACTTCCAGTATGTCTCAGGTGGAATCCAGGGTCCACACAACAGCAGACCTGGCAGAGGTCTGATCTAGGCCTCAGATCTGAGAACTAGTTTCTAAGACACTGTCCAAGTTAGAGCGCCTGGGATCCCTGCTTCCTCTGGGTTCTTGGATGTTGGGGGCAGAGCTGCCACCCAAGATCCGCTCAGTGTTCTGGCCCAGACCGGAAGGAACCAGTGTTCCAGGCCGGGAGTGACTTCCTGGGTCCTTTTGGTTACCAGTTACTCCCTGTTTAGGGCGGGCCCTGCTGTCTGCTTACCTAAGATACTGCCTGAGTTCGAGCACCTGGGATCCCTGCTTCCTCTGGGTTCTTGGATGTTGGGGGCAGAGCTGCCACCCAAGATCTGCTCAGTGTTCTGGCCCAGACCGGAAGGAACCAGTGTTCCAAGCCCTCTCCTGAGTCTTTATTGGTAAAATCAAATGCTTGAGCTTTTGTTTACATCACTTGGGATGTTAGGTAAGGTGTCTACCCCTGGGGTACACTGATGACAACCTCAGTGATTTATTGTTAGTAACAGAAGGAACACCCTGTAAAATGACAATGTGAACCACACATATCACAGCAAATGCTCAGCCTGGCATTGCTAGCAGGAACTGTGACTCACAGGATATGATTATATACTGTGCATTTACCCATCAGCTCAGGCCAGCATTACCTCAGACGGTGAGATGCGCGTGTTACCTTGGCGTTTGTACAAACAATGCTTTGGTTCTTGTATAACCTTATGGGAACATGGCTCCATATGTGCTAAGACACGCCTCTTGAAGATACAGAGATACACATGTATATGTGCAAAACACCCCACACTCTCTTTGTCCTTAACAAGGTCTCACCCTGTAGTACACCCTGGCCTCACCCTTGCAATTCTGCCTCAGCCTCCTGAGTTTACAGGGATGTTGCACCATGTCTGGATACCTCAGTCCTCTTTGGCCTCAAATTTTTTCTGCTCTATGAATTGAGGGCCCAACTGGGTGCTTTTTTCTGGGGAGGTGGTGTATCAAGGGAAGCGTGTATGTTTTCTAACTCCTGACCTGAGCCTGGAGGGCAGAACAGAAATCTAGATAAAGACATCAAGATGGATGATCAACAAAAGGCTGGTGCTTTGACCTTGGCAGCTCTCCAGGCCAGAGGTTTGGGGCTGGGTCCAGTTACAGGTCTGGTCCTCTCCATCCCTTCTCATCTGGCCTCACAGGCCCCTCATTTGGCAACTGGTGGAATGGCGGCTGAGGGTTGGTTGGTTTGGTCCTTTGATTGTTTTTGATCTATGGCCTCTGCCTCTGAGGCCCTGGCCCCCATAGGCTGCAGTAAGAACAGCTTGGGGCTGAGTGTCTTCCCCGTTGAACTGTGGAGCCATCCTCGTGCCCAACCCACTCGAGATGCTGATAGCTATCTAAGCCCTCCTCCCCAGCTCTAGCCCGGTCTGAGAGTGGTCCATGCTCCTAGGCTTCAGGAAAAGAAGACTCTCTCTGTCCCATGTATGCCTGTGGTGGCCTTGTCTGCTGTGCTAGACAGGGCCACTGAGAGGCCAGACTTTAAGCCTCTGGAAAACCAGAAGCAGGGGGAGAGCAGATAAGACCTCTTCGGTCACCCCCATAGACTCAAGTCCTCTCCTGAAGAAAGTCTCAGGCTCCTTACTCCTCCAGCTTTGAATCTGCTGACCCCCTAACCATCAATGCCCTCCTTTTCTACAGCTGTGGAACTTCTTGCCCAACAAGGTCCAGTGCAGAAGCTGCTCCAAGACCAGTCTGTGCGCGATGGCACAGATCACCCTGAATCATTTCTCTACTTCCAGTCCTCATGGTCGACTCTTCTGCACTTTTGTTATGTCTTTATGTCCCTCTGCCGCGACTGCTTGAAAGGGACACGCAGGGGAAGACATTGCTGGGGCCTGCTTGTCCCAAGCTCCAGATAGCCCTCTTCCCAGCTCCTTGTCCCCTTAACATTCCCACTTACTCCTCTGTGGGGACCCGGACTCCAGACCCAAACACCCGCCCAGTCTAGAGCACAGCGTGAATTGCGCTCCATGGTGAAGCAAGCCAGGAGCAGAGACAGGTGTGCACTGAAGCGCACCGCCTACAAGTTGGCTTTGCCACATGGCCAGGAATCCAAGGATTCCGTGGGTCTCGTGCGGCCCCTGCAGGGCTGCCAGGCTTTGGGCTTGACCGCATTTCCCTACCCGGGCCACTTGGGTTCCTAGGGACCACCGCGACCCGCCCTCAGGTCCGCCCAGGAGGCGCCTTAGCCTCGGCCCCGCCCTTCGCCCCCGCCCTCGCTCGATCCCTAGGTCCCCGCCCGGGACACCTGGGTATCCTGCGACAGGTGAACACTGCGCAGCAGAGAGCTCGCTAGAGCTCCAAAGTCCCCACCATGGGTAACAGCGCGGCCCGCAGCGACTTCGAGTGGGTCTACAACGACCAGCCTCACACCCAGAGGCGCAAGGAGATGCTTGGTGAGAGTGAGCAAGAACCTAGCTGGGACGTGGTGGCCACAATGGGGTGAATAGGATATGGGGAGCAGTGCGCGCGGGGGTCAGAGGTGGGGTGGTGGTGGGCCAGAGCAAGCCGCGGGTTTTTCCGCCCGCAGCTAGTAGGCGCCTGCTGTGTGCAGCCCCTCTTGCTTCTCAGCCAAGCCAACTCAGAGCAATTATGCGCTCGAGCGGGCTACACCTGCTCAGAAAGCAGGAGACGCCTATTTCCTTGGGGACGCAGGAGACCCCGAAGATCCATTGGAAGAAGTGGCTTCCACCCCCCCCCCCCCCGCAGTGGACCTCTTCGAGGTCCCAGGGTGGGCAATGTCATGCGGATACCCGGCTGTGCGCTGGCGTCTTGGGCACTGTGGGTGGAGGGTACTACCTTCCTCTGATGTCTCCAAACCTCTGTGCCTGACTGCTACTCACAGCGCTCCCTTCTCTCTCCCCATCCCTTTGGCGCTTGAGCATCTGAAAACTCTTGTGTTTCATCAGATCGGCAATGCTGTTTCCTGTGGGTTTAAGGCGAATAAGTTTGTCTCACATTTATTCAACAGTCAGCTTCCGTTTTCGTTGCCAGTGGTGTCCAGGCTGGTCTCCAGATTGTCGTTGGCCAGGTCTTGAACTGATACTTCTTTTTCTTGGGGTTTTCCGGTTTTTTGTTTGTTTGTTTGTTTGGGTTTTTTTTTTTTTTTTTTTTTTGACGTCTTCCTGATCTGTGCCTAAAGTGTGCAAGCTTCCTTCTGACTTTACATCTTTCAAATTCAGGGTGCACCTGGGCTGCTGCTGCTCCAGTTGAGGGCTCAGGACCTGTCCTGAGGGGCTTGTTTTGGTGGTTGTCTCTCACATGTCTGGGTTAGCCATCCTCCCTACTCTTGTAAAATTACCACAGCAAAAGAGACCTTGGTCCCCCTTCCATGGCCACAAGAGGAGGGCAGGTGCCTTGGCTGAAGTGCCTGAGGGTACCTGAGCAGGGGCCTCCTCAGCTTTTCCTCTGCCTCCCCAGCTTCCTTCCTGAATTCTCTCGGCTCCTGGAGTTAGGTAGAGAAGTCCTGTTGACAGGGACAGGAGCTCATGGGATCCAGACAGACTGCACCTTTGAAGGTGGGCACACACGTGCACACACGCACACACACGTACACATGCACACGCACGTGCACACGCACACACTCGCGTGCGGGCATGCGCGTGCATACACACACTTCTCTGCAAAATGTTGTGGTCACACTGCCTGGTCCAGCAGGGAAAGGATAAGGTAGGCTTCCTGAGGGATGGGAGCTGGTAAGGTATCTGGGACTCTAGGATACATGAAAGGTTCCTGACTCTTAGCTGCATGAATGGGCTTCAGATTTGTGGTCCTTTGTTTTCTGCCTCCCCAGCCGAGAGGTTGAAGATGTGTACCCCAGAGTCAGAACTCTCTAGTTCCTGTTGGCTTCAGACTTGCAATCGATGGCCTTGGTATCTGGATCCTTCTGCCTCTGCCTTCCTACTTCGGTTATTACAGACAACCAGCCCCACTTCCAGCATCTATGTGGTGTTGGGGAATTAACCCTGGGCTTTGCACACACTAGCATTCGGCCAGGGGAGCCATGCCCCAGCCCCAAATATCTCTTTCTAAGCAAGAAACCAAGAGCCTTAGAATACATCCAGAATTCCTAGAAGATTGGTGGGGGGAAAGCGGCAGGGCTGGAGCATGGGAACTTAGGGGGACACTCTGGTCCTGGCATAGCAAGAGAGCTGTCACCTCCAGGGAGCTCCATTCTGATAACCTGTCTGGTTAGTACTGGTGACTCTGGATGTGTGTTCTTTCACCCGCTTGAGCTCTGGTCTTTCCTGCTTTGCCAGGCATGGTTCAGTGCCTCCTCCTTCAGGAAGCCCCCCCACCTCCACCCTGCTGGCCGCTCTGATGGCCCTGGCCAGGCTGGTGGTCACCCTGGGCTCTGCCTCCTCAGCTCCACTGCCCAAGCTCTGGTCTCTGCAGCAGAAATTGTGTGGCTGGTAAAAAGGCTTATCCCATAGCCAGGATGAATCATGCCAACATGAGGAAGTTGGGATAGGCCATATGAGAAATTTCCTTACGAAGTTGCTGTTCAGACTTGGGAGGTGATGTCTGACGCATTTCTGGCCAGGATCCCCACAAACGCTCACAGTAGCTGTTACTGTCAGCCTCCTGCAGACAGGACTGGACTCACTGGGGATGGGGACAGATGTCATAGTGCCCCTTATTTCCCCAGCCTGAGGGAAAACTAGCACATTATTGTTCTCTGTTTTTCCAGAGAGGAAGCCATTTGCCCTGTGCTGTGTAGCCCAGAGGCCCCTGAGGCCTGGGTTGCTCAGGTCTAGACGGAAGGCCCACTGGTGGTTGATGGCTACGTCAGCCTCTACAGCAACCTGACAGGTGTTCAGTGACTGAACCTCCCAATCAGGTCCCAGAAGTCATTGCTAAGAGTTGGCCCCAGTGTTCTGTGATAAGACCGAAGTCCACCTCCTGTTGTCGCTGAGGGTGAGGGCATGCTCTCCTGGCACAGTGTCTTAAGAAAATAGGGTCCCATGGCATCATCTAAGAACGTGCTTTCTGGGCCAGGGCAGCCAGGAAGCTGGTCCATTATACACCAGGTCAGGCCCAGGAACACAAACTCAGATTTGTTTCTTTGAAGATAAATAGCTTTGTAATTTTGTTTGCTTTAAAAAAATCTATGAAAGCAAGGCGCCCGCGCGCGCACGCGCGCACACACACACACACACACACACACACACACACACACACACACACACACACGGGAAACCAGGAAATAAAAGTCAGTTTTGTTTGCTTAGGAAAAGCCAGGCTACAACTTCTTTGTGTGTCAATGGCCTTCGGGAAGATCAGAAAACCCAGATGCCGCTGCCAGAGAGCCTAGGGTACAGAGGGAGCCGCTAGGGGAAGGTGAGGCTCTGGTCACCCCACCACAGCCATACAGACTCCAGGGTGACTGGTAGGAAGCCTGCCTCTTGCTGGGATCTGCAGGGGTCTGGTTGAGCCTGTGGCCTCCTCTGCCAGGCACAGCTCTGTGGCTGCCTCTATGGCTGTGGTCTCCCTGAGAGCCTAGTGTCTTGTGCCCCCGTTATAGGACCATGGTTTTGTGGTCAGGGGTGGTTCTGTGCTGAGGTGCCGAGGTGTGCGGTGCTGTGCTATACAGGAATGGGGAAATGGGGGTGTAGGGTACAGGCCTCCAGCAGTTCAGGAGGCCCTTCCTTCTCTATTATACCCTCCATTGCTGGGATTTAGCCTTGGCTCCAGCCTACTAGAGATACCCAGATGCTCACCCTCTAAACCCTCCTCTGCATTTGCCTTCTCCCGAATCTGGGAGGCCCAGGCAGCTTCCTGGCCTTTGTAAGCATTGTTCTGTGGTGAACTGATTGTTTATTTTTGTGGTTCTAGAGATGGAAACCAGGACCTGGCACCTGCTAGGCCGACACCATGACCCTCCCACACCCGGCTAGATTTTTTTTTTTTTTTTTTTTTTTTTTTTTTACCTCTTTAACAACTGGCTCTGTGAGTAGTCTCAGAGTCTTAGCTTCAATGTTCTTTCCAAAGAACCATTCTGGTGACACGCGCACAAGTCTGTACACGAGGGCACACTCACACATTTGCACACGTGCATACGTATGGTAAATGTGAAATCACCGGCTCTCTGGAAAGAACTGAAAGCCCCGAGTTGTGGCATTGACTGATTTCCTTAACTATTGCCATCCTGGCTCCGTCCCACATTCCTGGGTGCACCCCTGCCGTAGAGATGAGGAAGATTCCCACTCTGGTTCCTGTGCCCAGGCACCCTGGACACCAACCCTGCCCTTATCTGTCACCTTCCTCTCCCCTGCTCTCCTTTAGAATGCCACACCCTCAACCTTTGTCCCCAGGTGGAATTCTGTACCTGATGTCCTCACTCAGTGCTGGGGAGAGCTCAGTTGTGTCTGGTGCCCAGTAGCTCTGGGGATTGAGAGAAACCACAAGCAGTGGACCCTCCAAACACCTTTGCCATCCCTAGCCAAAAGCTGCCAGGATCAGCCCGGGTGCCAGATATGTGCTCTGGTGAGGGTTGCTTCCTGGTTCATATCATGTCCTTGTGTTGCTAAAAGGCGAGGGAGCACTCTGATCTACTGTCTGAAGGAGCACTCCAGTAAACTGTCTGAGGGAGCACTCTGGTCTACTGTCTGAGGGATCACTCTGATCTACTGTCTGAGGGATCACTCTGGTCTACTGTCTGAGGGAGCACTCTGATCTACTGTCTGAGGGATCACTCTGATCTACTGTCTGAGGGATCACTCTGGTCTACTGTCTGAGGGAGCACTCTGGTCTACTGTCTGAGGGAGCACTCTGGTCTACTGTCTGAGGGATCACTCTGGTCTACTGTCTGAAGGAGCACTCTGGTTTACTGTCTGAGGGATCACTCTGGTCTACTGTCTGAGGGAGCACTCTGATCTACTGAGGGAGCACTCTGGTCTACTGTCTGAGGGATGACTCTGGTCTACTGTCTGAGGGATCACTCTGGTCTACTGTCTGAGGGAGCACTCTGATCTACTGTCTGAGGGATGACTCTGGTCTACTGTCTGAGGGATCACTCTGGTCTACTGTCTGAGGGAGCACTCTGATCTACTGTCTGAGGGATCACTCTGATCTACTGTCTGAGGGAGCACTCTGGTCTACTGTCTGAGGGAGCACTCTGATCTACTGTCTGAGGGAGCACTCTGATCTATCGAGGGAGCATTCTGGTCTACTGTCTGAGGGAGCACTCTGATCTACTGTCTGAGGGAGCACTCTGATCTACTGTCTGAAGGAGCACTCTGATCTACTGAGGGAGCATTGTGGTCTACTGTCTGAGGGCACTGATCTCATTATAGGGGCTGCATCTTGTGACTTAATCACCCAAGGCCCCAGTCCCTAACCCATCATGTGAGGATCTGAGTTTGGGATCTGATCTTGAGTTCTGTAGAACCTTGTTAGCCTGGCACGTGTTCTGGGACACTGCACTTAGTTTGTCTAATGTCATGGGCCTTCTTTCTTTTTTTCTCAGCCGTATGGCGGCATACTAACACGCCATGCATACCCTTGCTTTAAGGGCACACTTTAAGACCACACCCAATGCTCTCTCATCTGGACCATGACCCAGTGTGAGAACACTTCCATCTATACCATACTCCTCTGTGGAGGGGAAGCTGGGAAGGGAGATAACATTTGAAATGTTACCGCAGTCTGTTTCGGAGCTGGGAAGAAGCTGTCTAAGAACGCTTTGGGTGCCGGATGAGGACAGGCTGGTCTGAGGTCCCACCCTCAGCTGGTGGGGTGTTAGGGACTTTGGCCTCCGGTGACTAGGTGACATCATCATCATCACTGGGCAGTTTGGTGGCGGGAGCTCGGCAGGTTTGACTGCTGGAGGCTCCCGTGACACAGGAGGCAAACTTGCTGCCCTGTAGCCAGACTGGTCTTGTGCATTACTTAGCCTCCCTGGGAAAAAGATAGGAGAACCCAGTCCTGGATGGGGTTGATGTCAGACTGGGAGGGGCAGGGCATGGAGGGTCCAGACTGGAAGTGTTGAGAGTCCTCACTGGAGAAATGATACTGCAGATTGAAGAGGAGGGATCCCCATCTACATAAGGGAAGAGTGGCTGAGGGGCCTACAGCTGGAAGTCCCTCTCTGGTGCTCTCTTGCCCAGCTCTTGACTCTGTCCCTGATGACAAAGTTGACAAATCAGGAGAATTTCTGAAAAAAAAAAAAAAAAAAAAAAACCCAAAGCTCCTCAGAGGTACAGGTTAAGAGTGTCTTGTGGGTGTGGTCCTTACCTTAGGCTGCGGGTCCTTAAGAACAAATACACTAACATGTTGGTGGCAAATCTGGGGCATCCAGGCATCCTTGGGTCCAGTGGCCACATGCCCTCAAGGCAGATGCCACCTGCCTGTGTTCCTAGCTCTGTGGGCTCTCAGGGAAAGCACATCTGACGTGGAGCACAAGAGAGCAGCCCCAAAAAGAGGCAGCAGCTGAGTCTGAGGATGCTTGCCTGCAGGGTGCTATAGATGGGTGTCCAGGCTGGGATCCAGATTTGTCTAGCAGAGGCCAGAACTCTTGAGGCATACGAAGGGACTCCGGGCTAGAGGCTGGACACTGCCCACGCCCACCGAGAGAAGACCTAAGAGGAATGCCCATTGGGCAAAGGGCTTACGGTAGCATGGGGTGCAAGAAGCAGCTTGGGGAACCAGGGTAGCTGGGGAGGGGATATGCAGTCTTCCTTCCATGTGGAGCATTCTCCTCTCTGGGAGGTCCAGCGGAGGACCTGAGGCTAAGAAGGGCCAGCTAGGCCTCAAGGGCACAGTCAAGTCTTTGGGGGACAGGAAGAGGTGGGTGCACAGAACTTCTTGCAGTGGTTTTGGCAGAGGAGAGGGGAGAGTCATAAAGCAAGCACCCCACAGTCCGAACACCTCCATCCAGGTCATTGCTGCTAGGCTGTATCCTTGGTTGGGTACCGCATGTGCTGGCCTATATCTAAGCCAGAGCCTGGGCTCTGCTGCCCTCAAGTCCACCTAGTCGAGGCTGCTCACTTGACACAGGCTAGACCCAGCCTCTTGTGCTGATGTTTGGCTCCCTTCCAAGGGGGAAGCAAGGGCAGCTGCCTCATGGAAACCTTTAGCTAGAGCTAGTTAGTGGGTTCCTGGGCAGGAGTGGAAGAGGAAGGCTGCCACCTGAGGGTGGCTCAGTGGGCGAGGCAGGTCCACAGAGGCCACCATGGGGAATTGGGAAGCTGCTGGCATGCACAGACTCAGACACTTTGCATGTGATTTTCCTGGTAGGGATGGAGCTTTCCCGCTGATGTCCTCATCCTCCCTGTCATGAAGACATGGCACCTTCCCCATGGTCCTGTGTTCCCCAGGAGCAGCGATCCTTTTCTTGCAACACTGAGGCATTCCGTGGTGGTGTCCTGATCCTGGCCCTTCACCTGGTCCCCAACACAGTTCCCCAAGTAGCAGCAGCCACATCAGTCCTCTGAGTGGGAGGCCGAGTGTGGCTCACATATCACAGAGTCTGTCCTGTGTGCCCAGTGCCATGCCCGTGCTAAGCCCAGTGGGATGATGCTGGGAGTGACCCTGCTGGCTTATCCATCATGCCAGGACTGGTGAGCAACATGGCCCTCAGAGGCCTTGTCCCAAGCCTGGGAGGAGGAGGTTGAGAATGTAGCCACCAGTTGTGTGTGTGTGTCACTTCACAGTATTCTTTGCCCTGGACCTTACTGTTCTGGCCCTGCCTTACTGGGCTGAAGATCTCATCCACAGAGCAGCAATCATTTTGAGGGCCCCACGGGGAGCAGATTCCCTGGTCTGTCCTGGCTTCTGCAGTCACCTACCTTCTTCACAGGGCTTGCTTTGTATCCCCAGACAGGTGGCCTCACCCCTGATGCCCCATTCCGTCCCGTGGCTCCCTGCTTTGCTCTTGCATACCTGGTGAGCCTTGTGATGACTTTAATGATGCATCCATCTCTTCTTCTCGACCTTTCTCCTAATGTGGTCACAGGCTGTGGGGTTAGCATGTGAGCATCTTAGGGGACGTATTGTTCTGCTCATGATTGGTGCTAAATGTCCCCCTCCATTTGAAAACAGGCAACACAGTCAGCCTGGGGGCAGGGGGATCCTGGCTTCCTAGAGCCCAGGCTCTTCAGATACCTAAGGAACGTTAAGCAACTGTGGGCAAAGTCGAAGGGGAAACGGTGGTTCATGCCCATGTGCATAACCCTGTGCCATCAGGGGCCCCTACAACGGGACCCTGGCAGCTGCCTCAGCTTGGCCCTGAAATCTCCTAGGCCGACAACAAGGCCTTGTCTTAGGATGCTGCCCATTGCTCAGATGAAGTGTTTGGGAGCTAGAGGTTTCTGCATGCTCGTTTTGGTTTTTGAGATAGGGTTTCCCTATGTAGCCTTGGTTGTCCTGGAACTCACTCTGTAGACCAGGCTGGCCTGGAACTCAGAGGTCCTGTGTCTGCCTCTCAAGTGCTGGGTTTCAAGGATTGTGCCACCACTGCCTGGCCAGACTTTCTTTTCTTGTGATAAAACATGTGTATGTGTGTATGTGTGTGTACACATATATATGTAAAGTATATATATATACATATGTATATATACATACTTTACCTACTTATTTGCTTGCTTACCTATCTATCTATCTATCTATCTATCTATCTATCTATCTATCTATTATCTCTCTATCTACCTATCATCTATCTATCTATCTATCTATCTATCTACCTACCTACCTATCCATCTGCTTGCTTGTTTATTTACTTATTAATTTATTCACACACACCGAGTCTCATGTAGCCCAGGCTGCCCCAAGCTCACGATATAACTGAGAAATATCTTGGACTTCTGCTCCTTCCATCCTCACCCCCACGTGCTGGGATTACAGGTGTGTGTTAGCACATTGCTCCTGCAGTGCTGGGGATTAGTCCAAGGCTTTGTGTGCACTGGGCAACTGGGCTGCTCCCCTGTCCCTGTAGGAGTGCAGGCTGGAGGCATTCGTGACAGTCACGTGTTATACAGCCATCATCGCTGGTCACATGGCCCTGCCCGTTCCAGTGAAGGACAACAGTCCTTGATATGGTCCTGGGAGATACCATAGGCCATTCCTGGGCAAGGCAAGTTGAGGCCACTGTCTGCTCACAGGGTGACAGAGCTGCTGAACACTGGTGTTATTTAATTGAGGTACTCTAGGATAAGATCCTGCCTGGCTGGCCTTCCCCTCTGCAGGACAATGGGGACCCCATCGCTGGGGTGTCTGTTCTGGTCCAGGGAGCCAGGGGACAGAGCAGACCTGGCTCCATCTCCTCATCTATCTCAGAATGCATCTATCAATCATCCTGGGTTTCTGATGGCCCTCTATTCACAGATGCAGCTCCAGCCCTCTGATTGGCCCTCCTGTAGGATAGCCCCAGTGGTTTCATCTTGCCCCACCCTTTAGTATTCAGGTACCAACAATCTAAATGTCTTACTGTTATATTTTTTTCCTCTTGGTCCTCGCTGGCTTGGCTAACTTCCACATGCACCATTTGCTCCTTTTCTAGAATACAAAACACAAAAAACGCACAAACTGCACAAGGATGGAAACTCGCTGCTGTGTGGAGAGCAGACGTTTTGTTAGCTTCTCTGCAGTGCTTATTTGTTTTAGGGGCTGCCTCCCAAGCCATACCTGTCCACCCCAAAGGCCTGAGCAGTGTGGGAGTGACCAATCCACATCATCCCTCGCTGTCCATGCTCCTAGTTGCAGACGACAAAGGTGTGTTTACTGGAACACTGGGGGCCCCGAGGCTGTGGCTCTGTGTTTACTTTGGTTTTTATGGAACCTGTTGTGGCGCCTGCACTTTATTTCAGCTGGTGGCAAATTCTCCCTACCCTGGGCAGGCTCCCGAGCCTTGCCCTGAAGATGGTCAGAGGCAGGGCCTTTGCACTCCGCAGTCCAGGCTGCAACTCTTCCCAGACACAAATTATAGCGATGAAGCCATCCAAGACTCATGAGGGTATGGGATGGGCTGCTGTATATGTTCAGGGACTGCTGGGGGCTGAAGATGGGAGTTGGCAGGAGAATGAGGGTCCAATAAATGCTGAATCACCCCTCATTGTTGTCTTCCCTGCAGCCAAGTACCCAGCCATCAAGGCCCTGATGCGGCCAGACCCCCACATCAAATGGACCGTGTCGGGAATGGTACTGGTGCAGGTGCTGGCCTGCTGGCTGGTGCGGGGACTCTCTTGGCGATGGCTGCTGTTTTGGGCCTATGCCTTTGGTGGCTGCATCAACCACTCGCTGACACTGGCCATCCATGACATCTCACATAATACTGCCTTTGGCACAAATTGTGCCTCCCGCAACCGCTGGTTTGCCATCTTTGCTAATCTGCCCATCGGCCTACCTTATGCCACATCCTTCAAAAAGTACCATGTGGACCACCATCGTTACCTGGGCGGAGACGGGCTGGATGTGGATATTCCCACGAACTTTGAGGGCTGGTTCTTCTGCACACCAGCCCGCAAGCTGCTCTGGCTGGTGCTTCAACCCTTCTTCTATTCACTAAGGCCTCTCTATGTGAACCCCAAGGCGGTGACACGTATGGAGATCTTCAACACCCTGGTGCAGCTGGCATTTGATGTCACTATCTTTGCCCTCTGGGGGATCAAACCCATAGTCTACCTTCTAGCCAGCTCCCTCCTGGGCCTGGGCCTGCACCCTATCTCTGGCCACTTTGTGGCTGAGCATTATATGTTCCAGAAGGGCCACGAGACTTACTCCTACTACGGACCCCTCAACTGGATCACCTTCAATGTGGGCTACCACATGGAACACCATGACTTCCCCAGCATCCCCGGTTGCTACCTGCCACTGGTAAGTGCTCAGCCTGGGCTGAGCTGGCACGGGAGGAGTGGGGAGTGAAGGAAGGGCTCTGGCTAGTCCCTGGATGCCTTTTCCTTTGTGTGTAGGTAAGGGGAGGGTAACCTACTTTTGGCTCCATGGCAGCAGGAAAGGCTGGACCACATAAGACAATGCCTGGAGACGGAGGAGGCAGATCCAGAGAGGGCAGAGTCTTCCAAGCGGGTGCAGGTTAGCAGCGTAGGTTAGTATGCTGCTGGAACCCTGCTGATGGGCTCTGGCGGGTTCCTGGTCAAGTGCTTGTCCCGTTTCAGTGTCCTTTTCTGTATCAGTAAACACTGAGAAGGACCCTGCTTCTTTTCTCCTGCCTGTTGGCAACCATTTCTTATCACAGCCTTGGGACAGTAGAGGTATACTGTGCCCAGCCTGGCAGCACAGATGTGGATCTTGTCCTTGCAACCTATGGGGACTGGCTGTAGTGACAGGGAGGGGAAGCTAATAAGAAGGGAAGGGAGGCTGAGGTGGAGGGGTCGAGGCTGAGATAGAGGGCCAGGAGGTCCTGAATGTTAGGTGTGGGAAGTGAAGCTGTGGGGGAGGAGGCTCCTGTCCCAAGTAGGTATGCTTATGCCTTCCTTGGGTGCCCACATTGTGTGTGTGTGTGTGTGTGTGTGTGTGTGTGTGTGTGTGTGTGTTGGTATGTGTGAATTCCTGTCCAGTATGTGTTGGGCTGGATGCCTTTGGATTGTCCCAGTGATGTGTTCTTGCAGCCTATGTAGCTGTCTGCTCCTTCCACAACGGTCACACTCAAATATACATTTGAGATGAGGGCAGAGGTTAAGAGGAGGGGACAGCACATCTCAGAGGCCAAGCTTGAGTCTCAACTGAGGCCACCTCTGATACGAGCAGCCTTCATGAACATTCTCTGTAGGCAGGAGAGATGGCTGTCTGCTGGGCCCATTTTGGATACAGCAATGGCTTCTTCCCTGGGAAGGTGGGAAAGCAATCTCCACAGCACTGTGGGAGTTTGGTTACAGGCTGCGGCACTCCATAGGGGAGAATGCAGACATGGAGTTTCAGCTTAGGGTAAAGGCTCAGGGTGGAGAAGTGTGATCACTGAGCCAACAGTGAACTGTGAGGTTCAGACTCTGGCAGAGCATAGGATGCTGTGGTGAGGGTATGACCCAAGGTCTGCAGGGTGTAGGTCTTAGAACTCTATGGCATCATAGTGATCATAGTGGACCCGCCCTGAGTGTGTGTGTGTGTGTGTGTGTGTGTGTGTTTATTCACCAGTCATGTGTGTGTGTGTTTATTCACCAGTCGGCCAAGGTGCAGTCTTGACCCCAATCCCTTTCCACAGGTGCGGAAGATTGCACCCGAATACTATGACCACCTGCCGCAGCACCACTCCTGGGTGAAAGTGCTCTGGGACTTTGTATTTGAGGACTCTATGGGACCCTACTCCAGGGTTAAGCGCAAGTGTAAGCTGGCGAAGGACCACCTGTGAGCCCTGCAGACCAGTATTCCAGATGGAGCAGCCATAAGCCTCCTGCCCATGTGAACTGGTCTGTCTGCATCAGCTCCTGCAGTCTAAGCTGTCTCTGGCTCTGTTGGGCCCAGCAAACAGACACAGATTGGAGAAATCAGGCTTATCTGACCTTTCTGGGTCTTAGCTGTGACTGCCCAGAATACTGAGCAGGCAGATCCATGGAGCTGGCATCTCTATGCCCCAGATTAAATCTAATATGTCTTTATAGTCTGTGTTTTCCTTCTTTGGGGCAGGATAGAGTCTTGGCCTGAACCTGAGCTCCCAGAAAATGAGGCCTGAATCCAAATAGGTGGAATCCAGCACCTGTGTAGCTCCTTTAGGCAAACCCCATGCCTGAGTTCCACTCCCTTAGGCTCTAGAAGGCCTGAGGCATCCACCACTATGGAGGAACCTCTAGGTATGGGCTGCACAAGGTCCCTCCCTCCAGGCCAAGGAACAGTTCCAATTTAGGCCCCTGACCTGTGAAATCCTGAGCTTGGCTACGGTCAGGCCTGCAGCATGAGATCCGTTTCCCCGGACATGGATGCATCAGGCTGCAAGAAGTGTTTATATGTATTCCTAGACAAGGTCGGCTCAGGCTGGCAGCATCGGGTCCATATATCTAGACATTGTCAGGTCACTTTGACTGCATGGGGGTTCATCTCTCCCCATCCTACATGGAACTGGCTCCCAAGTCAGATGGCTGGCTGGGCATTTGCGTGAGAGTCGGGGGCAGGGCCCAAATGCTGGTGTGATGGCATGGCTGTGATTAAACAGGCAGCCTTGGTTAGTGAGCTGGTCCTAAGGGGCTGATCCGTGGTGGGTCCTGATGTCCAGAGCAGGTAGCAGCCGTGTGCCGGAAGAGGGGGGCCTTGGTAGAGAGACACAAGAGTGGGCCCAGCCTCACAACTCCCACTATAGCCTGAGCTTGAGGCAGTAGGCTTGACCAAGGCCACCACTACAAAGGAGGCCAGGCAGGGAGGGTGTGCTATAGCCATTGCCTCATGCCTGGGAGAGGCCCCTGTGGTTCCAGGTACAGGTGTCCTTGAATAGTGACTGTTAGAAGGCCTGATCTAAGAACTTCCCAGGAAGGACTTTGAATCAGGGCAGGTGGCCCCACCCTGTGCACACAGGCTAATCCATGGACTGAGGGGAACTCCAGTGAGTCCAGCTGC
Source organism: Arvicanthis niloticus (assembly GCF_011762505.2). Lineage (NCBI taxonomy): Eukaryota > Metazoa > Chordata > Mammalia > Rodentia > Muridae > Arvicanthis > Arvicanthis niloticus. The sequence goes on along the minus strand of NC_133430.1, from coordinate 10,187,458 downwards.
CACCCTACTCCCCTGGATGTGCCTAACCTCATCCAGGCCCACCAGCCCTCTTCCTGTAGACAGAGCCATAGGCTGTGTTGAGACCTCCCCTCATGTCAGAGGCTGGTCTGGGGCTCAACTGTACTTCAAAAGGCACCATGAACTGGCTGTGCTGAGGGCATTTTGTCAGATGCTGCATGCTGCAGCGATATTCATCTCAGGAATGTGGGTGTGCTGCCCCGGTCAGGCTTCCTAAAGGTGCTCAGTCTTTTCTCTCATTCCCAGCCTTTACCACAACTGAAACCCAGTGAGATGAGATGTGCTGTGGTCACCCCAGCCTCTCCTACCCAGGCCCCCAGCACCAAGCAAGCATTCTGCTCTATGGTCATGGTGGCCATGGGAGGTTACAAGGTTCCCATGGCTGGTCTCCTGGCCATACTGACATGGCCCTTGACACCAAGATCCAGAGGCTCCCTGTAGCCACAATGGAGATTATGTGCTGGGACCCTCTCTAGGTGGCCATGGATTGTTTCTGGCAATGTCACAGGAATCAGGGAGTCTGTGTGGGAGAAGCCTCCTGTCACGTCAATGAGCCCCAGACCCCCTTCTGGAACCTGACACATTGAACATGGAGTCCTGTGTGTCCAGGAAGTACATTGCCTTCAAAGCTCACCCACCTGAAACCCTGGGGCTGTGTGCAGGACCTGAGGCTCAGCTCCACCAGTACAAGGTGCCTGGTAGCCTGTCTACTTCCTGGGGATGTTCTGATGGAGCCCAGCTGCTTTCTGAGGTCCCTCTTTATTCTGTTATTCTTGCATGCTCTGGCCGGCGCGTGAGAGAGAGCCAGAGCCCGAGTGTGCACAGTGAACAGTTTATTATGGTGTGGACATGACACGCACTGCGTGGACAGACTGGAACACCGTGGCTGCTGGGGCTGTGCTGTACTCTGACAGCTCTGTGGCGTGGAAAGGCCACGCCGCACCCAGCTGCTCCCTGCCAGCTGAGGCGCCAACAGTGTCACCTAGGAGAAAACTTGGAAGCCATCTAATAAAGCAGGTGATTTGGGGGTGTTCTCTATAAATCAAAGGTACGTACACTTAAATAAGCAAATATAAAATACAAAACAAGAATAGACCCGGTGTTCTGTGTCAGATACACTAAGAAATCCAGGAGTTGAAGTTGGTTTCCTCACTTTAATATTGTATCACAGGTTGAGACTTAAGTATATCCCAGCTTCGGCAGGCTTGATGTTCGCTGGGGCCAGCACAGCTCCTCACAATCCTCCAGGGCTGGTGCCATCTTACGTGGTGCTGATCCCACTTAGCTCCTGCCTGATGGCTGAGGACAGGAGAGCCGGGCTCAGTGCAGCAGGGACGGACCCTGCTAAAGCTGCCATGGGCACACATGGGTGGACTAGAGGCCCACCGGCATGGCAGCTTTGATACAGACCTTTGGGGAGGCGACCCGGCACTCATGGGCTTCTACCCCTACCAAGAGGAACTTGAGAAAGCCAAAGGCTATGCCTGCCTCAGAGCTGTGTTGGGCTGCTTGTGGGAGGGACCCAGAGGTTTCCTAGAGTCTGACAGGTGGGCACCCACATCCGCTCCGAGGTGTGTGTGATACAGCCGGACTCTCTGGCTACAGAGCTGTTAGACTGTGCTAGTGCCATGGCCCGCCCTGTCCCTTCCAGGATAGGCTCTGTCCTTGATGCTTGAGATCTGTTAAGTCTTCCCAATGCCTCTCTTCCTTCCTCTGCACCCCTCATTCTGTTTCTGCCCCAATCTGGGATCCCATTGCTTAGCTCCCCACGTTCTTTCTCTGTCCTTCACTGGCCTCCAGTACCCTCACAGTGCAGACATGGCTGGAGCCAACAATCAGAGAAGGGTCACCATAAGTAATGGGATCTCTGTAGGGCCAGGGCCCTCACATGTTCTCTTGAGGCGCATGGCCTGGGCCTACAGGGCTCCAGCAGGCAGTGTCTGAAGCAGTGATGTCTGTGCCCCTGCCTCCCTGAAGAGGGGCAGTATGTCTTACTCACTGCCTCTTCCCAGGCAGCTCTTGAAGGTAGCCTGCTGTGTGCAGTGTTTCCTTCCCAGCTATTTCCCCAAGTGCCAGAAAGGGAGTCCCCTCCCCCCAGGGCTGGCAGTACCTGACAGCAGTGACACACCCAACTGTGCTTTAGCTGTGGTGTTTCCTTCCCTGCAATCATGACCCCTCTCCCAGAGCTGGACTCTGGCTGGGTTGGGCAGACAGGAATTGCGCCCTCTCTGGCCAATGGTCGTAGCTGTTATAGCAGCTAGACACCAGGTCCTAACAGAACCTCTGTGTACATCTTCCCCATGGGAGCCTGCCATTAGCTGCCCTCTGGTTTCACAGGCCTTTCTAGTGCAGTCACTGCTGCTGGCCTGGGAACCAGTGAGAGGTGAGGGGGCACATGGGCTGCAGGCGCAGGCTATGATTTGCTGCTCTGTTCCAGCCCAAGTCAGCCCCAAAAGGTGCTGCTGGGGTCAGATGTGATACAAGCGAGGGTCACAGTCTCAGTTGTTAGAGCCAGGGCTCTTCTGGGAAGGAGGGAACACGGTGTCCCCTACACAGGGTCATGCAGGCTGTGAGGGAGCTCAGAACCCTTCAAAGGCAGCCTTGGCAGGAAAGGACTGGACAGGCAGTAGACGTGAACAGGAAAGGACAGAAACTAGGGGTGTTTCTGTGCCCACCCTCTCCAGCACAAGTGATTTTCTGAGAGGATGCTGAGGCAAGGGAGATCTGAGACAAGAAGCCACACCCGGAGAGATATGCAGTCTTGGTAAAGCACTTCGCTTTTTTGCACCTAAGTTTCAACAGCTCCACACTGAGGTGAGTGGGATGCTGGGAGGACAATGAACTCACCCTCAATGATCTCCTCCTTTACCTTGTGGAGCTCTCGAACCACCTCCTCCAGGATCTCCTGCAGGGCAGAGCCTCACAGTGAAGGGACAGTCACTGGCTCCAGGGGATGTGCCGCAGGGGTCTTTCCCTCAGCCTGGCCCTGAGCAAACCCTGCCCTCACCACCCCTCAGTTCATGATGGCTGCCCACAGGAAGGGGCCCCAGAAGCAGGTTGCAGGGTACCCAGATACTCCCTTTTCCTCTGCTGGCTAGGTTCCTGCCTTTGTGGCAGTCAAGTATGGGACCCACTGGCTAGAGCTAGTCCCCAGCCTGCTGACTGCTCCCGACTCTCACCTGTTTCATCCGGTCCAAATCTAAGGCATCGAGGCCCACATCATTGACACTCCCAGCAGGCTTCACCCTGAAAGAAGAACAGGCAGGTGTGGGAAGGTGGGTTGCCAGAGTCTATAGGCACCCATGGTGGGGCAGCCTTGGGTGTCAGAGTTCTCCCCAGCCCTTCTGCTGTATTTTACCCAAGGATGCTGGGAAAAGATGTGGAAGTCCTGCCTCTCAAAGGTCTCTCCACAATCCCTTAACCACATTTCCCAGTCCAAGTCAGGAGATGGGGCCATATAGGAGCATCTTCTAGCTTGAAAGGCTTTACACCAAGTGGGCAACTGAGGCAGACTATGTCTGTGCCTCCTGCCTCCCTGAAGATGGATAGGACTGAGTATGTCTTCTGCCACAAGGAGCTTGCGTTCCTAGCTGAACTCTGGTTGGTGAAACCCACCAGAATCAGTGAAATCATGGTTAGCTCCATGCTGGGAATACTGCTTCAAGCTAACACCCGCTGGGTGGGAAGTGGCTCCCCTACTTCTGTTCTTCCCGAAGCATCCGAGGGCGTGGATTTGCTCTTTCTTTATTGGTTATACTTTGAACAAGTTCTGGAGCGACATCACTGATCTGAATGTCAATGTCTGGGGCACAGGCGCTCTCCCAGACACTCACTAGCCACAAGGTGAATCTAACTGCAGAGTCTCTCAGGACACGGTGGAGGTGCGGAAGGCAGACACAGTCTGGACGCAATTCTCTGCCCACGTGAAGAGAAGAGCTAGGGAAGCCTGTGGCTCAGGGAAAGGAACAAGGCTGGAATCAGGTGAGGGAGACTGGGATGAGACGGAATTCCAATGTCTGTTTATGGGGACAGCTTGGTATGTAAGGGGTCATGTTAGAGGGAGGGCCACTGATCCCCAAAGTTGGGGAGAAGAGGCGGAAAACTAAAGTGAGCTACAAAGACGTGAGCCACGGTGCTGAACAGGTCTGCCAGGAATTCCGGGTCCTGGGAGGCAACCATGCCCAAGCTTCAGGTCCTTCCTGTGGGTTGCAGGCAGCATTTCAGCAGTGACTGCTGGGAACCTGAGTCATCCACCTGACTTCTCCAGGCCCGGCTCCACCTCCACACAGCAGCCATCATGCACAGCATGTGTGCTGTGAGCAGGCAGTTACTGTGCATTTCCATAAAAACTAGAGACCAGTGCTGGGACCAGATGCTATGGAAGTGGGCGCCCTTCTCTGAGGAGAAGGGGAGGGAGCAGTTGTGCGGAGGGGTTTGTAAGGATGGGACTGGGAAGAGAAAGGAGGCAGACTGTGATCCAGATGTAAAGTGAATTTTAAAAAATGAGAGAGAGAGAGAGAGAGAGAGAGAGAGAGAGAGAGAGAGAGAGAGAGAGAGAGAGAGAACACCACAACAAAAACGCTGGAGACCAGTTTGGCCTGAAGCTACAGAGATTTCATTCTCACAGCGAGGCCTCAGCCATGTGTCTGCCCAGGGAAGGACAGCTGACCACTGAGGAGGTGGGGGCACTCTCTGAGAACCCACTGCAGGAAGACTAGCTCTGCTGGAAGACCACAGGCCACTCCAGCCTCATCTGCCAGCCTCCCCCTTAGTTCCTGTGTTCAGGGGCTCTGCAGGGAGCCTGCGTGTGGGAGATCAGCTGCACTGAGTGCTTGTTCACAGTCTTCTTGCACTGAGTACTCATGCCCAGTCTCCCTGCCTGTAGCCACTTGCGTGTGCTCAAGGCTCCACCATCTGCCCCCTCTTCAGGTCGATGTCTCCTCCTAAATCTCTGCAGCAGTCTCTCACTCACAGGCATGGGCAGCCCCATCTACAGCTCCCACTGCAGACCAGTGCCGCCCTCAGCATGGTCTGGAGCTCCTAGGAACCTCAGCTATCTCTGGCCCATGGCCTGGCTCCCCATAGGCACGCCTGTCAGGGCTGGGCTACAGCTCTTGCTCACCACCTTGTCTCACTCTGCAAGCCTGGCTCCTGCTGTCACCTGCTCTGTGACATGAGATGCTTGCTCCCATTTGGGGTGGCCAGGAGAGTGAGTTCCTGGAGTGGGCTTAGGGCCTTCCAGCTCAGGCATATTGGTTTCAAATCCTTTGTCTTTTGGGTCAGCTGAGTTCTCAATGGTCTACCCTGCTGTCATGTTGGCATTTGGTTTGGGAAACAAGGGTTGGGAGAAGTTGACTTTGGAGAAGGCAGGCCAGGCGTGCTGCATGCGGAGAAAGGAGCTAAGGACGGTCTGAGGGACAGGGTGCTGGACTGAGCGAGTAGTGGTCCCCGCCATTGCCCTGCGTGGCAGGGACTGACTGTTTGGACTTGCTTCTCCTTCCCTCTGACAGTCATCCTCCGCAGACTTCTCTTCTTAGGAGAGGAAGGAGCCAGCATACACCCCTGTGATGGTCTCTAGCTTTGCCTCTCCCCAGGTCTGAAAGAGCAGACCACCCTTTCCAGAGCAAGTTGTTAATACTAAGACACAAGACAGGGTTGGGGGTGTTAGTCGTGGGCAAGGGGACAGAGGAAGCCACAGAGCATGGGCAACATGTGAGCAGAAGGGTTGTCAGTACCTAGAGTGAGGCTGCGACTGAAGGGGGCTCTTAGCTTCGGGGCTCTTTGCCACAGACGGGGTTCTACGGCATGGAATGAAACAGACATGTGAACTAGTACCAGAGCCTGCCCACAGACTCGTCTCTTGGCCCTCCCCAGAGCGGCTCACCTGGACAGCAACGAGGACACAGGTTTCTCCACCGAGTTGCTCCGTTCCCAGGGCTTTCGTCCAGCCTCTGTCAATTCATTTCATGAAGGGTCAGAGCTGAGAGGATTCAGTGTCACCCCACTCCTAAGTCCTCTCTGCGGGAGCCTACTCAGATTCTGGGTGCAGAGCCATGGTGGGAGCTGCTCAGAGTAGAGCTGCAACCTGGCCCCAAGTCTCAGTCCCCCTTTCAGCAGGAACTGTAGGTAGCCTGCTGTCACCTTGTTTCCCACTATTCCCTTGAAACTCCAGTCCTCTCCATAGAGCTTGGTTCAGCTGGTAGGGAAGCAGAGATTCCAGTTACAGGAGAGCAGGCAGGGATCTGAGCCACACTCTCTTTGGTCTTGTCCTGGTACATGCCCCTGTGGCCAGGCTCCCTCCACTAACCTCTGTCCATTAGTCTCTTCACACTAAGTCCGGCCTGCTCCCTTCCTGAGCCTGAAGTAGCTTTCCCCTTTCTAAGTCTATGGTACAGGCTGAGGGGGACTCATCTGGGTGCTTGGGACCAGAGGTTACTGCAGATTCAGAGGTCATATGAAATCCACCACAAGTTTTAGAATTCAGAGCATGTTACGGTTTTAGACCGTGAATGCTCAGCCTTTGTTGTACTAGAGATTACAACTCGTGCTTCAGCTCACAGGAAACAGATTGAATTGAGCAGGAGACGCTGGCCTCGGGTCAAGCAAAGAGGCATGGAGCTGTCGTGCTCTAAGCTGAGCCTTGTCTGCAGAGCAACCGCAGGTCTGAGGCAGGTTACCTCAAAGCCACCTGGCAGCTGCACAGGCCTATAGAAACAAGATCTGGGACCAGAGCCATCCTCCAGGTGTTTGGCCTCAAGCAGCATACTTGGCCATGGCAGTCAAGAACTGCTACGTGTGGGAAATCCCTTCTCCTGCTAAGTTGGGAAATCCCATAACCCACACAGTAATGAGGACAGTGGCACTGAGCAAGCCATCTAATGCAGGGAGCAGCACGCCAGGAAGTCCAGGAAGGCTGGACACATGCACTCTGGTGAGAACAAAAGCTGACAAGAGCAGCCGCCTGTCTGGTGACAACCTGACTCCTCTGACTCGATTACCACTCCTGAGCCCCGGGCACCGCACAAAGCTGACACTGAGGGTGTGGTTAGCTGAAGCCAGCCTTCTGGTCCCATAGCTAAGTCTATAACACTGTCCTAATCACATTCCTGGGGCACAGCTGACTGCAGGGACCAGGACAGGCCAGGAGTTGTGCTTTTGATAGAGAAAGGTTGATTGATGATCGAAGTGTAGAATCGGACTAGTCGGCGTTACACAGGAGGAACAAAGCCTGACGTTAAATAGCGTCTGGGCCAGGATTGTGGCTGTGCGGTAGCAGGTAGCCTAACGTGGAGGCTGTGGGGTGTAAAAGTCCCTAGCACCAACAAGCCCCCAGCCCCTTCATGAGACCTCCACTCTGAACAGAACTGTTAGTGCATTTTCCTTAGGTGGACCAGGGTCAGTACCCCTTGTCACCCCTGCCCAGCAGTCTGCTTGGGCTCTTTGGGTAAGTGTGGAAGCTCTGAGGGCCTGGAATTCAGTAGATCTGACGCTCTTGTCCGGAGAGTGAAGTGGCCAGATTGGCTGACTGCTTGCTCTAAGACCTCAAGACTTGTAGGGCAGTGCCCTCTTACCTGAGGAATTAGGTGGCTGGCTGGTGGCTCGGGTCCCCGGGGATGGGGAGGTGCTAGGATCTTCCTAAAGTGAGAGAGAAGATCCTGCGACAAGGCAGGGCACCTCTACTCCAGCTTGCTCTCCACTTGGCATATGATCAGTAAACGTCTATCGTTAGAGCTAAACCTCACACCATAATAGGGGCTCACCAGGCTGTAGACAGTGAAGAAGGGGCCTCAGGAAGGCAGCTTCTCTGGACCCCAGCACCCTGCCCAGGCCTGATTTATACAGAAGATCTGCCTTTATTTTTTATTTTGAAAGGTGGAAAAAACTGAGGGCTGACAAGGGTTTCAGCAGGGCCTCCATAGTGCAATCTACTCCTCAAGGCTCTGCGACCTGAGGTATTCTGAAGCTGGGGCTAGGGAGCACTTGTTGGCACCTAGGAAAAGCCAGTGCTGACTCTAAGGAATCTGAGGCCTAACACATCCAGTGAATACCCAGGGGTACTGGCCAGCATGTGTGGTTTCAGGACACAGGGACACATGGCACAGGGCAGTTGGGTGAGGACCCCAGTTTGATCCCTTGACAGGTTTGCAAGGCAACCCCATCTGTATGAAGGGCATGTCAGGAGACCCCGTCTGTATGAAGGGCATGTCAGTAGCAGAGATCTAGGGAAATGGGCGTGAGCTTCCTAACCTGGGATCTTAGAGGCCATTTTTAGAGAGTAAGGATCATGCAGGAGCACAGGCTCAAAGAGGGTATCTGGTGAGTACAGTACTGTCCATGCCCAGGCCCAGTGAAGCAGCACATGTGCAGACTGAATGAGGAGAACAGACTGGCAGGGAGCCCTGGAGCCCAGGGGCACTGGACCCACCTCCCTGGCTATGCATGTGAGGAAGACCAGGCAGACAACATGCACTGGGCCCCGGTGGCCATAACTCTCTAGTTCTGCTAGCGAGGTGCAGCCTTCACACTGTTTGTACTGGAGGCTTTTACTCACTAGTCCCAGGAGAAAGCCATTTATTTTTTAAATAAGAAATCTTATCATATACATAAAGAAAACTGATCCCCATAAATAGAAGTTGAGACCGAGGGCTCTGTGCTGACAGACCAATCTCCATGTGCCTGCCAGGGACAAGAGTGGGGTTCCAGAATCCTGCCATGGCTGGGAACAACAGCTCTCACTGGTCTTGAGGGATTCTAGTTTAGAATTATAATTAATTTGAAATAAAAACACTTTGACTTCCATCGGACTTCAGCAGATATACCCGAATCCCTTTGATGTGGCCTTGGTATGCTGGAGCATCATGGTCCCGAGCTCTGTGGGATTCTCTAAGTAATCCTGATGGCTGGAACTTTCCTGCCTACTTCTGCTTTCCCTGCTGAGTGATGGCTCCAAGGGTCTGGTCAAAACAATGCTCAGGAGATACAGGCCTGACTGGCCCTGCACCATGAAGGGATCCCTGTCCCTCCCTCACAGCGATGTCCAAACCAGGCACCCAGCTTCCAAGGACCTCACTGGGAGATGTGCCCACAGTGGAGGCAGGCCTGAGGGTGTAGGCGGCTGGGTAGAGTGGTGCCTACCGTTTGGCTCTCATCTTCCTTTCTGTCAGCAGGCTTGTCTGTCTGGGAGGCTGCCTTTCTCCTAGATGTTGGGGAGAAAAAAAAAAAAAAAACACACACACACACACACACAAATCAGCTTCCCAAGGTTTCCCAGTGAACAGGAACTCTGGGCTGCCTCTATAGTCACACATGGTTCCCTGACAGACTGTGTGTGGCTTAGGTTTATGTGAACAGGCCACTCAGTCAGGCACCCTTCTTTCATGAGTCAAGGCAGTGGGGAAGGCTTCCTGTGCTCACCCACGACCTAGATTCAAAACTGGTCTGGGCAGAAAGTAAGCACTTGGGGTGTTTCTTTGTTTGAGCTGGTGGTGGCCATAGTTTCTGAGGGAGAAACATGGTAGTGTTTAGGTCCCGGAGGGGACAGGGTTACTCAAGGCCTGTTGATAGACTGGTAGGCTGGACCACAGTCTGTCTCTTTTGGTCAGAGCTGTGGGAAGCTTCTGTTGCAGCTGGCTGGCGAGGAACCTCAACCTTAGCATTATGGCACATTGGGGAAGATTTTTTTTCTTGCAACACTTCTGTCTTGGACCTCAGTTAATCTTGTCACCCATTTCCAGCCTAGAACCCCTCTAAGGAGCATCCAGGATTGCATCAGGGCTGTTCTATACCAACTCATACCCATGAATCGTCTACAGGACTCAAACTTTACTAGTGCTTCCTGGTCTCAACGGTCCCCTGCATCTGCCTTCCTCCCAGGTGTAGACACAGGCCTCGTACTTCCAAGTGCTCCGGTGCATTTTCAATTGTGAGGCCTCTCAGAAGCTGAGGTGAGCAGCCTGCAGGGGTAAAGGGGGCCTGGTATGCTGAGGAGCTGTCTCTGGCTGCCAATGGCAGGGCTCACACAAGCTGTCTCAGGACAGGAGGTCATGAAAGAAGAACAGCAAAACAGCTTTAGAACCCATGCAGTGTGACCCACCCGTTAGCCTAACCACGATGGCCGTGCCGAGCCCCGGAGAGGCTGCTGTGGAGCGGTGCTCTGCTTGTGGCTGTCACAGTCACCACATCCCTCATAATCCATGAGTCCTGGAAAACTCTAAGGGGCGTCCTGCCCCTCACTGGGCAGTGATTGAGTCTTTTCAGGCTTTGCTACTGGAGCCGATTAGTGACTCAACCACCACCCTTAGAAGGGATTTAGAGATGGAGATTGTTAGTGGCCTTGGGGGATGATCTGAAGGTCAGAAAGGAACACAATAGCTGAGCTAGGAAATTTTTTTTTTTTTTTAAGATTTCTTTATTTATGTATATGAGTACACTGTAGCTGTCTTTAGCCACACCACCAGAAGAGGGCAGCAGATCCCATTACAGATGGTTGTGGCCACCATGTGGTTGCTGGGAATTGAACTCAGGACCTCTGGCAGAGCAGTCAGTGCTCTTAACCACTGAGCCACCTCTGCAGCCTGAGTTAGGGTGGTTTTGGAGGTCAGGGAATAAGAACCAACCGCAGCCTGACTGGTACTAGCTGTGTGCCTCTTCCTTCCTAAAGCTGGCTTGGTGAGCAAGGGGATGACTAATTTCTTGTACTCATGTTTGCCCTTAGCTTCTTGATATGACTTAATAAAAAAGTCGTTCCTGAGTAGATGCACCCTGAGGATTTAAGTAAAAATGACTGATTGTTTTTATATAAAAGTTTAGATTTATGATTCTCTTAAGAGTTTATATGATTACTTTTTAAGATAAATAATAATTATTTCTTTAACTATATATTTATATTTTGATAATCTATAACAAGTTGCTTAGTTATAAATGTAGGTTCTTGGGAATAACTTGTTTTGTTTTTCTTTTTTTATTTTTTTGTTTGTTTTTTTTTTCATTTTTTATTGGATATTTTATTTACACTTCAGATGCCATTCCCTTTCCCCATTTCCCCCCGCCTTAGAAAACCCCTCTCCCATGCCCCCTTTTCCTTTTTGCACTTATACATTTTTTTAAAATGTTAATCAAAGGCTTTATCAGTTTGGTAATGCTCAATCAGAGGTGTAACCCACTACCCAACCTAGATATATCAACTATCTTTGACTGGTGGAGATACGTGAACATCTGCCTCCCTGTCTCCCCCCTACCCCCTGCCCGGCCTTCTCTCTCTCATCACCTAGCTTCTCCTCTCCTTCTTCTCCTCCTCTCCTTACTCCTTCTCTTCCTTTCAGTACTCCTCCCACCTTAGCTCCTCCTACATATCACCCTTCCTGTTAAAATAAAACTTTTCTCTCAAAATACAATTAAAGCATAATTATGCCAATTTGTACCAGTGAGGTACAAGATAGTCCTAATACCCAGTCCATCATTTTGTTGACTAACCAGAACCTCTGTCATCTATCTTAACTAAAACACTTAGTTCTGAACCTGGCTTTTTCCTTGGCTTTAGAATGAATGTCAGCTGAAAATCATCCACTCAAATCTTTTCTCTCAAGGTAAATAGCCAGGGTTGGCTATGAGGCTATAAGTTTTCAACCCTGTCAGAAATCCAGAATGACTGAGTTAACTATAATTGTGGGAAGCACAAAGCATAGCTTCTAAAACTTGGCCAATTTATAGAGACCTTTGAACACCTGGACATTCCCTCTACTACAAAACGTTGGAGCATCTGTTCTTCTGCCTTCTGGCCCAGGATCATCTGACAGACCTTAGTGCTGCAGAATTATTAAGGGCTGATTACTCTGTCTAGGCAGATATAATCAGTCGACTATTCTGCAAGTGTGTCCTTTTCTGGACAGTAATTTGTCTGTAGATGGATAGAGGCAATTCTTGTCTAGTAGCTGTCTTACCACAACTGGAGTAACTCCAAAGATGCTCAATTTCTTCTTAGAATCCAAGACAGGAAGCTGTCAGGAGCAGACAGGTCTCTAATCAAAATGAACATTAATACAGAAATGTTTGTCACATCAATTCTGTGGACTTCTGACGTTTTGAAAACCAACTATCCATGTAAGGTAATCTGGACTGTTGTCTGTTAACTCACTTAGCTATTTCTAAATAAAACATAGAAAACACCCTAACAATAAACTCCAAGCAATGAATTTGCTATAGTCCCTTAACTCACAGGCTAACCATCTCAAATCGGTTAAAAAAGTTAAAGAAGGACTGGGTCTAAGCCTTGTATTCCTAAATGTGTTATACTGATACAATGCCTATGAGAGTAACAATATTCATCTCACTTTTATATCAATAAGAAGCTCATACCAATGAAAACCTTAAAATTTGTAATCAAAGTAAATTGGTGGCATTTAAGAAATTATATCTTCATCTTGATAATAATTGTACAGATTTCTACTAATAGGTTATGGATATGCAATAAATCCTAGCCAATCCTCTCTATTCCCACAAAACCACTACTTTTCCCTAGAAAGACAGCCCAACATTTACCACCTTAGTCCCCAAGCCCAGGGAATAGGGGCGCTGACTCTTCATTAGCTTCTTCAAGCTGATTATGGGCATTGAGATATTAGAAGAGGAGTGGGGGGGGGAGGGTAAATTGATAAGCCTCTGATGCTGTGTCTTCACTGCATCCAGATGGAATTTCAGGACCTCAGAGGTTTGAGCAGGTCTGCCCAGCTTGCTTGATGAGTAGATACACCAAGGCTGATCATTCTGCAATATACAATTCTCAAAACAAATTTTAGTATCAAGATAATTTTTTTAAAAGGGCTGACATTTTATTAAGGATGTTGGTTCTAACCGCTTTTCTTTTTTTCCCCTCTTTTATTGGATATAATATTTACATTTCAAATTTTATCCCCTTACCACATTCCCCCCACCACCCAGGAACCCCTTATTCCATCCCCTCTTCTCCTGCTTCTATGAAGGTGTGCACCCACCTACCCCCCACTCAATCCCCCACCCTCAGATTCCCCCACACACTCAGTGTTCAGCCTTCATGGGACCAAAGATGATCTCTCCCACCTGTTTAAAACCTGTTTCAAACCTGTTTAACTTGTAATAAGTAAAGTTTCTTCATGTGAGGGTACTGAGGAACATGCCTTTTTATGTCATTGTAATTGATCATTTAATGACAAACAGAACTTCATCACATTGTGGTTTTGTACCCTTGAAAGATTTCATTGGGATATAAATTGTGGAAGAAAAAACCAGAAAAAATAGTTGTTGGAGCTTTGTTCCATCTACCTAGTGTGTGTGTGTGTGTGTGTGTGTGTGTGTGTGTGTGTGTGAGTGTGTGTGTGTGTGTGAGTGTGTGTATGTGTGAGTGTGTGTGTGAGAGTGTGTGTGTGAGTATGTGTGTGTGTGAGTGTGTGTGTGTGTGTGAGTGTGTGTGTGAGTGTGTGTGAGTGTGTGTGTGTGAGTGTGTGTGTGTGTGTGTGTGTGTGAGTGTGTGTGTGTGAGTGTGTGTGTGTGTGAGTGTGTGTGTGAGTGTGTGTGAGTGTGTGTGTGTGAGTGTGTGTGTGTGTGAGTGTGTGAGTGTGTGTGTGTGAGTGTGTGTGTGAGTGTGTGTGTGTGAGTGTGTGTGTGAGTGTGAGTGTGTGTGTGAGTGTGTGAGTGTGTGTGTGAGTGTGTGAGTGTGTGTGTGTGAGTGTGAGTGTGTGTGTGTGTGTGAGTGTGTGTGAGTATGTGTGTGTGAGTGTGTGTGTGAGTGTGTGAGTGTGTGTGTGTGAGTGTGTGAGCATGTATATATGTGTGTGTTTGTGTGTGAGTGTCTGTGTGTTTGTGTATGTGTGTGTGTGTGTGTGAGTGTGTGTGTGTGTGTGTGAGCATGTATATGTGTGTGTTTGTGTGGAGTGTCTGTGTGTTTGTGTATGTGTGAGTGTGTGTTTGTTTGAGTGTGTGAACATGTATATGTGTGTAAGTATGTGTGGGAACATGTATGTGTGTATATGTGTTTCTCACTGGCCCCAGTGAATCAAGCTTTGTTTCCTCAGAGAAAAGTCTGCTGAATGATCGATCAATCACTGACTACACCCGTCTCAGTTCTCCCTGACCCGTCGAAGGTGTCCTTTCCTAAGTTATTCCTCCCACAGACCAGGACCAGTAAGCCTCATTAATTCTATCTCTGTATTTCTTCCCACTCAGACCTATCTTAACTGTCACCTACTCCATGGCAGCCGTCATCACCTCTTCCTGGATGACAAAGGTGTCTTCACTGGTCTGCCCAGTCTCTTTACCCCATGATGCCCACTGGTGCCCAGAAGCCATGTTTCATCTCTTAAGAACAGAGGGATGCTTTGTGTAGAGTGTGCCTCAGTGGTAGTCATTTGCCTAACATGTGAGAGGGCATGAGTTCTATCCCAACACTGTAAAATCTGACAAACAGACAACTACAGACCAAGCCACTCCAGTCTACACTGGTAAGATTCAGAGGCAAATAAATGCCTGTGACAAGCTGTCCAGAGAGCAGCTCTCAGTAAGCGCTCGCCCCTGTGACTTCTCCATTGCAGGTGGATTCCTGCTAGAACAGAAGCAGGAGAAAAAGCTGCAGGACTCCTAATCTCAATGGAACAGATTTCAAAGACTGCGTGGTTGATCCTTGCAGACTGTGCAAAATACATTTGCTGTTGCAGTGCCTGGACCCCACCTCCGACCCCCACCCCACCCCCAGCACCTGGCGTCTGCTTGGCTCCTGGCAACTCTAACCTTTTCCTGTTTTTAGAGAGAAAGTTTGGGCTACATCATCTAAGCCAAGCTGTTAAGCTTACTGGTCATAGGTTCCGGGAAGGTGCAAACATTTTCTTTTTAAAAATCTTTTCTCTTGTTATCTGAAGGCCCATTCACCTCTGAGTGTTCTGAGATCCAACTGGGCAGTGAGGTACTCTTACAGCCTCCTCTCCAGCCAACCTCCTACAGTCTTCTACATGTGCTGGCTTCTCAGCTTGTGCAGATGGTTGAATCCATCTGCTAACCTCAGCCCAGAGAACCGCACTTCTTTAAGCTGAGGAGAGGTGGCGCCTCCTCTGTGAGGCCCATCGCTTCCTCCTGCAGGCCTTGACATATGGTTCTGTGAAGGCTGCTTACATGTCTGGCTCCTGCCTTGGCAACTTCTATATGCCTAGACTATCCAGGAGGCCTGGGGAGGCGAATATTTCCTACAGACAGGCCAGGTTCTGGCCACCATGAAGCAGCAGCCTGGCTGCCTGCACTTCTGGCCCTGTCTCCTCTCTCCATGTTCACAGAGCCTTCCTTTTGGATTCAAGAAGATACTTTAGGAACAGTGTGGCAGGACCAGGCCTACAGTCCTCACTGAGGCTCACGAGCCTCAAAGGTGGAAGGGACTGAGAAAGCAAGTGGCAGGGCTCACACAGCCATCTCTTCATCTCAGGACAGGTCTACCTACCTAGTCATGGGGAGAGCCCTCTGCTCAGTGAGGGCAGGGTGAGAGGTGGTTTGCTGATGTGAAGGGTGCCTGGCCTGCCTACCCTGCCAGGAACTCCTACTCATGGCACTACTGGAGCACCAGGGAGCAGGCCTCTGCTGTGGCTTTCTCTGTTCTCAGGTGCAGAGTGCTGGGATACCAGGCCTGCTCCTGTGCTCTCCGGGTCTCCAGGTCAGCTCCAGCCTTAGGACCAAGTCAGCATTTCTGGTGCTAGGTCACATTTAAGAGTGACAGGGTGGGGTTGGAGAGATGGCTTAGAGGTTAAGAGCACGGGCTGCACTTCCAGAGGTCCTGAGTTCAATTCCCAATTACAACATGGTAGCTTACAACCATCTATAATGAGATCTGGTACCCTTTTCTGGCCTGTAGGAATACATGCAGACAGAACCCTGTATACATAATAAATAAATCTTTTTTAAAAAGTGACAGGGTAATGTCCTATACAGGCTAGAACTATACCTGTCGGGATGAAGATGAAATATGCCCAGAGCTAACCCTAACAGATGACCTATCTTCTCCCATCTCTTTGTGCAGTTCATCTTATCCTTGATTCCTGCCCCATCCTGTGATGAGGCTGATGGACACCTGCCTCCACAGTCTCTAAGGAGCTGTCTAAAACTGTGGGAGTGTGCTGTATTTGTTTGTCTCTCAAGTGCAGGGGTGCTGTTCTAGGCCCCCTGAATGTGTCTTAGCAATGACATTCAGCTGAGGACAGTCCCTTCGAAGGCCTGTAGGGGGCACTGTACCCACCTCTTAGCCAGCAGCTTGTTCATTTCCTCCATGAGGCCTCCTCCACCTCCCCCACTGCTTGCCCGGTTGGCATCGGACTTTGAAGTCCCACTAGGACTGGAGCCTCCAGATGCATCTTCTGGCTGAGGTGAAGAAAGAGTGTGTGTCACATGGTGGTGGGAGAAGAAAGATCCTGGAGTGAGGGGCTACTAGTCCAACACTCTAAAGTCCACAGGAAACCAGGAATCTAGGGAGGCTCAGGGACAGACATGGTAAGTCCACAGGCATGAGTCCTTGCCAACGCCAGTTAGTCACATGGGAGGAGGGAAGCAACTTTCAGGCCAGAGACATGCATCAGATCAGAGCACTCCGTTATGACCGGACTTATACTCTATGCAGCTCTTTCCAAGAGCATACATATGCACCAGGGGTGGGGAGCTGAATAAGCAGGAAGCAAATTCCCTGGAAAAAGTAAGGCAGATTCAGGCAGCTTGGAGCTGATAAAGTGCTGGCCCTGTTTACTTGTTTAAGAACTGGCAGAGAGCTGGCCAGCTGGGCCTGGGGAATAGTGTTTTGCTCAGTGTCTCACAGGTGAGGGCAGGGTTAGAGATGCTTTCCTGATGTGTGAAGGGTGGCTGGCCTGCCCACCCTGCCAGGAACTCTTACCCGCTGCACCCTCCTTAGCTTGGCTCCCGCCAGAGCAGCTGCCAGTCCTGATGTAGAGCTCTCATCATGGTTGGTCCCCTGGGCTCCTCCAACTGGCAGTGGGGGCGGGGGTGGGGGAGTAGACCCTGTGGGTGGAGGTGGGACTGGGGGTGGAGGTGGAGGTGGTGGTCCACTACAGGAGAGGGTGGCTGTGGATGAAGGATGCCCAGGGGGGAGAATGGGCCCTGAAAGGCAAAGGGGAGGAGTCAGTCTCCAGCACCTAGGGGTGTCCCTCTACTGCTTTCATTCCAGGTCCTTCAGAAGAATGGAGGGCAGCTTGCTCAGAGATGAGATGCCAAAGAGTTTGTCTATCTCAGGAAGGCCCTACAGAACCCACCCCATTATGGTCACTCCCGATCCCGATCTCCCAGCATCAGGTACTGGCTAGACTGGCATATACTGGCTTCACCCCCTTGAGCACAGCAAAGTTCCTTTTGCTGCACACATGCTTCTCCTGTGTGTGTGTGAGTGTGTGTGTGTGTGTGTGTGTGTGTATGTGTGTGTTGCTCAAAGTTCCTTTTGCTGCACGCATGCTTCTCCTGTGTGTGTGTGTGTGTGTGTGTGTGTGTGTGAGTGTGAGTGTGTGTGTGTGTGTGTGTGGTTCCTGGAAGAACCTTTTCCATTTTAAGTACTTGGTTCCACCTTAGACACTGACTGAAGTTGGTCTCAAGATGTAACTGGGACTAGTACTTGGGGTCTCTAAGAGGTAAGGAACTGTGGGCCCAGAGATGACCAGGACTCTGGGTCAAGGAACCACTGAGTTCTGGCCTCCACTATGCACCTAGTCAGGCACCTCAAGTGAATCAGGAACTGTGCCATACACTGAGGAAAACACCTCAGGGTGCTTATGGTCTAGTAAGGAGAACCAACAAACCACAGAGGTGAACACAGACAGACGTGTGGTGCAAGGCAAGCTCTAGTAAAGTAGGCACAGGAAGCCTGTGAGACCTGAAGTTCTTGGAAGACTGCCCTAGAGAGCTAGGAGCAGACAGGAGAGGAAGTGTCAGGACAGGTGAAGGAAGCAGTGGTGAGCCAAGGGCATGGGCTGTGTGGGAGGGAGAGAAAGGAGAAACTAGTGCTGGAGCAGAAATGGGAAGGGAAGATGCCTGGAGGGCTGTACGCCAGAGCTGTGTCTCAGGGTGATGGGACACGGTGTTAGAGCAGACTTGCTCAGGACCAACAGGGGCCTGGGCAGCGGAGCGGAAGTGCTGTAGCAGCTGAGGGGCAGTACACCCATGTGTAGGGTGTCTGGAAAGCAGGTAAGGCTGTCTGCCACAAGCAACACAGAACTTGAGGAAGCACTGAACAGGGTTCTGTGTGAGTCCGGGCCTCTGGGGCCATGTGGACGGCAACCGGAGGAAGGAGAGTCTCACCTACCTGTGGGCGAGATTCTTCTCTCCAGAGACTCTTGGCGGTGCTGCTGCTCCATTACTTGTCTGAAAAGCAACCAGAGCAGACACCTTGAGCTCTCTGTGCCTGTGCTCCCACGTTTGAAAGCTGGTTCTGTGGTACTGCTGAGAGCCACAACTCTGGGCTCTGTGTGTGTGGAGGCAAAAGGATTACTTTTTTTTTTTTTTCTTTTTTCTTGAGAAAGGTTGTCTCTCATTGAT
Source organism: Arvicanthis niloticus (assembly GCF_011762505.2). Classification (NCBI taxonomy): domain Eukaryota; kingdom Metazoa; phylum Chordata; class Mammalia; order Rodentia; family Muridae; genus Arvicanthis; species Arvicanthis niloticus. The sequence continues at coordinate 10,168,903 of NC_133430.1, read as the reverse complement.
CTAGAACTTAGCAAGTAGGCAAGGCTGGTTGGCCAATGAACACCAGGGTTTCCCTCTGCTTCCTAAACTCTGGTATTCAAGTGGGTGTGCCACGTCTGACTTTTAAAGAAAGAAAAAAAAAAGTGGGGGGCTCTAATCAGTGCCTTGCAAGCATGTCACTGGCTGAGCTACCTTCCGGCACCCCTGAGCTGCCTCCTACAGAGATGGAGACAGATGGAAGAGGACTGGCAAGCTGGGACACACTGAGCAGGAAGCATCTCAGAGAAACCTGTGTGACTCTCTGGCCAATTAGATTCACTCACTGGAGTGAGTGGGATAATGGGTTCACCTGGCTGTTTGGAGCCACTGTGGAGGCTTCAATAGATGTGCCCTCAGGAGAAATGCAAGACATGCCTCATTCTCATCTGCCATCAGAGGGTGCCCTGGCACTGCAGGGTTACTAGGCATGCTTCAGAGGGGTTTAGGGAAGTATGGGTTGGCTGACCATGGACCTGTCTCCTTAGTCTGCAGTGGCATGTGCAGGTGTTCTCTGTTGCCCCAGATGCCAGTGGATACCTGAACGTGCTGGCCTCAGCTCTGTGTGTCTAGGGTAGCTGAAGGGTGATCCTGGCTCTACTGAGAAGCTTTCAGGTAGACATCTACGGGACATGGGGTTACCTTCTCTGGATGTCCATCTCCTCAGGAGAGGGGCCATTCTGCACCTGACGCTGTGTGGAGGGGCCTGTAGGGAAGAGATGCAGAGTGGAAAGTCAGCAGAGGGAAGAAAGGCCCCAACTAAGAACTGTAATGGCACATTCCACTCCTCCTGACCTCAGGAGATGCCCCAGCCTTCCTTTAAAAGTGCCTATGCAACACCTCTCTCTCTCTCTCTCTCTCTCTCTCTCTCTCTCTCTCTCATTCACCCTTTCTCTCTTCATTTCCTGTGGCTCCTCCCTCTGAAGCACAGTGGAATCCAAATTCTGTTGACATCTCTCTGCTTTTCTTTAAACAGCACTTGCTGTGTCTGCTCACTTGTCACTGTCTCCTCAACCCCACCACCAGTGTGAAGACTCATGAGCTCTGACAGGTTCTTTAAATGAAGGACTAATACCTACAGCTGGTGAATATAAAGGCCAGATTGTACCTAGGAACTACACAAGTGTGGGGTGGCCCCTCCTTGGACCTGCTACTCACACTGGGAGTCTAGAGCTTGGGTAGAGGCAGTGAAACGCTGCACAGCTCTCTTTGTTCTGGGCCACCGTGAAACCTCCTAGGCCATACCCACTTTGGACCTCAAAGGACAGGAGTCCCACTGCAGAGCCTCCTGTCCTCAGGAGGGCTGGTGCGGGACCCGCGTCAGCATGCTCTGAGGCACATTTAAAGAGAACTCCAGGCTGCAGCTCCAACCTAAGAAAGAGCTGATTATTTCCTGGGGGCCAGTGTACATTGCTCCTTCATGAGTGTACTACAATCAGTGGCTTGTGCAAAGAGTTTTGTTTCCACCTTTGGGTGAAGGGAGTGTGAATCTACACCTCAGACAGCAGGCAGTCTCTTCAGCCTCCTACTTCCCAGAAGCCCAGGGTCTTAGTGGTCTTCCTCTTCTTGTGTGCAGAAAATGTTATTTCCTATGGGAACCTGATCAGAGCAATTCCCAGACTACTTTTACTTAATCTGTATTTCAGCTGTAATTCTCACACATCTAGGAGAGTGTCCATGAAGGACCACTAAAGAAGCCAGGCCCAGGAAGTTAGGTGACTTGCTCAAAGGCTGTGCAAGAAGCCGAGCAAGACAAAACCTGCCAAATGTCTCTCATTCTCAAGTTCAGGCTCAGCATGACATCAGTCAGACTGGCTTAAAGAATGAGATGGTGGACTCACATCCCACCTGAAGAACCACAGGCTGGCCTGTCCCCCGATGGAGCACTCAGGTGAGACTTGTGTCACCTGAAGAGGCACAGGCTGGCCTGTCCCCCAATGGTGCACTCAGGTGAGACTTGTGTCTGCACAGTAGAAAGGAGTTGCCTGACCCCCGCCTCACTCACTCTGGTGAAGGCAGGTTTCACAATGCCTCAGCCCTACATTCTGGGACTCTGCTCTTAACCCGGCCAAGGCTGAGGTGGTTTAAATGAGACGTTTTCTCCATAGCATTGGCTATGTGAACACCTGGTCACCAGTTAGAGGTGCTGCAGGAAGCATGTCACTGGGGCGGGCTTTGGGAGGTCACAGCCTTGTGCTGCTTCCAGTGTGCTCTCCTCCTGCTGCCACTCCTCCCCACCATGACAGACTCTATGGCTCTGGAACTGGGAGCCAACGTAGGTAAGCTTCTTCTGCCTATAGTGTTTTCTTACAGCAGCAGACAGGTAACTAATACTCAGGCCTTAGGTTCAAGCTTGAACAACTGAACTCGCCCCCGTCTAGACTGTGTTCCTCTTTCTGGAGGCTGGGCTCCTATTTGGTTCCACCTTATGACTAAGACCCTGGATGCCTGGCCCACACTGGCTGCTGCAAGGTCTGCTCAGCCACTGGCCTGGCATGGTTACTGTTGCTTCTTCTCCTGTTAAGACACTCTGATGGTAGCTATGCTCACAATATTCCGCTGTCATACACTCGGACTTCTCAGTCTGTATGCTGGCCCAGACTCCCAACACCCTCAGCTAACCTGATGCCACAGACAGCTGAGGAAGGCCATCGGGAGCCAGTCCCTTCCAAGCCTGGAGCTCTGTCCTGAACAGGAAAAGATGCCCCTGTATGTGTCAGGCCCTCTTTCCTATCTGCTGTCCTGCTGTGCCATGGCAGATTCTGACAGAATGGTCAGGGAAGAGGCTTGTTTTTTTTTTTCCATAATGGTTGCTGGTTCCTTGAGAAGACCCTGACAACAGCACACTTACAGAGGCCTCTCCAGCAAGGCAGTATTTCTTTAGTGGGAGTAGATGTCAACAGGAAGGCTCAGTCCATGACTGATGAGACACTCATCTGTCCTATGCTGAGCTACTGCAGATAACTTCCCTTATGGCTGTAACCACAGGCCAAGCTGGTGGACTCATGGTGTCACCTCTTGTCTCCTGGGCTGAGCTGTGACCACGTAGCATGAGGGGTGAGAAGAAGAATGGTCCCTGATCCCTGACCCCCTAATCTACCTTCTACAACTCAGTACTTAAGGGTAGTTTATTTTGTTTTGGTTGGTTGGTTGGTTTTTCAAGACAGGGCTTCTCTGATCAACAGCCTCGGCTGTCCTGGAATTCACTCTGTAGACTAGGTTAACCTCAAACTTAAGAGATTTGCCTGCCTCTGCCTCCCAAGTGCTGGGACAGAAGCCATGCGCCACCATGCTTGGTCTTACAGGCATATATATATATATATATATATATATATTTTTTTTTTTACAAGATTCATTTTATGTTTATTTATGTGTATGGGTCTCTGTATGTGTTCCATGAGGATGGGTGCTCATGAAGGCCAGAGAGGTCACTGGATCCCTGGGAGCTGGAATCAAGGGTGGCTGTACGGGGTGTGGTTCAGAAGCTAAAGTACTTGCTGCACACGCCTGAAGACCTGACCTCTAGCACCATGTGATGCCAAGAGTGATGCAGAGGCCTGTAACCCCTCTAGGGCATAACTGGCACCTGTAAGTCCAGCCCCGCAGTGGGCCTTACCCCTGGCAGCAAGCCAGGCAAGAGGCAGAAGAGAAGAGATGGGACCACCTCCCAACGGCCTTCATCTCAGAGCACAGAATGCTCTTAACCACTGAGCCATCTCTCCAGTCCCAAGGCAACAGTTTTGACTCCTTCCTCCACTACCCGTTGAGTGACACCAAATCAGTAAGTTTACCTCTTGAATATCCCCAAGCATTCATACCCATTCTGGCTACTACTGTCTTCATGCAGCCTCAAAAGCTGGCTTCATCTGTGCTCAGTCCTTCCCCCCAAGCCCTCCTTAATTTTTCTGACTTTTAATATGGAGCCCTATTGCTCGTTCAGCTTTTCTGGTGTTTCCAAGGGCCCCAGGACAGACACTCCTCAACAGCTGAGCCTCGGGTCTCATTGTTCCACTCTCTTGCTGCCTGAAGAGTATACCTATGTCAAAAGGTCATCTCCAGCTTTCTCTTGTTAGTTAGGATGACATCTCTTGTAAGCATCCTTGGATGAGCTTCTGTGTCACTCTGCCCAAACTGTCCTTTTCATACTTAAACTATAAGAACATGCCCATTAGTGTTTCTGCTTTTCCATAGAAACATGATTTTTTAAAATATATATATGAATGGTATACATACATACATATACATATACATATACATATACATATACATATACATATATTGCAGAGAACCTGAGCGTTATTCTCAGTGCCCACACTGTGCACCTCAGAACCCCTCCAACTCCAGGGGATTAGAGACCCTCTCCTGACCTCCACAGGTACCCGAGCCCACGAGCACATAGAAACAAGCAGACACAGAAAAACACAAAACAGGTAGGAAGGAAAAGAGGCTGGAAGAGAGTGAATAGAGCCTGGAGAGATGGCTCAGTGGTTAAGAGCACTGACTGCTCTGCCAGAGGTCCTGAGTTCAATTCCCAGCCTCCACATGGTGGCTCCCAACCATCTGTACTGGGATCTGATTCTTTCTTCAGGTGTGTCTGAAGAGAGCAGCAGTGTACTCACATACATAAAATAAACACATATTTTTAAAAAGAGAGAGAATGAATAAATCAATCAAACAATAGGTTGATAATGGGCCTTGGAGGTTGAGTACTTGTTGCTCTTGCAGAGGGCCAGGGTTTGGTGTCCAGCACTCACACTGTGGCTCATAACAATCTGTTAACTCCACTTCCAGGGGATCCGATCTCTTCTGGCCTCCATAGGTGCTGCACGCACTTGATGCAGGTTAAAAAAAAAAAAAAGACAACACAGACACACAACAACAACAACAAAATCCCCATACACCTAAAATAAAATACATATTTAAAAACAAATGAGCCAAGAGTCGATCTAATCAGAGCACAGGGGCTGAAACACAAATTATACTATAGCAAATGAGAGTTGAGGTGACTTCTGTGACTCTCCGGGCTTCCCGTCCGCAGGGCGGCAGCCATGACCCGGTGAGTCCAGGTCAGTTCCCATTTGTGCCTAGGCGAGGGATCCTGGGCGGGTGGCTCCCTCGGCCCACTCCCTTCCGAGCCTGTCCCCTGAAGCCCTGCTCAGCATGGCTACGTTTATCAGACGCTGAGTCGCCTCCTGTTCAGAGGTGAGGTCAGGCCGTAAACGGTACCCACCCTAGGCAGGGACAGCGGAGGATACACAGCGGGGCGGACCGACCGCCTTCGCGTCCTCCATTCCAGCGGACTCGCAGCGGGGAAGCAACGTTCCCAGTGTCCCCGCCCCGCAGAAACCCCAACGAGGCGGGGCGGCTGCGACCTCGGGAAGCCTCGGCCCGATGACTTTTTAGCGCTCGCACCGCCCGGCCGTGGCCCCGTGGCGCCCCCTGCTGGAATCTCTTTCCAGACCGAGCACCCGGGGGGCGGTACTTCGGGACCACCGGAACCGCCCAGCGCAGGGATTGGGCACTCTGGTCACGTGTAGCGCGAGAGGCGGGGCCTGCAGTGGCCTTCTGTTCTCCGCGGTCTGCTTGCTCAGTGTCTCCGCCTGGCGGCCTCCCTGCTAACTACATTCCAGTAGCCCGCTCTGTGCATGCTGGGCGGGGCGCGCTGTGGACGCTGGGATTTTTTGGTTCCCTACAGAACTGCTTCAAGGTTGTCTCTCCTTCAGGAATACGATCTGGTATGCAGTAGGAACTCAACATTGTGTGGATACGAATGTGCCTTAGGAACTACAACCCAAGCTGTGGGCTGATGTCAGTGTCTGGGTACTTTCCCTGGGGTCCTGGTTAGCTTTCCTCTTGCTGTGAAAGAAGCATTAACCAAGAGTAACCTGGCTGGGTGGGTGTGTTATGTCAATTATGGACGGACGCCAAGACAGAAGCAGAGAGCATGGAGGAACGCTGCTTTCTAGCTTGTTCCCCATGGCTTGCTCAGCTTGATTTCTGATACAACTCGGGTCCATCTGCCCAGAGATAGGGGGTCATTCTACATCAATTATCAATTAAGAAAATGCCCCCACCCCCGCGTGCCCACAGGCCATTCTGATTGAGGTAATGTGAGATTCTGTCTTCCCAGGTATATCTAGGCTTGACAGAAACGATAACACCTGGGGAGCCAGTGGAGGTTCCCATAGGCTGATGGCCGGCCTGCATCTTTAGGCTGGACTGCCTGGCATGGGAGGCTGGGGGCACCTGCATGCCAGTCAGCTGAGGGCCTGGAGCTGTGCTGGAAGAAAATAAAAACAAAGCCTGGAAGGGTCGAGGGCCCAGGGTGGGCTGGAAGAGTGAACCAGAGTACAGGAGTACACCTGAAACAGCCACAGGTGCTTGCTGTCGCTGACCAAGGCCAAGGGGGTGAGACAGATGCCTCCTATCAGAACCATGTTCTGATCTGAGTCCCAATCTCTTCATTGCAAATCCCTGGTGCTCCTACTCCAAGCTCCCTTCTCCAGACACACTGCCCCATCTCAAGGCAATTCCTGGGTACCTCTCCACCTCACCCTATTTTCCATATACCTTGGCTGGCTTAGCACTGACCCTGAAGCTCCTCAGAGGCTAGACCTTGATCGAGTCAGTCCCAGTCCCAGGTCTGACATCCTATGGGCTGCTTGCAGAACGCCTCCTCCCTGGGCTTGCAGACCGTGCAGGCTGACTGATTTGCTGACACTGAGCTGGGGGCTTCCCTGGACCAGCTAGCAAGGTAGAGATCAGACTTGGAAAACAGGCCTTGCGGTTTCATGAGCTGTTAAATTTGACATCTTTGTTAGGTACTGCCTTCAGTAACAGCTGAGAGTTAGCTGTGTTCCAGACCACCTATGGGAGGCTGGGCCCTCGGCGTGTACAGGGCCTCCCACTCCCAGCAGCAGAACTGTTACAGTCTCAGAGAAATCCAGGCAGATGGATTTGGGCGTATCCATTTTTTCTCTCCTTTTTACTTTCTTTCAATGACATTAGTGACGGGTACACGATTTGCTACTGTTTTCAGTCCTGGGGCCATAATTTGTAGTGTAGCATCCTACCCATGAGATACACCCAACACCCCAGGTCCACATTTTTCTATTTTTGAGATAAGGTCTTGTTATGCAACCCAAACTGGTTTGAACTTGTGGCCCTCCTTCCTTAGCCTCTGGAGTGCTGGGATTACAGGCTTGTTCCACAACGATGGGCTCAGATACACGTTTTTATTTTTGTGTGTGCCTGTATGTATAGCTGCATGCATGTATGCATGTTTACATGTGTGTGCAGGTGCGTGTGTTGCATGTGCACATGTGTGTGGGAGAAGAGCAGAGATCAATGTGGAGTCTTTCTCAATCACTTTGCACCTTGTGTGTTTGCAGATAGGATCTCCTCCTGAACCCTTTCAGCTCCACTGGCCAGTCAGCCTCCTGGATCGACTGTCTCCTCCCCTCCCCTCCAGCACTGCAGTTACCAACATGTTCCACCATGCCTGGTTTTGATGTGGGTGCTAGGGATCTGAACTCAGCCCCCTGTCCATCCCTCTTTGCCCTCAAGCACCTTAATCAGTAAGGCATCTCCCGGTCCTTTCTTATTTCCGTGTTTAAAAGACTTACCATTAGGGTATCAGTTATTCACTTTGAGAAGTTATCAATAACTGCCCGACTTTGAAAGATAAGGACTCAGCTGTCAAACCTGCATTCCACACTCCCCTCCCTGCCTTGTCCTCACAGGGAAATCAAAATGCTGGAACCTTTATTGTCTCTTCTGGCCTCTTGTGAGGAAGAAAGGACCTTGAAAATAACAAGAGCCCTTTGCAGGGTGCTAGTGTACTCACCAAAGGCACCAGTGACAGCTGCTGAAAGGATTAACAGTTTTAAACACATATGCACACTTTTAAGTATATTGTGTATTCAGGCATGAGTTCATGCACACATGTGAATGCAGAAGCCTGAGGAGGGCAGAAGGGGGTGCTGAATCTTCTGGAACTGGAGTTGCAGGCAGCTCTGTCACACTTGTGGGCGCACGTGCGTGCATGCACACACACACACACACACACACACACACACACACAATGCCATGGTCACTGTTTGGTGTCTGAGTCCTGGTAAAAGACATCTGAGCAGTGTGTTCAGCAAACCCAAGAGACTGGTGCCTACAGCCGGCATTGGTCAACAGGAAGGACACACTTCTCCCTGACATCTACCTGCACATTGTACAACCAACGTTTCAAAAGTTGAACATTCTAGGCTCTGGAGTTTTCCTCCAACCTCACCTGACTGGTCAACAAACAACTCCCCCAAGCATTTCAACAGCTTTTTGTGGGAGAAACCCTCCCACTGCCATCAGGTTGCAGAGGACAGTCTCCAAAAGTCCTTCAAATCCTAAAGCAAGGATTCTTATACTGTATTTGTAGGGAAACATAGTTCTTGCTGCCAAAAACATGATGATTTTGATGGTTAAAGATGAGTTTGGGCCAGGCTCTAATGATTTAGAAGTCAGTGCCTGAAACCTCAATCCTTGGGCACCTACATAATACAGAAGACTTTTAAGGAAACAATGTATCAGGCAGGGTGTGGTGGCCCACACCTTTAATCTAACACTCAGGAGGCAGAAGCAGATGAATCTCTGAGTTCTCGAGGCCAGCCTGGTCTATTTATTGAGACCTTGTTTCAGAAAAGAAAAACAAAAGTGAGACTGTCCCACCTCATTCCCAAAGACTTCCTGGTAGCTATAAAACTGACAGAGCACTTGCCCAGCCTCTGTAAGGCCCTGAGATGGATTGCAAGAAATGGGGGGCAGGGAGGAAGGAAGGATTCACAAGTGCAAATAGCATTTCCTGTACAAATGTCTAAAATGGGAGGAAAAAAAGTGTGATGTTGACATGGAGCTTCCTGGTGGCCAGGAAAAAAAAAAAAAAGAAGAAATAGCTGGGCAGTGGTGGCTCACGCCTTTAATCCCTGCACTTGGGAGGCAGAGGCAGGCGGATTTCTGAGTTCGAGGCCAGCCTGGTCTACAGAGTGAGTTCCAGGACAGTCAGGGCTACACAGAGAAACCCTGTCTCGAAAACAAAAAAAAAAAAAAAAGAAAGAACGAATGAAAAGAAAAAAAAGAAATAGGATCAAAGGGTGTGACTGGGACTGCTCATGCTAAGGTTATTTTGGGCTGGAGAGATGAGACTGTTTAAAAGAATTTGCTGTTCTGTCCCAAGACCCAAGTTCCATTCCCACACATTACGTGGCTCACAACCACCTGTAGCTCTTGAGCACCTGCACACACACACACACACACACACACAGAGAGAGAGAGAGAGAGAGAGAAAGAGAGAGAGAGAAGAAGAAGAAGGAGGAGGAGGAGGAGGAGGAGGAGGAGGAGGAGGAGGAGGAGGAAGAGGAGGAGGAAGGGGAGAGGGGAGAATTAAAAATAATAAAAACACATCTTTTTTTTTTTTTAAAGGCCAGGGGCAGACAATATCTGCAAAGCAGAAAAACATCTGATGCCCCTGACAACAGAAAAACAGACTGGAGGTGAACCCCTTCCTGCGGGAGTGTCTGGGCACTGTGCAGTCTCTTCTGGCTTCTCCACCCTGTAGTCATCCATCAAACCGTCATTGATCTTATTTCCCACTGTTGTTCCAGTCCCTGAGACCAGGGAAGGGACCTTCCTTCAGGATGTACCCCAGTGGGCAGCTACTTCTCTCTCCTTATCTGTGTAGCATTGGGGTGGGAAGGGGCTGGCAAGGTGCAGAAGGCCATCAGAGCCCCTGATAAAAACATATCTTTAAGAAATACTATCAGTTGCTGAGACTTTAGGGAAGCTGTGGCCATGGGTCCCTTCCTATAAAGGGTGCTTTCTCTGTGAGAGGAGAGGGTGTGCATTGAGATGTTGGGACGATGTCCATTCACCTTCGGTTTCCTTCCAGAGAGCGCTTGGCCCGCGCAACCTCCCGCCAGCAGGAACGACGCGGCACACACAGGATCCTTCTGCAGTAAAGCTTTTATGCGTCTTGAGAGGGAGAGCATAAGCTTACAGATGAAGAGGACCCCGAGGGGGCAAAATCCCAGCCCTTATATAGGAAACTGCTCCCCGCCTAGGACGTGGCACCCAATGGTTGGCTGTAGCCCGTTGGCCGGTATTGTGTCACAGGTGAGGCAGTGCACTAGCACACGCGCAAACCATTTGTCAGTTGGTCGAACGGATGTCAGCGCCATCTTGCAACGGTGAATGTGAGGGCGGCTCCTCACATCTCCCCCTTTTCTTTTAATCATCAAGCAATAGACCACCCAATGCTGAGAGCAGAGATAGAGGTCAAATCCCCAGTAAGCAAATTAGAGTAAGGCAAGATCACCCTATCGCGTGCAATGGGCAACGCCCAGCGATGTGCAAGGGCTGATATAGCCTACAACTCTCTCTGTGCCATTTTTCCTGGGGGAAGGTTATTTTAGGCACTCAACCTTCATGCAAGATGACATATCTCCCCAGAATAGGCCCATTTAACACCGCAGGGCCATTCTGCTGCAGTGCTTAGCCATGCAACTCTCCTGGGCTGCTGAAGCACACTCACTCTACCCAGTGCAGTGAGGGCAGCCTCTTGGGGTGCAAGAGCTGAGCAGCCAGCGATCTATTGCCTAAGCATAGAGAGCCAAATATCGGGGAGGCACCTTGTTCTAGTGCCGTGAGTGCCTGGGTGACAACCACCTTGTCTCTTTTCGTTTGTGCCTTAAGCTTGCAAACCAACCAGAGGAGTAACACACCCCCACAGCAGAGTGCAGCTCTGAACAGGCCAACCCCCACCCACTCTTTGAAGAAGGAGATGGCTGAATGGATCCATGACGACAATCCCTCGGTCAAGAATAAATCAAGGCGGGTCAAATTCACCTCAATTATGGCAAAGCGCAATTTATGAAGCGTTTCTTCGAATTCTAGGGTCCAATTCTGCAATAAAAACTGAGAAAAAACTTTTGACAAATTAGTGGTGCGGGTATAATTATCATAAGGTATGGATGTTATACATAACCCAGGCATCTTCTGTTCGCATCCCAATTGAGCCAACTGCCATAAAATATCAATTTGCTCTTGAACCAGGTCAATCCTCTGATTCACTAGCATCAATCCCCCCATGATTTGTGAATTGGCAGAGGCTTGTACATCCAATGCTGGAGTGACTGATGCAGACAGTTGGTTTATAGAATCTGCCGCCTGCACCGAGGAGGATAATGCAAGGGCAGAGGCTGTAACCGATCCTATTACAGCGGCCCCTGCAATAATGCCCACTATAATGGCAGAAATTCCAAAATCTCTCCTAATTCTAAAATGGGCTAAAGTGTTGGGTGCCTCTACTGGCACAGGAACAAATCTCGGCAAGCGGGTAACCATGGCAAAAGGGAACATTGTAGCATTCCAGCAGAGAACAAAAAAGCAGGTATTAGGTGCGCATGTCAAGGTCTCATTCCAGATAAAACTATCATTGCTCACTATCCAAACAAAAGGTGGCCATACACAGACCGGAGTAGATCCATATGTGATGCTCTTAAACTCAGTATACTTGGTGTTAGCAGATTGCCAACTAAAGCTACCCCCCGATTTTCTTTTACCAAGGGAACCACCAAGGGTACCCGTCCAGTCAAATGACAATTGTCCCTTAGCGGTGGCCCCCCTTCCCTAGCATAACAAGGGGTGACAGATCGGTGCAACTTCCGTTTACCCCACAAAGGAGCCATTGGTCAAACGGATTCACATCTGCCTTTCTCGGATTCATGTATGTGAAATTAAATCCCATAAAGGTATCATTATAATATGTGCTAATATCTGGGGAGAAAGTAAAATATAAAACATAAACTTCCTAACAAGCGATAGCTGTTATTGGTGGGCACGCTCTGAATCTGATCATCATAAGGGATATAGGCCAAGCCCAAAGACTTATTGGTCACCGGCATGGGAATTGGGAAGGTTGTCATAATCCCCCACCATGGTGTCCCTGTTACCATCCTCAGGCTTATCAACATCTTCATCATGATGATCAACTGTAGACTTTGGCAGCATCGGTTTTTTCATGTTCAAAGATCTGCGGGTCAGTCTCTCTGGTACCCAGAAGGGATTCTCGTCCTCCTGTGGGAAGACACAAACAGCTCCCCTGGATCTTATCAAAATAGGATCCGGGCCTTTCCATTTTCCTGTTAGCACATCTTTCCATTTTACCATTTCTTTTGGCCTGTCAGGCTCTATACAATGACGCTCAGCCGCAGTGTGGCCTTGAGCATCAAGATTCAAAAAATTAAGGGTAAAGAGTGCCATGGAAACAGCTACTCTTGGTACTGGGGGGAGAGCCTCCTCAACTCCCCCTTTCTGTTTTATTAAATATGATTTAAGTGTGCGATGGGCACGTTCTACGATGCCTTGTCCTTGAGGGTTGTATGGAAGTCCAGTCAAGTGAGTTACTGCCATTTGGTGACAGAACTGTTGAAATTTTTGAGAGGTATAAGCTGGTCCATTGTCTGTTTTGAGGAGTTTGGGTTTCCCCCAGGCACTCCATGCTTCCAGACAATGTTGGATCACATGTGAGGCCTTTTCACCTGTTAGAGGTGTGGCAACAATGATACCAGAACATGTATCAATAGAGACATGTAAGTATTGAAGCCTTCCAAAGGAAGGGACATGAGTAACATCCATCTGCCAGACCTGTAAAGGCCTTATGCCACGTGGGTTTATTCCCACATGAGGAGCAGGCAAGAATTCACAGCAATTTTGGCATTGAATAACAATCTCCCTGGCTTCTTTTCTGGTAAGTGAGTAACGGCGACGCAAGGTCTCCGCCGTCACATGAAAATGTTTGTGGAACTCCCTTGCTGCTTCTGTTTGAGATGATAACGCAACAGCCACGAGCTTGGTAGCTTTATCTGCTAGCTCATTTCCCAAAGTCATAGGGCCAGGGAGTCCTGAATGGGCTCTGATATGAGTAATATACATAGGAGATCTTCTATTCAACAAAGCAAGCTGTATTTGTTGAAAGGTGCCATGAACTCTGCTAGAGGGCTTTATGATTCCAGCTACTTCAAGAAGGTTAACTGCGTTAACCACGTAAAAGGAATCTGACACAATGTTAAGAGGCCCTGGAAAGGTTTTTTAAGGACCTCCAGTACCACCAAACATTCTACAAGTTGAGGTGATGTTTCACTGAACTGTTTTGACACCACTTTATTATTTACTACATAAGCACCCAGACCAGTCTTTGACCCATCTGTATATACAACAATCCCATCCTTAAGAGGTTGCCTAGCTGTAATTTGTGGAAATACTATAGCCTGATTCAATGCAAATTGTAAAACAGGATGTTTAGGATAATGATTATCAATCTGTCCTGAAAAGGAGGTAACCAAGATTGCCCAATCATTAGAGGTGGCCACCAGAACTTGTACTTGCGCAGCAGTATAAGGTGTAATGAGAGAGTTAGGCTCTCGTCCAAAATGAGTAATGGCTGCCTTTATTCCTCGAAGCGCAAGCTGGGCAATTGCATTGGGATACCAGTCTATAATTTTGGCAGGAGAGGCGTTCGGATGAACCCATAATAAGGGCCCTTTCTGCCACAACACGGCAGTTGGCAGCCGAATGGTTTTCATAACACACAGGATAAAAGGTTGTGATTCATCAATGCGCTGCAGCTGAGCTCTTTGCAAGGCATCCTCTACCTTCTTTAAGGCCTGACTTGCGGCAGGAGTAAGGGCCCTAGGAGAGGAGATATGGGGGTCTCCTTCTAAAACATCAAATAAAGGTTTCAACTCAGCTGAAGAAATTTTCAAAAAGGGTCTGAGCCAATTTATATCTCCCAATAATTTCTGAAAATCATTGAGGGTGTGCAGATGGTCTCTACAGATTTCCAATTTTTGGGGAATTACATTGGTAGGAGAAATAACAGTCCCCAAGAAGGTGCCCACCTCAGAGATCTGAACCTTCTCCACTGCTATTTGTAACCCCCATTGTGCCAAAGTTTGTATCAAACAGGGGTAGGCTTCTTGTAATATTTTTAACTCTTTATGTGACAAAAGTATGTCATCCATATAATGGATGACAAGTAAGGTGGGAAATCGTTGTCTTAGCGGTCCCAAGGCTGTTTGAACAAAAATTTGACACATGGTGGGGCTATTGGCCATGCCCTGGGGTAAGACTTTCCATTGATACCTCTTGTCTGGTTCCATATGATTAATGGAAGGAATAGTAAAAGCAAATCTAGGCCTATCTTTAGGGCACAAGGGTATGGAGAAAAAGCAATCTTTAATATCTATAATGAGGAGCTTCCAGCCACAAGGGAGAGCAGAGAGCACAGGAAGGCCCCTCTGGACTGGGCCCAACAATTTCATCTGTTCATTAATAGCTCTGAGGTCATGGAGTAATCTCCATTTTCCCGACTTCTTTTTGATCACGAAGATGGGAGTATTCCAAGGTGAGGTAGAAGACTCAATATGATCGAGCTCTAATTGTTCCTTTACCAATTTTGTTACAGCTTCTAGTTTTTCAGAGGATAAAGGCCATTGGGGAACCCACACCGGGTCCTCTGTTTTCCACGGTATAGGCTGTACTACCCCAACGGCCCCTAGGAAAAACCCAACCCTTTTCTATCTTGTTTTCTACTAGGGGATATAGGCTCCACCCTGCCCTGTTCCAACTTTCCCAGTCCTTTTCCTTCCCTGTAGCCCATCTTAATCATCATGTCTCTTGCCTGGTCCGAATATGGTTTTTTAAGAATAGGTTCATTTGACAGGGTGAGACCCATACCCTGCAAGACATCTCTTCCCCAGAGGTTAACGGGAAGAGGAAGAATATAAGGTATAAATTTTCCCTGCTGTCCTTCGGGGGATTCCCAGGTCAAGGTTGTGGAGCTGATGGTGGGGCAAGACTGATATCCTAGGCCTTGTAACGAATGTGATGACTCAATGGTGGGCCATGCTTTGGGCCACCAGTGTGAGGAGATGATACTCTTATCAGCCCCAGTATCTAGAATACCCTCAAAATCTTTTCCTTTTACTTTTAAACACAGTTTAGGCCTTTCATTCAAGGGAATCATTAAGTAAGCTAGATCACTACCTGAGGAGCCCATCTGTTCTGTTCCCATTCTATTGACCCTTCCCACCTCAGGGAGGAATAGCAACTGGGCTATTCGATCTCCCTTTGTAATAGAAAAAACTCCTCTAGGGCTAGAACATAAGACTTGTATTTCAGGAGAATGCTGGCCATCCACTACCCCGGGGTACACTATTAAACCTTGCAGGGTGAGTGATCCTCGGCCGAGGATAAGGCCCATGATTCCAGGAAGCAAGGGTGTTATAGGCTCCACCGGAATTGGCTGAATATTCATTTGTGGCATTAGTAAGAAGTTGGAGGCGGCTCGCAAATCCACCCTTGTGGGTCTTCCTGGGTTATTTCCTGATTTCTCTTTCTGTTGGCTTCCTGGGTTCTGACTAGTCGGTTCCCATATCTTTGAGGGCCCTGGGACCGGGGGCCCGATGTCCCGTTTTTTGGCATCTCGTCTGACTGATTATCCAGCGGGGGGAGGAGTCTGCCCCTAATATCTCTTACTGAACGGCATGCACTAGCTTTATGATATCCCTTGCCGCATCTGTCACAAAGAGTGGGAGTCTCTACCTTTCTATTCAAATTTGTACAATCCTTTTTAAAATGACCGGGCTTGCCACAATTATAGCAGACCTTTGGACCAGGTCTCATCAGGGGACGCCTCTGTGATTGAAGAATAGCAGCCGCCAGCCCAGCATTAGTAAGGGGCCCTCCGAGCTCTCGGCAGACCCTAAGCCAATCTTGTAAGCCCTTGTTTTTACGTGGAGCAATGGCTGCTCGGCACTCCTGAGTGGCTTGTTCAAAAATTATCTGTTGGATTAGGGGCTCGACTGGACCTATGTCTCCGAAAATACGCCCAGCTGCCTCTGTCATTCTGGCCACAAAATCTGAAAAGGACTCTTGGGGTCCCTGAATTATCTTTGTGAGTTGTCCACTCGCTTCCCCTTTTCGGGAAAGTGCCTTCCATGCCCTAATGGCCGTGGCAGAGACCTGGGTATAGGCTCCCCAATGATAGTTAGCTTGATCAGCAGTATAAGCCCCTTGACCTGTTAACAGGTCTAAAGTCCAATCTCTCTGTTCCGGGGTCAAGGCAGTAGCGTTGACCCGGGCTTGTGCTTGTGCGGCCTCATACCACAGTGCTTTCCATTCTATATATTGGCCCATATTAGGGAGGGCGGCTTTTGCAATCATTTGCCAATCGGCTGGTGTTAATGCTGAATTGGCAAGTCTATCAAGCTGTACTAGGGTAAAATTAGCATTGGTCCCATACTTGCGAACAGATTCGGCCAGTTCCTTAAGCTGGTTGAAATCTACTGGCACATGAATTCGCCCTCCATTTTCTGTTTCAAAAACAGGGAATACAGTCCTGATCTTTCTCCTCACCTTTTCTGGTACAAGCGAGTAACCTGATGGAGGATGCGCCTCATAAGGCGGAGGTGCAGAGGGCACCGTCTTTTGAGGAGGAATTCTAGGTAATTTTTTATATTTCTTGTTATCATCTGGGTGATATCTCTCTGCCTCATATCTAGCTGCTTCTTCATCTAACTCAGCCTCCTCCTCCAAGTTAAGAGTATCCTTACCAGAGGTGTCATCATCACTGGAGCTTTCCGAACTGTCGAGGGTCAGTGCCTCCAGCTCCAAAGAGGGGTAGAGCCCACCCTTTCTCTCCTTACGAAGGATACTGGACTCCATCGGGGGTATCTCTCCTGTCTTAGGAGGGTGCCTATCCTTCTTTTTTGGGACGTCCTTTTTCTTGCGCGCGCCCAACCTCTCACTCCATTCGGTTTCTGACATGCTGTCCTGAACTCCCTCGAGAGTAACCTGCCCTTCACTTACTGCTTCCTTATAGTTTTCATCTCCTAAACAGTTTTTAACAACTAGAACAAGGACCATGAAAATCACAGTGAAGATCAGGCCATAAATTTCAGGGGCAGACATACCTCTCCGAATGTACCTCCCTGCAGTTCTGAATCCTCCTCTGAATCGAGGGGTCCTCTGAGGTGCTGACGATGACGAGGTCGAGATCTCCCGGGTTTCGGCACCAGATGGCCCGCGCAACCTCCCGCCAGCAGGAACGACGCGGCACACACAGGATCCTTCTGCAGTAAAGCTTTTATGCGTCTTGAGAGGGAGAGCATAAGCTTACAGATGAAGAGGACCCCGAGGGGGCAAAATCCCAGCCCTTATATAGGAAACTGCTCCCCGCCTAGGACGTGGCACCCAATGGTTGGCTGTAGCCCGTTGGCCGGTATTGTGTCACAGGTGAGGCAGTGCACTAGCACACGCGCAAACCATTTGTCAGTTGGTCGAACGGATGTCAGCGCCATCTTGCAACGGTGAATGTGAGGGCGGCTCCTCACAAGCGCTTAATCAGTTCTATTCTGATCTGCCTTCTTCTCAGGGTACTAGGGGAAGCCACTGGGACATTATGGCTATATCTCTTAGACAGCCGGGGTCACTGCCAAGAATCCCACGGTCAGGTTTAGAGGACCTACAATCCCTTTCACCCACCCTCCATGGAGCACCAAAGCTTTTTGCATCCTGTTTTGGTACCCAAGCTAGGTTGCTCTTACTGTCCCTTTGACTTCAGGCCCTAGGCAGCCTCATTCCTCCACCCCCTCATGCACATCCAGCCTTTCCCACCTAAGCAGGCAGGGAGAATCAAGAAGCCCTTCTCAGGATGGCCTTCAGGAAGCTGACTCTGCTCCCATGAACCACACAGTAGGTAGAACAGGCCTGCCACCCACTTCCTGGTTTTGTGCCACAGGCTTCTACCATGGCTAGGTGGGCCAGGGGTTGTCCCCCAAGCTGAACTGGGGCTGTCCTATTGGGTACTAGGTTTGCTTAGTCTTTGCACCATGTCCCTTCCTCCAGTGGGCTTCTGTCCTTCCCATATGAAAGCAACTCCTGCTTCACCCTTTACTGTCCTTGGTCAGTTGGGTTGCTTCTGTGGTTTACACCCTCCATTATCTTGGTGTCCAGAGAGGTTGGTTCCTGAAGGGACCCTGGAAAATGCTCTTTAGAGAGAAATGTGTCTGTCCTTTGTAGCTGGGCCAGCCAGCAAGCTGCACACACTCTCTCCCACTTCCCTGTCTATAGGCTCCCGTGCAGCAGTGTGTGTACCTGTGCACTGCAGTGGTGCCTCTCTCTTAGACTGCTGTTCCCAGGGCTGGTGAGGCAGTGACCCGGCCTATGGCTCTATGGGGTCACACCTGGGCTGGTCTCCCCACAGGTCTGGGACTGTTTCTCCTGTTCTGGAGGCTGCAGCAGGCATAGGTCACCCAGGGGTGGAGGCTGAGGATATCAGCTCTGACCATGCTTGGCTGTTGGTGGTTGGGTGGTGGCTAGGGGTGGTGGGGAGCACAGAATCTCAGAGAGGCCAAGTGACCTATCCAAGACCACATGAGCAGTTAACCGGTAGCAGGCCCAGGAGCACCCAGGTCTCTGGATTACACACTGTGGTTCTGTTCCTAGGTAGCTGTGGGATCACAGGCAAAGCAGGGAGAACGCTTCACTGATGTGCTGATGTATTCTTCAAAAGCTAGACTTGAGGTAGGAGTGAAAACCCAAGCCCTAGCAGGGACAGTCTGCTCCACTGTTATGTGGGAAACAGCTTCCTAGAGAGGTCCAATTAACTCCACTCTCCAACCAAATCTCCCCCTCTCTCAGCCCATCATAGTGCATGCATGACCAGTCTCAGAATTTGGGAGGTGGAGGTAGGAGGATCAAGATCATATTGCTGGCCGGGCGGTGGTGGCGCACACCTTTAATCCCAGCACTTGGGAGGCAGAGGCAGGTGGATTTCTGAGTTCGAGGCCAGCCTGGTCTACAGAGTGAGTTCCAGGACAGCCAGGGCTACACAGAGAAACCCTGTCTCGAAAAACCAAAAACCAAAAACCAAAAAAAAAAAAAAAAAAAAAAAAAACTATATTGCTGGGCCTGGAGAGATGGCTGACCAAGATGGCTTTTTCAGAAAATGCGTGGCTTGGCTCCTAGCACCTATGGTTATCAGCTGATAAGCACTTTTAGCTCTTGCCCCAGAGTCTGCACTGCCTTCTGCTGATCTCTGCTGGCACCTGCGTGCATGTGCATACACCCTGGTAGGAAAAAAATGGCCTGATACATTGACAGATTCTGGATGGCTTAAATTTGGCGTTTTATTCTGTCTAATGAGAGACAGGACATCAGCTGTTATTTCTGAGCTCAACCAGGCTCTGGCAAGACACAGATTATAGGTGGCCCTGTCCTTTGGTGCATAGAGGATCCTCATAGAAGCAGGCTGGTGAGCCTTGTCCCCTGCCCTGGTTCAGGCATGTCTGGGGTAAAGCCCACATAGAAACTAGCAGAAAACATACAGGTTAGAGTATTCTGGGGTGTTTTCATGGACACCATAAAAAAGTTCAAACCTAAGGGCAGTGGATTGAACGTTAGAGACCAGTGAATTTGGGTCTCCTCTTGACAGCCAGACCTCTTCCTACACCCGTGTGCTTCCTAGAAATGTTTTAAAACCAAGGGGCTTTGCCTAAGCTACCCAGTGTATCGGCATATTTTCCCTGCAAGTCGGGAGGAGCTAAGGTAGGTTAAGGAGAGGAAGAGAAGTAAAGAGAGGAAGAGGAAAAGGAAGAGAAGGAGCTAGGAAGGAGACAGAGATGTAGGAGGATGGAGAACCACGCATGTATCAGGAGCAGTCCTGGGTAACAACTTATATCTAGGTTAGTTTATTGGTTAACACTTCCAATTGTGTGGGCATCTTCTTATTGAGCATTACCAAATATATAAAGCTATTGAATAAACTTTAAACATTAGAGTCTCATTTCTACCGGGTACCACATGGATGGCAGGATGGTCTGGGCTCAGCCCAGCCTTGTGGAGACAGCGTGGCAGACTGGCAGAGCCATCTCCCATGCTGGTGTCTCATGGGTGGCAAGGTGTGTCTCTGGTCGCCTGAGTGGTGGGCTCTGAGCCGTGGCAGCAGCTAGAACTGCTCATGATCCCAGGCCTAGCCTAGTGGGGAACATGGGGGCTCCGTAACTACAAGCCAGATAAGGTGCTGCCGTTATAAATAATTACTTCAACAACCCAGCTTTATGTCACATTCCTCATGACAACCAGAACTGCTGACTTGTCAGAACTCGGACTTTAGGTCAATCGCCCAAAGCAATGCATCTTGTCAGTTTGGGCTTGACTGGATTAGCAATCCCTAGAAAGCTGGTGGAGCCCTGTTCTGGGTGTGTCTCTGTCTCCAGGGCAGCCGTGCCCTGTGAGGTGAGGCTGCCTCTGCACTCAGAGGCAGAACTTGTACTGCCACGATGTTAGGACTGGAATTCCCCAGCAGTCCTGATTTCCTGGGTCTTCAGCTACAAACTGAGTTATATCAGGGCTTTTTTCCCTGAGACTTTTGACCTAGAGCTGAGGAATGCTACTGGCAATCCAGGTCCTTGCCACCATAAATGACAAGGTCAAGGCCAGCCAAGCTCCTCTGTTCACCTGCCACTGGAGGCTGAGGTAGGTCCCTATCCCTTCTTTCCAGCTAACTGTCTAAGAAGGACTGAGGGGGCAGATGATGGAGAAGATGGGAACTTCCTGCAACCTGTCAGTGGTATAAATAATGACACAAGATTCTTATTACAGTTTACAGCTTGGGCCTTTTGCCAGGACAATCTTCAGCTATCACTTAAGTTTATATGACCCGCCACATGGCTAGCTCTATACCTTCCTCTGCTTTGCTGCAGTCAGTGTCTGTTCACTCTGGGTTCACTCTGGATTCTCCTGCTTCTGCTTTCTTCCCCTGCATCATCCTTTCTGCCCAGAAGTTCCACCCTCCTCCTTCCTGCTCTTTATTACAACTGATGGTAGTGAGACAATCTCTGATACAATTCTAGATTGCCTGAGGCAGGTGAGGAAGGACGGATATTTAGAAAATAGAAAATCCAATGGTGGGCCATAGAAATGACAATACCAGAATCCTGCCAGCACTTGTCTTTCTACAGGTACAGAAATAACAACTGAAAATCACACAGACACACACCTTCAAACAGAGAAGAAAAGGCTACCCTAACAGGGAAGGAAGCCAAGAACTTGAGAGCAGAAGGATACAGCCCTGGGAAGCCAACCGACCAAGCCTTTTCCTTACCATGGTTCAGTGTTCAGAAAGCCTATGTCTCCTGCCCCAACCTGGGTCTTCTGCTACAATTCTGGTAACAGGCAAGCCTGGGCTTCTGAGTTGGTCTCTGCCTTATGGTGTCAACTTCCTTTTCACACTCTGTTCTTTGTCCCAGTTAGCTCCCAATCTTTATCATAAACTTTATGGATGGTCATTTTAAAGACAGACACAAGAGAGCCAACAGTGAGAACTACCTGGTCACAGCCTGCCATATCTGCCCCATTGACCTCTCTAGGGCTGGCCTCACTATCAGCTTCCTGGACATCGAGCCCACTCCAAAGCAGCCCTGACTGCTTTCATAACTAGTAGAGAACTGAACTTCTAGCCCCAGAGGGGGCAGAGCTGAGCCTTTGCCCACAAGGAGAGCCTGCAAATCTGCCATCAGACAGTGACATCAGTAAGCCAGGACCCGCCCCTGCTGAGGACTTCCTGGGTGGAATCCTGCTGTTTGCAGAACCTTGCAAAACCAAATAGTAAATTGGTTGAACACAAAGGACTTGTTCTTGTTCGCAGTATTAAGGCTCAGTGTAAAGCAGGAAGTGGCAAACAGGGCCTGCTCCTATGCAAGCTAGTTCCTGAGGTGCGGTTGAGAAGACAGGGGCTCCTACAGTAGCTGTGCACCTGGCTCAGCATCCTTATGCTGCTGGTAGCTGGGCACACCCTCATCTCTGCTGTCAGTTATCAATACCAGGGCAGCTCTGTGGAGCAGACACCGAAGAAAGTACCCAATAAACACAAGAGATACTTTGAGGAAATGGGTAGCGAAGGGAACAGGGACTGGGGGCTGGATCTGCCCAGTGCTGGTAGAGGTGTTTTCTGTGTGTTCCAGCAAGAGAAGGGACTATCTTAGGGAACTGTGCCTGGCAGCGAGGAGGGAACTGGGGGAAGGCAGGGATACAGGGCATCATGCCCTAGGTAGGAAACCATGAGTGTGTGGTCCAGAAAATATGCCAAGGCAGTTGATGCCTTGCTTCAGCCCCTAAAGCTCAGCGTATTGAACAGCATCCAGTTCACAGGGAACCCTCGGCCTGAGGGGACCCAGAAAAGTCATTCTGCCAGCATCTGCACCCAAAAAGATGTGTCTGAAAGAAGGGGACTTAGGTCCAGCCTTAAGGAAAGAGGGAGGGACTTAATCAGAGTCCTCCACACAGCCGGACAAAGGCTTGTGTCTCAGTTTCAGGCTGGTGCAGTGGATGGGGAAAGAGAACGCAGACAGACAGGTGACGGCCAGGTGAGAAGGCCTGCTCAGGGTGCTGTACAGAGCAGCAGGGTGCTCCAGTTCCTCTGGTTCATAGAACAAGGAGCTTTTCTACAGAGGTCTGAGGACCCTTGGGAAGAAAAATCAATTAAAAGCCATGAAGTAAAACAATTACATATGCTGGAATCTTCTTAGGGGGAGGGGAAGGTTCAGAGCACATCTACTGGTGCCATTAATAACAGATGAAGCCGTAGCTGAGAAACAGGACGGGTGTGAAATCTATACACTAATGCTCTGCTAGGGAGGACGGAAGTGAAGCAGGAGAGCGAAGGGCGAGAGACAAGGAGGGACAAGAGAAAAGACAGCCAGGGGACTGAGAGGAGCAGGGGCAGGGGTCGGGTGGACAGGGAAACATGGGACTGCAGTTGGAGGGGCTGAGAGAACTGAGCACCAGCTGCAGGCAGGGGAGGCTTCCAGAAGCATCTCCAGTCCCTCTGCTCTGGATTATGGATGTCACAGCTGAAATGCTCTTTTGACTCAGCTACCTCTGCAGAAGTCTGACAGTCGGTTTCATCTTTCACACTTGGTCCTCTTTCCTGCCTCACAGCAAAGGAACAGAAACAAGAGGGAGGCCTTATCGCATGCTCACATTAAAGTCCAAAGCCTGAAGCCACTTGTAACACACAACATGAAGGTCAAGGGGACAGGTGACTCTAGAGGGAGGGCTCCTGGTACACTGGAAGGCCCCGGAATGTCCAGAGGCAGTGTGGAAAGGAGGACCTGGAAGGAGGCAGGGGCACTTTGGGCCTTGTATAAGATGGGGTGACTGAGACACCTGGCAGGAGGACTGTGGGTGATGGGAGGCTTTACTTAAATGGAAATGGGGGCCAAAGAGCTTACTGGAGCCAAATAACTTGGGAACAGAGAAGCACAAGAACAGTAACCCCCTCAGTTCATTAGTGAGGGTGGTGCCTGTCATCAGCAGACTGAATAAGCTGTTCTGGTGTCTGGTGCAGGCCACTGGGAGAACATGAAGAATCCCTTATACCTGTGCAGAAAGGCCGAGGATGTGAGAGAGCACAGAACTTGTCATGATCGTGGGGCAGTGGCAGCTTGCAGTCAACATCCACAGTCACTCCCCTGGGAACTGGAGTGAGGATCGAAAGAGGAGTTACTCTCTGTGTGAGTCATACAGAGTCCATGGAATCATGAACCCTTAGTTCTTAGATTATGAACCCTTAGTTCTTAGAGCTAGCTCTAAGAACTTGAACATTATGAGTAAGGAGACATGTATGGCATTGTGTACAGTGTAATCCTAACTAGATTTGGAAAAGGTGTAGCAAAAGAGTTGAGAAATGTCAGAAAATGTTTGCCCCTCTGGATGAGCGTCTAGGTTTGGCTTTGAATCTTCATTTATATATAATAAACCAAACATGCACTGAAAAAGTTAACATGGTGGGAGCTGGAGAGATGACTCAGGGGATAAGAGCACTGACTGCTCTTCCAGAGGACCCAGGTTCAATTCCCAACACCACATGGCAGCTCAAACTATCTAAGGTCCCAATTCTAGAACATCTAGTACCTTCACAAAGACACATGAAGGCAAAACATCAGCATGCATTTAAAAACAAACAAACAAACAAACAAACAAACGGACTGAGGGGCTAGGGAGATGGCTCAGAGGCAAGACTGCTTGCTGGGCAATCAGAGAACCTGAGTCTAGATCCCAGAGCCCATTTAAGAAGCTGGACAGGGCTGCTACTCACTTCGGGAAAAGAGCAGGCAAAGACAGGACTGCAGTGGCTTTCTGACAACAATGTGGCCAAAGACCAGCTCCAAGTTCAGAAAAGATCCCACTGCAAGAGAATAGAGGAATGACAGGGGAAGCCATCCAATACCCTGGCCTCTTGCATGCAAACGGGCCATGCACATCTGCATATATGTACAAACATACACATTCCCAGTGACTCCTGCCTACTACCTGAAAAGGAAAACAGATGTGTAAAGAGGAAGGGCCGGCTGCACAAAGAGCAGTGTCGAGCAAGAATGAAGCATCCACTCTGGAGTCATATTCTTCAGAGTAAATATGCACATACGTTACGACAGCCACTTTTCTCCCGAAAGCAGCTTATGGGAGGACTGGTTTGGTCATTTCCAGAGATCCATCATTTGGCTCAAATGCCTGTGAGTCTGCACATGGGAAGGTCCCACATGACAGTACTGAGCAGTGTAAGGTGGACAAAGCAGGAAGAGACTGGAGCAGAACATTCTGGACTCACCAGTAGCTAAAAAAGGACACAGAGACTTAGTATTTATTATTCTTTAGGCCTTTGGCTGGGCAGACTCTCAGCTAGTTCAGTCTATATCACCCCAATAATCTTGGCACTGCACCCCACCACGTGGCTAGTTCTGTCTGCACCTGTTCATTCCATCCACCTCTATGTCCTACCGGCATATCCTCATTTCTGCCTTCTCCCAGCGACCCCCACTCTGCAGGGAAGTTCTACCTTCCCCTTCCTACCTATCCATAAGCTGTCAGATCTTTATTAAGCCAATCAGCAAGTGAGGAACGTGAACACCGACAAAACATGAGGCCAGTGATAGGCACTCAGAGATCTCCTTGCCTCAGTCTCCTGGGTTTAAAGGCCTGTACTACCTTGCCTGGACCTAAGCTTTTCATAGCCACTATGCCTTAAGATCTCCATGCCAAGATCCAGGTTAGAACTTTGTGTCTTCCAGCCTTAAGATCTGGATCACAGGTGAGCCCTCCAGTTCTGAATTGTAGTTCCTTCCAGATAGAGTCAAGCTGACAACCAGGAATAGCCATTTCAGACTCACAGTTGCTTTCTAGTCTAACAGGAGATACAACAATCCACCTTTCTTATACTTAAGCCCGATATCCCCCCCACATTTCCTTACATCCCCTTTTACCCCTTAACACTAGAAACGAGAGAAAGGATAGAAGAGAAAAAGAGAAAGAAAAGAGCCCTGAATCTTTTTCTCCCTGATTGTGAGCCATAAGAACTTTTAAGCAACACCCCTAAACGACAACAAACATCTGTCTCCCACTGAACAACCAAAAATTCCCCACCCCTCCTCTTGGGAACAAGGGTGTCATGTTCTAAAAACTGGTTCCTGTTGTCTGGGAGAAAAGGCATCTTTTGGAGATGGTAAGAAATTGGAATGTGTGTGTAATCGAATTTTCTTTAATATAAATATACAGTGAATTAATCCAATAGCTGTATTTCTTTATCTTATGTTACTTCCCAATAATCTCAGGGAGAAGCCAAGACTTATTTAAAACTTCACCACATTTAAATGATCATTAAATCATTAGCTGACCATTTAAATGATCTTCCTTAGCCTTCTCTGCTAATCTGGCTGCCCCCAGCCCCATCCCATGACACTTGCATATCATTATTACTGATCTGGATCTTGGGGCTCAGGTGTGACTCCATGATCTCTCTCTAGACCCCGCCTTCATGTCTCCAAATCTTCCATCCTCATCACTGATCTGAATTTCCCTCTCTCCTTGCTCTACTTGGGAAATGTCCTGCCCTAGTCTCTATTCTACCCAGCCATTGAGTGATCAGCATTTATTGACAAGACAGAGAACAAATGATAAGAATTATTTACACAAGCTTGAGACAGGAGATTCTTTATATAAGCTTTACAATCCTGTGTCCAGATTGAAACAAGATCTGAGGGCAAAGAAATCAGCATTTGAACAACACAAGGGTAAACTTTACACAATGTAAGGAAACATTATGACTACATATTGGCCAAGTCCTGGGACAGCTAGTGTTTCATTTACTGTCCAGTCTCTGTGTGATTGGAAAGTACAGGACTTAACTGGCTAAAGCAGGCTGCTTTGAAGTTGCCCTGGATGCAATTTTTGAGGAAACAGCAACTGAGGCTGTCTGGGAGGTTGGATCACCTGGGCTACTTGCTTTGTCTTCACTGGTGTCTGAACACACAAGCTTTTAAAGGTAACATACATTCTGCATTGACACACTATGGGATGTGTGGTGTGCACAAATCAGCGATGATTCTCTTTTTATGTCTGAGCAGGTAAGAGGCTTCAAACGTGTAAGTCCATTTGGATTGCATTACCAAACGTAATATAAATCTCCATTCATGCCATATGAAAGGATATCCTGCAACAGTCATGAGGACTCTGTAGCCAACACAATTCATTGGCTATCATAGACACTCCTGTCTCAGCTAGTCTCAGAGCTGCCCCCATGCAGAGGGATCAGCAATCACATCACCTGTCCTGTTGTTCTCCTGGTTTCTTCCTTCTTGTCAGCAGCCAAGACTTTGAGGAGGCATCCCCTGGTCAAATGGGATTTTTATTGTTTGAAGGAATCTATAGCTTTTTGTTTTCTGTGGAGACAAATGCATAGCTTCTTCCCCAACAAATCTCCTGACTTCCATTCTGAGGGTAACATTCCTTCTACAGGCTGACTTACCTCTTTTGGACTCAAGAAGTCCATTGAAATCATGACCAATCATATGATGCATATTCTTTAATTTTCCAAACTCTGCAAAATGAAACACATCCATCTGGCAAATTTAATTTCTTTGGGTACCCTTAGGGTCACTTTCCCAGCAGGTTATTACCTGCTTAAGCAAACAAGTAGGACAATATTTTATAATTTCCTTGGCTTATCACCAGGTTATAGAAAAATTTATTTTCTTTAAACCTCTACTATTTACATGATGCTTTTTATGAAAAATTTGAAGCCTCTAATACATTTCCTATGAATAACTGATCTATCTCATTTTCTAAAGCCTACCAATTGTCTTGGCAAACCTGTATGAGGTCAAATATGAGTTATATATATTGGATTATTTCCACTTTGAATTACTTGTTGCAGTTGTATAAATAACAAAGTTAATTCTGAATTATCTGGAATAAATACAGCAGTTTCTATATGCAAAACAACCATCTTTGTATACTGAGAATCAGTAACTGTTTGAAGTTCTGGAAAATTGAACAGAACTATGAGAATAGCATATAATTCTGACTTCTGAACTGAAGCATATGGTCTTTGAGTTATTTACTTATATTCTTATATTTCCTGACTTATAACCTGCCATTCCTGATTTATTGGCATATGTATAAAAAGTAGAAGCTTTAGAAATTGGTGTTCCTTTCACTACATGCAGAAGAATTCAGTTAATTCTTTTGATAAACTGAAGTCGCTTGCTTTTGGGGTATCTCTTATTAATTTCTCAAAAAAAAAATCGCTGCAAGCTCTTTGCCAATCCTCTTTGGTTACTCATGATAAGGTAATTTCAGCATTAGTATAAGGAACTATAGTCTCTGCTGGGTCTGTTTCTACTATCAGACAAAGTCTTATTCTCCCTTTCGCAACCAAATCAGAAACCTTTTCTATATAGGTTTTTAATTTTTTTCTCTGTTTATATGCTAAAATTATCCATTGTAAGATACTATTTTCTCTCTGCATAAGAATTCCTGAGGCTTTGGATCCAAGCAATTCACATGTGCATCCTGTAATCTCTTTTCTTCCAGACCCAATTCTTTTTCAGATTCAGCTGATAATTTTCTTGGACTATTTAAGTCTTTATCATCTTGTAGGATCTGATATAAATCACTTAGCTCTTGAGTAGTTAATCCAATTGTGGACCTTAGTCAATTAGTATCTCCCAACAATTTTTGAAAATCATTAAGAGTTTGTACTTGATCTCTTCTGATCTTTATGTTCTGTAGCTGGGTTGTCTGAAGACCAATCTTGTATCCTAGATAATTAATAGTATCTCCTCTCTGTACTTTGTTTCAGGAGCAATTTGTAATTCCCAACAAGGCAAAACTCTCTTTACTTCAACAAAAATTTTTCCTAAAGTATCTCCATCGTAAGCAGCCAGCAAGGTATCAACCAAATAATGCTGAACTATAGTCTGAGGATACTGGTTATAAATTATTTCCAACAGCTGCTGTAGAAAATATTGAAATAAGGTGTGACAATTTAACATTAATTGTGGCAAGACACTCCACTGTTGTCTTTTAGTCATTTATCATGGCTAAAAGTGGGCATTGTGCAATCAAATCTCTATCTTGTTTCTCAAGGGATGTTGGGAAAAAGCAATCTTTTAAATCAGTCAACATAATAGGCCATGTCTTAGGTAATAAGGAAGCTAAATGGATTCCTGGTTGTAAAAACCCCATAGGTTGAATGACTTGATTGATTGCTGTTACATCTGTCAGCATCCTCCATTTTCCACATTTCTTTTTAACAACAAATACAGACTTCCAAGGACTGGTGGCCTCTTCTGTATACTGAGCCTCCAGGTGCTCTTGGATCAGCTGTTCAGTGCCTGTAACTTTTCCTCATTTAAGGACCAAGGCTCTACTCAAACAGGCTTGCCAGTTAACCATTTTAGTGGTAGGGCAGTTGGTACTCTATCAGCAGTGGCCCTCCTCATAAATTAGGAGAGCTAACCTCTGCTGTGTCCTGCTTATGAACAGCTTGGACAGTCTGTAACTGTCTTTGATAACTTTTTTCAATACTTTTCTCAGGAAAATCTTCTATCTTACGGCTTGTCCCAGAAGTTGGAGGAATGCTAAGCTATGATTCCCACTACTGCAATAGGTCTGTTCCCCACAAGTCCATGGCTTTATCACTACATATGGCTTTAACCTCCCTACCTGACCTTCTGGTCCTATGTATTCAATCCATTTTAGACGTGTTTTACCTGATACAATGGCCCAAGCCCTAGAAGCTGTGTAGATACTTTTTGAAGTGGCCAAGCTAGATTCTAGGAACCTTGTGAAGTTATTGTTACATCTGCTCTGGTGTCCACTAGACCTTGAATCTCAATTCCATCTAACTGTAATTTCAATTTTGGTCTCTTATAATTTATTGCAGCTAGGTAAAATACCTCTTTTCTGGTATCTTCCAAATCTCGTTTCATCTACTGGAGCTGCCCTATCTGTGTTGAATGACTCAGTCAAGTTTATAGTGCTGTCTGTCATATCGAGTCGCTTTCTAGGACAGTTTCTCCTTGGCTGACAGGGAACGAATGGCTCGCATTGTTTTTGTCAGGACTGAGCACAACCCCTTACCCTGTGTCTGCTCTTTCCATGTGTTTTACACATTCTAGGAAACTTTCTCCCTGGATCATCATTAGAGAGAATTTTATCCTCAGGAACTGTTTGTCTAAAGTCCTTTAGGAGATGATTTGGTCTTTCACAGTCACAGCACTGGACATTCTGGGCTCTCACATCTTTTGTCTGTCTAATCACAA
Source organism: Arvicanthis niloticus (assembly GCF_011762505.2). Classification (NCBI taxonomy): domain Eukaryota; kingdom Metazoa; phylum Chordata; class Mammalia; order Rodentia; family Muridae; genus Arvicanthis; species Arvicanthis niloticus. Next base: position 10,139,180 of record NC_133430.1, on the reverse strand, counting down.
CTGAATTGTGAGCATTAGATCCAATATCCACAGTTGTTTTTAATCCATTCATAAAGAGGTGCTGACCTAGCCCCTAAAGCTCCAATAGCATTTTTGCATTCAGCATTGACAATCTTGAAAGCTAAAGAGTCAATTAAAAATTCTCCAGCATCTGGATCTAATGGTACTCTATTTACAGCTGAAATTAATCTTTGTAAAAAGTAAGTGAAAGGTTCATCTGAACCCTGGCTTATTTCTGTAAAGGATTCAGATAGTTTCCCCTGTTGTTCAACCTTGTCCTAAGCACTTAAAGCTATTATGCAACATTGATCCAAGGTGGCAAAATTAAACATAAGCTGTATTCTTAATTCAGAATATTGACCTTCATCTGGAAACTAAACTTTGACAATATTAATGTTGTTGTTTTGTTTTTTTTGTTTTTGTTTTTGTTTTTTGTTTGTTTATTTTTCTGTCACCAACCTACGAGGGAGAGGGGAGCGGAGTTGAAGAACAGGCTTTGGATGCCCTATGAGCACAACGGAATGACACACTACTAGGATCAGCTTCGGAGTGGCAGTTCAACTTTATTGCAGGCAGAGAGCAGCAGCTAGGGAATGGCTGGTAGGGGGTTACCATGTGCTTTGTTTCCATCAACAGCACAGTCCTATTATCACGGGGCACAGTATCTCATCATCACCTGGGCAGCAGGGGAAAGCATTTGCTGAGAACTGTACCAAAGATCACACTTAAGATAAGCCAGGCCCTCCGGGCCCGGGCCGCCCACTCCCGGGGCCGCCCACTCCCCAGGGCTGTCCTATTCCTCCGGCTGCCCTCGGGGCACCTGATTGACAAGGTCCAGCACCCCGCAGTGTGCGATCCACGCCGCACACATTCCTCTAGTGCGCGCACGCGGCCATTGGGTAGTCTGGTCACCAGGGCTGCCTAGAACGAGGGCGGAACCGGTCTCTGTTGGGAGGACCTGCTGGTGCTGCCCTCTTGGTGGGCCCGGTACAGACAGCCTTCGTTGATGGGGGGAGCTATTAACCAGACACTGAGCAACAATGATAGACCAGTCTCGGAACCTGGATCCTAATCGCCTGATGCTGTCAAGACCTGGGCAAGGCAGTTTGTAGCTCAGCAGCACAGAGAATTGGCAAGAGTATTGTGAAGCTTGGGGATTGAGGTCGGCTGAGGCTACACAGCAAAACACTGCCAAAAACCAAGACCAGGGCTGAAGAGATGGCTCTGTGCATAAGAACACTCGCTGCTGACCTGAGCCCGATTCCTAGCACCAACATAGCTGCTCACATCATAGTAACTCCAGTGCCAGGGGACCTGATGCACTCTTCTTGCCTGCGTGGGCACTGCACACACAAAACATGCATACACACAAAATGAAAATAAAGAAAAAAATAAAAATAAAAACAAACAAACAAACAAACAAAGAAACAGAAGATAAGCCAGGCCCCAGAGACATCTTCCAAATAAGGACAAGCAGAGAGCAGCCAGTCCTGTTGGGGCAAGGGAGTCCTCTATTCTGCAGTGAGCTCAGAGAGCTGTCCCAATATTCAGCAGCAGGGCCCTCCAACATCCCATGTTAGCCATTGTAGTTCAGGGCCAGGTTCTAAGATGGCTGACACCAAATCTCTCCAAGTTTTTGGAATTATACAATTTTGTGTGAAGTATCTGTTTCACATAGGGTGAATGCAAAACATATGACATCATTGCTTCTTTAAACCTTTTTACTTCTAGCCATCTTAATGGACTGCCACACTGTAATCTTGTCATAAGGCATCTCTGTAGGCTTTAGATTGGATTCTTCTGTAAATTCTTTATTCTAATTTAAATGATCCTCTAAGCTCTGTTCTATTGTTTGTAACGTAACAATAAAAAAATGTTTCCATTTTCAGTCCTCTTTTTATCTAAGTCTGCTTTATTCTGATCTTTCTTAAAGAAGATATATAAAATTGCAATCATGACTGAACATATAATTACTTCTATGCTAATTACTGAGATAAAATTATACAGGGTTCAAGTGCCCTCTGCCTTGTATTCTCCACTTTCTTTTTAATCTCTGAATCTCTTCTTCCTTCTGAGACTTCACTTTATTATTTAAAGTTAATATTTCCTTTTAAGACTGTCAATCCTGAGCATCTTTCCTTTCTTCAGCACCGAAGCACATTTCAAAACATTTCTATTTATTCTTCTTATACTGCTTTCAAACTTAATATTTATCTCCAAACTCATTCTCTAGGAACTTGTCTGTTTTAAGCATACTGTATCTGCTCTAGGAAGGTGTTCCTCAGGCTAGTGCATAATGGCAGTGGGCTCCTCCTCCTTAGCTTCTTCGTCACACTTAACTATGAGCTCTGGGCCCTTGCTGATTGTGTGCTGCAGCCACTGCCACAGTCCTGGGCCTTGCTTCCCCACCTTCTACCTGAGAGTTCTGGCCTAATGTCTGAATAAAGTGCAAAGCTGGATTATGTGCCACCACTGGTGAAATACCGTTTTTGCCTTCTCACCAAGACCACTCTCTGCAAGAGAGAGAGAGGAAAGAACTGATGTCAGATGCCTATTCAGGAGGCAGAAGCAGGTGGATCCATTTAAAGTCATCCTCTATCACTTATCAAGTTTGAGGCCAACCTGGGATGCATAAGACCTGTCACAAACAAACAAATAAATATATATCTCAAATGTGTACTGTTCAAAGTCAGAAAACACTCCTTAGCCCATTTACTGATGGCACTTTTGAATATTCATAAACCACACAGAAGAGAGGAGAGTACTAATGACTTAGGGTTGTGCTAACTGGACACACTGATGAATGTACTTTGAACAGTTCTTACAAGGATGGTAAGAGTTACAGTTTGCTGAACTAAACTGGCAAGATCCTCCTTCCACAATGCAGTAGTTCTTGGATTATCTAAGATGAAGATGTACATGCTAATTATGGCACATTCAAGTTCTTAAATCTGGATGCTAAAAACAACTGTTCTAATACGCAGTCGGGAAACATGATTTAAAAGTTATGCCTGTATGAAAGCAAGGGGCGGCTCACCTGCAACTGTAGCTTCTCTCTCCCTCCCATGCTGGGGTAGCTCTGGGGCCTCACCCATGCCAAGCATGTGTTCTCTCTCATTGAGCCTTAGCCACTGGCTTGCAGCACTGCACATTAAAAGGTGTGAGCGCACTGAGGCCTGGCAGCAGGGCTACCCTGCTGGACAGCTACCCACGGCAAGAGGAAACTAGAACGATTCTATTTGCTAATGTAGTAAGGATTTGAAGAAAAGGTTGGGATGAGCAGAACCCAAGAAAAATGACCACTGATTAACTAGATGAGATGTGAATAAACCTTGTCGTAGTTAGGATTTCCAGTGCTATGAAGAGAAACCACGACCAAGGAAGCTTTTATAAAGAACAACATTTAATTGGGGTTGGCTTACAGGTTCTAAGGTTCAGTCCATTATCATCATGGCAGGAAGCAGGGCAGGATCCAGGCAGGCATGGGACTAGAGGAGCAGAGTTCTACATCTTGATCTGAAGGCCAACAGGAGAAGACAGTCTTCCAGGTAGCTAGGAGACAGGTCTCAAAGACCCCCCCCCAACAGTGACACACTTCCTTCAACAAGGCCATACTTCCTTATAGCACCACTCCCTAGACCTAGCACATTCAAACCACCACGTTCCACTCCCTGGGCCCTATAGGCTTGTTCAAACACATGAGTCTATAGGGGCCATACCTAGCTATAGGATAATAAAATAATACATTTAGTCCAAATTCAAAAGTCCCATAGTCTGTAACAGTCTCAGTGATGTTCAAAGTCCAAAGTTCAAAATCTCTTCTGAGATTCATGCAATCTCTTAACTGTAATCCCCTATAAAACCAAAAAGCAGATCACATAGCTCTAGCATCACAGGATGCACATTACCATTCCAAAACGACACAGTGAGGGAATCCTGGTCAAAAGCAAGACCAAAAGTCAGCTGGGCAAACTCCAAACTGTGCATCTCCATGTTTGATGTCCATCTCCTTTCAGCTTTGTTGACTGCAACACAATTTTTTCTCTTGGGCTGGTTCCACTACATTAGCAGATTTCCTCAGCAGGTATCCCACTGCTCGGACATCTCTAATATCCTGAGGTATCCAAGCCAACTTCAACTTTATACCTTCTTGTTACAGTGTCTGGGATCTACACATGATCTTCTGGGCTCCTCCATGGGGCTTGGGTCTCTTCTCCAGCTCTGCCGTCTGTAGCACTCTAGGCTCTGGTTGAATCCACTCCACTGCTGCTGTTCTTGGTGATCATCCCACGGTACTGGCATCTCCAATTCACTGGAGTCTTTCACTGCAACTAGGCTTCACCAGTACCCTCTTATAGGCTCCCTTCATGGTGCCAAGCCTCAACTTCTTCCATGACCCCTTGAGTCCTGGGTCATTATCAACTGCAAATGAGGATGCACCTTCACCTACGGCCTTCCCTGGCATCTCTGAGTATCAAACCTCAGCTGTTCTGCATGACCTCTTCATACCTTCAAAACCAGTACCATCTGGGTGATTCTTACACATTACTAAGTCCTCCGCATCAGGAGGTACAACCTTGGTTATATACATAACACAACTTCTCTGTGCTCTCAGAAAACATTTTCCAGAAGATTTTACCCCAGTGATCTGGTTTCTTCTTAACCCTTGCTAATATCTTAGCTCCACCTACCCACCAGCCTCAATTGTCCCAGTAGTTCCTTCTATTCTTGACCCTAAAGCCAGAGCCACAAGGCCAAAGCCGCCAAGTTCTGCTGCTTGCAAGAGCTGGAACATGAATCCCTTGTTCTATTTCATTATCATCAGCTTTCCATTTTCCAACTCCTTCTCTGCCTAAGCTTAGCTATCCTGGATCTTGCTCTGTACTTTGACTTTAAACTCAGATCTGCATGACTCTACTCCTGAATACTGGGGTGAAAAGCAAGGATTACCAGGCCTAGATTTAAGCTTTTCTTCATCTACAACTTGTTCTGTCCCATGCTGGCAGAGATCTGCCTCGCCTCTGTCTCCATGGTGTGCACCACCATGCCTGGGCTTAAGCTTTTCATGGCCACTATCCCTCAAAATCTGGATCAAAAGCCTATGTCTTCTAACTTCAAAATCTGGATCACAGGTGTGACCTCCATTTATGAATTGTAGTTCATTCCAGGTTAAAAATCCAAACTATTCCTTATTCAACAGCAAATACATAAACAAGAAGCTTACCTGGGTGAGATTTTGCCCCCACATTACCACCCCCTTAATATGTTTATCTCCTCAGACACAGGATCCAGTTTCATTTCTCTTCCTGGTTCCCCTTTCTTACTTGAACCATACATTTTGCATTTTTTTCTTTTAAGTTTGCTACACTTCATCAACATGCTCTTCCTGAGACTAAATCACAGCAGACTCTAAACTGGATTATTTTGGGACCTCCTTTGTCCATACAATTAATGAGTCTCTTCACCTTTGCCACTGACAGACTCTTCAGACAAGGGGAAAACAGAAACAAAAACCCAGCCACATTTTTCTCCAATATATCACAAAAACAGTCTCTAGGTCACATTCTAACATTCTTCTCCTCTGAAACATCCTGGGCCAGGTCTGAAGAGTTCAACTCACCCTTAGCACCAGCGTCTTCCATATTCCTATTAGGATGATCCATTAAGCCCTACTTAAAGCATTCCATGGCTTTCCAAATCCACATTCCTCTAAAGAAAAGCATGGTCAGGCCTATCAGAGCATAACCCCAGTCCCTGGTACTGACTTCTGTCTTAAGGTTTCCACTGTTGTGAAGAGAAACCATGACCAAGGCAACTTTTATAAAGAACAACATTTAATTGGGGTTGGATTACAGTTTCTGAGGTTAGTCCATTATCATCAAGGCAGGATCCAAGCAGGCATGGCACTAGAGGAGCAGAGTTCTACATCTTGATCCCAAGGTCAACAGGAGAAGACAGTCTTCCAGGCAGCTAGGAGACAGGTCTCAAAGACCCCCCTCCCACAGTGACACACTTCCTCCAACAAGGCCAATCTCCTAATACCACAACCTATAAAACTGTCAAAGCTGAAAACCCCACTATCTATCTGTGCTAACCAGTCAGTAAGACATCTGAGGACTAGGCTCAGTGGGTACAGTGTGAGTACCCGAGTTTGAATCCTCAGAACTCTGGAATCCTAGCTTTGAAAAACACCATGTCCAAAAGTAACTTGGGAAGGAGAGGGTTTGCTTACACTGACAGCTTTCAGTCCATCCTAAAGGGAACGAAGAGCAGGAACCTGGAGGCAGGAGATGAAGCAGAGGCCACTGGCTTGCTTAGCTTGCTTTCACCTATCATCTCCCCCAAACTTCCAGTGTATCCTGTAAAAATGGGTGTGGTAGCATGTGCTAGTGACTGCAGTGACCCTACAGTGATGCCAGGAAGTTCTTGGGCCAGCTAGCTAGGTGTGTACAGCAGTTAACAACAGAGACCTTGCCTCAAACGTGGAAGACCAATGGCTGAGGTTACCCTATGACTTCCATATGTGCACCAAGGTACACATCCACTTTCCCCACTTGTTCTGTCTCACTCACATGCAGATTTTTTTTTTTTTAAAGTTTCCAATACCCACCACTAACTATGCACTTTTAAATATAAGTATCTGGGGGTGGTCAGAGCTCACTGCTTAGAGCACTTGCTGTAGATATGAGACTCAGGCCTCATTGCTAACATCCCCTTACCATACTTGTACACAGGAAATGTCAACCTGACAGGCTTTACCTCTAATACCTCTAAGACTTTTGCTTTGAGAGGGGTGAGAGACCATGCCGGCTTTGCCTAATTCTCTTTCTACTGCCCTATTTCAAAGCTTTTTTTTTTTAGTGACTCACTTTCTCCTTTGAGAAAATAATCACAAATAGACATCACTTACATGCAGTCTGAGGCTACGTATTTCTTCATATAGCAAAGTAATTATGACACTGATGAGTCCTAAGTTTTTAATACTTTTTATATGTATGTGTGCTTGAGAATATGTATTTACACAATGTATTCAGAAGCTGTAGAGGCCAGAAGAGGACATCAGCTCTCTGTAATAATGGGTTTACAGGTGTTTGTGGGCCACCATGTGGGTGTTGAGAACTGAACCCGTCCTCTCTAAGAGCAGCAAGTCCTGCCTGTCTTTTTTGAGATAATGTCTCACACATCCCAGGACAGCCTCTAATTCTATGTAGCTTGAGGATGACCTTGATCTTATCCTTCTTCAGCCACCTTCTGAAAGCTATGGTTATAGATGTGGGACACCAGGCTAGTTTACTAAGTGCTGGACCAGCAGCTCCCTGTCAATCAAACCAAGTGACTGGTTCATTTCTCAGTGTTTTGTTTTGTTTTTTTTAATTTGAGTTTTGCTGTTGTTTGGTTTTTCAAGACAGGGTTTCTCCATGTAGTCCTAGTGGTCCTGGAACTTGCTCTGTAAATCAGGCTGGCTTTGAACTCACAGCTCCACTTGCCTCTGCCTCCTGAGTGCTGGGACTAAAGGTGTGGATTTCTTACGTGTTTTAAATGATCTTCTAGAGCCATGTCTAATTTTCAGCTGGTTTATTGTTTGCTTACAAGTATGGCAATACATGCCACTCAAGAGACTTTAAGGACTTACTAATGAAGGCCCCATATTCTCACAAGGGCTGGTTCCTTCTAGACTGAGCCTCAAAGATCTTTTCTTCCCTTTCCCTGAACCCCATCAAATGAGACCATCAACCCCTCACCAGGCCAAGAACTCAGAACCATGGAGAGCTACAGAAACAGAGATCTGGCCCAGAATCTTCCAACTCAGTCAACTGTCTTTGTTCCAACAGGGCCACAGTGTCCAGAATTAGGCTAGCTCTTTCCAGTGTGTCCCAGCCCTCAATGAACATGTGTTTCAGGGGTAGAGCACTGGCCCTTCTTATAAAAGACCAGGATTGATTCCTAGCATCGACATGGTAGTTCACAACCATCTATAACTCCAGTTCTAGGGAACTTGACAAGCTCTTCTGACTTCTGTAGGCAAATATGCACATACATGGTACACATACATACATGCAGCCAAAACATTCATACACAGTTAAAAAAAAGAATGTTTCTTTGGGAATGCAGGAACATACATGCAGACATAGCATTCATGTGTGTGTGTGTGTGTGTGTGTGTGTGTGTGTATATATATATATATATATATATATATATATATATGTTTTTTTTTTAATCATGTTTCTTTGGAAAAGCAGAAACACTAATGGGCATGTTCTTATAGTTTAAGTATGAGGAGGACAGTTTGGGCAGAGTGACACAGAAGCTCATCCAAGGATGCTTACAAGAGATGTCATCCTAACTTAATGTGTGACAAGAGAAAGCTAGAGATGACCTTTTGACATAGGTATACTCTTCAGGCAGCAAGAGAGTGGAACAATGAGACCCGAGGCTCAGCTGTTGAGGAGTGTCTGTCCTGGGGCCCTTGGAAACACCAGAAAAGCTGAACAAGCAATAGGGCTCCATATTAAGAGTCAGAAAAATTAAGGAGGGCTTGGGGGGAAGGACTGAGCACAGATGAAGCCAGCTTTTGAGGCTGCATGAAGACAGTAGTAGCCAGAATGGGTATGAATGCTTGGGGATATTCAAGAGGTAAACTTACCAATTTGGTGTCACTCAACGGGTAGTGGAGGAAGGAGTCAAAACTGTTGCCTTGGGACTGGAGAGATGGCTCAGTGGTTAAGAGCACTGGCTACTCTTCCAGAGGTCCTGAGTTCAATTCCCAGCAACCACATGGTGGCTTACAGCCATTTGTATTGGGATGCTATTCCTTCTTCTGGTGTGTCTGAAGAGAGCAGTGGTATACTCATATACATAAAATAAGTAAGTAAATATTAAAAAAAAAATGTTGCCTCAACAGTCACCAACAGACTGGCTTACAGGCGTGCCTATGGAGCATTGTGTTGATTAAAGATTGATGTGGTGAGAGGGACCAGCCTACTGTGGGCAGTGGCACCCCTGGACAGGTGGTCCTGGCTGATATACACAGCCACAGGAAGCAAGCCAGTAAGGCATAATTCTTTATGGCTTCTGCTTCAGTCCCTGCCTTAAATTCCGGCTCTGACTTGATGATGATGAACTGTGATGATGAACTTGATGATGATAAACTTGGTGAGTGAATTTTACGTGTAAGCTAAAGAAACCCTTTCCTCCTCAAGCTGCTTTTGGTTATGGCATTTGTCACAGCCACAGGAAAACTGATGAAGACAGGTGGCTTACAGAATTTGGTTGTGGGCAACTGGGGGCAAGCAGGAAGTCCAAGTGCTGAGAGAAGCAGGTGAAGATGGTGAGGCTGAGATGAGGAAGCAGGCTCACTGGAGGAGCCAATGGGACAGAGCCCTGGAGTTCATCCAAACCAGACAAGAGTTGAGAATGGTCAGCATACAGGTGACTGCTAAAGCCAGGCAGATGACGTGACTTGGGAGAGCTGGCCGGAAAGGAACTTCCTGCTCATCAATTCACGAGGGAAATGGAAACTTCTGGTATTTGTGGAGATGAATTCAGAACCTTTCCACATGATTTTATTTTAAGAAAAGTGTATGGTTATATAGCCAAGATCAGCCACCATATCCGGCCCCTTCAATTTCCCTCAAGTAGGAAGCCATGGAATTCTATGTTAGGGAGATGAATCTAATCTAAGTAGATTTGTTAAGAACTTGAAAGCAAAAGGGAATATCACGATGCAAGCTTGTAATTCAAGTTTGTAGAAGACGGAGAGAGAAAGGTCAGAGTTCAACATTATCCTCTAGGCTCAAGGACAATAAAGGCTGTGTGAAACTGCTTTAATAAACAAACACAAAACTCCTTTTTTTGTGGGGTGTGGAACATGAATGCTAGGCAAACACTTCACCAACTGATCTATATTACATCCCTGGCTCTCCAAACAACTTTTACTTAGCACCAAATACTCAGCTGGTACTAGAACCATTGATAAGAGATGACGAAAGCCTACATGAGTGTTTTCCCCAACAGATTCCAGAATTCCAGAAGTAGAGATATGTGCAGTGGTACAAGGGTTGAAATTTATCAGATATTTGTAGGACCAGAAGCAGAGGGTGATAAAATTTCTAGTCTAGGAAAGAATGAATTAGAAAATTAAAGCCTGTGGGGCATTGTGGCTCACACCTGTGAAGTCAGCATTCAGAAGGCTGAGGGAGAAGATTTGAGTCTAGCCTACATAGTGAATGAGGCCAACCTATGCTATGGAGACCCTGACACAAAACACACACTACTAAAGGTCTTGGGTAGAAATAAGGGGACAGTTTGAGAAAAGATGTTAACAATTGGGATGATAGGACATTTATGATTCTGGATGTGAAAGTTATTAGGAATGATAAGGACAAAAATACACCAATTGAAAAGAGGTGATAATGAAGGCAGCTGAAGCTGTGCAGGTCAAAATGGCGGGGCAAGAGAAGGCTCGATAGTTTAGAGTTCTTGGGACTCTTGCTAAGAAGTTTGGTTCCCATCACCCACCCTGGGTAGCTAAACTGCATCTAACTCCAACTCCAGGGATCTCACAGACTCTTCTAGACTCTGAAGGCAACTGCACGTGTGTACATTCAAACAAACAAATACACACATACACTTAAGAGATGTTGAGGTGACTAAAGTTAAATAAGGTTTGGTGTAGCTCAGGTCAGAGGCAAGAGCTGTGACAGTGTGCAGGTGTTAGATGGCATGGAGGAGGGCTACTCTGGGTATGATCGGGTCAGAAAACATTTGGGCATTCTAGACTAGAATTTGGATTCAACAAACACACTGCTTATGAAGAACAGTACTGGAACACTCCCAATTTGAGGTGGAACCGTGCGCCATGTTGTATTTTCAAGATGGGAACTTTTACTCAGTCTGGCTCTTAACACTAAGCAATCCTTCCAGTAGTTGGGAGTACAAGGATATACGACTGCCTGCCTGTGGCTCTGAATAAAGCCCTTGCTCTCCCCCTCCATCCTTTAACCTATACTTTAACTACACAAGGAGAAGGAATCTGTGACACAGTGACTGCCTACTACAAAGTGGTTCACTTGGAAGATGAGTGTCTCCTTTCCTTGTCTCACCACTCATCGCTACTGTTTCCCTTAGGTGTTAGCTGCTTACCTTCACCATGACAATGGCCTTGTGGTCTTCAGTAGGAGTGGCAGTGACAGAACTTAGGGCCCTGCATATGTTAAGCACATATGAGAACTACATTTCTAGCCTAGTTTCCATGATTAACCCCTACGTTCAAGGGTCAACTCAGAACAAAGAATGGCTCATAAAAATGAGAAAGTACTGCCTAAAGTGCTGAGGAACTTAAGCTGTCCTCTGCTGTTGCTGTGAGCTGACTAATTAATGGCTATTTCATACAGAGTCCTCTGACTTGTCTCAAATGTTTATAAAGTCATCAACTGACTTTTATGACTCCTCCATACTGAAGCCTGCATGAAAGGCTACAGCAGCACTGGCCTCAACACTTCGTAGTCTGCTCAACTTCCAAGTCACAGCTGGGATGCTTCTTCCTCTCAGGTCTTTATTCTATGAAGCTAGGATAGATCCTGTTTTCAACTCTGCTCTTCTTAAGAGGCAGATAAGGGGGCTGGCGAGATGGTTCTGTGATTAAGACCATGCTTTGCTCTGCAGAGAACAGAGTTTAGTTCCTAGTACCTACATTCATTGGTGGTTGCCTTAAGACTCAGCTACAGGGAATCTGATATCTCTGGTCTTTGTAGACACCTGTACTTGTGTGCTCAAGACTACCCATAACTAAAAACAAAAGCTGGGAAAGCAATAGGGAACTATCTGTTCATAGCCAACCCCCTTTTTATCAAAGCATCTATCTATCCTTCAGGCCTCACAGATGTGCTGGACTCACTCAACCCCTTATCAAGCATAGAAAGGACCAGGTAGATACAACTCCTCCCACTCTAACATACCGATCTGCCTCAAACACAGAGAGAAAACAACTCCCTGCAATTTCATATTGCAACAGCTATGCAGTGAAATGTGGTTACAAACACTACCATGGTAATGCAACTTACTGGGAGATAGATAGATAGACAGACAGACAGAGACACACAGACACACAGACACACAGACACACACACAAATATGACATAAAAAGTAGAGTGATTAGCTGGGGAGAAGAAAAGGGTTAGTTGGAACAGGAGTGGTGAGGTGTATGTTTATTGAAATACATTGTATATTTATGAAAATGTCAACATGAAACCCATTATTATGTATCAGTTGGAAAGCACTTATGAACAAAGAAAAATGGAAGTTAAATTACAACAAAATTTCAACTTTCCTTTATTTATGAACAATAGTCAGATTCATTCACAACTAGCCATTTGATCTAAGAGAAGGAATTTGACCAAGGCTGTACAAAAAATAAATACAATGAAATAGTGAATGGTGTTGGTTTACAGACATGACCTGGGACGTTTCATGTATAGTTAGATTATTTCTCCCAGATACAAACTCTAAACCTAATACGTGCATTGATTTCAGTGATGTACGTATCTCTTTTGTAATCCAGATGTTAAGATCTAAAAGTAAAACAAAGATCTCTAGCTTCTGCAGCTAAAAAAGTACTCCATCTTTTCCTGCCTAGCTCTAATAGTATCTTTACTGAGGCAGAGCCCAAATTATTGTTTGAACTAATTATACAGTAACTAGACAATAATCTAAAAGCATGATCAGCCAGGTATAGTGGTGCATGCACTGTAATCCCAGCCCTGGAGAGGCTGAGGCAAAAGTGTTCAAGACAAGCCTAGGCTTCATAACAAGACTGTCTCCTGACCAGTTTCACAGAGTAGCCAAATACTTAGCTGTTAAGCAAACAGCATGAATATAGGACTTGAACCAACCCCAACTATCAAATGTAGGAATATGGTACAGTCAGGTTTTTTTGTTTTGTTTTTTTGAGACGAGTTGTATGTAGCCCAGGCTTCCCTGTAACTTTTGGTGATCCTTCTGTCTCAGCTTCCTGAGCACTGGAATTACAACCATGAGCCACCTGCTTGTCTACAAACATTTAATAACTGGCCTGATTTTATTCAACAGAAGAAAGGCTGGGTCTGGTAGCACATGCCTTTCTTTAATCTCACTCAAGAGGCAGGTGAATCTCCGGAGTCTGAGGTGAGCAAGATGTACAATAATAGAGACCCTTGGGTTTTGTTTTTTTGTAGCTATGTGATAAAATGCTTACCTAGTATACATGACTAACACAAGTAAATTCTCAATAATTCAGCTTGGATAAGAGGTATCAGGTTCTCTTTAACAGACATTTCTTTTGTCCACTCTTACCCCCCAGCCTTCCCACATTCATGCCTTAAATCAAATGCATTTAAAGTTTCAGAAAAATGGGAAATGACAGCGATTTCAGAGACATCAAATCTTCTGCTCATATAGGTGGGAAGAAAACATGCAGTTCCTGGTGTAAGAGAAATGTCTTTTAAGATGCATGTCAATAATCATTTGTCTTCATGTCGAGATTAAGGGATTCAAGGTCGGGTGTGGTAGAGAAATGTGTAACTTCAAACCTGGGAATCAGGAGCAGAAGACATTTTGGAACAGAGTGGGCTATGTAGTGAACCCAGAAACGAGGTGTTTATTTCAGGAAAAGGATACGTGTAGCCAAGGCTGGCTTTAAACTCCTGACTCCCTTCCCCAGAGATTATACGGATGCACAAGCACACCTTGCTTCAGCTTTTAGTATGTTTAAAATAAGATGCCCAACTGTTTAAATAAGTTTGACTTAACGTGCCGGGCGGGGGTGGCACACGCCTTTAATCCCAGCACTTGGGAGGCAGAGGCAGGAGGATTTCTGAGTTCGAGGCCAGCCTGGTCTACAGAGTGAGTTCCAGGACAGCCAGGGCTACACAGAGAAACCCTGTCAAAAAAAAAAAAAAACCACACACACACAAAAAAAGTTTGACTTAACATGCATGTAGTGCAATTTAGAATACTCTCCAGCCTCAACACTAACAACTCCAGTAGATAAAGTAAAGCAGAATAGTCAACTGATGAAGTTGAGCGTTGACTAAGAAACAAGTATACAACCAAACACTTGGCTCAAATTTTTGGCTCTTGTGGGGGTGAAAAAGCAACCTTTATGTTGCTTTAAGCCACACCTCGTCTACAGAAGGGATGCGCAGAAGAAACATTTCGCTACAATGTATCTTAAGCAGTTTGATGATTTGAACCACGAAAAAGTAAGCTGTCACTTATAATGGGGAAAGCGCAAAAGACATGAAATTTTCAAGGAGGCAAACGAAAAGACTGTTGGGCAAAAGGAATATTTATGAGTGAGGAATAGGCAAAGCCTGTGTCAAGTTATCCAAACAGAGAATGTTTAGAAAGCTTTAATAGTGGAGTCGCACGACTGAAGCAGCTCAGACCCTTAGTTCCAACAGGCACCCAACGGCTCGGTCTCCGGTTTCCGCGGGTCATAAAAGAATAACGGACACACTTCCAACGGTGAACCCTAGGCTGCGCGCGCCGCTTCCGTCAGCCGCGGTCGCCCTAGCGCGCCGCCCACCGGCACGCGACCCAGAACCCAGAGCCAGCACACAGCGGGCAATGCCTTCGGTGCCACCATTCTCCGAAACCAGGGGTCAAGAGCAAAGACAAAACAAACAGAAAAGCAAAAACCAAGCACAGGCGTTTCTCGTCAGAGCAGACTTTATTGCGGCGACACGACCGCGGTTCGCACGCTCCGCCGGCAGCACAGCAGCCCCAGGCGCGCGCGCGCCCCCCTTCACCCCAGCTCCAGTTACCGTGCGCCGGGGTCGCGCGGAGAGTTCGCCGGCTCCTGAGGCGGAAGACGCTGGGCCGACGCCCCACTCCTGTCAGCGACTGCGGCCCCGAGCGGCGGTTTTGTCACTGGTGCACCGTGGACGGCGGGGTCCGCGCGACGCGGAGCGCCGTAAGGCGACGGCGGCGCGGAGCTGACGTCACGCGCCGGGGGCCAGCCAGCGCGCGTGAGGGCCACCACGCCCCCTATCCCGGCGGCCCCAATCGGGAGGAGCCTGGCTGAGTAGGCGGGGCCTCGGCAACTCGAGCGGTAGTGCGATTGGTAGGGAGGGAGGAGCGAGAGCCGGAGCAGCGAGTGGGATCGAGGCGGGGCGGGCCGAGACCCCTGCGGAAGTCTCGCGAGGCCGGGCCGGAGCAGAGTGTGGCGGCGGCGGCGAGATCTGGGCTCGGGTTGAGGAGTTGGTATTTGTGTGGAAGGAGGCGGAGGCGCAGGAGGAAGGGGGCAGCGTAACGCCGGCCCGGAGGGCGGGAGGAGGCGCGGCCAGGGCAGGCAGCTGAGGCAAGGCTATCCAGGCGGGGAACAGGACCAGCGGCGGCCGAGCGAGCGCGGGGCGCACCGATCTCGGGAGGCGGGGAAGCCCCGCGGCCGCCGCGCCCGCCCCTTCCCCCGCCGCCCGCCCCCTCTCCCCCCCCGCCCGCCCGCTGCCTTCCTCCCTCTGCCTTCCTTCCCCACGGCCGGCCGCCTCCTCGCCCGCCCTCCCGCAGCCCAGGAGCCGAGGCTGCCGCGGCCGTGGCGGCCGAGCCCTCAGCCATGGCCTCGGGCGACACCCTCTACATTGCCACGGACGGCTCGGAGATGCCGGCCGAGATCGTGGAACTGCATGAGATCGAGGTGGAGACCATCCCGGTGGAGACTATCGAGACCACGGTGGTGGGCGAGGAGGAGGACGACGACGAAGACGACGAGGACGGCGGCGGCGGCGACCACGGCGGCGGGGGCGGCCACGGGCACGCCGGCCACCACCATCACCACCACCACCACCACCACCCGCCCATGATCGCGCTGCAGCCGCTGGTCACCGACGACCCGACCCAAGTGCACCACCACCAGGAGGTGATTCTGGTGCAGACGCGCGAGGAGGTGGTAGGTGGCGACGACTCGGACGGGCTGCGCGCCGAGGACGGGTTCGAGGACCAGATCCTCATCCCGGTGCCCGCGCCGGCCGGCGGCGACGACGACTACATCGAGCAGACGCTGGTCACCGTGGCGGCGGCCGGCAAGAGCGGTGGCGGGTCTTCCTCGGGCGGCGGCCGCGTTAAGAAGGGCGGCGGCAAGAAGAGTGGCAAGAAGAGTTACCTGGGCGGCGGGGCCGGCGCGGCGGGCGGTGGCGGCGCCGACCCGGGCAATAAGAAGTGGGAGCAGAAGCAGGTGCAGATCAAGACCCTGGAGGGCGAGTTCTCGGTCACCATGTGGTCTTCAGGTGAGTGCCAGCGGCGCGCCGCTGCTCGGGATGTTTTTGTTTTGAAGGGAAGCCATGTTTTATGTGTGTGATGGGCGCCGCCATCTTCTCCGCCCGGGCAAGTATGGCGGCCCCAAAAGATGGCGGGGGCGGCGGGCCGCGAAGATGGCGGCGCGGGGGAGGGGCGGCGCCCGGCTAGGCCGCAATGGCGTAGTTTGTGCGAGCGGAAGCCGGCTGTGGCGGCGGGCGGGGAGGGAGGGGCCGGCGCCCCTGCTCGCCCGAGCCAACGGACGTGCGGCGGGCCGGTTGAGGGCGCCGCCCCGCGCCGGACCACCCGCCGGGCGTTGACAGGGCCGTGGCGCAGGGCGGACGCGCGCCGCTCCGCCGCCGTCCCCCGGGGGCTGTCGGGGCCCCGCCCTGCTCCGCTCCCTCGGCCGCGGAGCGTCTCCCCGAAGCCCTTCCCGGAGCGGGCGGCGCCGAGCCCGCCGCAGCTGCCCCGCGGTCACGCCGGCCCAGGCCGTCGCCGCGGTGGGGCGGGACTTGGGTGGCACGTAGGGCTCTCGTGTGCGGGTTCGGCGGCCGTTGGAGCCTGTCACCCGCGCTGCCAACGCGCTCGGCGCCTGCTCGACCCAGAACGGGAGTTACGGAAAGGAAGGGCCGTGGCGTCTCACTGGTCTTTACGCGTTGTAAATTTTGTTTTTTAAGTGGTGGACCCCGTGCAGACAGGCTGGGCTGCCTTCCACAGCCTAGGACATTCGCCACCAAACTAATAAAAATCGTACAGTTACCAATATCTGTAGTCTTGTTTTCCCCACGAAAAGAGTGAAAAAAGTGCATAATTCAGCGAAAGTCAGGAAGACTGTAGGGCACACAAGAGTTCCCTGCATGAGTAAAATCAGTTTAGAGCTTCGGAAAGGCTGACTGTTCACTTTATCCCAGTTCTATTTTAACAAGCTAGTCAGCGTCATTGTTGAGAAACTAGATAGACAGAATAATCCCACCGTACCTACCTAGTTCATGTCGCCCTTGTGATGATTAAATTTGAATTTGAGAGCTTAACCTGAGCCTCGATGTAGAAGAATGAGTGAAATATATGAAAAGCTGGTGTATAGTAGCATCCAAGCGACAGTAAGCTTGATGGGTCTGTGGTTCACAGAGGAGGGAAAGTGCCCTATGGAAATCTAATAGGAAGTGCTCAGGGTGCTGTTCATTCACTGAATGAATCTCTGGTTACAATCTGCACAGTAATTTATCGGGAGCTGTATGCAGCTTAACTAGC
This sequence comes from Arvicanthis niloticus, assembly GCF_011762505.2. Classification (NCBI taxonomy): domain Eukaryota; kingdom Metazoa; phylum Chordata; class Mammalia; order Rodentia; family Muridae; genus Arvicanthis; species Arvicanthis niloticus. The sequence goes on along the minus strand of NC_133430.1, from coordinate 10,121,663 downwards.
CAGTACCTAATAGTTATCCAGTGCCTTCAACACATTTTGGTTGTTAACAGTAGTTTGCATACTGAGATTTTTAAAAGCCTTTTTCCCTTTTTAATAAGAATGAAATAATGAAAGCGGGTTTTGAGCTTTAGATGAATTTACCGAATTTGGAGTACCAAGTACATTATATAAAACTTACTTATAAATAGTTTGATTCACATGTTTGGCATTTGATCTTCTCAAGTTGTTAATTTGCTTTTCCAGACAGAAAAACACTTGGTAGTGTGGTGTTGATGAATAGTGTGTGTTTAGGGAGAAAGTGAAGGGCCTGCCTAATGTAGGTTAATTGACAATTCAGTTGGCATTCAGTCATTACTTCCCTTTTGTGACTGGCTGCTTACAGGGACACATAGAGCACCTTGGGGCATTTTAATGTCTATTTCTTTCTTTTCTTTCTTTTTTTCTTTCTTTTTCTTTTCTTTTCTTTTTTTTTTTTTGGTTTTTGGTTTTTGGTTTTTCGAGACAGGGTTTCTCTGTGTAGTTCTGGCTGTCCTGGAACTCACTCTGTAGACCAGGCTGGCCTCAAATCCCAAGCGCTGGGACTAAAGGCGTGCGCCACCACTGCCCGGCCTTTAATGTCTATTTCTTAAAATTCTTATTTGTCTAGTGTGTTACTGAGTAGTAGTCTGAAAAAACGGTGGTTATAAATATTTGATGTCAAGTGCAAGGGATGGCCTATTTCCTCAGAAATGTCTCGTGGTAAATGATCCTTCCTTGCCTTTGTGGCTTGCAGTTATTACCAAAAAGAAGCTAAGTAGTGTGTGGTCAACTGTGCATGTCCCAAGTTCAGATTCTGAAAATAATCTTTAGAACTAAATTAAGACTGCAATAAGTGAAGAAATATAAAACAGATTAGCTAAATTAAACGCAAACATGTTGTGTATGTTGCTATGGTAGGAATAGACTTCATTTGATCCTAGGCTTGAGTTGCAACTCCACAGTGTATAGTTTATTAAATTAGTGCATTAGATTAACTAAACTAGGATGCCACAGATTTACATAAGCACCAAATTTAGCAGTTCCTATAAAGATAGTACATGTGGGGTAGTTTTTTGTTGTTGTTTTTCCAAATAGAGTTTTCTTATGAAGTCCTGGCTGTCCTGGAACTCACTCTGTAGACCAAGTTGGTCTGAACTCAAAGAGATCAGCCTGTCTCTGCTTCCTGAGTACAATACAAGATAGGAGCACCCAGCCACATTGTTGAGTAGTCATCTTAAGACACTAGTTATTTGTACCTCTAGGAGGTGATGGTGTTGTTGTTTTTAACACATTTTAGTAGAAATTTGTGGAAACCAGGTATTTGGGGATTTTGTAGGTCACTTTGCTTTTGTTCCTCTGAACAGTGACAGCATTCTGTGTGGGGGTCCTAGTTTGAATGAAACAGTAGCAAAGTACTGTAACCATTATAGGCTTAGAAGCCTGTTCCTTTCCCTCCTCCCCCCTTCTTGTTTTTCGTAGTTCAGTAGTTTATCTTGAGATACTGCAGTGATGTTATGTGACAGGACTTCTCCTGGGGAGATGCAACATACAAGTTTACTCACCCTAGATAGGGAACCCACAGCAGACCAAAGCATGCTTAGCCCCCAAAGTTCAACTTGGTGAACCAATGAGTTTTACTGGGTTACTTTTAGGAATATGAATGAGGGGTCACTTACAGACGCAGAAATGATTCAAAGACATTCTGTTACCACCCAGCATGGGTAAGGCTCACAAGATTGGAAACTGGGAGCATACTGTACAGCCTGTGGGCAGCTCAACAGATTGGAGAGTGCCCTTTCCAGGTGCCTCAGTTGATGATCTAAACCTCTTCCAGGATGATGGTCTGGTCTGAAAGTCTTTGTAGCTCAGCTTCCTTCTGTTGAGTCTCGGCTTTTATTGTTTATTCTGGTAAGGAGGGACCTAGAGAGTCTGGTCAATTTCAGGAACTTCCTGAATCTCCTGCAAGATGGGATGTTTCAGTAGCCTAAGAAACTTAAACAACAAATGGTTGTCAGTTCTTTTTTTGGTTTGTTTGCTTTTTTAGACCTCATCTTTCCATGTAGACCTGGAACTCACTATATGGACTGGGCTAGTCTCAAACTCACAGAGATCTACCAGCCCCTGCCAACATACACACCACCACCACTGCCACCGCCACCACCACCCCGTGCTGGGATTAAAGAGGTGTGCAGCCACAATCTGCCACTTCATGGTTTGTTTTTGGAGACAAGGGTCTAACATTGTGGCCCAAATTGGGATTATAATCATGAATCACCATCGTGATTTCACAGACCTATGAGCAGTCACTCCTCAGCCCTCCTCGTCCCACTAGTCTCTGAGTTTGCCTATCCCAGACACTATACAAATAGAATCAGAAAATATTTGCTCTTTTGTATCTGGATTAGCATGTATTCATCCATTTTTAGTGGCTGGGTAACCCATAATATAAAGATTTTTGTGGATAAAATTAAAGCCTAAACATTTTCAATACTTAGAGTTTGCCTGTGTTTTGAATATTTGTACTTATTTTCAAATTGATGTTTAGGTTTTTTTCTTCATTATTGACAGCTGTATTTCTTTGGAAATAGTTGTTAGAATTTTGTAGGAGTGAACTTATTTTTGTGTAACTAATAAAGGAAATCACTTATCAAAAGCATCTAGCTTTGAGAGGAACCTATGTGGCTTTAATTATCTCCTGTTAAACCTAGTATGTGGTCAATTGAGTAAAAAAACGTGACACTAGAAAAAATTACGTTGAAATAAAACCAGATTGTTACATTTTTCCTTATTCTATACATTTCAGAAAAATTCAAGGCTTGCTAGTGATAGCCATTGCCAGTTCTTTGGTAATCTCATTTACTATGTTTTTAATCACAGTAGATAGACCACAATCATAAATTTTCATGGAACCAAATCCGCAAAATTCTCCAAAGCAATCTTGTCAGCTACATACCCTATATATAAGCAACTCCAGTCTTAGACCCCAATTCTGGTCTGGTCACTGGGAGCCCCAACCTGTTAAGCTATGTGACCTTTGACTGTTCCCTGCAGGTTATTAACTTTTTAATTGTTACTGACAACTGCTCTTTTCTGCCAACAGGAGAAAAAAGTTGCTTTTAGGAAAGGTTAGGGCTCCTTTCCTATCTACTACCAAGCATTTTAAGCTTTTGAAAAAATTTAAGCTTTTGAAAAACAGAGACATGGGTGGTCAGTGGTTACTTTTCAGAAGGACCAGGTTTGATTGTCAGCATCAAATGGTGACTCAAAAAAAATTGTTGTAATAGGATCTGATACCTTCTGGCCTTGGGCACTGAGCATGCATGTGGTACATATGTGCAGGCAAAAATATGATCATTTTTAAAAGTGGGTAAAGACCTATAGTGGACACTCAGGTGATTCTTACAAAGGCGTTTCTGCTTGTTTTGAAGTTTTTTGTTTTTTGGTTTTTTCTTTTTGGTTTTTTGAGACAGGGTTTCTCTGTGTAGCCCTGGCTGTCCTGGAACTCTGTAGACTAGCCTGGCCTCGAACTCAGAAATCCGCTTGCCTCTGCCTCCCAAGTGCTGGGATTAAAGGTGTGCGCCACCACTGCCCAGCTGTTTTGAAGTCTTAGGTAGTCTAGTCTGAAAAACTGAGGACTCATAACGGGGTCATTAGCAGGACAGTTAATACGGAGATGGTCTCCTAAGATTTCCTGCATTCTTTTGTTTAATTCCTCTTTTTCAGGTGACTCTATTCTTGGTCCTACTTTGAATTAGAGTAAGAATAATCTAAGTAGGAAAAATTTTTTGAAATGTAGAACCTTTATAGTTTCAAATTTCGGAATATTTGGAATTTATATTGTATAGTTTTATCAGAAAAGTGCTCATCATACCTTACAGTTGTTTTCTGTGTGTTTGTTGTGCCATGTACTAGGGCTTGGAGAGGGTCAGATAAGGATGCTGGATGTCCTGTTTCTGCTCGCCCCTCCCCCAGCTTTGAGTTTGACCTAGGCGCTGAACTCTGAACTTGGGTCAGCAGTCTTACTTACCAAACCATCTCCTCAGTCCCCGTCCCTCCCTCCCCCCTTATGAGCAGTACTTGTGAGATAGGTAGCTCAGGCTGGCCTCATTCCAGGCAGTCTTCCTGTGTCAACATCCTGGGTGCTGTTTTTCTACACACATCCATTCAAAACTACTTGTAAATTTGATATCTAAAACAGGATTTGGATATTAAAACCATTAATTTTATTAAATTACTAGGAAATTGTAGGGAGATCTTAGGCGTTAGTCAGCTAGTGTACTGGTACATATGCCCTTGATCTGTGGTCTCCGAACATGAAGTGGTCATTTCCTAATTGTAAGTCTCTTGTTAGTAAGCTATGGCTTTTTGTGGTGTGAGGATCTAGCTAGACTAGCCTTGTACACACTAGGCAAGCACTTTGCCGCTGAGGTACATATCAACTCTATGATTAATTTTCAGTAACAGCCCAGTGGTTTCAGAGAATTCGTACTAGTAACCACATCATAATTGCTCTCTAGGGAGCACTGGCCAAGGCATCTCTGGTGTTTAGAATGAAGTAGGGGATCCCTAAAATCTTGTCTTTTGAAACAAAATTCTGTAGTGTAGCCCTACCTGGCTTCTGATTTAGTCTCTTGAGTGCTGGAATTATATGTGTACTAACACACCCAGCTTAATTTTTCTTTTCTATCTTGTTGATGTTCCCTTACCAGGGATTGAATGCAGGGCTTCGTGTGTATTAAATTGCAGTTTACCACTTAGTCACACCCTGGTCTTCATTTTCAATCTTTAAAACAGAGAAATTGTACTTCTTTACAAATGACCAAATGTTTATAGGAAATCATATACTTAATTTTACCTGTTTCAGTGCTGGGGAAGAACATACTTTCCCTAGGTCCCACATACTTTTTGAGAGCTTTACTGAGCCACATCCCTCCCTCAAAATTGAGGTGACCATCCTGTTACTTCAACTTTGCCCAGGGTTTTGATACAGGGTTTCTCTGTGTAGCCCTGGCTACAACTGTAGACCAGGTTGGCCTCAAACTCAAAAAGAGATCCACCTGCCTCTGTCTTCTGAGTGCTAGGATTTGGCATTGCATTGTGCTTTCAACATGGTTAAAGGTTATTCTTGAACAAGTTGTTTTTGAATAGGGAACACTGCCATTTAGTTTGGTGTGTGTTTGGGTAGTGTCAGTGCTATATAGATATGTCTCTTGATCAAAATGAAACCACAATGGCCAGAGATGGGAGGCATGGGTACTCAATCCAGCCAGCAAGTGCATGCATGCATGAGTAGGTAAGTGTGTAAATGGGGAAAATAGAAGCAGAATCATTGAAGTTAACTCTAAGGAGCTTTCTTCTTGGCAATGAAGATGAAAGTGGAAATTACACTGTCCTTATTTGATACCAAGATGAAAAAACTAAGAAGGTGGGCTTTGTCTGTGACTTTAGCATTGGTAGGCTTACGGCAGGAGGCTTACACATGCCTGTGGAGCTTTCAGAAGTTGGCTCTTTCTACCATGTCAATTCCAGGGATCAAACTCAAGTTGTTGGGCTTGGAAACAAGAGCCTTTAATGCTGACCTATCTTCCTGGCCCCAAGAAACTTGTCTTTTTAAAAAGGGAAATCAGTCGGTTCTTACTTGTGTATAACAGCTGTTTCCTAAGTTCCTCTTTGGCTTTTCCCTCTAAATCTCGTTTTTAAATCAATGATAAACTTAATAATCCCTAATTTTGTTTCAAAAGGAAAGAAAAATGGGGTTTGAGAAGATGGTGTAGCAGTTAAGAACACTGGGTACTCTTGCAGAAGACATGGGTTCAGTTTCTAGCACTAAGAGATTTGTAAGCTTTGACCCAAGTTCCAGAGATCTGATGCCCTCTTCTGCTCCCTGGGGGTATTGTATATGCATGTACAGGCACTTTTTACACACAAAATGAAAATAAGTATTTAAAATGAATGAATGGTGCCTTGGGTTTATAGCTAAGGAGTCAGATGCTTGCCAGGTATGAGCTCAGGCCTTGGGCTTGACCCCAGTACCTCAAAAGGAAAAGTGTGACTATCTTGCATGAAGGGAACTCCTGAATGTAGTCATGTATATATTCATGTTGTCTTAGAGCAGACCAGATGGCTTTGGTAAAAGGCACTTTCTGCTTACTGATGCAAGCCAGGTAAGCTGTGTTCAGTTCCACTGAAGGTTGAAGGTAAGGGTTGACTCCTCAGAATTATTGTCCTCTGACCTCCATTCAAGTGTCATGGCACTCTAAACCTTGAACCATGGCAAACATAGTACACAAATTTAAAAAAGAAAACTTTTGTTTCTGCCAGCATGTTGTCATTTTTTTCACAGTGATTCTTGGATCTACCAGAGGTGTCTAAAAAGTGTAGAACTTGAAATATTCCCTAGTTGAAGTTTCCTGATTTCCCATCTTCTTTATTTTAGTTTTTCAAGACAGGGTTTCTCCGGCTGTCCTGGAACTTGCTCTGCAGACAAGATTACCCTTGAACTGAGATATCCTCCTGCCTCTGCCTAGGATCTAAGGTGTGAGCCACCGTGCCCTGCCTTTCCATCTTCTTGATAAGCTTGCTATGGTTGTTGAGCTCAGCATTCTTTAGAACCATGAAGCCTTGTAGAAAATACCTCATCTTATTAGGTTGTTGATATTCTGGCTTCAGAGGTACGAACTGAAGGAAAGATTTAGAATCTGTAAAATAAAATAATTTGAGTGTGAGGTTGCATGTGAGTGAAAGTTTTACCTTTGAAATTGTACTTGAAGGTTTAGTGGTGGTGGTTCTGGGATGGAGCTAAGGGTTCCATTCATTAAATCTTCAGCCTAAAATCTTTATGTGACTGTGTTGTGCTGTGCTGAAAGATATCAACCAAATGTACCTAGATATTAATTCCTGGAGTCGTATTGTTGCTTTATTTATACCTCTGAATGAGGTTCTTGAGGCAGGGAGAGGATCTTGTATTACCTAGGTGAGCTCTAAATATAATCATACCAGTGTCCTTGTAATTACTTGAAGGAGTCAGGGGAGGGGAGAACCTTAGACAGGAGGTGATTAGGAAGCAAGACGTTGTGAATGGTGATTGTGCAGGGGTCTTGAGCCAAGGGATGTTGTAGCCCCTTATCTCCAACCCCCAGCCTCAATAGGGAAAATCCTCATAGTGACCATAGCTGATCTCCAGAACTATAAGCCACCATTGGAGGGGTCTACTGAGTATGCACATTGACTGCAGGTAGCTACCAAATCTCTGTTACATGGTACAAACAGAGGAGGGAGGAAAAGAGAAGCTAGAATCTGTGCTGAGAATAGTGGCACACACCTTTAATCCTGGCAGAGGCGGGGGAGGGGGGGATATCTTGGTGAGTTCAAGGACAACGTGGTCTACTGAGTTCCAAGACAGCCAGAGCTACATAATGAAACTCTGTCTTTCCCTCTTCCTTCCAAAAATATTGTTTGTGTATTCAACTCCCAATCCAGATAGAATGATTAGCGTTTGAACATGCTACCAATCTTGTAAAGTAGGTTTTGTTCTTGTTGTTTAATGGGTGAGGAAACAAACAAACAAAAAGCTATGCGTGGTGGATGTATTGTACGAACCAAAGGCCTTGGGGGAAATAGGTTTCCTTCTAGGTGTTGGAGGAAAAATGATCATGAAAAGAGGCGGGAAGGGAAAGTGTTTATTACATGCCCTATATCAGGCACCAAAAAACAGTGAGAAAAAACGGTTTGGTTGGCATGCATTGGGTAAAGGAAGCTCCCCTTTTGACTGGTAGACCTGGAGAGCTCTCAGCCTTTCCATGTAATGTTTTTAATTAGGACTTATTACTAGAGGTTGTTTTCAGTCCCTTGGTTTACTTCTCATCAGACTGGAAAGGTCATCCTTTATAAGGGAACTGAACTTCCAGGAGGGACTAGTCTATGTAGCTTTCTGACTTTTGGGTAGTACCATGTACAGGGAATGTTAAATGTGGATGAATGGCTTAGCCTCCCCCTCACAGATGGTGTTGGCTAGACTTGCCTTCTTCCAGAGCTGCATCTTGGGCTGCTTAGCTCTGCTCTGGTAGGTCTGGGCCATCAGCATCTGACCATAATGTTAGTGTAGAGGCGGTTTTAGCCTGCCATTCTCAGCAAAGCACTCTTGCCACTGCACTCCTTTCCAAATAGGCCTTGATCCATTACCCTGTCAAATCTGCTTCCATGCCAACTTTGCCTTCAAAGAAAACTCTGTAACAGGTATGTCCGACCTACAGCCTGTGGGCCAAATATGTACCCTAATATTGCAGTGAACATGACCTAACACGTTTGTAGATGACAGTGTTAAAAGATTGGACATGTCCCCAGAATCTTGTGCATCAATAATTTTTAAACCAGCATTAGCTCATTTGTTTCGTGAACATAATTTGCCTTGGTTTGCGTACACTATCACCTGTTGTAGTTTGCAGTTTGACATTCAAAGTAGATGAGCTTACATTCTCTACTCTTGTCTTTAGTATTAGGAGATTAAGCCAATTCAAAAGGTTATATTGTGATGTGTATGTACCTGTAACCAATCTTAGCACTATAAGGTGGGGGCTGCAGGAATATGAGGGTAGGGCAGCATGGACCACATAGTAAGAGTTGGATACCAAAAAGCCAAATGGGGCTGGAGAGGTGGCAGCTTAGCAGTTAAGAGCACTTAATGCTCTGGTGGAGGACCCAAGTTTGGTTCAGAGTATAAGATGTAATACAGGCCATACAGCCCTGCTTTAGTTAGGCTTCCGCTGTGTCTTTCTCCCTCCTGAACTGTTTGATCTCGTCTGTCAATTGTTTCTCCATTGTTGGAATTAGGGGTGGCTCTAGGACCCTTCTCCATTTTTAGTGGGTGTATTCTTTGTTTCTGTGGCTATAAATGAAGTCTGTGTGCAGATGACTGGCACTATTCTCTCCAGTGTAGATTGCTTTTTATTCCCTGTCCTTGCTTTCTGGACAGCCTGCATGGACATTTCAAAGCAAAGAGAAGCTAGATTTATTTTCCTTTCATCTGCCTGCCTCCCTCCCTCCCTCCATCCCTCCCTCCCTTCCCATCATCTCTTCCCCACTTGGCTAACTCAGCAATAGCAAGTGACACTACCATCCTCCAAGAAATGTATCTGGTTAACAAACTGTGGTTTAATCCTCTAAATGAAGTCTTCATAGTGTTGTAAGGAACTCCTGGAAATGTATTCGTTTGGTACTAAATCATTTCTCAGAAGTTATTCCCTTTGCAAGTAGAAAAATTATCATTTTAATCCTCTTTTCTCTAAATAAAATCTCATCATGTAGGTCAAGTGTCTGAAGGGCCAGGCAGTGACAGTTTTTGTGGGTTTATGCTCTCTGTTAGAGCCAGTCAGATCCACCTGACCTTGCATCTGAAAAGCGGCCATAGATATGGCCCCTAAGGAAGTAGAAAGGCTTGTTTAAAAACAGAACAACAACAAAAAACCCCTTGTTTATAAAAGTGGGGCACTTGCCGGGCAGTGGTGGCCCACGTCTTTAATCCCAGCACTTGGGAGGCAGAGGCAGGCGGATTTCTGAGTTCGAGGCCAGCCTGCTCTACAGAGTGAGTTCCAGGACAGCCAGGGCTACACAGAGAAACCCTGTTTCAAAAAAAAAAAAAAAAAAGTGGGGCACTTTTTTAAAAAAGATAGATTCTTAGTTTTTACATGCAGGTATGTGCACATGTAAGCATAGATGTCAGCTGGCTCCAAAGGGGGGGTGGGGGGGGTTGCACCTGATCTTCGGGAGCTGGAGTTTAGAGGTGACTGTGAGCCATTGGGAATGGAACTCAACTCCAGGTCCTCTGCAAGAGCAGTACACATTAGCAACCTCCCGGAGTCGTCTCTCCAGCTCCTTAACCGATATTTTGACTTTGAAAGAAGGTCTCACTGTGTAGACTAGGCTAGCCTCAGACTTCACAGCTTGGCTCTTCATCTGCTCCATGAGTGCTGGCATAAAAAGCGTGAACTACCCCATCTAGCCTGGCATAGAAGGTGTGTGCCACCCCATCTAGCCCCACCTTGATTCTTAACAGACTTGAACTGGGGCTTGGATCTCAGCAAGTATGTTAGACCTGGACCCCTTCAGGTGAGCCCCAGGGATCTGTCTTTTCTGCTTACACAGGGCTGGGATTCCACATGCTACCTTCCTTGCCTTTGTTTTTTCATGGGTGCTGGAGAACAAACTCAGACTTGTAGAACAAACATTTTATTCCAGTTTTCCAGCCTCTCTTTTGGGTTCTTTTTATACTCTGAATCTTTAAAAAAAAAAAAAAAAAAAAAAAAGTGTTCTCTGGGCTGGAGGTGTCACTGCATAGAAGTGTTTCATCGTCTAACTTCCCTTTCTAGAAGTGTGCTCCCTGAGGTAGAGACTCTGTTCTTTCTGGCTACTGTTGCCAATGACAGGCATCTGTCTTCAAGGCCCTGGCCTGGACCTAATACAAGGGTTAGTCTAGGCTGAGAGTTCTCAGTGGTGTATTCCCAGGCTGGCTTCAAATTTGCTTTGTAGTTGGAGAATGACCTTGAACTCCCCCACCACCCCCCAGGTTCTGATTTATATACTTGTGGCATCAGGTACAGGTTATGTATGGTACTGAGGATTGAACTCAGGGCTCATGCTAGAAAAACACTTTACTGACTGAGCTACATTCAGAGTGTTAGGACTGGGGAAAGTGGAGAGGAAATTTAGCTTCCCTGCTTACCGTTATATTTCTGTAAGGTTAGGTTTTGGTGTGGTAGTGTATCTAGGTGAGAGACTGACATTGCTAATAGGGGCAGAGCAAGCTGAGAACTTGTATGTGCCAGTGTGGAGTCCCAGCTTTGTAACTGCTGATGTTTTAATTGATGCAGCCAGTCAGTCATTTGGTCTTACACCTCACCTGTTCATCCATCCATAGAAATGCATCTTTATCGGTACATGGATGTATTGTTGTGGTCTTCTTACTTCCTGAGAGACATTGTGCTTAACAGTTCATCACACAGGTCTGAGGGTTAGGCTTAAGAGTTTACAACCGATAAATAAAAAGGTTTCATTTTTGTTATGTCCTTTTCTTAAAGTGGGGAGGGAGTTGCCAGGTTGCCAGCAAGATGGCTCAATTGGTAAACTGAAAGCCTGAGTTCACTCCCCAGGTCATACGTCCAGCAAGGAAGACAGTCAGAGTTGTCCTCCTACCTTCACATCCTTGTGTCCCTGAATTTTGTTTACAAAATAACTTTTTTTAAGTTTATATCTACAACTTAATAGTTAACCCCAGGTAAATTGTTTACTTTTACTATGCCTCAGTTTCTTCTCTGTAAAATCAGAGTAGGTGGTAGTTCCCTCACTTTATAGGGAGTGTGTGTAATGATGAAGGTAGTATAAACACTGGGTAAAATGTACCTGCTGTTACGTCAGATTCCTAATGTAGATTTACATTATATTCTACACTAAAGGATGGTGTAAGTAAGCTGTTGACATCTGTAATTGCAGTACTTGGGACAGGAGGCAGGAGGTTGAGGCTAGCCTAATACAGACCAACTTAAGAGGGTGGGAAGACTGAGGCTCATCTGGACGGGATGAGTAGGAAGGAAAGGAACCTACCGAAGTTGTCCTTGGCCTTGGCACCCAGCCCACAGGCACATGCCACACAGTACAAATCAGTGAGTGGGTTTCGGTTAGTTTGGGTTTGGGTTTTTTTGGGACAAGGTTTCTCTTTGCAGCCCTGGCTGCCGTAGAACTTGTTCTATAGATCAGATTGGCCTCAAACTCAGAGATCTACCTGCCTCTACCTCCTGAGTGCTGGGATTAAAGGTGTGCGGCACCATTGCCCTGCAAATAAATAAAATGTTCTTCAAACAAAATAGAACTTGTTTTTTTTTTTTTAAATAGAGCAATGGAAGATCAGAGAGGCATTTGGTTTTTGTGTGTCCTTTGCTTTTCCTCTTAGAGTGATTTAACTTGTAATGATTGCTTGACTTGGAAGAAGAATACTCTTTTTTCTTTCAGGCATTAGTTTGTGAAGTGGGTAAAAGGCAAAACTGAGAGAAGCCAGTTAGACAAGGGTAAACCTGGAGAATGTATGACAATACACTCATGGAGAGCTGGCTGTTTCTGGTAGGCTACCTCAGAACACTAATGTGAAGGAAGGTCTGCTGGTCTTGACATTGAAGGATTGGCTGACCTAGGAGTTCAAAAGGATGAAGGACAGAGGGAATGGTTGGGAATTAAAGTGGGAGCTATGAATAGTTACTTCTGAGGATTCCACTGAAAAATTTTTATTTTATTCAATGTATTTACATAGTTAAGATGATCAATCTCATGTGTTTCAGATGAAAAAAAAGATATTGACCATGAAACAGTGGTTGAAGAGCAGATCATTGGAGAGAACTCACCTCCTGATTATTCTGAATATATGACAGGCAAGAAACTCCCTCCTGGAGGGATACCTGGCATTGACCTCTCAGACCCTAAGCAACTGGCAGAATTTGCCAGGTAAGTTGCAAGAGCCTTTTTGTAGTCTAGGAAGTGCTTGAATGTTTCCAGCTGTTTTTTTTTGTTTTTTTTTTTTTTTTTTAATTCCCACGTGACAGTGGTGGTTTGTAGTCCTTCTCTAGGGACACTTCTACAAACAAAAGAAAGCCACTAAACAAAAGCAACCACTTTTGGTTTTGGTAATAGCTGTGCCATTGATGTGTGGAGGGCAGAATTAGTTGTTTGCAGACTGAGCTGAGGCGCACACTCGGGTTCCACAGCTGGGGTTGCCCGGGAGTGTCAGTCACATGGCCTCTGTGCCTCTTGGTTACAACATGTCCAGGTTTATCCTGGGTGCTTTGACCACAGAAGGAATTTCAGTGGTTGATTTGGTGTGTGATAAGTGTAGTAGCTCCTGGTGTTTTGTTAAGTTAGGCTGATATTAGTGGGACTTCTGTGGCTGCCCAGGCTGAGATCTGTTCTGAGCTGTCAATATCTGTATTCATTGATACTTGTGTAGTTGTCTTTCCTGAAATAGGCTGGGTTCCTACAGAAGTCTATTAGTTGTTAGTGTTGTGGGCATTTTTTATGAGGACATGGTGGGGTGGGGTGCACAAATATCTAACATTTTAAGTAAAATGGCATTGCTTAATAGTGCAGCATCCGCCCTTGCCTGAGATTAAGCAGACTCACTGGTTTTACTTGTCAGGGCTTAGCAATGTTAAGGCTCTGTGTGTCTTCTTAACACTGCTTTTTAGATTCTGTTACCAGTTATATTTTAGGTGCAGTTATGTGAATGAATTTGCAACTCCACAAAAAAAGCTACAAATGGAGATTAAATTTGTAATGTACATACCAATTTGGCAGTGAGGTATGGTTTGGGGGCATACTGAATCAAATGCTATGCCTGAATTTAATATTGTGTGCTCCTGAGGTTAATCAGCTCTTCCTTGCTGCTTAGAATTGGATAAGGACACAGATGAGTGGAGGCGTCAGCAGTATGTTGTAGACATGGTGGTGGTTGATGTGGACCTTGATGAGCCTAGAGTTTTAAGACAGTCTCGCTGTAGCCCACGATGACCTTGATCTCAAAATCTTGCTTCAGCCTCTCAAGTCCTGGGATTATAGGTGTGTACCTCCATACCTGGCTTGAACCTAGTGTTTTGCTAAATAAAAAACAGGCTCTGTGTTTTAGGGCATGTGTGCCAGAACAGAATGCACAGTAGAAAATACAAATGATGTACAATCATGCCTGGGAATTGGGGTGATTAAAGAAAATTAATGGAATTAAAGTACATTTTAATCCCGATTATTTAGGTCCATGAATGCTGACAAAAAAAAAAAAATGTGTGGACTTTTTGGGGAGAGCAGCTGCTAAAGACGTGAGTAGGAGGAAGAGTTTTGGTCAGGGAGGATTGCTTTATGGCAGAGTCCAAGATGGGTTGATCCCTTGGATGTGGGAGAAGGCTTCAAATAGAAGGCTCGAGCTAGGACAGTAGGGTAGATAGAGTAAACATTGGAGGCAACAAGAGAAAAGGATGTTTTCTGTTGTGTCTGGTTAGGGAAAAAAGGCCACCAGTATCCACCTTATGACATCATTGCCCTGCAGTCATTGCTCAGAGGTGTAGTGTTTGGACGTAGGGGCCAAAGTCATGTGGACTTGGTATGTTTTTAGGAAGAAGTTAGAGTGCAGTCATGCTAAATTCAAGATCTTATGGAAGTTCTAAGATGGGAAGTTTGGGGAAACCCTCGTGTTTGGAGAGTAAGAGGAAGCAGAGAAGGCAGAAGAGAATCATTTGAAGTAGAGACTTGAGAAGGTGAGGCAGCATGGCTGCCAATGAAGAACCTTAAGAAAGACCAGCCAGGAGAGCAAAAAGTAGAGTCTCTATTACACATTGCAGCACTGGTTCAGTGACAGAATAGAGAACTGCAAAAAGACAGTACAGCTCAGGTGTGATGACTCTTGGCATTGTTTTGACTTTCCCTGCCCTGATGTTATCTCAGCGCACATAGGATAAAGAACCTAACACCCAGGGAGAAGGCCACTTATAGAGAATGATGTCATGAATGCCATGGCCACAGCAAGTAATAAGAAGACAGTGCAGTAATGTTTGCAAAGGAGCTTTCATGGCGTTTTTGGAGCCCAGAGCCTTGTGCATGTTTGGCAGTGCTGCTGAACTGGAGCCCAGCCTTCATGGTCTTTCCTTTTACAGTTAGCTCCTAGGACTCTCATTCTGTGTTAGAATTGGGTGTTGTCTTGCTCACTTTGCTAGTATGTAAAAATATTTAAGTGTGACACTAAGGTGTCAAGGATTGGACTCCAGTCCCATCTTGAATTAGGTCCATTAAAGATCATGTTGAGCTACATGGGCTTTATTGATGGTAGAGAGGAATGCTAGAATCTGTATGCCCTGCTATTTTCAAGTCTCTGTTGTGAGACTGGATTATCATGGAGTGGGGACTTCCAGGAGCCTTTGACTGGGACTCCAACTATAGAATATCAAGTAGAGGCACCAGGTTTCACTGTTGTAGATCAGACCATATGATCTCCACCAGTTATGGCAAAGCTTGTTCTTCAGCCTTTCTCCTGGCCTCTGTCCTGTGATTGGAGAGCAACACTTGAGCCCCAAGGTCCTAGCTTATGCCTGAGAGTTAATGTTTCTCTCTTTTCCATCCTGGGGCAGTGTGGGTGTGCTGTCATGGACTTGAAACTGACCAAAGAATGTCTCAGACTTGCCACACTCTGCTTAGACTACTTAGCATATTAGGTTCATAGACATAAGTTAAAAAAAAAAAAGAAAGAAAAGAAAAAAAATGCAATGAATTTTATTTGGAACTTCTGTCTTTAAAGCTGGAGGGTTGGATTGCTTGGTTTTCAGAAGTGCTTGCCTTGTATGCAGGAAACCCTAGGCTTACATGCAAGCCAAGTGCTCTGTATCTTTTATCCAGTAGTGCTCACAAGAAACACATAGTCATCCTTAGCTGCATAGTGTGTTTGAAGCTAGACGTGGGATATATGAGTGCTGTCTCAAAAAAAAAAAAAAAAAAAGAGAAAGAAAAGAAAAAAAAAATCAGCCAGTGGTGGCTCATGCCAGTAATCCTAGCAGTCGGGGTAGGGGCCCCTGTGAGTTTGAGGCCAGCCTGGTCTATAGAGGGTTTTTCAGGATAACTGGCTACACAATGAAATCCTGTCTTGACCTGATAACCACCCTGCCCCACCCCACCCCCCAAAAAAAAAGGCTCTGAGTTTTAAGGTGGTACTACAGAGGGTGAGTGGGGGGTCTTTTACTGAGTTTCCTGTTTTTGAAAAACATGGTCAGAGACTAGGGTCTGGTGAGTAATTTAGGTCTCCTAATTTTAACTAGGCAGTAATTTTTTGTATATTTCCTTAAAGCTGGCCTGTGAAATCCTGTAGTCTGCTGGGTGTGGTGAGTGAACACCTAGCTGTAATCCCAGCACTTGAGAGACTGAGGCAGGAGAATTGCAAGTTCAAGGCCACCCTGGGCTCTATAATGAGGCCCTTTTGTTGGCAGAGGATAGCTGAGTGACAACAGAGACTGTCCCAGCAGCTTAGGTCCTGCCTGCTGGTTCTGTCTGAGTTTGTTGTGCTGGAGAGACTTGTACTTCTTAGCTTACTACTGGAAGACTCTCACCTTTGCCTGTGAGACATTAGTACATTGGTATGTGTTAGGCTTTGCTATATACAGTGCTCTGCCTAAACTGTGTTGGGAAGTTGCTGCAAATGTGACTTGTGGAGTTCAGTCTTTGTGTTGATGTTCCTTCCACATGTGAGAGAATGAGGTACTGTCAGTTGAAGCAGCCATGTCTTCCAACATGCCCTGCAGTTTAGTAAAATGAGTGAGGAGCAGGTAGAGTAAAAAGCTGTTAAGGGTGGCTTTCTGCTTGGCTTCTTCCTTTCATTTTGGGTATTTTGGGTTTGTTGGTTGAAAGATAATTTAGAATATCAGAACCTTATAGGTTGTTAAGTATAAATGATAATGATAATTTTTAAAAAATGAATTCATTTTATCGGGTGTGGTAGTTCGTGCAAGTTTAACGGGCTCATAGCCAATCTGAGCTACATGGTTTAGACCCTCTGTCTGAAAAATCAAAGAAGCAAAAGGATGAGCTCATTTTAAACCATATGACCAGTGATGATAGTAGCTGTCATTGCTCAGGGGTCTACTGTGCTGTCTTGGACTCCTTGTAGCTCTAACGGAGGAAGTGTTGTGCCTGCTTACAGAGTAAGAAACCGAGGCTGAGAAGTCAGTGATTTGCTCAAGGTCATGAAGCTAGTAGAAGCCAACTCCAAATCATAGATCCATCCTGTCATTGTCCTCATCGTGTCTGGGTCTGTAAAGTATCCCAGTCAATGAAAGAACCTCAAGTTGTGTTTCCTGGGATGGGGTGGGAGTGATCTTCATTTTTCTTTTGCATAGCTTGTGAGGGAAAAACCAATCTTGTTATGGACAGTTATGTCCTCTTTTGATTGAGTCTTAGGTTTGCCCAAATGCATTGTAAATTTTCTTTCTAAAATCAATACTGAATAAGTTTTTGAAAATGACATTTGGAGTGGTGACATACATCTGACACCAGCATTTAGCATGTGGAAATCAGATCACAAGTTCAAGGCTAGTCTGGGGTACATGGTAAGAACCTATTTCAAAAACATCTCATTAAGACTTGAAAGAAAGCTGAGTAGTGATAGCATATGCTTTTAATCCCAGCACTCATGAGGCAGAGGCAGGAGAATCTCTGAGTTCAGGGCAGCCTGGTCTGCAGAGCAAGTTCCAGGATGGCCAGGGCACTGTTACACAGAAACCCTGTATTGAGGGGGGAGGGGGACTTAAAAGAAATGGAAGCGTCCATGAATTGCTGCTGTCTCATGCTGATCTGACCTCTAGGTGGTGCAGTAGCACTGGTCACCTCCTACTACTATGAACTGAACCCCAAACTTTGAGTTAAGTGACATTTAAGGCAACAGAGACTAGTATGAATTATAAGTGGAGACAGGCATTTGAGACCAACAAAGGCTAGTTAAGAACCCGTAAACAGCAGACACTTAGTAATGCTTGCTAACTGGAATACTGGTAAAGTATGTCTGCAGGGTTGGAATTGGGAAGAATGTCCTGAGATTGGTCATCAGGCATTGTAGAAGTTCTCTGTTTCTTCTAGGCATGGAAGGTTTGGCCAGGTTGCTAGCTTGACAGTGTAAGGAGGACCCAGACACTCTATCCCTGCTGAAAGATGTTGCAAGTCATCTTTGGTACATTGTTGTTAAGAGGGACCATTGGCTCAGTTACAGCTTAGATACCAACCTTCATGGAAGAGTGTGAGGTAGCAGAACTAGCGCTAAAAAGATCTGTTTTCCAAATTTAAATCTTGCCAGGCGGTGGTGGCGCATGCCTTTAATCCCAGCACTTGGGAGGTAGAGGCAGGCGGATTTCTGAGTTCAAGGACAGCCAGGGCTACACAGAGAAACCCTGTCTTGAAAAAACAAAACAAAAAAAAAAAAAAAATTAAATCTTCTTAGTTTTTTAGGAACTCGGTTTCTTACCTCTTGATCATATACAAGTTTGTAAGGAATGTTAGGTCTTTTGGAAAGACCAAAGTTGCTGGAGGAAATAGAAAATAGATAGACTGATTTTCAGTTGACAAGCTACAACCAGAAATGTACTTTTTTTTTTTTTAAGATAGCTGTGGTGACAAAACCCTGTCTCAAAAGCAAAGTAAAATTAAACATCCTATAAAAAACCTGTCCTCTCCAACCACCAAAACCCCAGCAGGAGAGTTGCCTGCTGGGCAGTGTCATTGCACCTGTTTAATCCTAGCACTTGGGAAATGGAGGCAAGTGGATTTCTTTGAGTTCAAGGCCAGCCTGGTCGAAAGAGGGAGTTTCAAGGCAGCCAGGGCTACACAGAGAAACCCTGTCTTGAAAAAAGCAAACAAGGGAGTCCCACCTGTCCACCAGCCCCTCTGAAGTAGCAAGTGCACGTTTGTGGTTTCCTTTGAGAGTTTTTATTACATGGGTGTAAATAATTCTGTGTAAAAGTAGTAGGCACGCTTCCAAAATTAATATCCCCAAAAGATGGTTTGTGTCTGTATGCTGTGGGCCCATTTTGTATGTGTAAGGTTGTTACTGTGTTTTTGTTTTTGTTTTAAGATGGCATATTTTTGAGCAGCTGATTTTGGGTAACTTGCCATGACCTCACTCCAACAAAGTAATTAGTCTGTAGTTGTCAGGACTGCTGATCTTTGTGGGGTTGTTAGTTTTTCTTTAACAGGGTAAGTGGGAAGAGCAGGTGTTTGAGTCATGTATGATAATGGTGCTGGTGGTGCCATTTCAGGCCATACCAGCTTCGCTGGAGGCAGCAGTGCAGGCTTTCCCAGCACCTGCACTTTTACATAGAAGTCAGAAGAGAGCTTCCAGCTCAGCAGTCTGGTCCTTTCTCCTTTGTAGAAGGGGAACACCAGGAGCTTAGTGTTGGTGCTACAAGGAGAAATCTCAGGGACGATTTGATTTATGCTTACTGAGTGTGACCCACTCCTACAAATCTGTCTCTTTCTCTCTCTCCTTTCTCTCTTTTTTTTTTTTCAATAAGAATGAAGCCAAGAAAAATTAAAGAAGATGATGCTCCAAGAACAATAGCTTGCCCTCATAAAGTAAGTAATGCGAGGGGAGTGTCGTTAGACTTTGCTTAGGCTTCAGACAGTGTGTAAGGAGTGTGCCCTTTGAGTTTCACTTTTGTAACTGAAACAAAGTGAGCAACTAGGATTTGGGGTTTATAAACACAAGAGTCTTAATTTTGTTTTGTTTTAGTAAAGGACACTTAAGATATGTTAAGTGGGGTTGCTGTAGGGCCAGTGTTCTTCTTCCTGTTGATTGACTGTACTGTTAGGACTATTTCTTTTTGGACCATTAACAAGTCACATCTATCTTAAAACCTTGGGTT
Organism: Arvicanthis niloticus; assembly: GCF_011762505.2. NCBI lineage: Eukaryota > Metazoa > Chordata > Mammalia > Rodentia > Muridae > Arvicanthis > Arvicanthis niloticus. The sequence goes on along the minus strand of NC_133430.1, from coordinate 10,102,227 downwards.
GTACTTAATCCACAAGTCTTTATGCGACTCTAAGCTTATGACTGAAACTTAGAAATTGCTTTGGATATTGTTAGAATAGACTAAAGACTTGGTAATTTCCTTCAGCTTTCTTTTTACTCTGTTAATTGTACTACTAGAAGGGTGCATAACTGTTTTCAAATGCAGCTGGTCTTTTAAAGTAAAAAGGGGTGACTGAAAAGTACTTTGAGGTACTGGGGGTGGTGGTCAGTTTTCAGACTGAACAGGGAAAAGATGTGGATGCTGAGAAACAAGGCGGAAGAAACCAAGAATGGGATAAAGAATTTCCAAAAACTAGCAGCTGCAGAGTAAACGTACTTGATAGACGTCCACTGAAGGCCGAGCACCCCAGTCTCTGCACTGCCTGTAGATGCTCATAGTGTGGAGGTGTGGAGTGCATGTGGCTCTTATCCAAGCCGCAATTAAGACGCACTTGAAAACTGTTATGCCAGACGTGCCGGGGTCTCTGTGCTGCTCTGTGTAAATGGGAGCTGAAGTTAGAGGTCAAAGTGGAAAACTGGCTCTCCCCTCCCTCCCTTTTGCCTGTGAAGCTGTCTAGTGGTGACCTGTGCTGTCCTTCTGTCATGCTGTCTCACCATTTCCCCACTCACTCCATCATGGGCAACAACTGCAGAAGAAATTGTTGAGGACATGCTGCTCTCGGGCACCACACATCCATCTGCCTCCCCGCACTGGTATCGCTTTGCCTGCCTCTTCCTTTTCCTGGTGTCTCACCAAATAAATTTCTTCTGTAGTTGCCATTCCTTGGAGACCCTCTTGCTTCTTTCTCTGTCAAGAAGGGGAAAGAGGCAAAGAGAGAAGAGGGAACAGTAGGCGATGGAGAATGACAGCCCATTGTTGCAGCACAGAATACGGGGCCCACCAAAGGTAGTGGTGGACTACCGTCATTTTAACTGTTTATTTCTCAGTGCTTCTGTTACTTCATCTGGGGACTGTAGCTGGGTGAGGCGGCTGTGGTGTAGCTGGAAGCCAGGATGCTGGGTTCTACTCCCAGCTCGGCTGGCTACTACTAGTAGTGTGACCTTGGGCAAGTCTACTTCAATACATCTCTAAGCCTCAGTTTCCTCATCTGTAAAGCACGGGTTTGCAATACAAAATAAGGCCTTTTTCTCAGCTGTCTGATTTTTTTTTTTATTTATGTCTTAAATAGCTTAATGTTCTGTAATGCTAAGTAAAGTTAAAGGGGGGTGCTGGGGAGGTTGTTTGGCTGTAAACAGCGTCAGTAAAGGCTGTTGAGTGATTGACTCCTTTCTCAGTTGGCATTATGAACCACTAAGCTTCTCTCTCTGTTTTAAGGGCTGCACAAAGATGTTCAGGGATAACTCTGCTATGAGAAAGCATCTGCACACCCACGGCCCCCGAGTCCACGTCTGTGCAGAGTGTGGTAAAGCGTTCGTTGAGAGCTCAAAGCTAAAACGACACCAGCTGGTTCATACTGGAGAGAAGCCCTTTCAGGTAGAGCCAGTACCTGTTCCCCAAACTGTAAGCTAGGGTGCTGGGCAGAGTGGTGATACCAAGCGCCATGGGGCACTGCTGGGGGTATCTATTCCCACTCCTCCTGTGGCTCTCTGAAGGTCTGCTTGGGTTCCTGGTTCCTGCGTGTGACTGTAAGTGATATATATACCAGGAGTGGGGGTGTCGGTGGGGAGAAAGAGGGTTATGTGAGTAACCCTACACTAAATTTCTAGCGTGTTTGCAGAGACTCAGAGGTTGTATGTTTTATAGTGAATAGTGTGTTGAATTACAGATAGAGTGCTTATAAGTGCTGTTGGCACTTCAGGTGACACTTGGTGCTTCTTACAGAAGAATCGAGTGAGTCTGTAACAGTTCTTTGTAACAGTTGTCATCACTGAATATCTAAATCATCTGTATTCTACTTTCTGGAGTGTCTCTGAAAATACTCAAGCTTTAAATTTGCACTTAGCACAACCCTTCTGTTTTTCGAGAGCTAGCCATGGCTTCATAGTGTCAGATCCCTGTCTGTCAATTCTGAAATAATGCTCAGAAGGGTCTCAAGACAAGGAAGGAGACACACTCAGCAGTAGGTGGCTTTCCATCCAGGCAGTGAGCCATTGACCCCCCAAGTTCTGGTCCTGTCTGCCAAGTGGGTTGATGTCTGGTTTTTCCTTGACAGTGCACATTCGAAGGCTGCGGGAAGCGCTTTTCACTGGACTTCAATTTGCGCACACATGTGCGAATCCATACCGGAGACAGGCCCTATGTGTGCCCCTTCGACGGTTGTAATAAGAAGTTTGCTCAGTCAACTAACCTGAAATCTCACATCTTAACACATGCTAAAGCCAAAAACAACCAGTGAGAAGAAGAGAGAAGACCTTCTCAGCCCTGGGAAGCCTCTTCAGGAGTGTGATTGGGAATAAATATGCCTCTCCTTTGTATATTATTTCTAGGAAGAATTTTAAAAATGAATCCTACACACTTAAGGGACATGTTTTGATAAAGTAGTAAAAATTTAAAAAATACTTTAATAAGATGACATTGCTAAGATGCTCTATCTTGCTCTGTAATCTCGTTTCAAAAACAAGGTGTTTTTGTAAAGTATGGTCCCAACAGGAGGACAATTCATGAACTTCGCATCAAAAGACAATTCTTTATACAACAGTGCTAAAAATGGGACTTCTTTTCACATTCTTATAAATATGAAGCTCACCTGTTGCTTACAATTTTTTTAATTTTGTATTTTCCAAGTGTGCATATTGTACACTTTTTGGGGATATGCTTAGTAATGCTGTGTGATTTTTCTGGAGGTTGATAACTTTGCTTGCGGTAGATTTTCTTTAAAAGAATGGGCAGTTACATGCATACTTCAAAAGTATTTTTCCTGTACAAAAAAAAAGTTATATAGGTTTTGTTTGCTATCTTAATTTTGGTTGTATTCTTTGATGTTAACACATTTTGTATAATTGTATCGTATAGCTGTATTGAATCATGTAGTATCAAATATTAGATGTGATTTAATAGTGTTAATCAATTTAAACCCATTTTAGTCACTTTTTTTTCCCAAAAAAATACTGCCAGATGCTGATGTTCAGTGTAATTTCTTTGCCTGTTCAGTTACAGAAAGTGGTGCTCAGTTGTAGAATGTATTGTACCTTTTAACACCTGATGTGTACATCCATGTAACAGAAAGGGCAACAATAAAATAGCAATCCTAAAGAAAGATTATGGCAGAAAGAGATCTGTAAGCACAGCCTTATTTTCTTCTGTTGTCCAGAATACTTATTAATTCTTGAGCCTCCCAGAAATTGGAAGCTAAATAAAGCAACTCGAGTTTCCTTTATTTTGCACTCAGTGACAGTGACTGTGATGAGGTCCATGCACGGACACTTAGCATTTCCTACATGCCCTGAATTCTGAGAGCAGGCAGGAGGCACCCCGAGCTAGGAAACTACCTCAGAGTACACAGACGGCCCATGGCTGGCAGGATTGTCCTTGATACCCTGGTGTGTGAAGAGTGATCTGTTTGCATGGGCCTGATGCTTTCTGAAGGGAAGGCACTGGCTGGTAGTGGGTGCCCCGAGGGAGGATGGGCCTTCTTTCTCATCACTCAGGCTGCCTTCAATGGCAGTGGCTCCTTGTCTAGTCCAACAGGAAATCTCAGTGCAGTCCTTATTAGATGCTATCAAATGTAGCAGTTGAGTGCCAGTAGCTGTTTGCTTGTAGACACACTAAGTGCAGAGCGGCAAGGCAATTAGATTATTATTAGAAAGTTGTACTCAGTGAGTACTTGACTTGTCATGTGTGACCTCTTCAATGTATAATTTTTGAATCTTACCTAGGGTCAAATACCAGACTTGTTAAATATTTTATAAACTGCCGTGATACATCAAAATCTCATTATTCAAAATGCAAACCTGTCTGTCTTTCTGTGCTGAATGCTTGACTACAAGGTAAAATGACAAATACCAGATTCAGTCACAAAGAGGCCGGGAGACCAACCGGTCGAACACTTAGCCCAATTTCTTATGGCCTCACCAGGAGGATTGGTGACCTGGAAACAGTGGCCCGTGGCTCTGGAATTTTGAAGTGCCTTCTGAACCATACATGGAAATCGTAATTTGGGACACGTGTTTTATTCGTCCAGAATCTGATCCAGTGAGGAGTTGACAGGACTGAGCTCAGCAGACCCAGCTGTGTGCTAGAGGGCAGGCTTTCCTGCGCCTGGCAGTCAGGAGGGGGCAAGCCTAAAGGGGCCCCTTCAGAGCCAAGTACCCATGTACTCTCCACCAGGCCTGTGCAGAGGCTCCTGACGGCGCTTTTGTGAGCACCCAGGCCTTCTCCCTACCATCAGGTTGAGCTTTCCCAAATGCCCTGCAGTCGGAGGCCAGAGCCACGTTGCCCTCCCTCACCCAATGTTGTGCTACCCTTGAGCCTGGCCCTGGCACCTCAAGACCCTTGCCCAAGGCTCCACAGCAGAGCAGACCTGTGCTGTGGAAAGGCCTGCCAGCCAGCCACCCTGAGAGTCAGGCCCATGTGTAGAGCGAGGCCTCATCCTCTGTGCCTTGATTCCTTGGGAGATGCCCTCGGCCATCTCTTCTGTCCCTTTCTGTCTGAATGAGCAGTCTTCATCGTCTTCGCCCTTTCTGTGTTGGCATTGTCTTCTCAGTGTGCAGTTAACTTCGGTTAGGAGTTCATTTGGGGGTTCAAAGACAACGTGGTATGCAGGTCCTCGCTTAGGACAGCAGCATAGGGAACTGACATGTCAGTGGTCAGAAGAAAGCTGCTTCTCATTGGCTTTGGCTTAAACCCATTTTGCTTGTTAGAATTTATAGTTTTGTTATAGATGTAATTTACTAAATTTGAAATGGTGTTCTAACAGTGAGTCCATTGTCTAGACACTTAACCTGATTTGTAAGTAATACTGATAGACATATTTTCTTACATCTGAGCAGAAATAAATGCATGTTTTTAGCAAATGTAATGTAAAAGCTCCAGAGGATAAGTTTACACCCAATAAGATATTATTTTCTATTTTTAAATTTGTTATTCGCCCCTCTTTGGTAGTGGGGTTGGGGGCATATTATCTGTGTACAGAGCTGTCACTTATTTCCCACAGAGATGCTGAGCTCTCGATGTGCTGATCCTGTGCAATGTGTGTACTTTGCCCAGACTCCAGGCCTGAGGAGCTGAGGAAAACCAAGATCTCCCCACCCCCAATTTGGTTTCCACACACAGGTCCTTCCAAATGCTGCTTGTTTTGTTTGGGTATGTAAGGCCTCTTGAAGGGATAGTGTGTGCAATGCCTGTCCATGTTTCTAGGCAGGCTTAGCTTGTGTCTTCACATAGATGAGAGCCTACTGTCTGTCAGGGAAGTGTGTGGTGCTCTGGGCTTACGGTGCTGGCCTACCTTAGCACCCACCCTACCTTTCCACTCTGCAGGACTCCCCTGTGGTAGAACCCTCAAATCACTGACTATAGTGTATGTCTATGACCCAGGCAGTCTTGGCCCATAATTTTATCCACTTCCCACTATAGACAGGGACTTGACTACTTCTCCCTTTCCCCTGTGTTCCAGAATTGGCATGATTTAGTCAGTCTTCAGTGGTGGGTTTTTTTTTGTTTTTTGTTTTTTTTGTTTTTTTTTTTTCCCTCTTGACATTTAGCCTACAGCAAGAGTGGGGACTTCAAGGTCAGAACAGGGAGATGAGCACAGAGTTGCCATCCATGACTGACACTAAAAGGCATTGTCCTAGCACCCCTATTGTCTGCTGTGTTCCTTTTCTAGCACAGACTGTTTCTCTGGCCACAAGAGGCCCCTAGCTCACTCTGCAGCCCTTTGGTGTTAGTGTGACCTCTTCTAGAGCCCAGGTCCAGGACCCGGCAGATACACTCTAGCTGAGGATAGGAACTCAGAACTCCAAAGCAGATGTGCTCGCAACACTTGAAACTCTGGTCAGAACAAAAAGCTATTCCATGCTTCAAATCACATCCCAGCAGCATTGACCAAGTTGGTTAGGTCTCCAAAATATCGAGCTTTTCTCTTGTTAACTACTCTCAGGGTAAGCCCAGGTGCTTTGGTAGCCTCAAGATGGCTTAAGTACAGGCTTGTCAGGTGAGTAAGTCATTCTGGGAGGAAGAAGGTGGCTCTGTGGCTGAGAGGCTACCTGGCATCTTTGGGCATAATCGGTCAGTATGGTGCCAGGAAAATCATCCTCCATCTGGGACAGTATGTAGACTTCATAGGAAGGGGTGGGTGGCAGATGTGAACAAATGTCACTCAGTCCCTTATAAAATGGTTAAGGCATTGGAATTGAGTGTTGGTCACAGGCAGAGTGAGTGCACCTTCCAGACTGGTACAAGGTGTGCCTAGCCAGCATTCTGGACATCACTGAGGGGATTAGTTGGCAGCATGTTGCTTGGCATTTCAGAGTGGCAGATTTGCTGATACTCATAAGAGACCACTCAGGCACCCTAAGAAATGACATTGAAGATGGACAGCTGTGTTGGTTTTCTGCCTCCCTGCCTGGAGCCACATGGTGTCTACATACAAAAGGGAGGAAAGAAGGCATCAGTACCAGAGTCACCTCTTTCTAATGCCAGCAACTGTTAAACTCTGATGTCTACAAATAGCAAGAAAAGTTGTGTTTTCATTTTCTGGGAACTCCCATAGGCCCTGGCTCAAGGACTTCACATTGTGTGTCATGTACATCTCTTAAGTGTTCTTTGCTGTTCTGGAATTGTCCTTGGTTTTTTCCTTAGCTCATAGATCATAGACACAGAAATATTATAGTATTTAAAGCATCCGCATCAAGCATCAGATGGCTTCGCATCCAGAAAAACATAACTCAGTTTGAAGCACCAAGCATGTGTAACATGGCTCTATACAATACAATAAAAAACGCTGATGTTAAGCTTCTTAATGCCTGTGGTTCTGTTTGTTCCTCGCTTTGCTGACATTCTCCCTTAAGCCTAGGGGTGAGCTGCCCTACCGGATCTGAGGGTGCCTAGATTCCCAGGGAAGATTACTGTTGAACCCTTCTCGCCCAAGAACGGTGTACCTGGTACCCAAGTCACAAGTTTGAGAAAGGTTCCACTCCCTAGCCAGAAGGAGTTGTGGTAAGAGCCCCATCCATTCTCCTAAAAGCACATCTTGGGATCGTGCTCCTCCCCCTCTCCCCCTGATTGGCCTCCGGAAGCTAAAGAGCCAAAAGATGGACTCATAAAACTTAGTAAAACTGCCCAGGACTTGGCTAGGAATGTACTTCTGTGGCCTGCCTGGGGCCCTGGAGCCTGATGGTGACATAAGCAAGGCTCCCTGCCCTGAAGGGGGGCTGCAGGCATAATGTTGCTGAGGTGGCAAGGCCTCAGTCCATGTAATCCCTAAACTGCTGAGGTCCACAGAGCAGCTGGGATGAACATTTGTTCCTGCGTCTTTGGCTGGTAAATGGGCTGTTCTCTGTAGGTATTCCCAAAGACCTGGCAGCCTACCTTTGAGGGGCTTGTATCTTTAATCTCCAAACCACCGGAGAAATTGGGGGGCATTTGGATTGTGCTTAGAGTGAAGAAACAGGCCCAGAACTCTCCATGGGCCACTTAAAATACGGGCCTTTTAGCTTTCGCTGTGTGGTGTTAGTTTCTGATGTTGGCCTGGGCCTGGGGATCTCTCCTAACCTCCTTTCAGGGAAGCTCTGACTGCCCTTTGCAAATAGAGTGAATGGGCTTTCTGCCCCACCTGGACCTTTATAAGCTAGAATAGTTAGCTGCTGTGCACACTAGGAAAGCCCTTCCCCCGGGGAAAATGGCCTGTTCTATGTAACCCTCCAAATTTCAGCATCAACTCAGGCCTGCGTCCCACCCTACAGGGGAAAGAATCACTGTATCCCAGCTTGTCTTGCTGGAATTCCCGGGTTCTTGACTCTGTTCTGTGTTTACATGTCAGACCCTGGGTTTTGGTTTTTTTTTAAGATTTATGTATCATGAATGCTCTGTATGTATACCTGCAGGCCAGAAGAGCAGCAGATCTCAGTCATAGACGGTGGTGAGCCACCATGTGGTTGCTGGGAATTGAACTCAGGACCTCTGGGAGAGCAGTCAGTGCTCTTAACTGCTTAGCCATGTCAAACCCTGTTTAAGGAACTTACGGCCCTACATTAATGCCACTTGTACTTCACCTCGTAGAAGGAGACATAAACATTAAGTGCTGAGCTATGAAACAGTGCACTGTCAGCTGTATGTGCTGGTGCATGACTTTAATGGTAGCACTCTGGGAGGCAGATGCGGGTTGATCTCTGGAATCTGAATCGGAGGCCAGCCTGGTCTACAGAGCAAGTTCCAGGATAGCCAGGGCTACACAGAATAAGGTGTGTATGGGACAGGGGGAGTGCAGCTGGCCTCGGTGGCCCTGTCAGAGGGCTGACATCTCCTTGGCTTCTTTGTTGCATGCTGCCAAGTGCATCCATCACAGGCTGTGAGGCAGAGCTGGGGGTTTATCTCAGTATCTGGCTGCCATTGGGTTTTATCCTTGGAAGTGGTAGGATCTGGTGTGTGCTTTAAAGACCAGACTGCTGGGCCCAGCTCACAAAGGAGAGGATCAGGGTCCGGACTGAGGCTTGGGGCACCAGAGCAGATGTTCTAGAGTCCTGGAATGCCCCAGGGCAGACAGGTGTCTCAGCATCCAGGAATGAGATGCTCCAGGGAAGGAAAATGCTTCCTATTCAAAGCAAGTCCTGGCAGTGCTGGGTGCAGTCAAAGGAAGGAAGCCAAATGATGTGGCAGGACCTGGAAACCTGCTGCGATTCTTCATTGGCCCTATATCAGTTAAAGGGCTACAAATGGGTAAGGCTACTGCCCAAATCTCTTGGAAGAATGATTTGGGAGACAGGGCTAGAGAGCAGGGAGCAGCATCCTGCCCTGTGTTTGGACCTGCTAGGATCTCATGAACTAAAAAGCACTCATGACACCCGTGTACCATGCAAGCAAGCCTTCCACAGGCCCCCACACTAGTGAGCTCGGCACTACGGGGCTAGGAGCTTGGCAAAGGGCATCCTCTCAATAGCCTCCAAGGTCGATGCCATAATCTGGTTTTACAGGAAGGCTTGTCTGAGCCACAATCCTCACTGCACCCAGCCATTCTTCACAGGACAGCAGGAAAACCCAACAGGCAGGATTAGCTCCAGTAGAAGCATCAGGGGACACATTTGTATCTTCCCGTGTCAGAAGTTATTAACTGACAATAAATTACTAGCCAGGTTGTGATGGCACACACCTCTAATCCCAGCCAGGCAGCTGCAAGAAAGATCACGTCAAAGGCAGCCTTGCTTATAAAGTGAGCTCCAAGCTAACCTGGGCTACATGAGACCATGTTGCAAGCTGAAAAGAGCTTTGTATTTGTCAAGTAAATCTCAACTATGCTTGGAGGCCAAACAATGGCCACCGATCCTTTGGTTTTGTTTCAGTCTTCTTTTAAAGACGTATTTATTTTAGAAGTATGAGTGTTTTGCCTGTATTTATGTCTAAACCATGTGCCTGGAGCCCTTGGCTATCAGAAGAGGGTGTCAGATCTCCTGAAACTGGAGTTATGGATGGTAGGAATCAAACCCAGGTCTTCTGCAAGAGCAAAAAATACTCTTAACTCAGCCCATCTCTCCAGCCAGCCCCTTATTCCCTTAATTAGTCTTAATTACTAATATTAACTTAGATCACACTTTACACTTCACACAACTATACAAAATGTACAGCCAAGAAAGGGTTGACGAGGCTCAAGTTTCCTTGAGGCTCAGAAGGCAGAGAGCTGATTCAGGAAAGAGCATTTTGGAAATCCACCGAGTCTTAGGAACCACAGTGCTTACATGGCCTGTTCGAGACCCGCGTGTTCAAGTGTAACCTGCGCTCCAGCTGGCTCAGGGCACCCAGGCAGTCCTTCAGTGCGGCAGTTTTCCTGGACGCGGGTGACGATGAGTGACCAGGTGGTGGTCAATATGCCTGCCATATAAGTCTTGGAGAACTCCTTGTTACATTAAAAAATTTGTGTGTGTGTGTGTGTGTGTGTGTGTGTGTGTGTGTGTGTGTGTGTGTGTTGTAGTGAGTATGTGGAGGTCAGAGGAAAAGTCAGAGGAGTTGATTCTCTTCTTCCATTTATATGGAAGGGATTGAGCTCAGGTTCATAGGCTTGGCCGCAAGCACCCTTCCTTGCTAAGCCATCTCACCGGCCCAGTGCTCATTCTACAGTCCTAGGTGAAGTGGATCCATCCAGTAGGATTGGTTAGTTCCCACGTCTGGTGTTTCTGATGTGACTTGATATATTCACAGGGATCATTATTTATTGACACAAATAAATGATCAATTTGTGCCTCCCGGTGTGCTTGGCAGATGGAGTTTACTCGTGTAAACAGGATGTGGAGTCATTCTTTCTTGGCATTTATACTCAAAACTGAGTAGTTGAGGTCCAGGCCGTGACATTTATAACATGAAGTAACTCAAGGCCAGACCTGGCCTGTAGGTTGTTACTCCCTAGAACCTTGGTCGACTCCAGCCAGCCCTCAGGGGACCTTTGACCCAGATTCCCATCCCCCACCCAACCCTTTCTACCTCTAGGCGTGGGCTGCATCCTCTCACTTGGCCCTTGGCTCACCCATATTCCTTTAGTCACACAGTCACCTCCTTAAGAACAGTCTTTCAGGGCTCTGGGGAATTTGGGGATTGAGGAAGGAGCCTCAGCCTGAGGGACCTGTACAAAAGCAAGGAACAGAATATGCGTGGGGCTTGGTGGCCCTGGTCACTTCCCCCAGCATCTCTGGAGGCTGAGTCAGGGGGAATCTCAAGTTCATGGCCTGCCTCTGTCTGATACAGACTTGAGTTCCAAAGGAAGCGGTGGGAGGGCTGAGTATGGAGCCCAGCCGGAGAGCGCGTGCACGCGGAGGAAGCTAGTTTCAACCCCTAGTACTGAAAAGCAAACAGAACGAGACACTAGTTGCTTCTGCCACACTTGATGGGGTGCAACCATTCTGTAGGGGACAGAATGTGCCCTGAGACTGCAGATGGCCTGCAAGTAGGGGATGACCTTAAATCAGAGACCCAGCTTCCGGGTCTTCCTTCTTACCTTCAGTCTGGGTTCTTTGCGTACCGCCTCCCACCCCTCATAAGCTGGGTATGGTGACACACCCATACCCATTTTAGGCTAGCCTGTGCTACATAGCAAGACTGTATCTCAAAGCATAAGAAATAAAACTCCCATATTGTACTTATGAGAGATTAAGTTCAAGTCAAGGAGCGAATGGATGTAAGATGAGTTTGGGCTTGCAAGGTGGACCAGCAGGTAAGTATGCTTTCTGCCAAGGGTGAGGTAGTCCCTGTCAATCACTCCTCAAGCAAGGGGCTTGTCCGTGTATTGTAGGCCTGGCACTGGAGCAGGGGGCAGCTGACCCACTCCTGCCTTGCTTGGTCACATGAGGACTTTTCTGGAAAGCACAGGTGTGTACAGTTGAGGGTAATTGGGACCCTGGGTGCCCTGTGGCCCAGGCCCTAACCATATTGCCCCTGAGAAACAGTCACTAGACTGAAGAGCCAGGGAAGGCCACCTCTTCTGTCCCCGCTGCCCAGGGAATTATCACTTGTTTTCCTATACAAGGAAGAGAAGAGAAAGGCCAAGATGTGGGCTCGGGGTCAAGCAGACGCTCCTCTGCCTTCTGTCCCTAGAAGTGTGATTTTACTACTGTAGTTAGGTTCAAGAGGTGCTATGGCACGGAGCTGGGGGACATGGGTACTTCCAATCCCTGCCCTTCCCCTCATCTATATTAAGGAGCCTTTGAGCGTCAGCCTGGGAAGAGCCTCCAGTTACAGCACAGGTAGTTAAGGGAGGCAGAGACTTCACGTGCAGACTAAGGAGGCCTCTTCCCAGAAGCCCTCCCTGATGCTGAGCTGGGGACACACTAGTGGCCCAAGTCAGGTCCACCCATACCTTTTCTCCTCCAGGGATCCCCCACCACAGGCCTCCAGTTTCTGGAATGACGGTACTTTCTAAAGGGCCTGTTTGTGACCTTAAGTAACACTCCTGCCTCCATCCATTTACCCTCCCTGCGGACCAGGAAGGCTTAGATGTCACCTTGACCTGCTCCAAGTCATGTGGGCCAGCTTCAAGTACACAGGCCATAGCCAGTGAGTCCCTTGTACCATGCAGAGAAGAGCTTCACACACTTAAAAAATAAGACTTTATTCCTTTAGAGGACAGTACAACGGTGACAGCCAGCCAGAGCTCAGTTTCCCCTGCCCAGGCAGGTCCAAACTGGCAACTCTGTACTGGTACCAAGACCTCTGTGCCTTTACAGGCACAGGCACTGACAATGCCCAGAAAGACGACATTTACTGGGAAATGGATCGATTTCACACTGTTGTTCTCCTGGGCCCTCTGCCTACCTACCATTGGGAATCCTGACTGGCAGTAAGTAAGCCAGACATCAGCTGACCGGGGTCCCCATTTTACAGACAGGTAGCCCGAGGCCCAGGGGTGAGAAGATTTTGTCTTGCCATAGCTGTTACACAATTTCCCTGTGAAGACGTTGAGGCCAGTGGCCTATCTGTTCCCATTCAAGCCCTACACTGGCTCAATCCCCAACAGGCCTGGTGCCAACCCTGCTCTACAGTTCAAGGGCAGCAGCGGAGAAGCTAGGCACGGAGGCAGGGTTAGTCTGCAACACCAGGAACATTGCATGCTGCCTACTGTCCCTAACAGTAAGAAGTGGCCAAGTGTTTTCCTGGGACTGTCGATGGAGGATGTGGGGAATGGGTGGGTCCTTGGCCAGCTTGTAAGAGTTGGCTCGGAGATACCCCTGGGCGTGCTGGGCTTGGAAGAGTGTGACTGGCAGTTCAGTCTGCATAGTGCAGACTTAGCTAGGCTTGATCTTCCCAAATGTACCGTGTATGAGGAAGAGTCCCCATTGTACAGCTAGGAAAATAAAGGCCTGTGGAGTATAGAGTGGCTGGTATCATTGGCCAATGAGCAAAATTGGCTGAGGAGCCATCTTCTCTGTGTCAAGTTCCAACAAAGTGGCCCTGGGGAAGTTGATGGGACAGACAGTGTCACAGACTGGAAGGCTGGGCCAGAGCAGGCCCAGCAGGAGTGGTAGAAGTGCCTGGAGCTGCCTCACTCTCTACCGGAGCCTCTTCTCCCCGGGTATACTTAAGCACCACAGTGACCGTGGCAAAGGTGGCAGCATTAACCGGGAAGGCACGTAACAGCGTGGAGGCCAGCCCTCGCGTGAAGACTCGCCAGCCCTCAGCCTGGTAGCTCTGCCGCATGCAGTCCACGATGCCGCGGTAGCGAGGGCTTCCTTGCAGCCCGTCGGCTTGCAGCCGTGACTTAACCACGTCCATGGGATAGGTGGAGAGCCAGGATGTAATGCCTGATGTGCCGCCCGCCAGCAGCAGCTTGGGCACCAGCAGGCGGTCACCAGGCTCGCAGCCCATGGCGCGTGTCAGTACGTCGTAGGTGAGGAAGTAGACGCCGAAGCTGGGTGTCTCACGCAGGAGTGTGGAGACCATGCCTCGGTTGATGCCTCGCAGGCCCTCATGCCGGTAAATCTGTACCAGGCAGTCCAGGGGGCCCTTGTAGGTACGGGCGGGGCCCACGGCCTGAAGCTGCAGCCTCGTCTTGGCCAGCTCCATGGGGCAACAGATGATGCACTGAATGGCGCCTGCTGCTGCACCGGCCAGGAACTGATTGAGTGGTGAGTCTTGGCCTAGGGCCCGGAGAGTGTTACCTTGCACCCCAAACACCAGTGCATTGATGAAGGTGAGTCCCATTAGTGGTGAGCCCAGGCCTTTATACAGGCCCAGCACCTGCAGAGACAGAAATGCCATCAGAGATGAGGGATGCCACCCTGCCCTCGGGCCCTCCATACGGGAGTGGCAGCCCCTCCCACCTGACTGCTCCTAGGAAGCATGCAGAATTCTGTTAGATGCAAAGTCCTCCATCCAGGACGCCCCGGCGATCAACTCACACAGCCATGGCCCCTTAGGGATGCCTGATAGCCTTTTCTGAGCCTCTAGCACCTCCGGGTTCGCTCCCCAGCCCTACAGTTGGCCCACCCAGGCACTCACACTTTCCTGCTTGACGATGGACTGGAAGCAGTGCAGTGTCCCTCGGTACTGAGGCTTCTCCGTGCTCTGGACTTGCAGCCGCACCTGCAAGGCAGGGCCAGTGAGCGGGGATCAGGCAGAGCCACGGAAGTGATTCCCCTGGCCTGCAGTGCACAGGGCTGGCAGCCTAGTAGCTTTCTGTGATCTGGGATTCCAGGGTGGGGCTGGGTTGGGTGTCTGAGAGCTAACAGCCACAAGGACAGCCGGCTGCAGATGGGTTGGCAATCCCCAAGACCTCTGACAAGTGGAAGAGAGGTCTCTCCTTTGCACTACCACCGGACCAGCTCTTGGAACCAACCGTTGCTCAGGTGACTCTTGTCATCACAGGTGAGGACGAGGCCAAAGGGATCCCAGCCTGGTGTCCCACCAGTAACCTCCATCAGGGTGGGATACTGGGCCTCCATTCTCCTCCTGCTTGGTTCTTGCTAGTAGCCCTTTGACAACCATGACCATGAGTTATGAGCAGTGACTGACAGCTGACAGCCTTCTTAGGGACTCATGGCAATAACTCCAGGACTTGGGGACAGTGCCAGGCCTGGTGGCCCAGAACCTCTTCCACGTCAAAGCACTCTTTGTTGCCAGAGAGCTTCTCTGCTCTTTGACACACAGGCCTTTATGGTGGCTGGAAGAGAGGGGTGTTTGCTAGGCTCAGAATCCATGTTACTGCTGTGGGGAAAACTAGGTCACATCATGTTCTCAGGAGCTAGCAAGCTCCCTAGACCTGTCAGGAAGGGTCAGGCATGGGCTGGGGTTGTAGCTCGGTGAGAGAGGGATTACCTAGCATGTGCAAGGTCCTGGGTTTGATTCCCACCAGCACAAAAATAAACAAGGGACTGGAAAGGCAGTTGAGTGATTAAGAACAGCCATTTTCAGAGGATCCGGGTTCAATTCCCAGTACCCACTCTGTGGCTCAGATCTTCTGGAACTCTAGTTCCAGAGGATACAACGCCCTCTCCTGGTTTCCATGGGCATCAGGCTCACACAGGGTACACATACACAGACACACAGGTAAAACACCCACCCATACACATTAAGAACCAACCACCCAACAGACTTTTATAGTTAGTTTGCTTGAACACAATGCCAATGGCCCAACCATAGTTGGGGAGGCGTGGGCATGCAAACTGACTTTCTGACTTTCTGACTTTCCAGGTCTCCATGGGCAGTGGGGTGACTCCTGTGGCTGAACAGCTGTAGGGGCGGGGGTGGGGGGTGGGGAGGGGAGGTTCAGCAACTCAGAGGACTTTTGGATTCTAGGACAAAAGTGCTTTCTTGCCTGAGAGGCCTGCTTCAGGAACTAGTCCCAACTAACTCAGCATCCTCTGCCACGCCCTGCTGAGGAAGTAAATCCAAGGCTCTTATTGGCTGGATGTAGTTGTGGGAGGTGTATTTGATCACAAAATATAAATACACTGCAACGTGGGTGGGAGCAAGCCCATGGGGGGGCGGGGAGAGGGGGATACAGATAAGGCATCCAGACAGTGTGAGCATGGTGGGTTGCTTTGTGGACAGGTTGACCAGGGCTTCATTCTTGCAAGCCTATGAAGGAGATTCACGGGCCACCGCTTGCTAAGAGTGTATGGTGTGCTGCCTTCTCCAAGGGATACCTGCTGTGGGGTGACATGTCTGTGCTGTCCAGAGCCTGCATTAACCCATTAACTTGACTCAAACTATCCTGGCATGCGATGGACAATGAGCCTCTAGTAACCTCATTCACCCCCCAATCCACAGATGTCTGGCCCCAGGTCAGGTACTAAAGCAGCAGCAGCAGAGGCCTGGACCAAGGACAGAGCTTTGTAAAGTTAAAGCCAGTGCACAAGGCCAGGCCTTTACACCCACACTGGAAGAAATCCCAGCTCTGAATAATTGAGCTCCTTCCTTTGCCAACAAGCCCCTGGTTCACTGAAGGAAAAAAAAAAAAAGAAGAAGAAGAAGCAGCAGGAAGTAAACCTCAACCCAGCTTGAGATGAGCTCAGCCTCCAGCTCCTCCCTCACTCAAGAGGAGAAGGAGCCGGCTTAGTGTCTGTACCAAGTGCAGGTCTGGTCTAGGGCCCTGCTGATCACAGGTCACCTGTGGGCCCCAGGAAACCAGCAGGGGAGTAATTTGAGTATTTACAGCTCGAGCCACAGGAGACATTTCCACAGGGGTTTTCCATCAGAGGATATGGGTCTGTCTCCTTTACCTCTGTGCAGGGATCCTAAGAGCCTGAAGCTCCAGTTAATCAAGATACGGTTCAGAGCAGGTACTGGCAGGGTACCGGCCCAGGGCTTCCATGTTTAGAGCCCTGGCCACTTGAAAGTGGTGATCCTTGGGACCTTGCTGGGTGACACTACTTCACAGGTACATGCCAGCAGTCAAAACAGTCATGACACCCACCCATCCATAACGACTGGAAGAGAAACCCCTCGACTTTATTTCAAGTGTTTGGGACGTGGTCTTGCTAGAACAGCTCAGGCTGCCCTCAAACTTGGATCCTCCGCCCTTAGCCTCCCAAGGCTTCTACCTTAGTGTCTGCTACCACATCGAGCTGGTGTGGCAGGCTTCCCTAACCCAAGCTGGCCTCACATTCTCAATTCTCCCCAGCGTTGCAATTCCAGGTGTGCTACCACTCCTTGCCCAGTAGGGTTTGATTCCTTTGCTTCTGCGTTTTCACAACTCCTGGTTTTCTTTCAGGAATATGCCGCGGGGCGGGTGAGCGAGGTGCTCAACAGTTAACAGCAGTGGGTGATCCTTCCAGAAGCTCGGGGCTCAATTCTCAGAGTCCACATGGTGGTTCACAACCACCTATAGAATTCCAGTTCCACCAGGTACACACATGACACACAGGCAGAACACATAAAGTAATATAGTGATCCAATGAAGATGCTAGGTGAACTACAGATCAGACAAGGGTGAGCTTCCTCCCTCTGGCTGAAAAGAAGAAAACCTGCCCATCACTACCTCAGTCTCTGCTAGCCGAGTGACACAGACGCTTGGCTGTGGCCTCAACCATCAGCTCAGCCTCTGGGAAGATGCAATTCCAGGAGGAAGGGTTAAGTAAGGTAGTTCATTCAGTGGCCAATAGCAGCCCTGCCTTCATTCAAAACCTGGGGATGACTTTCACTGTGTTCCTGGGGCAGAAACCCTGCAGGCCTGTCCCCGATGTCTGTGCCTCCATGAGAGACTCACCTTGACTGTGTCAAAAGGGTGTCCCACGATCACACCTGCCACACCTGGAAGAGAAAGGGCCCCGTGACCAAGTGCCTCAGAACTTTGCAGAATCCTGGAGGCGTGAGGTTCTGGCAAGGAAGCCTGGCCTTCTGTGGCTCATCCCAGGGATTCCTGTAATATCCCCTCTGGTAACAAGAGCCAGCCAACGAGCTGATTAGCTGAAAGCATTTGTCCTTTCTCTTTCCCTGCCACTCCTTGAGGTGATGTGTTCCCTAGGGAACAGTATAGCTCTAGCCCGGTGCCTGATCCAAGAGGCTCCTGAGAATGTTGGAGTCAGAAGTTAGCTAGTCACTGAGATTTAAATTTTCCTTCTATTACTTTATCTTCTGGGCATCATCTCCCTCTCCCTCTTTCTCTGTGTGTATGTGTGTGTCTGTCTCTATCTCCTTCCCTCTCCCTCTCTCCTCTCCTTCTCTCTGTCTCTCCCTCTCTCTCTCTCTCTCTACACCTCTCCCTCTGTGTGTGTGTGTGTGTGTGTCTGTCTGTCTGTGTGTCTCTATCTCCCTCTTCTTCCCTCTTCCCCTCCCCCTCTCTCTTCAGGGTGGCGTGAGGACCCACTGCCTGCTGGCTGACACCTCCCAAGAGCCACAATACCCTGAGTCATAACTCAGTTTATCATTTAAGGACCTGCCAGAGACCCCACCCCCAAGAGCAAGGTTCACCCCTCCTCGAAGTCTGAAGAACATTCCTCACAGTGCATACGGGTAGTGAACATCCGTGACTCCCCTTCACCCCCACCCTACTCCCTGCAGCCCAATGACCCCATTTCACAGAAGGAGAAACAGAAGTCAGCTACGTGTCTTGGGGACATCTGTCAATGAGCCTCTTTGGGGCTGGCCTGTGGGCAGAGGTGGGGTGCTTGCTCACAGTGCTTGAGGTCCTAGGTTCCTCCGTTAGCAATAGGGAAAGAAAGAGGTCCCCGTTGGCTGCTAGTACTTTCCGTCTTAACTGCAGCAGTTGGTGTTGGGCAATGGACGTTATTAACATTACAAACTGCCCGCTCTGTTCACCACGATCCTAATCCTCCGATTAACTCATTCTACAAATGAGCAAAGCAGGACAGAGGAGCCCACAGCAGTACATCCCTGGAGCTTGGCCAGGAAGTGATGAAACTGGAGCTGCAGCTGTGGCCTGGGGCTCTTTCCTTCCCACTCACCGCCCTGGCCCTGTGAAGGCTGGCCACAGATCCTGCCAGGGCACTAGGTAACATCCTTCTGTGACGTCCATCCTGCTCCATGCGTCTGCCCTTTTAACTTCTTTCTTTTTGAGATGGGGTCTCACTCGGTCACACTGGCTAGCCTGGATCTCCCTGTATAGACTCACAGAGATCACAGATCACAGCCTGTCTCTGTAGCGTCCCCGTGACGTGCGACCGACTCCGGCCTCCATTCACTGTGCCCTTTTACTGTCCCGCACTTTTAATTCAGTAAAACACTTTCTAGTAACACTTCCATCTTTACGCAGGCAAAAGGTGAGCAGCCCCTGACCCCTCGCCTACCACAGGTCCATCGCTGCCTCTTTCCCATGGCTCCTCTCAGCTTGGAGTCTGCTGGGCTATATCCAGTGCTGCAGGTAAGAAGTCTACTGCTAACCCTCTTACTGTTCTCTCAGGACGCCTCTGAGATTTTATGTGTGGACTTTAGAAATGACACCAGGGGGTGCCAAGGGGGTGGCTGTTTCTTTAAAGCAACCCTGCTTGGCACTCCACCAGCCTTTGAGCTGCCGTTTCATGCCCTGTTCCAAGCTGGGGAAATTTCCACTGTTACCGATTCACGCTAGCCACCATCTCCAGGCCCCCTTTCTCCTGAAGTCCCGAATATCCACCCGACTTTACCCATCCCTGGCAATGGGACCTTGTTCCTCCCTTGGGGAGCCACTGATTTTGACCTGTTTTTAACTTCCTGGTTAGTGGTTGCTGGGGCAGAAGCAGGACCTCACAGAGCAGAGTGGCCTAGCCCCTTCGTTAGCACTTTTTTGTTACTTGCAAATCCTGCTTGTGGAACGTCTTTTCTTAGGCTAATCTGGAACTCTTGGGGCTTTGGAAAGCCTAGCACCCATGGCTGGTATGCTGGGCATCTGGGTATGCCCTGTTAGCTCTCCTCCCTTGTCCACAGGACAGAGCCCAGCTGTGAGCAGCTGTGAGCAGGTGGCATCAACAGTCTTTGCCGCTTCCAAAACATAGCAGAGACTACGAAGCCTCTTACCCACCCCTTCTGTTGGGAAGCCCCAAGGGAGTTCCCAAGCTGGAAGGCCTTGACATTCCCACTTCCTACCCATGTCCTTTTGACCTACAGTCTCTTCGAGACCCAGGTAGCCCTGCCTCACCCATCTCAGATGGATCACACCAACAGAAAGGGGCCCATCTCCCAACTCCAAAGCCACTGACCATAGCCAGGGTAACTCTCACACTATGATTATCCAAGGACAGGAAGGGACCACTGTTCTAGAGGAGCTGGCAGCACAGGTCTGAGAGAGATGACTTACTACCAGAAACCAGTCAAGTACATGTCTCTCAGAGGGCTTAAAGGTAGGATAGGATGTGTCCTGGGCCACTTAGGCACCCCCATGGTGCATTCTTCCTCTGGAAAGAGGCCCCACCATCATCCTGTCCTTCAGAGAGAAAGAACCAAAGCCAGAAGCAATCAGGCTGGTATTTATAAGGCCGGATTGTCTGACACCCTGCTCCGAGCAGTGCTGTGCAGTAATGGGAACCTGGGTACCAGATCTCTTTATAGATGGCTGTGAGCCACCATGTGGATGTTGGGAATTGAACTCAGGACCTCGGGAAGAGCAGCCAGTGTTCTTAACCGCTGTACCATCTCTCCAGCCCCAGTGATGGGAACCTGGAAGGCAAGCCTGGGTCACAATCAGATCATGTCTGCCCCGCAGCCACCCTAGCCCTCCAGAGAGGTTGAGTGTGTGTTTCCCACCCCTCACCCCATCTCTTTCCTTACTAGATGAACCTCGGTCTGTAGATGGCCTCCATCCCCATGCAACTGAAAGCTCAGACCCACCCTGCTTTACTTCATGTAGTTGGGCACTCTCTCTACACACCCTGGGTGAGAATACAGGCCAGGGCTGGAGACAGGGCATGACCACCCTGAGACAGACTGGGTGAAGATGGATGGGTATCCCAGGCAGGGACACTTGAGCAAATGCCCATGGGCTTGTGGGACAGTTGGGAGGGGGGGGGTGGTCAAGAGTCTCTAAGCAGGCCCAGCCTTGGGGTGAATATATGCTCCCCAGGTCAACTGTACTCACCAGGCTACAACTGGAGGGAACCCTGGCCCCGGGGAAACTGCAGTACAAGGGGGTCTTGGCCATAGAAGAGAAGAGGTCCTTGCCTGTCCTGTTACAGCTGGGGACTAAGATGGGGCTCTTTCTGAGTCTCTAATTCCCCCACAGGCTTATAGAAATCTCTGGGCTTTGTTCCCTTCCCGCAGCTTACAGAAGAAAGACTTGGTGACAGTTTGGTGGTTCTCAAGTACCTTGCAGGCACGTCACTGATCTGGGAAGGCATTCTGCCAGTCTAGCCTTCTCCACCCAGGAAGAAGCAAGCACGGATTAAACACCTAAGGCCAGCTCCAGTCTATCACTGTTCCAGGCAAGACCTTTCCGGGTAGAGCCATGAAGGTAAGTGGATGAAGACAGCAGGACAGGTGGGTGAGGAGCCAGGTTTGGGCCTAAGAGCTGAACTCAGCCTTGACATAACCGGCCAGACCACTGCCACCTCAGTGGATTTACTTGGAACCCCAATGGCTAAACCAGGCTCTTTATTTAATACTTACTAAATAAAACTAATTCTCTAGGTAAAAGGAAAGGCACTAAACAGTCAACAGGTCCGCACCGTAGGGTCATGGCCAGACCTGGCCTGTTCTCAGGCTCTCTCCAGTCAGGTTGACAGTACCACCAATCTGACCACCCGGTGGACCGCCTCCTCCTCTCCTGAGCCCTTCAGCAGTTTAAAGCATCGCATTGGAAGCGCTGGGCATCTGGGGTCGGGCCAGCCCTCTATGAGGTCACGAGGTGTCACCAGCCTCGCTGGGACAGCTGCGGGAAGGATCAGCAGGCTGCGCGCCCGGCATCCTCCTGTTCTGTCCCTGCCTCAGGCCAAGCCGCGATGCTGCAGGGATCCCCAGACCTTGCACCCAGTGCGCACGCAAGGGTCAAGAAGACACCTGTCCCCAATGTACCACTCAGGTTGCGTGCCTGGCATGCCGGTCATCTCCTTACCTCCGGCGCATCCAGCCAGGAAGTCGAGCGCCATAGCCCGGCCCGGCGAGCCGGCTGAGTCTTACTACTTCTCGGGCCTCGGCCCGCGGCTGGCCGTCGTGACTCCTGCTATCGGGCCTCCGGGCGCGCAGCTGAGTCGGGGTGGCGACTCCTAGAAAAGCGCTCCCCTGGCGTCCAGCTTGCAGGGCCTCACCTCGCACGGCGCGCCCCGCCCCGCCGGCCTCAGCCCTCCGCGGGGGGGCAGAGCGCAACCAATCGGCAAGCGAGGCGCGGACACACCCCGCGCTCCGGGTGCCGCCGCCAAGCCTCATTGGCTGGGCGCGCCTGGAGGGTGTGGCCTCGGGCGCGGCGGGCGGGGGCGCCTCGGGGCTCAGTAGACAAAGACTGTGCTTCTCGGGCCCGCCCGCGCGGCGCAGGAAAGGGGCAGTGCGGTGGGCACACTGCACTCTGGAGCCCGGAACCTTCCAACTGCACGGGCCGGAGGGCGGCGCTCCATCTGCTGCGACCCTGGGGTCCCTCACGGCGTTTGGATGCGACTCTCCTGCTCTACCTCATCGTCCTTGCCTGTGCCAGGAGGACACAGTGGCGAGTGCACACGTGGAACGCCGTGACTTTCCCAAGGCCTACTACGGTCTTGGACTCGGCTAGCTGTGAAAGTTCGAGAACGGCCGCCCACTTGGAGGGGCCTCCAAGGCCCTGCATCTCCTTAGGCGAACGCAACCAAGCAGAGAGAGGCAGAGGCTTGAGTTTGAACGACGCAGAAGCGTTTTCAAACAGAAGGGGACTATGGATGGGGCCTGTGGATGGAAGGGTGCTGCCAAGCCCGATGTGTTCGTGGGAGCCGCTGATGGTTATGGAGAAAGGGAGGTTCCAGGACAGGGCTGGGAGCCGGCAGCAGACCAGATCAGGGGCACGGGCATCCGGCTACAGCTCTGGGCCTTGGGACAGGGTGAGCTAGGTGCAGGACAAGGAGCGTGCAGGTACTCCAGGCTTGAAGAGCACTAAAGTTGAAGTAGGGTAAGAACCCGACGCCCCATCCCCCCTCCCCCCTTTCCCCTAATTTCTACAACAGCAAGGAGTCTTGAAACAGGTCCAAGTGATGGATACAACCATCACTCCTGGGGCCTTTGCTGGTCGTTTGACTTTCTCTTAAACTGAGAGTGGAGTAACAGCTTCCTGTGGTTATCCTCACACTGCTCTTGCCCCTACCCTCTCTGAACTGGGCTCGGGGTTGTGGGGTGGCAGATCTGGTGGAGGGGCAGATCTGAGGCCAGGGACCCCAGTGTTTTTGAGAGGCGGTATGGTGTTTATCCTTAGAATTGAATGGACCCTTCGTGAAGCCGACACCCAAGTCCAGGCCTGCTGACCCCTAGTCCAGTGCTTGTGGTGGCTACTGGGCCCTGAACTAGGGGTCTGGAGACCTGGGTTTGATCTTCACTGGCTTTGAGTCGTCTGGCTGCCTTCGGAAGGCAGGTGGTAAGAGGGAGAAGGAGGTACACACTGGAACTGGGGTGATTGTAGGATCCATCCTGAGGCCTGTGCCATTAAATCCTCATCCAGGGACTTAGCCATAAGAATGCCCTGGGGGCTAAGTGGTAAAGCTCCTGTCTTCACCACCCCCCCCCCCACACACACACACACCACCCCTCTTTCTGGTTCTAAGAAACGGGAGGGCAACCAGTGAGACAGGAAGCTCTTTCTGCCTGTGGCTTTGAGACAAGATCTTGGTATGTAGCCCAGGTTGGTCTAGAACTTGCCATCTTCATGGCTCAGTCTCCTGAATGCAGAGGCTACAGGTACATACGATAACACCTGGTTCCTTTTTTCTTTCTCTGGAGGTGGAACTCGGGGTCTCGTGCATGCTGGGCAGGCAAGAGCACAGCTTGCTGAGCGTAGCGTCAGCTCCTCAGCTCTTGTTTTGTTTTTAAGAGGACATGCATCAACCAGCCAGAGAGAGGAGGACAGGAGTCTGCCTTCGCACGGATGCCATTCCTGGCAGTAGTTGTGTAGGGCTCTGACCCCTAGGAGTGCTGGGGTAGGGTTCAGGAGCCTCATGTACACACATGGGCTACTCCATAGTTGAGCTTCAGAACCATTGGAGGGAGGGCCCCGGGACAGCCTTCGTAGGGATCCAGTGGGATCCTGTTGGCAGCCCTCTAGGTACCTTGTAGGCAGAACATGGGTGGGCCAGTTGTGGAGGGCTGGTATTGTGTCTGGACTTAATTAGGTTTGGGGATAAAATGTAAGAGGATGGAAGGCTAAGCTGAGGTTGCATGCCGCCATGGGTGGGTCAGGATCTGTCCTGTGTGGCTAAGTGTGGCCCCTGAGCCTGCTAGTCTGTGTTGTTGGGGTGGCGGGTGGGGCAGGCACTTACATAGGAAGGAATCACTTGAGCCCAGCATCCTGCTCTCTAGGGGCCCTTTGCACAGGCCATTGATGATCTGAGGCAGAAGACAAGGCGGGTCCAAATGCTTGACCTTGGTTGTTAGCTGGGAAGAGTCCAGAAAGAGGAAAACCCAGATCCCGGGGCTGCATTGCTTTATCGTTTTATGGTTTACAAAGGTAAAGTTATAGCAGGTAAAATTATACTACCTTTTCAAACTCTGCCCCACGGGTACTGAGGTCTGTTTTAGCTCTGAGGATCCTAGCCAAAGGGTGAGCAGTGGGAGAGGAGCTGTGTGGGAGGGGGCTGTCACTGTCCACAGTGACGCGTTTGCAAATGCCTTTCCTGAGATTCTACAGTTCAGTGTAGAAACAGAACCAACAGTAGGCAAAAAGGAGCGCCATGCCCTTTGACCTCCCTGTCAGTCAGCCCCTACCTCACCTGCTCAGTGCCAAGGACACGGGAGAGACTAACAACATAACTGCATCCACTCATCTTCCCTCCCTCTCCTGTGAGCTCTCATTTACACACCAACCTCATCCCTGCCTGTGCCTGTGTGAAGACTGTCATCTTCAGGGCCGTCTTTTCCCTAACCCTGCAGAGCTCTAGAACCTTGAACTCTACCTGGTTCTCACGAAAAGGACCTCACTGGAAACACACACACACACACACCAACTTTTTTTAATCCTGTGAGGCTGGAGGTGGTAGCTCACGTCTTTAATCCCAGCACTCAGGAGGCAGAAATAAGCAGATCTCTTATGACTTCAGCCTGGTCTAAAGAGTGAGTTCTAAGCTAGTCGAGCCTACTGTATCAGTCAGCGTTCTCTCGAGCAGCAGTTCCTAACCTGTGGGTTGTGAGTTCTTTATCAACCTCTAGCTTCAAAAAATATTTGCATTATGATTTGTAACAGCAAAGTTACAGTATGAAGTTGCAACAAACTAATCTTCTGGTTAGGGGTCACCACAACACTGTATTAAAGGGTCACAGCATCAGAAAGGTTTGAGAACCACTGCTCTAGAGGAACAGAATTTATAGGGAATCTAAAAATCCCTCACATGTGTGCCCTTCCATTTTAGGATTTTAGTTAATTCCAGATGTGGTCAAGTTGACAATCATGAATAGCCTTCAGGCCGGGTGGTGGTGGCGCACGCCTTTAATCCCAGCACTTGGGAGGCAGAGGCAGGCAGATTTCTGAGTTCGAGGCCAGCCTGGTCTACAGAGTGAGTTCCAGGACAGCCAGGGCTACACAGAGAAACCCTGTCTCGAAGAAAAAAAAATAATAAATTAAAAATAATAATAAAAATAAATAATAATAATAAAAGAATAGCTGTCAGAGTTACCTAGTGAGAAAAACACTTAGCAACAACAAAATCCTGTACAGAGGGCCAGATAGATGGAGTAGTGGTAAAGAGACCTGACACCTGAGTCTAGTTCTTGGCACCCATGTGATAAAAAGAGAGCACCAACTGCCACCTCTTGTCCTCTGATTTGCACACTTGTGGTGTGGCGTGGCTGTCCCCCCCCCCCCCTCCGGCCCCCAACACACAAAGTAAAATGTATATAAAGTACAAAGATTTCAATAAGAGGCTGAGGATATGGTTTACTTGGTATAGACACGAGAGGTCTGAGCTTGGATCTCCAGCAGAACCTTCCATCAGAAGGCTGGAGCAGGAGGTTCATCCACAAGTTCAAGGCTGCCTTGTGCTACATAGTAAGAGAGCTCTTCTCAGACAGTAAGCTACCCTGAGGAGCCAGGGAAGTGCTGGAGGCCTAGTTTTGCTGGGCTAGGAAAGAACAGAGAACCAGGAGCAGCTCTCTCAGCCTGGCAGGCAAGCTCAGAGGAGGCTCAGACCGGTTTGGCTGGCTGGTGTGCCTTCATGTGAGTACCCACATGAGGCTTCCAAGAGGGAAGTGAAGCATAGAGTTCCTGTACAGCCAAAATCCGATTCCCAGTCCCCAAGCAGGAGAGGCAGCTCGGGGACTGAAGCCAGCCTCCTCGACATTCCTTAAGAGCTTTGGGGACGATGTCTCAGAGTTCTAGGGTGCTTTGGCTTGGCAGTCTTGCCTGTCACCTTTGTTTCAGGTCATATGTGCTTTGAGCCGGATTGGGATCCAGGGAGCAGACAATATCCAACTCTGCTGATGTCCTGCTACCCATGATGCTCTGGTTCCAGGAAGTAGAGGATGATTAATTTAATAATTGTGCTACAGCCGTGGGTGTGGGTGTGTGGGAGTCCTGCATTTCCAATGGTTCTCCTGGGGGGCAGGTCTTGGTTCATCAGAGGCTGCCTTGGCCTGCTTTAGAACTGACTTGGCCTTCAGGCATCAGCGGATACCAGAAACTCAAGATGGTACTTGGTATAAATAGCTATACATACATACATACATACATACATACATACATACATACAAGTATACCAATAGGCTGCTGGGACCCTGTTTCAGACTCTCCCCAGAACTGGAAAGTCATAGGTGTCCCTCGAAGGTGTCTGGCCATATGTCCTACTCTGCATTCCTTCCCCCACCCCCAAGCTCACACTGGCACAGTGGCAGTCTGGTAATGCCAGGGGCAGGCTGTTCCCAGCCCACAGTCAGCATCAACAGGCCCTGGAGGGCAGTGGCCCGAGGAAGACCGTGTGCAGTCAAACTAGTTGAGTTGGCACTATAAGAGGCAAGAGAGGTGGGAGGGGCAGTTGGCAAGGAGGATGCTATGTCCTGAACTCAGACTGGTCACTATCACAGCAGGCACTTCACTCCTTAAGTATCATATGTGGTCAAAGGGAGCCCTGGCCAGCTCCAGAGACTGAGGGGGAAGTTAAAGAAAGGTGTTTATGCCAGGCGGTGGTGGCGCACGCCTTTAATCCCAGCACTTGGGAAGCAGAGGCAGGTGGATTTCTGAGTTCGAGGCCAGCCTGGTCTACAGAGTGAGTTCCAGGACAGCCAGGGCTACACAGAGAAACCCTGTCTCGAAAAACCAAAAAAAAAAAAAAAAAAAAAAAAAAAAAAAAAAAAAAAAAAAAGAAAGAAAAGTGTTTAGTGTCTTGGAACTAGGAGTTCTGTGAACTTTTGTTGGGTCCTAGGCAGTGTCCACAGCTTCTGCTGCTTCCCTCCCAGCCTTAGAGGTAGCCCTGGGCAGGGAGGTCAGCTTCTCTCTCCCCTGTGTGGGGTTCTGTGTCTGCTCCACCAGGCTTTTATGCCATGGAGGGTGGGAAGCACAAAGGGTGTGGTTCACCTCTAAGTGTAGCCACAATAAAGGTCTTTCTGACCACAGCCAGGATGTCTGTCTGGCAGCTAGCAGGTGCTACACAGTAAAAACTCTACTGCCCCAAGGTCTACTCTCCCAAGCTCCTGCTACCCCACTAGCCATGTTTCTGTTCCTGGCCAGGCTATTCCTGCATGTATGAAATGTGACCCAAACCACAGTGACCTGCTCACTCCCCTGGCTCCCTGGAGCCGACTCTGAAACATACTCTTGCTTGCTGCCTGCCAAGAAGGCCCCTTTCAGACGGCCCAGCTAGCTCCTCATTGGCCTCCAGGGTAGCTCATCTGAGGATAGCCTGTGCAGTTTGCAGTCATGGTTCTTGGCTCTTCATGGTTTGGAAGTGTGCCTCCACAGGGCCGGAGAGATGATTCAATGGTTAAGAACTCTTGCCACTCCTCTAGAGGACCTGCGTTCGGTTCCCAGCACATTATTGGGTGGTTCACAACTCCCTGCAATTCCAGCTTCAGGAAACTCAATACCTTCTCTGGCTTTTGTGTTTTGCAAGGGTGTGGAGGGGGTGCATACACACATGTGCACGGTATACATTTTTTTTTTTTAAAAAAGCATGTCTTCAAAATCTTTGACACTCTGTCCTTAAAAGGTGGAGCCTAAGAACTGGGGATATAGTTCAGTGGTTTAGCACTTACTCTGCATGCATGAGGTACTAGGTTCCATCCCCAGCACTGGACGGTGAGGAGCTAGAGATTGTCTTCTTCCTGCCTATATTGAATGGTTTAAGGAAACACGTAAGGAAAGTGAGCCCTGGGGCGGGCTAAAGGATTTGTCTATCTAGGCCATGGAGCAGAGAAGGGACGATCTATTGAAAGTTGTCTGGCTGCCTTGGGGTTTTACTGCTGTGAACAGACACCATGACCAAGGCAACTCTCATAAGGACAATATTCAATTGGGCCTGGCTTACAGGTTCAGAGGTTCAGTCCATTGTCATCAAGGCAGGAACATGGCAGCACCCAGACAGGCATGGTGCAGGAGGAGCTGAGAGTTCTACATCTTCATCTGAAGGCTGCTAGTGGAAGACTGGCTTGCAGGCAGCTGGGAGTGGGGTTGTTGCGGCCCGAAGCCGCCCCATGCTAGAGGGCCAGAAATGTTGAGAACTGCACTACCCCACGTTTGGGGGCCAAAATGTCTCTGTCCGTTCTGTCAATGTTTGAACCCGCATTGCCAAAAGCCTTGGGGGCTAAGTTGTTGGCCCCCACTGCCCGAAGCAGCTCCGGTCTTCAGGTCGGGGGTTCAGCAAGAGAGAGAGTGAGGACTGACTCGAAGAATGGAGACCAGACAGAGTGTGATTCAATCTAGTTTATTCTTCAGTCTCTCTTCCTAGTCCAAGTCCCAAGTCTTGAGTTCCTAGTCCCTAGTTCCTAGTCCCTGGTACCTCCAAGTTCCAAGTTCTTTCCAAGCTCCCTTCCAAGTGCCCTTTCCAAGTTGTTCTCCAAGTTGTACTCTCTAACCTAATTCCTAGTTCCAAGTTGTACTGAACTCTTCTGTCTGCCTCTTGCCTTTTATATGTCTCACTTCTAAGTCATGCCCTTAAGTCTTGGCTCTAAATCACAGCTTTAAGTCTCACACACCCAAGGGAAGATCCTGGGTATCTAAAGCAAGATGTTATCAGAGTGTGCTCAGCTGTTGTAGCCTATTGTAATCAAATCTCTTATCAGGGTATATGGCTCAAGATGGCTGCAAGGATGATAGCCGCCTTCTGTCGGCTCCCCATATGGGGTCTCAAAGCCCATGCCCACAATGACACACCTACTCCAAGAAGGCCATACCTCCAAATAGTGCCACTTCCTGGGCCAAGCATATACAAACCATCACACTGGCTTATAGCCACTGGCTGCAGGTCATTCCTCTGGGTGCTATGATCATGTACAAGAAAGCAGATCCCTAGGCACCCAGGTGAAGATGTGGCCAGGAAGAGGAAGGAAGGAAGTTGAAACCCAGGATTAGAAATGTTGGGGGCTGGAGAGATTGCTCGGCGATTACAAACATGTCCTGCTCTTGCTGAGGACCCAGGTTTGGTTCCCAGCGCCTGTGTTGGGTGGCTCACAAGCATTGGTAATTCCAGGTTCAGGTGACCTCATGCTCTCTTCTGACCTCTGCAGGTACTTGCATGTTCATGGTGCACATAAGAACAATCACACACATACACATAAATTGTAAAAGATTGTTTTAAAGAAACACTTAAAACTCATTGTGCTGGGTATGGTAGTTTGTGCCTGTACTTCCAACACTCAAGCTGAGGCGGAATTTTGCTTTGGGGATAACCTGTCAACGCAGTCTGGCCTCATGTTGGCCATGTAGCAATGAATTTCTGATCCTTCTGCCTCCAACTCCCAAATGTTGGGGTTATGGTCATGTGTCACTATGTCCAGCACGAAAGAGTTTGCAAAGTCCCTTTATGTCGTAGGTCCTGAGGCCTGGGTGGTATGGCCTCCCAGGTTGTGTAAACTCGTGTTAAGCAAGGTTAATAGAATGTGTCCAGACCCTCTGTGGTGACTCAGAAAGCTGTGTTCTCCCCAGAGCCCTCCATGGTAGCCTCAGACATGGGCTGTGATATCTAGGTGAAGGA
The DNA here is from genome assembly GCF_011762505.2 of Arvicanthis niloticus. NCBI lineage: Eukaryota > Metazoa > Chordata > Mammalia > Rodentia > Muridae > Arvicanthis > Arvicanthis niloticus. The sequence goes on along the minus strand of NC_133430.1, from coordinate 10,072,423 downwards.
GACCTAAAGGTGGCCTGGATACCAGCAAGTAATAGCTACCTAGCCCATGGCAGGATGTGGCCCCATCAGACACCTCTTGGGCTTTTTCTGTTGTTCTTGCAGACTTGAGATTCACTACCTACTGAGAGAGTCAAGACTCTGGGTTGCAGAGATGGCTCAGTGGTTAAGAGCACTGACTGCTCTTCCAGAGGTCCTGAGTTCAATTCCCAGCAACCACATGATGGCTCATGACCATCTGTAATAAAATCCAGTGCCCTCTTCTGGTGTGTCTGAAGACGGCAACAGTGTACTCATATACACAAAATAAATAAGTCTTTTTTTTTTTTTTTTTTTTTTTTTAAAGAGAGAGAGTCAAGACTCAGGGAGGTTGTGTCTCTGACCTGAGGTCACAGCTTTCCACAACAAACCTAGGCCCAGGGTACCACACCTTCCCAGTGCACACAGACAGGACTCCCTGGCAGAGGTCTCTTCCTTGCTTGCCACATTCTCTATCAGCTCGAGCAAAGAGCAGGAGATGGATGGCCTCAATATTTCACAGGCCCCTTCATGACTGCATTCACTATCATACAGGAAGAGGCAGGGCAGGCACAGGCAGCTCCGCCCTCTCTGTTCCTCAGCTGCTTTCATCATAGACTACAACAAACTTTACCTTCCATGGCCTCAGGCATCCTTTAGCCACTCTCTCCCACACCTTCCTCCCATCATCCCAGGCTTTGTCCCTCAGGTATCTATCTGTCCATCTGTCCATGCTCCATCTTTGCCTCTGTCCATCTCTTACTCATCGATCATTCTGTTCCTACCCACCCACCTTCCCCTGGCTTATCTGTTCTTCCATTTCTTCATCTCTGACTCTACCCTTTTTGTTGCTCCATCTGTCCATTTCTACCCATCAGTCTTAGGGTTTTACTGCTGTGAGCAGACACCATGACCAAGGCAACTCTCATAAGGACAACATTTAATTGGGGCTGGCTTACAGGTTCAGAGGTTCAGTCCATTGTCATTAAGGTAGAAACATGGCAGCATCTAGTCAGGCATGGTACAGGAGGAGCTGAGAGTTCGACATCATCTGAAGGCTGCTAGTGGAAAACTGGCTTCCAGTCAGCTAGGATGAGGGTCTTAAAGCTCTCACCCACAGTGACACACCTACTCCAACAAAGCCACACCTTCTAATAGTGCCACTCCCTGGCCCAAGCATATACAAACCATCACACCATCCATCTTTCCCTTGGTTATCTGTTCAGCCATCTGTCTATCTTCCATCTATTTTCTACTCATTCATCCATTCATTCTTCTATCCATTCCACTCTCTATCCAACCTTCTTCTTTGTGTTTCTGTTCACCCATCTCCCATCCATCCATTCATCCATCCATCCTTCTCTCTTTTTATCCCTTCCTTCCTCTCCTCCCCACCTCTCTATTCATCCAACCCATCCATCCGCTCACTGACCTGTTCCCATTTTCCGTTTAACCACCCAGCAGCAGCCCACTCTGAACTGTATGCTCTGAGTGTGGAGGAAGGCCAGCACAGGCCATCCATGTCTATGAGAAGTTTGCAGCCAATGAACAGTCAGTACAGGCACCAGCTATACAGTCTGGGGCATAGTTGTGGTTTTTGGTGAGTCTGGGTGTATTTATTCAGAAGACAAAGTGCTGGAGAAATTAGGCTCTGGTGACTCAGGAAACATGACTGTCCCAGGGTCGCCTTTCCAATTCATACTCCTTCTGTTCTCTCTCCCTGCTAATCTGGGTGTCATGTGATTCTCCCTAGGGCAATATAAAGAAAAGCTTCTCTATTCCTGATATAGACAGCATCAGCATGCTCAGGTAGGTAAGATATTAAGACCTACATGGAATGATAAGGTCTAGGTAAAATGTTAAGGCCTACATGAAATGTTAGGGCCTAGGTAACTCTTACCTGGCTAGCCTGCCATTATAAGGAAACTTTCTCATATGTTGTTTCTGCTGTTACTAGGAAACTTTCTCATGCCCTAGTTGATTACATATTCTGTTATGTCTTGTGCCCTTGGAAACCAATCATGATAGAAGTCAGTAAAACTGTTTTGTATGCTGCCCCCAGGATGGATCCCAACCTAAGAGCGACACCTGCACCAATATAAGAAACTATTTGGAATAAGACTTCCATATCGAGTAGGGGTTGAGTAAAGTTTAAGTTCGCAAGACCTCCCTGGGAACTGACATTTGACTTGGCGGAAGGAGACATGCACATAGGTAACTGACATCCTGATTGACAAGTTAAGACATGACTCTTAGACAAGTCACCTGTCACAGTGAATACCCCAACCAGTGGAAGCAGGATAAGTGTAGAACAAAGACATGTTTCTAAGGAAATCCCCCATCCCTAAACCCTGATTGGTGGAATCACTTGGCACAGATGTTTGTGGATCTCAGGCTTAAAAAGCCCTATAGGATCTTGACTCAACATTACAGTCAGCCTCTGAGTCTGACCTGTGGCCCTGATCAATCTGTTTTGGGATGTGGCATTCAATAAACAATCCCTATTTGACTTAGGCTGGTGTTTGAGTGGTTTATGCAATGATTCCCAGACTCCAACCAGAAGACCAAAGAAAGAATTCCACTCAAATCCAGATTGATGAACCTATACGTTTATTGGGATTGTTCACAAGAAACTCAAAAGGCATTTTTTTTTTTTTTTTTTTTTTTTTTTTTTTTTTTTTTTTTTTTTTTTTTGGTTTTTCGAGACAAGGTTTCTCTGTGTAGCCCTGGCTGTCCTAGAACTCACTCTATAGACCAGGCTGGCCTCGAACTCAGAAATCTGCCTGCCTCTGCTTTCCAAGTGCTGGGATTAAAGGCGTGTGCCACCACCGCCCTGCTCAAAAGGCATTTATGCTGCTGGGAAGTCTCACTCTGTTTTGTAAAAGTAATTGTTATTCACCAGATGTGATTGTTGTCTCAGAGAGGCTTACTGCTGAATAAGCTCTTCCTTTCCAGTTCTTTCTGAACTCTGACTGGTTCAACTCAGGTGTTCTGGTTTAAAAGTCCTCTCCAAGTTGACTGATTCAATCTGGCTTCTCTGGCCTTCTCACTGAATTGCTCTGTTTGGCCTCAAACTAACTCTGGCAATTTGTTCTAATCTTCTGACTCCTTCTCATCCTCAGGCTTGTTCTGTCTTTACCTGCAGCCTGTCTCTGTAAAGTTATCCTGGCAAAACTGCCACACACACCTTTCCATTAAGTAGCCTCTCTATCCTTTCTGTTCTTGTGAGAGTTGGGCATATCCTATCTTTGACTCATTCTATCAAATCTTTCTCTGATTCATCACTTTGTCTGCCCCTCAATTAGATGTCACTTTCAAACATGGCTGCTTCCTTCTACAAACTAACTTTACCTTCATTGTTTGGGATTAAAGGTGTGTGCTAAGGGTGTGTACATGCAGACATGCATTGAAGTTGGAGAACAACTTGAGGAGTAGCTCTCTCCTTCCTCCAGTATGTGGGTCCCTGAGATCAGATTCAGGTTGTTAGGCTTATTAGCAGGGAGGTGCCTTTATTCATTGAGGCTTCTTGTTAGCCTAGCTATTTGTCTCTTGAAGCAATTCTGTTACATGGAGTAACAGATTGCAGACTGCTTAGTTAGAGCCTAGACTGGAGTTACTTTATGTCTTAGCTACTGTTCTATTGCTGTGAAGAGACACAATGACTAAGGCAGCTCTTATTTTTTTTTAAAGCATTTAATTTGGGGTTTGCTTATAGCTTCAGAGGTCTAGTCCATTATGGTGGAGAGTGTGGTGGCACACAGACAGACATGGTGCTGGAAGAGTAACTGAGAGCTACATCAGGATCCATAGGTTTGTGTGTGTGTGGGGGGGAGAGAAACAGAGAGAGATACTCATAGACTGAGAGACAGAAGAGAGAGACAGACAGAGATAGAGACAGAGACACACACACAAAGAGACAGAGAGAGACAGAAAAGACAGAGAGACACAGAGAGACACACACAGAGAGACAGAAAGACAGATAGAGACTGAGAGACAGAAGAGACAGAGACAGAAAGACAGAGACAGAAGAGAAAGAGAGACAGACAGAAAGAGAGGAAAGACACACAGAGAAACAAAAAGAGACATATATAGAGACAGAAAGACAGAGAGACACAGAGACAGAGAGAGACAGAAAGAGGGGGCACTCTCTGGGCTTTGCATGGGCTTTTGAAACCTCAAAGTCTACAAACAAGGCCACACCTCCTGATCCTTTTAATCATTTCAAACACAACACTACCTGGTGATTAAGCATTCAAATACATGAGCCATGGGGTCCATTCTCATTCAAATTACCACACTCTTTTGAGTGTAAGTTCTGAGAAAGAATGATTCCACCTCATTTTTACACAGGTAAACACTACCTGCTAACACACCAGGAAGCACAAACTGGTAATTTATTTGTGCTGTTTATGAATGGTGTTTGTGGATATACCAACTCACTCCAGGAACACCAGACTCATGAACGTATCAACTATACATGATGGAAACCTTCACCTGGATCTCTTAAAGAGGCACCCAAGTCTAGACTGGGGCAGGCGCACTGAGTGGCCTGTCACTTGGCCCAGCCTTTTCCACAGGAATTTTGCCAGAGTGAGGACTCAACCTCTGTCCCCTGCTTCAGTTTGAGTGCTGCATCCTCTGCCAGTGACACAGCCCATTTCAAACTGAGTCTTCCAGTGACCTGTACCTACTGTGTCTGTACCTGCATCTCCTAAGACTTATCCAGTCTTTACAGATTTTCACCTATGTCCTTACAAGCTCTCTCCTGATTTCAGGAAAGCTGGACTGAATTCTGATGCCTCTTAATCATCTTTTCTCAGACGCCTCCCTTTTAATAACGCCCCCCTTTATGAGTACATGGTAGCTGTCTTCAGTCACACCAGAAGAGGGCATTGGATTCCATTACAGATGGTTGGGAGCCACCATGTGGTTGCTAGGAATTGAACTCAGGACCTCTGGAGGAGCAGTCAGTGCTCTTAACCACTGAGCCATCTTTCCAGCTTTCAGCCTATTTTTAAAGTGTGTGGTGTGTGTGTGTGTGTGTGTGTGTGTGTGTGTGTGTGTATGTGTGTGTGTGTGAGAGACAGAGAAAGAGAGAGAGAGAGAGAGAGAGAGAGAGAGAGAGAGAGAGAGAGAGCCAAGAATGGAATAAAAGAATTTGTGATTGCAGATGGCCACAGCAGCAGGCAAAATCAGGATTACTTAGCAAATCACTGCTGATAAATCTGACTTGTAAATTGAGGCAACGTGTGACTGTCCATTGTTTCTGACATTGTGTGCACCTCCTGCATCATGAAGGATGCTACTAGGCCCGCTCTCCTGATAGTCTCCTGTGGGTTGTCACAGCTGTTCTGCTTCCTAACAGTGGCCATGGCTAACTGGGAGCAGCTGCTGACCACAGCAGTCCTCCCAGTCACCCTTGGGCTCTTCCTGGTTGTCAAGGGTTCTCTGTCTCACTTCCAACACATCAGGCCTCGAGGGCAGGGACTAGGTTGTTGTGTTTACTGACGTGTCCCACGCTTTGGCACCTGGCATGTGTTGGTTGCATGCATCAGGAGCCTGGACAGGTGGGCTGCTGTCCAGGAACGATGACACAGTTAGGGAAGTGTAGGTGGACAGTGCCAGCTAGCCCTGACTGTGATAGCTGAGGATAGACATCAAGACCGGCAGAGAGAGAAAGGGTGTCCATGGTAACTGGGGTCTTGGGCCCCAGTGTCAGGGTGGATGCCCTAACCACTGGCAATGTGGGACTGAAGAGGCCTGGTCCTCTCAAGTGGACAGTATGTTTTAGGTTCCCTCATTTTCTGAGGTTCTAGCTTCTTGAGTGTAACATCTGGCTCAGCTGCCTCTCTAGAGCAGACTCTTCATCTCCCTCTCGATCTTCTGTTAATGAATTTGGCTGGCAGTTCTGCAGGGATCCAGCTGGAGCTTGCTCTGTGTGCACACAGATTTTGTGGGTGCAGAAGCAGAGGCATAGGGAGCCCAAAAACCTTGTCTCAAAGCTAAATGATAGTGTCAACTTCTAACCAGATGCTGAGCCATGCCCCTTTACAGGCCAGGATGGACATCAAGGTTGGCCTTGGACAGGCTACTTCCTGGCCCCTTCTGCCCTCTGCCCTGTGTTGTGGCAGCCACTGACAACTTGTCTAAAAGTAGACAAAGTGTCAGGGTGAGGGGTCATCCCTAGTTTTTGAAACTAGCCTGTTCAAGGCCAGCCTACTGAGAACAGAAAAACAGGTGGACACGTGGCCTCCGATGCCCTACCCTGAGGGCCATTCAGACAGAACTGCTGAGTGTTCTCTGTCAACATGCCTCTTCCCTTCATTTGGCAGCTCTCTGGCCCTAAGGCCTCCTGTAGGGCCGCAGCCTGTGTCTCTGAGGCCCGGAACTGAACTAGCAGCGGTAGCCATAGAGACAACATTGCACGTCCTGCATGGGCTGGTGGCCATCAAATAGATTGACTCTAAGATAGTGGCTGCCTCAGGCAAGTCCCCTTTGGGGTCTTGATGGTTCTATGGTTAGAACAGGCCTTTGCTTCCCCCTCCCTTTTAGGACTGGAGGTGAACAGTAGAGTGGGGTAATTTCTGAGTAGCCACTGTGTATGCTGTCCCCATAAGCAGTCAGAAGCCTGGCATAGTCTGAATAGAGGTAGACATAGGCCTGGGAGTTGGCCACCTCCCATGACCTCTCACATGCTTTCCTGATGCTCGGGTCATTGGCACCACGGACCTTGTGGGGCATGTGAGTGTGGGCATCAGAATAGCCTGTTAAACAGCCCTATCTCCGCCTCTGCTCACAGGTATTTAAGAGCTGCAGGATTTGTAGGAGCTGGCCAGTGTGGCAGACAGCAAGACCAGAGCTCTTCTCAATTTTTCACCCTGTCCATGGATTTTGTTGCTGGGGCCATTGGAGGTACAAGACATGGAGGGGCGCAGGGGTTGGGGAGAGTTGGGGGCGGTGCTTTTGTGTGTATGTGTGGTAAGTGGGAGGGAGCCCTAGGTAGTCAGGGTTTGAGCAGACCCCTGGCATGGTCTTGACGATCAGGCTGGATTCTGAGCCAGTCTAGAGATACCCAGCTTGGGAGCAGGATCTTGGCCTTGTGAAGTGAGATGGTTGGGGTCCTGGGTGTGGGTGAGTGAGTCGTGGGTAGAGACAGAAGGTTCCAGGGAAGAACTCTGTACCCAGGAGTTCTGTTTGCAGGGACTGTGAGCTGGGTGTACAGAGCAGGCTCAACTGGATGGTTCTCTGGCCCACTGAGGCCTACAGCTAACATCTAACCCCCTGTGGCTGAAACTGTCTCCCTCCAGGGGTAGATGACAGAGGAGAGAGGTGGCTGCCTGCTGGACTCCATGCACCATTGATTCTCAGGCTGTGTAACTATTTTGAGCGAGGCACCCTTGGCTCTTGCAGCTATTGTGAAATAGCTGTGGGTGGCTCTCTCTCACTTCTGGGAACAGCCTGGGGGCTAGGAAGGAAAGACAGACAGTTCCAGCTTCAGGGAGGGCTGGCTCCTGGCCCTGCCTGGGCTGCCCTGGGCTTGACCTACACCATCCTGAGGCTGGCTGCTCCCCTGAGCCCTGAGCGTTAGCATCGCAGGAAGTCACATCCTCCCTGTAGCCGCAGGAAAGGTCCTAGTCAGGGCATCCTTGCTCTGTGCTGGGCTTGGGTCCCTGGTCCTAGGGATTCAAACCTGAGGCTTTCCTTGTTAAGAACTTTAGATCTAGAGGTGGCCATGGAATGTGGGGCATAGCAACAAGGCCATGTGACAACAAGATCCTGATCAACATGTTTCTAGAAAGACAGAGGCACAGTAAGGAGGCCTAAGAGAGGAGGGCTTTGAGGGATGGGTAGGAGTTGGTAAAGTGTTTGAGAGATGTAGAAGGCTGTTCTATCTAAGCCTCCTGTCAGGCAGTTGCTTTATACCCTCCCCTTAGGAATTCACTCTTCTACTCACCCATGGGTCTTCTCATCCTGGGCACCCTTAGTATCCTTGCTCAGGGATAGAAAGCACAAAGCAATTCATTGGCCCCTGAGCTTCCTCAAGGTTGTGCTGGCTGCAGAAGTGGAGGCCATGGTGCTAGGAGTCCCAGGGGCAAGAAGGGCATTATAGATCTCCTGGTCCAAGGCCAGGGTGGGCACTACCAGCCTCTCTGCAAGACGAGTCAGCAGCTGTGTCCACTGTCCAGGTTAACCAACCCCCTCATGCTGAGGAATGGTTACTCAGTGGGAAGTTCCTGAGGCTCTGACCACCAGGTGGCCTACTGCCTGGTCTGCGTGGGTGCTTAGAGGTTAATGTTGTACAAAAAGCCAAAAGGCAACAAGTTGCAATTTCATCCCTCTGAGACATGACCCCCAGTGGCTTAAGGACCTCCTGCAGGCTCTGCCACCTCCCCCACGTGGGCCTCTGGGGGAGTTTGTGCAGACCACAGCAGCGGTGCAACGCTGTCTCACACTTACCTTCCGTTCCAGGCAATGACCTGGGCAGGGGTCTGGGCTGCTCCCTTGGCTTTTCTTTCTTCAGGCCTTTCCCCCAAGCCCTGGGATGTGTGGGTGTCTGCCTGGCTTCCACACAAACCCTGCACAGGCTGAGGCTTGAGGGCAAAGTTTACCTGGCTCAGAGACAGGGTCAGCCAGAGCGGAGCCAGGTGTTCTCCTAAAATGTGATGTCAGAGGGGAGGCTGAGGAATGTCCTTGGCATGAGCAATGGGCATAGGCACTGTTGGGCCAGGGTAGGGAGTGTCTAGTAAGCTTGGTAGGTGCATCCTGAGCCTCAGTTTCTCACCTGCCAAACAAAGGATACAGAGAGCAGGAGCCCAGGCAGGGTCAGCTAAAGGTCAGCTGGGGGTGGGGGAGAGGGGCTTATCTGAGACTGCCTCCTCTGTTCCTTGGGATGGATAGGCTCTCACTGCTGACAGGGCCACCTCCTGCTGCTTCACGGGTTCTTCTGATTGCCTTGCAGGAGTCTGCGGTGTTGCTGTGGGCTACCCCCTGGATACCGTGAAGGTACAGCAAAGGTCCTGCCTTTGGTTTAGATGGTGCTCAGTGTCTCTGGTACCCAGCTCTGGTCATCAATTAGAATGCTAACAGGACCTAGCCTCCCCCTGCCCCGGTCCTTACTCTAATACTATTCATTGTTCCCTATGGCCCTTGGGACTGTCGCTCTCTCTCATCCTGTCCCTTATTCTAGAAGGGGGGTCACTATATCCACTCAGTCTACAGCAGCATGTGTCACCATAAAGGGGCAGAGACAAGGCTTCTATTCACTTTACCCCAGGGCCAGCCCTTCCTGAAGTCTTCTTCCTCTCGGCAGGTCAGAGTCCAGACTGACGCCAAGTATACCAGCATCTGGCACTGCATCCGGGACACATATCGTCAAGAGCGGGTAGGACTGGAGCCCGATGATATGGTGGTACTTGCTAGCTACGCCCTTCCCCTTCAGCCCCAGCCTGTTGGCACAGTGACTGTGTCCAGTTCAGTGATCCCTCTGAGGCCCAAAGCTTGAGTACCTGGGATATTTATTGGGTGAAGACCCAAGTCCCTGTCTCCAGGGTAGAGGACACAGGGGGAACTACACTTCTGAAGGCCTGGGAGGAGCCCATCCAGAAGGTCTTGAGGACACTATACAAGTGAACTTGGGGCTTGGTGCAGGCAGGGGTTAGTGGAATGTCACGCTGGTTCCATCATCATGGCCAGGCAGTTGTCTCTTCAACCCCTCACCCCACCTCAAACATCACCAAGTCCTGAGACTCCCAGGTCTGGAGGCACTGGCCTGGGTGGTCTCAGTGCCAGGGCATTTTCTCTTGTCTGGGTCCTGTCCTTACGTGGTCTCCATCCCTCAGGTGTGGGGCTTCTACAGGGGCCTCTCACTGCCCGTGTGCACGGTGTCCCTGGTGTCGTCTGTATCTTTTGGTACCTACCACCACTGCCTGGCTCATATTTGCCACTTCCGGTACGGCAGCAAGGACGCCAAGCCCACCAAGGCTGATATCACACTCTCAGGATGCGCCTCTGGTCTTGTCCGGGTGAGTGGAGGCAGTTGAGGGTGGAAGGGTATCAGAGACACCCAGGGAGCCTGAATCATACCTCCCAGCAGGTGTCAAGGCTGAGGTTCTGGGAAGGTAGACTCTGCAGGGCATGGGGACTGTGGAGAGGAACTGGGGATCCTGACTGGGATGGGCTAGCCTCCCTCCCAGTACACTCTAGTGGAGAGGAGGTGATAGCCTTCTCTGTCGGTGTGAGGATCCAGAGAGATAGCGCGCACGTGCCGGTGACCTTCCAGCTGGGAAGGCTCCATTGTCAGGGCGGCCATCAAATGCCTGACCAGCACCCAGTGTTACTATGGACACTTGGCATCCCTCATCCCTAGTGGAGATGGAGCATCAGCCACCACAGATGGGAACATGGGCAGGCAAGTGCAGCTGATGTCCCTCATAGGCCAGGATGGAGCATGGATAAGTCCTCAATTCTTAGAGCCCCACGGGCCAAGAGGCTAAGTGTACTGACTGTACACAGTGCAGAGACCAAAGGCCGATAAGCCTAGCCAGCCAGGCTTCAGCCTCTCTGAGCTGCCATCTCACCTGTAAGAGGTAGGTGAGAAGTAAGGCCAGGGGTGGAAAGACCTGATCCATCTGAGTCCCACAGTGAGCACTGGGCCTTGCTTTTAGCAACGTGACTTCATCACAAACTACTGTGTCACTTATAGTCTTGAATGTTGTCACATTCACTTAGCACCCGGTAGGTGTTGAGCCAGTGCTCTCAGATAGGAGAGAAGCAGAAGGCTTTGGCCTTAATTGGGCTGGAATGGCTTTGAACTCTGCACCATCAAACCCCTGGGACCATTTAGCAGCGGCTTAGGGTCTGGGCTCTCAGCACCGCCCTGGTGGTCAGAGCCAATCAATAGAAGGCTGGGTCCTAGAGTGTGTGGGCAGGCTGTAGGCATGTCCTACTCTCTTTCCTCCTTGTTCTAGGTGTTCCTGACGTCACCCACTGAGGTGGCCAAAGTCCGCCTGCAGACACAGGCCCAAGCTCAGACACAGCAGCGGCGGCCGTCGGCCTCCTGGACATCCGTGGCTCCCACTTTGTGTCCTGCACCCGCTGCTTGCCTGGAGCCCAGGCCTAAGTACAGTGGGCCGCTGCAGTGTTTAGTCACCGTGGCCCGAGAGGAGGGCCTGCGGGGACTCTACAAGGGCAGCTCTGCTCTGCTCCTTCGTGAAGGTCACTCCTTTGCCACCTACTTTCTCTCCTATGCTATGCTCTGCGAGTGGCTCACCCCTGCTGGCCAGAGCCAGCCAGGTGAGTGACAGGCAGAGGGTGGGTGGGGTTGGTGGGTGGGGTTGGCCCGTGGCATGGGGGCTGGGAGAGGAATCTAGAAGCATATCTTTAACCCAGGCTTGCTTGTACATGTGGCCTCTCAGGTTGCGCGTGCAGTTCACTGACACCAAATCAAGCTAAGCAGACTTACCTACCTGCCTCAGTTTTCAAGTAGGGTTTTCTGAGGGGAGTGTGTGACTATCCAACGCCACACAATGACTCTGTGCTAGAGGGGTTTATCTTGACTCTGAGTTTCCCTGGGCTGGGTCCTGTCTCTAAGAAGCTTACAGTATGGTATCTCTCACTGTCTCCCCTGCAGATGTCTTAGGCGTGCTGGTGGCTGGAGGCTGCGCTGGGGTCCTGGCCTGGGCTGTGGCTACCCCCATGGATGTGATCAAGTCACGCCTGCAGGCGGATGGCCAGGGCCAGCAACGCTACCGGGGCCTCCTGCACTGTGTGGTGACCAGCGTGCGGGAGGAGGGTCCCAGGGTGCTCTTCAAGGGACTGGCCCTCAACTGCTGCCGTGCCTTTCCTGTCAACATGGTGGTCTTTGTGGCATATGAGGCTGTGTTGAGGCTCACTCAGAGCCTGCTCACATAGGCACCGGTCAGCAGCATCCACGTCACACAGCAGCTGGAGGCAAAGGGGACCATGGGAAGGCTCAGGATCCCACAGGGCTGTAACCGGAACAGCAGAGGGCCTTCTGTGCCATGACTTAGGGGACGCCGGAACTTGGCCAGCCTAGCTGCTGACCGCAAAGTCAGGGAGTTGATCTGTCATCTGCTTGGGAGTCACAAGTCAGGATTGTATGGGTCTCCTTGATGAGGACATGTGTCACTTGGAGTCATTTTTCACGGAACAACTGTCCATTCCTGCTTGCACTGTCATATCCGTACCGATTTCAGCACATACCCTCGCCAACCCCTCTGGGTGCTAGGCCAACCTATAACCACAGTTCCACTTAGCATCCACCGATTCACACTGTCCCCTCAGAGGCAGGCTAGGTAGGTACCAGACAGCAAGCTGAGCCATCTGGCTACAGGCTAGGCTGGTTCCCTGTCCTCGGCTGCTCAGAGGGCCTACCGTTCTCATTGCCTGAGGAATTGGTGCAGGGCAACACCATCACATACCCACACTGCCTGTAGGTGCTGTGCGGGCCACATGAAGACCCTGGAACCTGGTTTAGGATCGGTTGTTAATAAATGTTTCTGTGGTTGCTCAGCTGTGCTGCTCTGTGGTTTGTGGGGCCCTGGCCCTCCTACCTTGCGCTCATCCAGTGCCCTCATGAAGCCTGTCTGCTCATGGTGGGAGAGGAGGTGTGGAGCCTTGGCCTTGTGGCTAAGATGGACCAGAGTTCTTACCTGGGTAGCTCACTATGTAGAAGGTCACGGTGAAACCCTGCATAGCCCTTGGGCTGGCTTTACTTCTTTCACTCTCTGTGTGGTTCTTATCCATGTCACAACCAGGCCAAACACCTGGCTGGAACTCCACACCAAGGATGGGAAGGTGCTGGGTACCTTACGGAGGTTTTATGAGCCAGTGTCTTAGATGGCAGGGTAGGATTGGGTCTGCCCTCAGGCACATAGTAGGGTTAGCCTGTGCTTCTGAGCTCCCAGACCCCCTCTCCAGGCACCCTATGGCTTCCAGTGATGGACCACTGAGAGTCAGGCTGGAGTACAGTGAGCCCACTCACTGGGTCTTCACAGAACAGTCTGTGGTAGAGCTAGATACCTGTTTTTAGCAGTGCATGCTCAGATGCAAAGCCTGGCCATGTTTGCACCACATGTCCTTCAAGGTTTGGTTTTGTTTTGTTTTTTTTGTTTTGCGTGTGTGTGTGATCCAGTGAAGCTTTCCATTTTCTTTTTTTTTTCTTTTTTCTCTTTTTCTTGGTTTTTCGAGACAGGGTTTCTCTGGGTGGTAGCCCTGGCTGTCCTGGAACTCACTCTTGTGTAGACCAGGCTGGCCTCGAACTCAGAAATCCGCCTGCCTCTGCCTCCCAAGTGCTGGGATTAAAGGCATGCGCCACCACTGCCTGGCAACTTTCTATTTTCTAGAAGGGGTGAAATCTGTTTCTGGGTCAACTCTTGTCATCCAGGTCCTTGGACCCCAGATCTCATATACAGGGCCCTTGCCTGCAAGGTGTGATGTCATCTCCTGGGCCTCTTCTCTGGTCTCACTACCTGGGCACTCTGACTCCTCCCATGAACCCTGGCTAGCTGGCTGGTTGCTTGTCTGTCCAGTCCTTAGACTGGGAGTTACCCAGGACCTTTCAGCTTCAGGTAAACAAGGGAACAGAAGCCTCAGAGTGAGGTCCTGGTTATGATGAAAACCAGAGAGCTTCCAAATGGGTTGGGAGGCTACAGGGCAGGACTTCAGGACCTGGCATGTCTCCAGCTGCCACCTGGAGGGACGGCTGTCCAGCCATCCTCTGCAAACATCTAGGAGGGGCAGACAGATACCCAAGATACAGCTGTGATGGACTTCTGAAAAACATTCTCTTCACCTCCTCTGGGTCACGTAGTCTGGCCAGCCTTTGTGTTCTCTTCCAGTTTCGGTGAGGCGTCTCTAAACGGTTCCCGTCACTCTGTAGATTTAAGAGCTGTTTTGCTGTCACGCTCCCACTCTGCTCTCATGCTTCAAGCATGGACTTAGCACGTCCGCGTCTCTTGAATTGCAATCCTGAAGCCCTGTGGTTTTAATTTCTGAACTTCAAAGTTGACATAGCTTAGGGAGGTAAAGATGCTAGAACATTCTGGGCTAGTGCCTGGAAAAGGACAGCTAATAAAATATCTCCAGAGACACCAACCCCGACTCTGTCAGGTCCACCGGCGCCCACTCATTCCTTGTTTTTTAAGTTTTAACTTTTTTAGACAGGGTCTCACTATATAGTCTTGGCTGGCCTGGAACGTGCTATGTAGACCAGGATGGCCTCAAACTCAGACATCTGTCTGTTCCTGCCTCCCAAGGGCTGAAATTAAGGATGTGAGACACCACACCTGGCATGTCACTCATTCTGTTCTGGGAGGTGAGCTGACTCTTGGCTCTCATGTTCTGTAGTCACAGGGGTCAGGGCTGTGCTCTGGTTCCTGCTGACCCCAACTGCTGAGCTTCTAGCCCAGCCTAGGTCTCCAGGCTGCCACTGGTGAGAGAAGTGACTTAGCACGAAGGGCCTGGAGCTCACTGTGTAGCCCAGGCTGGTTTCACATTCTCAGTGTCTTCCTGCCTCAGCCTCTCAAGTGCAAGAATTTAAGGTATAAAGTTACCAACCCTGGGCTCACTCCTGCCACCAGAAGCAGCAGAGTCAGGGAGAAGGAGCTGGCTACCCCTGAGTAACTCACTGGAGAAGAGCTGGTCTCCCCACAGGCCTACTTCAAGAAGAAAAATCAAAGCTGTAGTTGTCCTTTCCAGTGAGAGCTAAAAGCTGCCCTGGAGTGCTCCCTTGAGTGCTCCCAGTGTGTGCTGGCTGCAGACCTATGGCCCAGGAGAAGGGCCAATAGTGTGACTCTGGAGAGTTTCGCCCAGGCCTGCTTACCCCTGGATACACTGTTCTAGATGGGAGCTGTCATCTGGTCCTGTCAGAGGGGCTCACACCCCATCTGTGTGATATGGATACCCCTTAGAATGGAGGCTGTTCTTCCTGGAATTCTCTGAACCATTTGGGCACTACTGAACACTATTCCCAGGCTGCCCCCATTAAATAGCCTGCAGAACCTGCTAGGGAGCTCAGAGAGACCACAGGGTTCTGGCAAATGTGGCAGTGGGTGTTGCAGACCTGAAGCTACCCTCACTCTGACGAGCAGCAGCTTGGGCATCTCCTCTGTGCATTCTTACATGGAGGAGATGGAGCTCCCAAGAGGCTCAGCTGTGATGGGGGATGGGATGGCCTAGCCCGGGTACTCACTCCTTCCTGGGCCCAGGACCCCATCTAAGCCATCAGATGCTCTGACTGGTAGACAATGACAACAATGTCTCTCCCCTCATCTGCACACCAGAACATTCCATGGATGCAATGGCGCTTCAATGCCAGGGCATCATTCTGAGAGGCAGTGGTCAGCCCGGATCACAGGGAGAGAGCAAGGCAATCCTCTGTATGCTTCTCCACCTTTGGCCACAGCCAGCTAGGTGAGGTGTTGGCCTGGGAGTGTGGTCAGTCTAGTGGGATGGGGCCACGAGAGGAGCCCGTGTGAACTTCATGCCACACTCTGACACTCTCATAGGCTCTGAGTCCAAGCGCTGTGCGCAAACCTTAGTTCTCCAGACTAAGTCGGAACAGACTGCTCAGTAACAGATTCACTGTCTGGCCTTGGACAAGTCATGTCTGCCTATTTGCAACTGAGGACAGGTGAGTAAGCCGAAGTCAGGTTCCATTATGGCTGGGTTCCATTATCTCTGCACTGATGGTGGCCCAACTAAGCCTGTGCTCCTCACTTCAGCACCTCCCCGAGTACCCAGCTTGCTGCAAACAGAATGTCACATACACATACCCTTATTAGGCGGATAGACTGTCAAACAAAGTGGACGAGTGATCTTGGGAAGGAGGTGGCTTCTCAGGACAGTGGCCCCCACACAATGATCCCTAGAAGCCTAGGCACCCTGGGATTTCCCAATTCTGCATTTCCCGGCAAGGGGAGTGGCTACAGCCTAAGCAACAGGCCTGCAGCAAGTTCATGTTCCTCTGCAGCCTGCCTGGACAGACAATGACAGGGACAGAAGCACAACAAGGTTTATTATTTTTTGCCTGAAAATGATGCAAGGACAGAACACTCAGAGTGGCCCTTGTGTCTTCAGAGAGACAGACACTTCAACCAGGGGCTTTCCCTGAGATACGGCATCTGCTTTTCCAAGACTCTGAGTGATGGCTCATTACACGCAGGCAGCCCAGAGGGAGACCGCCGGGGCCTGGATGGCTGCTGTTCTTTCCTGTCTAGCTATGGTCCACCGGCCTGAGGCACGGCCAGCACACTGTTCTGGCCTGCCCTCCACTTCAGTCAAGTGTCAAAACAAAAGCATCTGCAAAGGTAACAGATCGTCCTTAGAGTCTGGTGGTCGGGAGAAGCCACCACTGGGCTTTACAAGGTGGAGTCTTGGGAAAGTTAGTATACTAAAGGTAACAAGCATGATTCTGGAGTGGACGGCACGCGTGATCTGGAGTTTAGTTACCTCAGCCTCAAGGTTCACCCACAAGACTCAGGTTAGTAGAAATGGCCCAGCCTGATCTATAATCAGTGTTAAAAGTATAGAGCTCAATTATCCACCCAGCTTTGTGGTGCAGAAGACTGAACCCAGGATACCATGCATGCTAGGCGAGTGCTCTACTACTGGGCTACACCTCAGGGACGAAGCAGATGATTTCCTAGCCAAGTATAAAGCAAAGCTTGTACGTCTCACATGTAAGTGTGTGTGTGTGTGTGTGTGTGTGTGTGTGTGTGTGTGTGTGGCGTGGGCTCGAGCAGCAGCATCTCCCACCACATATCTCCTTGTCAGTTTTTCCCAGCAGTTTTCAGTTTTAAAGTAATGACATTCTGACTCCATAGAAGCAGAACCAAATGTACATTACTATAGGATCATGCTGGGTAGCCCAGGCTGGCTCAGAACTTGTGTCTTAGCTTCCCGAGTATGGAGATTATAAAGTGTGTACCACCATGGTCAGCTGAGCACACACACTTTAAAAAAAAACCTGGAATACATTTTAGAATTTGTTCTGGAGCCCTAGGCTGCTAGGTGGACATCCTCTGTGGGCCGGGGCGGTTTGTGGGAGAGCTTCCTGGCTGGGTCTCTATCTGACCACACGGCATTAGCATCACCTCATCATCCTTAGCAGACATAGATGGAGACAGCACAGAAGAAACAGCATCCAGAATGCACAAGTACGTAGAGACCCAGGTCCAGGAATTACCATGTGACAGCAGCCTATTGGGAGTGTGACTTGATTTGACAGGGTGGAATTATGGACAGGTTTGTCACAGAAAAGAGACATTACTGGAAGTGGAAAGACAGCTGCCGGGGCGCCATGAACTCCTTCACGGTCTCTTCGGTGACCACCTTGCGTCGGGCCTGGTGCTCTGCGATCAGGGGCTGAAGGACGTCGATGAGCGTCTTCTTGAGTTCCCCAGTGAGCATGGCCCCGCTGGTGTAATCCTGCAGGAAGCCGGACACTGTGAGCAGTGGCTCGTGTGTCCACACCCTCCCTCCCTGAGCTCTGGTTCAGCCTATGTCCCTTTATGAGCTATGTTGAAAGGGTCACAGTAACCTGGGACTTATTGGACATTAAAATGTCTTGTTTCCTGTACCCTGGGCTCCTTTCCTTCTTGTCTGTTTTATCTTCTTTTATTATTAAATAATCTAGAAGCCCTGAAAGCCTGTTTTTTAATGAGAGACATAAAGGAGTGCATGTGGAGAGAGGAAAGTGAGGTGGCACTGGTTCCTGTGTCACTAAAACTCTTTAAATACTTATCCCCATATTCCAAGCACTCAGGTAGTGGAGGCAGGAGGATTGTCATGAGTTTAATGTAAGTCTGGTCTATACAGAGAGTTCCAAAGCTACACAGTAAGATTCTGTCTTAAACAATAGCACCAAAGACACCTCCACAATGGTGCAGTGAGCCTGAGATGGCTCTCACAGTGGTCAGTGCCCCTGAGACGGCTCTCACAGTGGTCAGTGCCCCTGAGACGGCTCTCTCTGGCCTCCACCCCCACAACAGTGCATGTTTGCACGTTTATCTGCTGCTGTTTCTGTGTCTTTGGGTGGAAAGCTGTTTTCTATTCCATAGGATTTTGTTGGAAAACATCGCAAAGCCAAGGCTCTGCTTGTCCCAACCTGCTCCCTGAGAGGCTGTCCTGGGACCATGGGCACCAAGTCATCTGCCAGTGTGCAGTTTTACCTACATTTCTCTACTGACAAGGAAGACAAAGCTCTTCATGCTTACACTTTGGCAAACTATTCAAGGACTCTTTCCATGTGGTTAAAAATCAGAGGGACCTTCTGTCTTGTTTTACATGTGGAACACCGTATGAATTTCTGGTCATCTTTGTGCAGGGCCTATGCTCATCTTCTCTGCACCGTGCCAGTTTTGCTGTATATGCGGTGGAAGCAGGCGCGCCTCTTCTCTTTTCCTGCATATAACATCTTGCTATGTAGCCCAGGCTGTCTGGGAACTTACAATCGTCCTGCTGCAGCATCCTGAGTAGCTAGGTCTAAGTAAAAATGAACCACTATGCCTGGCTCAGCCCAGGCGTCCGAGGACACTCCAGCAACTCACAAGGCCCAGCTGGGCTGCTGGGCTTATGTGGGTAGGTGGTAGGGCTGGGGTCAACTCACCTTTCTGATCTGTTCCAGCCTGTCGTCATCTTCAAGGAAGAAGGTCAGATACATGAAGGACACATCCACGTCACAGTTGCCTCCAAACTGCCTGTGCTCCTCCACAGTGTCTCTTCCTCCAGAAAATGCATGCTTGTTGACCTGTGCCAGCACAGAGGCCAGTTAGAGTCCCACGCTGTCCCTGGACATTGGTCAGGGCCCATAGGATGGTGGCTACACTAGTGACTCACGGTGAGGAGCAAGAGAGCAAGTGTTTGAACCCATCCCCATCCCCCACTGCTCAGAGTCACAGAACAGTCTGGAAACCAAAGCAGACTGGGCTAAGATCTAGGGAAGAGACAAAAGGGTCTTCAGAGTCAACGGCCAACAGAGAGGATGGCAGATGGGCTGTATCCATTGGTGGCAGGAAAGTAGCACCCAATCCATATGCCCATGAGCCAACACAGCAGGGGGAAGCTCCACTCTCAACATGAGGGGGCAGGAAAGGCCTGTAGGGAGTTCTGTACCCTGAAACACTTGATGTGTCAGATGGTTAAGAAAGCCCCAGATGGGGCTGGAGAGATGGGCTCAGTGGTTAAGAGCACTGGCTGCAATTCCAAAGGACCTGGGTTTAATTCCCAGTACCCACATGTTTGCTCACAACTGTCTGTAACTCCTGTTCCAGGGGGATCGGACAGCCTCATACAGACATACATGTAATCAAAACACCAATGTACATAACATATAAACAAATAAATAAATAAAGCCTCAGCTGGGCTCAGGGAGATGGCTCAGTCGTTAAGAGTACTGGCTGCTCTTCTACGGGACCCGAGTTTAATCACCAGCACCCACTACTGTCTGTAACTCCAGTACCAGAGGATCTGATGCCCCTGTGTGGCCCTGCAGATACTAGGCACTCATGTGATGCACAGACATACATGTAAAACAAAGAACACAGAAAACCAAACAAATCCAGAAACTAATGAAATGGAGCTGAGCACAGTGACAGGCACTTTAACACACAGGAGGCTGAGGCAGGAGGATTGCTTGAGTTCAGGAGTTCCAGGCCAGCCTGGCAACACAGAGAAACACCATCTCCAAGCAACAGGAGAACCAATGAGAAGAGGTGGACGTGGTGTGGTAAACCTTTAACCTTGGTACTCAGGAGGCCTCTGCGGGTGAATCCCTGGTAGTCTGAGGCCAGCCTGGGCTACAAGGTGAGATCCTGTCTCAGAAAAGTAAGTAGTCTTTAATCCCAGCACTTGGGAGGCAGAGGCAGGTGGATTTTTGAGTTCGAGGCCAGCCTGGTCTACAGAGTGAGTTCCAGGACAGCCAGGGCTACACAGAGAAACCCTGTCTCGAAAAACCAAAAAAAAAAAAAAAAAAAAAAAAGAAAAGTAAGTAGTAAGTAGTAAGAAAGTAGTAAGCGGATGGGTGGATGGATGAATAAATAGATATGAGTATCAGGGGTAAAGGTTACCAGTCTTTGTACCTTACAAATGCTGCCTGGATGGCTAAGATAATTTCCATAGTCATGTTTTGTCTGAATATTTTCTACAAAGTTCCTAAAACCTAAATTCTCCTGGAGAACTGCTTGGTTTGCAGGCTGCTGACACATGAGAGCAAATGTGCCCAGAGATGGGGAGATTCAGTGTCTTCCATGCCTGGACCCACCACCTTCCTGCTTTATGACACACACGTTCTGTGAGCTGCTCCAGAAAGTTCATGAAAGCTGAGTGGGACTGTGGGGGCTCTGGTGCTGAGCTGGTCTGTCAGCCAGCTTCGAGGCGGGCACAAGAGTGGGCTTAGGCCTTGACTTGTGAATGCCAATGCAGAGAGGAAGCATCAGAACTGAAGACTGTAAGAAACAGTTGGTGTCTGCTGGAGATCCACCTGGCAGGCACAGAAGGGCTCTGTGCTGAGGGTAGATGGCAAAGACCCCTTGCCATACTGACTCACAGGGCAATATAATCAGGGCCCCGACTGTCGGCAGCTGCATTAACCTGCGGCTAGACTTCTACACTGTAAGCCTGACCTGCTGCTGGAGGCGTCTCAGCCCAGCTCTGGGCTATGGCTTCTGGGCCATGGTGACTGTCTGCAGCTGAGGGGGCCTACCTGTGGCCTGAGCTCTGCAGGCCCGCTTGGCTCTGCTCTTGTGCATGCTGTTCACCTGGCCCTTGTGTCTCTGTTGACTGTGGCAAATGAGAAATACTCCATAGTCACAGACTGCTTCTAAAACCAACTCCTCAACACCAAGCAGAACTATCTCCTGCATACCTCACTGCACCTTCTCTGCTCTGCATTCTGGAAGTTTCAGACAACAGCAAAAGAGAAAGAAAGATCCCCCAAGTCCCCAATCCTACCAGCTCCCATGCTAGGCAGGGCTGGCGGAAGACATTTCCGGGGGAAGAGCTAGATATGAAAAGTCCCCATTGTCAACCAGAACCTGTGGGACTTTCCGGAAAGCTTGGGGGCCTGGCAGGGACTCTGACTATTGTATAACACTCCCCAAATATGTTCCTGTCACTCGGCTCAGACGTGGGTCCAAAGGAAATGTCACTGACTTCCTGTGCTCATGAGGGCTCACTCACTGGCAGCTCCCACTGAACAACAGCACTGGGCCCTGCACCGTGTGGGGATGTAAACTCCTTTCCAGTTCTAGTTTCCAAGACTTGCAAATATTTACCAAGTACCCAGCCTGTCAGACGGGGCCCAACTAGACATGGCAGTCCTGTCAGAAGGAACTTCCCAGTTCTGCCCAGGAGAGCACACAAGAGACAGCAGCCTCACCATGGAGCAGTGGGCCAGGGCAGGAGCTTTGTGCCGAGTGGACAGACTCTGTCTCCTGACTGCTTCAAACAGCGCAGCCAGGCATGGTGGCACACACCATTAGTCCCAGCACTCACGGGGCAGAAGCAGGTAGATCTCTGCCTGGTCTGTCTTCAGAGTCTGTCTCAATAAACAAACCAGCATTCCCAGAAGCTGAGGGAGAAGGAAACTCAAGATATGAGCAGGGTAACTGGCCTGCTCAGTCTGATGTTCAGATAGAGGCCATCTTTTACAGTAGTTGACAACAGCTTCATTGATCATGACTGTAAAGAAGATACTAAGACTCTGCTGCATCGACACGCTGGTGAGACACACAGAAACAGGAAACAGAAAAAGCCTGCAAGCTTTCACCTAATGAAGGGATTAAAGACTAACAAATTCTCAAACACTTAAAACCGAAGGCCGAAACTCCCAATCCACCCAAACCCGGGCTCCCTGCGGCGTGCAAGGGGGTGAAGTGGGGGTGGGGTGGGCATGAGATTCCGCATCGCTGAGTCAGAGTTGGATGGATGGACGCTATGGAACCTGCGTGCTTTCCACGTGCTCACCTTGCTCTTGATCTGCTTGGCTGTGTCCGTGAGGAAGATGGAGGAGTTGGGGTCACTGGCACTCATCTTGGTCTGAGCGCCCTGCAGGGCAGGGAAGAAGGTCGAGTGCAGCAGGGCAGGTTTAGGATGGCCGATCCTGGGGGCCACGTCCCTCGTCATTCTGAAGTATGGATCCTGGGGAGAAGACTTGGGTGAAGACAACGGAACAGATGGCCAGGCTCTGGCCAACGAGGGAGTCACCCTCATGGGAGGCTGTGAAGCTTGCAGCCAGTTTCAAACCGGCTCCTTTTCTTTTAACACCCTCTCCAACACCTCCGCCCTGTCTAGGAGTCTGAAGCCATAGCCAGCCCCAGCTCTGCCTCCTGACCTGGTCAATGGCACACGGGATGAGGCACTGGATATCTGTCCGGTCTCGGAAGATCTTCGGGAAAGAGTTGCTGAATGACGGTGCGGCCTGAACAGCAGGAAAACTGATCTTCCCTGAAAGAAGGGAGATACTCTTACTTGTTGAGCTGACCCACTGCTCTGGGAAATTAATCCAGTTAAAGGAATCAACAATGGGCTTCCTACTCATAGAAAAAAACTAAAGAAAGTAAAAAAAAAAAAAAACACAGAAAGGGAGATAGTCAAAGTTTGACCCTCCCCAGGTCCCATCAGTTTCTTCATGGCAACTGTCAGTGTGTTCAGCTGTGCCTACATCATGCACTACTGTGTAACATATTCTCTTTCAATGTATCTGGCTGTCATGGCCACCAGTGACACCACAGTGGCCATTCCCAGGAGTTTACTACTCTTCACAACTCCATAGTAAGGCACCTCCTTCCATCTTACCAACATGTGAATTCAGGCCCAGGTGTTTGTGTGGCCTGTCACAGTACACTGCTCAGGAGGCGCTGAGTGAGGACTGAACACGGTGCCATGGCAGGCAGGGCAGTGACTCTCACAAGACGCCACTCCTGGACTGCTCACTTCAAGTGTGGGATCGCCCTGATGCTGGGACTCCAGTGTCAAGTACGTCTCAAAAGCATCAAGATTATGCTCCAGTTGCTGGGGCTGAGTCTGACTGAGTCATCCAAGAGGAGGTGAAGACAGGAGCAGGCAAGCACAGAGCACAGAGGCCCTCTCACAAGTCTCAGAGACGATGGCCTACAAAGGCCAGTACACTGAATGTCAAAGACATGTAGAGGACGTAACCATGGTATACAGTTGGCAAACCAGTGGGTGAGTGGGGGTAAATCATGGGAGGAGAGTAGAGGGGTGAGAGGGGACTACAGTTAGTCAAAATCCTTATCTACCTATCTTCCTACCTTCCTATCTACCTACCTACCTACCTACCTATCTACCTCCTTCCCTCCCTCCTGAGAACTCACTATATAGATCAGGCTGGTCTCAAAATCAGAGATCTGCCTGCTTGGCCTTTGGGTGCTGGGATTAAAAGAGTGCACTACCACATCCAGCTAAAAATTCTTAGGACTGGGGAAACTGGGGCCCAGTGAACACTCCCATTAGAGAGCAGCAGATCCACCTGTCCTCCTGTAACTCTCCTGGGCCTTTTAAGCCCTATAGTGATTGTGGTCACACCTGCATGTTGGAGAACTCCAGTCATTCTTATGTCTGTCTGTCTGAGTCTGGTGGAACACCCACCTCTGAGTGCTTTATATGAAGTGATAACATCTCACGTCTCTGGGTAGGTGCTTTACAGACCAGATCCTTGGGCTGGGTGGGCGTGAGGCTCGGTGGTAACATTTGCTACATGTGTGAATCTATCTCTTGGAATGCACACATGTATGCACACACCAGGTATGTTAGCTCATTAGCTCAGGCTTTGGTGTTGCTGCACGGTGCCGGCTAGCTTCCTCTGAGCTCTGCCTGTTGCACTGAGAGGGGTCCCCAAGCAATAGGTCACCTTACCAATGCAGTCACTGTCAGTGAAGCCGAAAATGCCTTTCACTTGGTTGAAAGTGACATGCTTCTGAATCTTCACCACATTCTTGTAGAAACCCGGGCTCTGCCTGCAGAGACAAGAAGAGTCACACCTGAGATGGAAGACAGCAGGGCTAAAGCTGGTATCAGTGACGTGTGGTCCCAGAAACACTGGGCAGCACATGTGCTCAGCCCATGGATAACAGGAATGTATGGTGAGGTCATCTGAAGAAGTCATCATGGAGAAGGCCTACAACCACAGCAGCCACACCCCCAACCAGTGCTGGAAGATCTGTGAAAGGGTCAGAACAGAGGTGGGCGCAGAGGGCATTCTGACAGGGAATGCCCACATCTTGGTGGGCCAGTGCTCAGCATGCTGTGTGATCTCACGAAGAAGACCCACAACTGTCTGCTGACATGACAGTGTGGTGAGACACACATGTCCGGCTGGGATGCTCTGGAGCCAATGGGTGCAGCAGAGGGTTTGCCCTGTGCAGGTGCTCCTCCAGCATCTGGTACCACTCTCCACTACTGCAGTGATACTCTGTCCTTAGGGTAGGGCTGGCATCATGCCCAGCAACAGGGATGGGCCATACTAGCTGGTCTGAGTGACAAGACTTTTCCGGATGGTGAAGGTCATGAAGATGATGCTTATGTGGCAGCCATTCTGATACCAGAGGGACAGTAGGCTGCGACAGAGCACAGAAAGTAGCAGAATTCAGAGTGGCTTCTTCTTGCGTCTTATTTATGAGTGCGTTGCCTGCATGTGTGAGTGTGCACCGTGTGCGTGCTCAGTGGTCGTAGAGTCCAGAAACCTCTGAGACATGTCCCCAGTCCCCACAGAGACCTTTGAGACATGCCCCCAGTCCCCACAGAGACCTGAGACATGTCCTCAGTCCCCACAGAGACCTCTGAGACATGCCCCCAGTCCCCACAGAGACCTCTGAGACATGTCCCCAGTCCCCACAGAGACCTCTGAGACATGTCCCCAGTCCCCACAGAGACCTGAGACATGTCCCCAGTCCCCACAGAGACCTGAGACATGTCCCCAGTCCCCAGAGACCTCTGAGACATGCCCCCAGTCCCCACAGAGACCTCTGAGACATGTCCCCAGTCCCCACAGAGACCTCTGAGACATGTCCCCAGTCCCCACAGAGACCTGAGACATGTCCCCAGTCCCCACAGAGACCTCTGAGACATGCCCCCAGTCCCCACAGAGACCTCTGAGACATGTCCCCAGTCCCCACAGAGACCTCTGAGACATGTCACCCGTCCCCACAGAGACCTCTGAGACATGTCCCCAGTCCCCACAGAGACCTGAGACATGTCCCCAGTCCCCACAGATACCTCTGAGACATGCCCCCAGTCCCCACAGAGACCTCTGAGACATGTCCCCAGTCCCCACAGAGACCTGAGACATGTCCCCAGTCCCCACAGAGACCTCTGAGACATATCCCCCAGTCCCCACAGAGACCTCTGAGACATGCCCCCAGTCCCCACAGAGACCTCTGAGACATGTCCCCAGTCCCCACAGAGACCTCTGAGACATGTCCCCAGTCCCCACAGAGACCTCTAAGACATGTCCCCAGTCCCCACAGAGACCTGAGACATGTCCCCAGTCCCCACCTTCAGAGGCTTCTCACACTGGACTTGTTGACAGCATTCCTTTCTTTAGCCTGGCCCTTTGCTAGACACTGGAAAGACAGAAAGGGGGAAGTGTGGACTGAAAGCAGGGTCTGGCCGGAGTTATGCTAGAGGCCAATGAAGTGGAAACTTAAGGGTTCTTTGGAAAGTAGGTTGGAGGGTGTTTTGCTGGGGCAGAATGTGAAGGGACATTTTGAAGCAGACACAGGAGAGAGGATGTTCTGCTAAAGCAAGCATGTGAAAGAACACGTGATGAAGGATTTTTTGCTAAGGACATGCATGTATTGGTCTGTCTTATATTGCATAGTTGAGCTGCATGTCAGATTCTGTAGAGAGAAATGCACCAAAAAACTTCTGGTGGTGTGCTGCAGTTTCTAGACACTGCCGAGGACTCAGGCTGATTGGATGCACGTGCTGAGACAAGACCTGTGCTGAGGCAAAGCACGCAGAGGACACGTGATGTTTGGAGGGTATAACTAGGACTCAAGAGTGACGGAGACAGAGCTTGGCTTGCTGGTACAGCTAGCTTCACTGATCTTTGCTTTCCTGAGAGAGGCACAGCTGAGAATTTCTCCTGGTGTTCTTGTGGGCTGAGGCCTGGCTGTCTCTGCTAGGTCAACTCACCTCTGTTGCTATCCTGACTCTACTGAAGTGTATCACTGGTGTATCTGTGAAGTGTTTGTGAGTCGTCACTGCTGAACTGTGAACTGAACTGCCAGTTTCCAGACAACACACACTGAAGTTGCTCCAAAGAACCTTTCTAAACAGGTTCACTTCCCCTGTGTCTTTTCCACTCCTTCTGGTGGGTGGTGGGCAACAGGGAAGGTTAAAACGTTTAAGAACCATCATTACAAATAGTATTTGAAAAAAACTAAAGTTACAGGCCAAACTCAATGTGGAATTTAAGTACCACTCTAATGGCAGTGGGGGCAGGTTAAAGATTGCATCTGTGAATAGATTAAGGCTGCAGTTATGGAATGGCTTGAACTTGAACCTTCCTCCCTTTTCTCTCTTCTTCAAGGATTGGCTTGCCTTTCTAGCTTCAGCTAGGGGGTGACTAAGGACAAAGGCCCTTGTGAGGTGCCAGTACCATGCTTCTGGACTGAGCACTGGGCAAAATAAATGTCTGTATTGGGATTAGAGAGATGGACCAGTGGTTAGGAGCACTGGCCGCTTTTCCAGAGGACCTGGGTTTGTCTCCAGCACCCATGTGGTGGCTCACAGCCATATGTAATTCTAGTTCCATTATATCTGAAGCCACCTTCTGGTGTCTATGAGCACTCCATGCATGTGGTACACACACACACACACACACACACACACACACACACACACACACACACAGCCTGTGGCTCCCATATTTATAAGCTAAGTTCTCGGTGAACTGTGTGAGGATTAGGTGGGGCCACGAGGAAGTTTGTCACTGCAGGTGGGCTTTGAGATTTCAAAAGGCCATTGCAGGCCCAGTGCTTCTCTGCTAGCTGCCTATTTGTCAGCATGTAAAGCTCCCAGCCGATGCTCCAAGGCCTCCTGTGCTGCCATACTCCCTGCCATGGTGATGTCTGGTCATGGTGTCCCTTTATAGTGACAGAAACCCTAAGACATAGGCAAAACACTCATACACATGAAATAAAATTCTCATCAATTAAGAGTGTGTGGTACTCTGTTATAGTGGCAGAAAAGTGACCAAGGCACATATGATGTGGCCCAGTGACAGGCACAATCCCCCTTGAGATGTATGGTCTTGGCTTCTCAAATGAAGGCTGAAGCTTGAGGCTCCAGGTCATGGCCACAGGCTCTGTGCATACAGAAGCTGAAATCCAACCAGGTCCACCTAGCCTCAAAGCCTGGGCCTTTTTCTTTTCTTCTCTTTCATCCTGCCATAGCTCTGGCGCAGCTATGATGGAGTGTGAGGAAGAGCCCCTGAGTAGCTCTGGGCAGACCGGAGCTGGGGCTGGGTGAGCAGGGCATGCTAGTCCAATGGGCATAGGGTCAGCAGTGGGAATTCTCTGCAGCTTCTACTTAGGAGCCAGCAGAGGTTCAGATCAAGATGACTGCACATGGATCACCTGCAAACTGGCCTCCTAGCCAGATTCTGCAGCACAAGACATTACCTAGTCAGAGCAGAATGGCGTCCAGTCTCTCCAGTGGGGACAGCCTCCACATGACCGTTACCCTGCCTGACACTGCGCATAAACAAGAGGCATACTTGACTGTGTCTCACAGGTGAACAACGGCCCTAGGGAAAGACCTTCCTTCCACACATGGGCTGCAGACCTGGCAGACAGTATAGAAGGCGACACTGCCCTAGGTGCCCGCCATGGCTTACGGAGCATCGACTCAGAAAGTACCACAGGCCTGGCTGGCAGCATGGACCATCATCTCTAACCCTCTTTACTTCCACCTTTTCCTGATCTCTCAACACTGTGAACTCACTGTCAGCTAACTACCTGTTAACTGACTACCTGTTAACTGACTATCCCTTTAGAAGACAGACCACAGGGGCTACAAAGGGGTTACTAGTCGGACACTTGCCTAACATCTTTTTTTCCTTTCTTTCTTTCTTTCTTTCTTTCTTTCTTTCTTTCTTTCTTTCTTTCTTTCTTTCTTTTTTGGTTTTTTGAGACAGGGTTTCTCTTTGTAGCCCTGGTTGTTCTGGAACTCACTCTGTAGACCAGGCTGGCCTCGAACTCAGAAATCCGCCTGCCTCTGCCTCCCAAGTGCTGGGATTAAAGCTGTGCGCCACCACCGCCCGGCTTGCCTAACACTCATAAGGCTCGCAGTTCCACTTCCAACAAAACCTTTAGATGCTTTTGCCTGGTAGTTGGCTGACTACTTAGTGCTTGCTGTAGTCAGCACTTACCTGCCTATAACAGATGATTAATAAGTTATCTGTGGAACAGAGGAACAGACGGAGTAAGAAGGAAGTGCCTTGTGTGCTCAGGGTGCCCGTGAAAGCAGTCAGGGTGAGTCCCGCCCCTTAGCAAGCTCTCTCTTATGATGCATCTCGCCAGAGCTACCCCTCCACAACACAGAGGTCGGGAGATACAGAGACTTGCCCAGGAGAATGAGGCCAAGCTGAGCAGAGCTGGGCAGGATCACTGGAAGGAAGATCCTCTCTGAAGAGTGAGCAGGAGGCAGGGGGAGGACATACAGACTGCTTCCTTCCTTTCCAAGAAGATCAGAGCCTGGCTTCCTTGTATCTGTGGCGCCAAAGGACCAGGAGGCTTGTTAGAGCACAGATAAGATTCTAGATTAAACGTAACCCAGGAGTAAATGCTCAAGTGTTTAAGGAAATTCTTGCTGGGTGTAGTGACACATGATCATAACTACAGACCAAGGCCAGGGCAACATAGTGAGACCTCCTCTCAAGAAGAAAACAAAGAGAAGAAATTCTTACCGGGAAGGACATGTTTTCTAATATTCAACTTTACCCCATACTCCTAAAGCGAGACAAAGTTCTCACTGGGCCTAGGTGAGCAGCTGAGCCCACCAGCCACAATGCCATGCTCAGGATGTGCTGAAAGGAGCCTGGAGCCTGCTCCCCGCCTCCTTACTCATTACCTGCATAATCTTATTCATGGACTCGCTACAGACTTTTGTTCCAATTTGGCCACTGTGCTGGTTAGTTTTGTGTCAACTTAGCACAAACTAGAGTTGTCTGAAAGGAGGGAACTTCTATTCAGAAAATGCATCCATAAGATCCAGCCGTAAGGCATTTTCTTAATTAGTGACTGAAGGGATCCAGTCCACTGAGGTGGTGGTGTATCCCTGGGCTGGTGGTCCTGGGATAAGACAGCAGGCTGAGCAAGCCATGAGGAACAGGCCAGTAAGTAGCACCCCTTCATGGCCTCTGCATCAGCTACTGCTTCAGATTCCTGCCCTGTTTGAGTTCCTAAGTGACTTCCTCCAGTGACTGTCTACAACATAAAAATATAAGCCAAATAACCCTTTCCTCCCCAACTTGCTTTTGGTCCTGGTGTTTCATCACAGCAATAGAAACCTTGACTAATACGCCCACTGACATTTAAGTCCAGAGAGGGCAGACCTGTAAACTGTCCATCAAATTGGAGATGGCAGGGCTGCTGAAGGAAACACAGGGCCCAAACCACAAGAGTTTGTGTGCTAAGAGCAAAGTGAGCTCTTTTTGTCCCATGCTGGGGCACCAGGCAAGGCAGGAGTGTGGAAAACAAGGACAGAAGGGCTCTAGTGGTTAAGCATGTTGCACAGAGCAGAAGCTGCATGTGAGACAAAGTTCTCACTGCCTCGGCCACCTGGGAGGCCAGAGGAGGAGGCTCACTTGTGCACAAGTTCAAGGCTAGGGTAAGCAACATATGGAGAGCAGCACAAATGAAAGCTACGGTCACTGTGTCCTGCCAGCAGCCTGCCTGTGAGGGACAGCAGAGCTTGTGGTGTGTCTGTGCTGAGACCAAGCACTTGCATCAGCTATTCTGAAGAACAAGAGAAGGCTGGCACACGTGGGACAAGTCTGGTGACTATGTTACCACAGACCACTGAAGACCTGTGGTCAGAACTTCATCTTAGATCTACTTAAATTCCTCACAGGACTGCAGAATCTCTATGTTCACATGGAGTAATTAAGAAACAGTCTGACAGGAAAAAATTAGAAATTCATCTCTGTGTGTTAGAGACGGCAAAATAATATGGCTCGGCTGTTACAAGTGCTACCACCAAGCCTGATCTGAATTCGATTCCTAGGACCCACATTGCAGGAGAGAATTGTCCTGTAAGATGTCCTCTGACCTACCTACCTACACACACATCCTTCTTAATAAATACATTAACATGTAATTCAAATATATATACTTTTTGAGACAGTGTCTCATTATTTAGACTAGGCTGGCCTCAAACCCAGAGAGATCCTTCTGTCTTTCCTTCCCTAGTGCTACAACATGTGCTATCCCACTCAGAATAACAAAATATTTTTAAAAATTTTAATGATTTTTCCTAGCTGGAATAAAGATCAGATTTCTTGTGGGGGTATTTGTTGCTTCTAGTAGATACAGACTTCGCACTTGGCTTCAAGTATTTATAAAGGCAGCCTGTGGAAGCAGCAACATCCAGACTCCTCTGTGCCTCTGGGCCTTGTGTGCCTCCTCACACCTGCCTTGGCCTAACCACTGGCTGTAACATTACACAAGAGGGCCCCAAGCTCAAAGCCCATCCAGCCCGCTGAATCAGCTCCCTGAGTGAAGGCCCATATCCTCTAGTGCTCAAGCCCCGATGCCTCCCAGTCCCGCCACGGTGGGGGAGCACACATAGGGCCTCACACATAATAGGTAAATGCTCTACCACTGAGTCACACCTTAGCACACAACAAATGTTTGTGGAGCTAAAGACTATTCACTATAACACGTTATTTTTGAGACAGGGTCTGACTATGTAGCCAACTGTATCAGTGGCCTGAGAGTGGGATTAGAGGTATGTACAAGGGCTTAATCTCATTCTTAGGATAGCTGACTAAAAACACTCCCCACCCCCTTTGTTTCTTTTCACAGGGTCTTGCTATGTGGCCCTTGGATAGTCTTGCCCTCTCGACTCTGCTTTCTCAGGACCCCAGGGAATGGGACTGATTGCAGGTGCACACCAACACACCTGCTTCCAAGTCTGATTTTACCATACTTTGTAATTACCGGGGATGAAGTGCACGAATGAAGTGTGCAGATTTAAACATGGCCAACTTAAGAAATGGGACTGTGCAGAGGTTATCTAACAAGTGCCGCTACCCTCTCTGAGGAAAAAGTCCCCATTGAAAGCAATAAGGCTACCAAACTCTCAGACTCATTGTCCTTGGACACTACAGTGCAAAATCCTTCACTGTGACAGCCGAGGTGACGTCATGACAACATGGCTCCATGTTTATGATTTCTGTAAATTTGGTTAGGAAGGCAATAGTAGTTTTTGACATTAATTCTTTCTATGCACACACACAGCATTCCACCTCCCAAATTACCACTAAATAAAACCAACACTCCAGATCATAAGAGAAGAAAAACCAGGCCATAGCCCATGTCCAGCACTTCAGGTTGGTCATGGGGTCTGCACCCACTTGCTCAGAAGGCAGCCAAGCGTTCCACCTTACCCCATGTACTCAAGATTAGAGAAGATGAAAGTTTTGTTGATGTCAAAGCCGCAGGCAATGATGTCCTTGGCGTTTTCCACGGTGTAACTGTACGCCTGCTCCAGAGTCAAGTCCTTCCACAGGTACTTCTCATCGTCAGACATCTGGATGACCAAAGGCACATCGAACACGTCCTGCAGCCACCTACAAAACACACGAGTTACTGTGTGCTGAACACGCCCTGCAGCCAGTCCCGGGACACTGAGGATGGACACCCCAGGAAGAATGCCACTTTGTATCAGAATGCCAGATCATCAGCTTTACACCACCCTGGGCCTGCTGTGCAAGGATAAGGAGCAGGAAGAGGAGGAGAGCAGGTTTGTGATCCATGGTGCTGGGATCTCCCGTCACACCTGGCTCTTGCAGAGTGATGAGCCTGGGTGTAAACCCAGTGAACAGAGACCACAGACAGCAAGGTCCTAGTCCTGGCAGCTCAGCTTCACTAGGCCAAGTCACATGAGCAGTTCTTACTTTGTGAAAATAAATGGAACGAGATGACCCAGATGCATCGCTTCGGAGGAGGGGCCCCTGCCCGTGTACAGGTAAAATGGCTTCTTATTTTCATAGGCATCCAGAATTTGATTCATATCTCTAAAGGAAAAGAGAAAACAAATAAAGCCCTGATTTTTCTGGCAAAAGTCCCAAGGCACTGAAGCTCATTTGGCAGTGAAAAGTGAGCAGAGAAGAACACACGGACGATGACCACAGTTTGCTCTCCCTGGGGCGGGAAATACAATGACACAACTAACTCTGCAATGGCTTCTGTGAATGACTGTGTTTGGAAGCCAAGACATGCAAGTTAGGAATAATAACTTTCTAACAATAGGAATAATATCTGAGTCACATGGGCCAGTCCATGCCTTTAATCCCAGTGCTCAAGAGGCAGAAGTAGGTGGACCTCTGAATTCTGAAGACAGCCTGGTCTACACAGCAAGCACCAGGACACTCAGTGCCAGAGTGATGGCTCTGTCTCCAAACAAACATTTTGAAAGATAAGGATGAATATGCCAAGTGTCCACTGGTACTTTCTGGACTGCCTCCAGTGATCAAAGAAAAATACACTTTGTGCTTTCCACAACCCTTGGCGATGGGAGACTCAGTGCCACACAGTCCTCCCTTTAGAATCCCAGTCTGGGGGTTGTAGAGACCAAGCCTAAGGATATCTCAGGGTTCCATGCAGGCCTTGTGTCGGGAGAACAGGAAAGCAGGTCCAGGCAGTTCAGGATGAAGTCCCCAGCTGAAGAGCTGACCTGGGTGCCAGCTCTTTCACTGAGAACAATTTGAGAGTCATTCTTCCTCCCCCAGGATGGGGACACTGTCAGAACCATGAAGGCTCCTCCTTGCTAGCTGAAATCAGCATTAGCTTGTAGGTAGGCCTGCTCCTGCCTGCAGATGCTGAGATATGAGGTAGTGTCCAGGACTGCTGTGTGTGGTGTGTATGTGTGGGTAGGATAACTTCAGGTGTTGTTTCTTAGGAGCTACCTTTGAGACAGGGTCTCTTTAGGCTGGTTGACAGTGAGCCCCAGGGATCTGCCTTTCTGGGTCTCCCTAGCACATACCATCACACTTGGTTTGTCACACGGTTCCAGAGACTGAGCTCAGGTCTTCGTGCTCTCACAAGTGTTCACTGAGCAATCTCCCTGCCCTAGAATTTGTGTTCTCTTTCTTGTTTTGTTTGTTTGTTTTTGTTTTTGACAGGGACTCACAGTGAAGCTCTTGTTGTCCTGGAACTCACTCTGTAGACCAGACTGGCCTCAAACTCAGAAATCCCCCTGCCTCTGCCTCCTGAGTGCTGGGATTAAAGGCATACACCACTATGCCCAGCCTTCTTTCTTTTTTAAACTTTGTTTTTACTTAAGTGTATGTGTGTTTCTGTGTCTGAAACCAACCACAGGCTGGGAGTGAGTGAGCTGTTTGTGAGGAGAGGTGGAGAGGTGTTGCAGACAAAGACTAATAAATCCCTTTTCCCAGAGGTCTGGGTAAGGGAGTCTAGATCAGAGTGATGTGCAGCCAGTGGCATGCATGAGTGCAGTCTCAGTGCTCTGGGTTACAGGCACAGCCAGTGGTGTGCATGAGTGCAGTCTCAGTGCTCTGGGTTACAGGCACAGCCAGTGGTGTGCATGAGTGCAGTCTCAGTGCTCTGGGTTACAGGCACAGCCAGTGGCGCTGCATGAGTGCAGTCTCAGTGCTCTGGGTTACAGGCACAGCCAGTGGTGCTGCATGAGTGCAGTCTCAGTGCTCTGGGGTACAGGCACAGCCAGTGGTGCTGCATGACTGCAGTCTCAGTGCTCTGGGTTATAGGCACAGCCAGTGGTGTGCATGAATACAGTCTCAGTGCTCTGGGTTACAGGCACAGCCAGTGGCGCTGCATGAGTGCAGTCTCAGTGCTCTGGGTTACAGGCACAGGGGTCAGGGAGAGTTTCAGCTACGTAATGAAACAGAGGTCAGCCTGAGCTATGATACCCGGCCTCAAAAAAGAAATCAACAGACAAAAACCATTCTGGTGCTATCTTCTTTCATGATCTAGGGCAAAAGGCTGGTTTCTGGCTTGTATATACTGTTTGCTTTGCACATTGAGAGTGAGTATATGTGTGTGTGTGTGTTTTAGTAGGAAGGGTCTCATTTAGCTTAGCCTGGCCTTGAACTCACTGAGTAGTGAAAGATTTCCTTGAACCCCTAATTTGCCTGTGTTCTACCTCCTAAGTGCCAGGATTAGAGGCATGCATCACTTTCTTGTTTCCTGTTCTGAGTCAGGTTCTTGCTGTGTAGCTTAGAGTAGCCTGGGAACCCCATTCCTGCCTCCTCTCCAGGTGCTAACACATGTCCAGCACAGAACTGCAACTGTCCAAACTCACCCAAATATTTTTTTTATTTCTGAGACTGGGTCTCACTATGTAGCCCTGGCTGTCCTAAAACCTGTTATATAGCCAGGCTGGTCTCATCTGCCTGCCTTTGGGGCCTCTTGATTGCTGGGATGAAGCTACTACACTCAGCTTCACCCAATTAATTTTAATGGGTACATGGAACAGAGAAAAGCCATGTCCTGAGTTGCTTTTCATGTGGCCAGAGGGCATATCATCGTTCACTAGGCCAGGCCCAGCCAAGGCCATCGTATGCACACATTTCCAGAAGGGCCGTATTAGAGATGAGCCTGTAGGTGCCATCTCACCCCCAGTTTCTTAGGTAACATTAGGTAATAGTTTCTGTCTGTCAATTCCAGAATGTGTAAATGCCTTCCCTGAGCTATTACGTAAGAACATGGGTGCAGGGCAGCGAGAGCTCTAAGAGGTTAGAGGCTATACGATCAATGTCATGGGACAGCTCAGCGGGCAAAAAGCTTTGCTCCAAGTCTGAGGACCTGAGTTGGGTTCTTGGGAGAAAACCAAATCCTACATGCTGTCCTTTGGTAGCTACATGCAGTGGCTACACAAACACATCACACACATGCATACGATAATAAACTAGGAGAAAAGCAAACATCTGCATGGTGTGTTCACAGCCAAGAAGAGTAAGTTATCAGTCAGAAACTCCCACAAGGCAAGTTGGGAAGCTGGGTGTGCTGCGCTCCTAGTAGGACCGTGAGCTCCAGGCCAGCCCAGAAACTTAGACCCCACCTCGGCACGAATAGCAGCAACAGTTCTAGGCCAGCTAAGGCTACAGTCAGACCATGTCTCAATAAACAAACCAAAGCCCACAACCCAACAGTCTTTTAAGATCACAATATTCACCAAACTAGCTAACAGATCTGGAATACCAGGTACACTCAAGTCCCAGGAGAAAGCTCTGCCTGTGCTCAAGACTCTGCAGGTTGGCCAGGCATGGTGGGGCACACAGGTGGTTAAGAACACTATGGGCCATGTTAGCTTCTTCAATAGCCAGTCACTGCTCACCTTAGTGTGTGACTGGACAACTCTGTGCTTATCAGGTATTGTTTTTGGAATGTTCTAAGCAACCGCCAGAGCTGCTACCAAAGCCAGGAGTACCATCAGACAGCACCTGAGGCCCAAAGCAGATCGGCCTGGGTCCCTCTCCTGCCCCCCAGTCATGGCTTTCTTTTGTTCTGAAGTTGTTATCACATTGGAACACCAGGGTATTTCGGGAATAAATTTGTCCCTGGGCTATGGTCACTCATATTTGGCTCCAGAATAAATTATCTTATTCTCTGAAGGGTGAGAGCTATGTTTTTGCATTGACAAACCTCTGTTAAAATCCCAGAGGCATTTCTTATAGAAAAGAAAAGGCTGATTTTAAAATTCACATGCAAGTGCAAGGAGCTAAAATAATCTTGAAAAACAATGGAGTTGGGAGATATATTTTATCTCAGAATTTGCTGGATTTTGCTCTTTCTATTTTGGAGATAGGGTCCTCAAGTTTCCTAGGCTGGCCCTGAGTTGTCTATGTGGTCCCAGAAGACCCTGAACTTCTGCTCCTCCTGCTTGCACCTTCTCCGTGCGGGGGGACTGCAGGTATGGCCAGCACCCAGTCTGGGGAGGGAGAACCAGGGAGTGACTGTGTACAGGGAAAACTCTCTGCTGGGGATAACAACCTCTGTTATTAGACACTTGCAAACACTGAACCACTGAAGAGTACAGTTTAAAAAGTCAAATTCTATGATATATCAATTCAATTTCTCTACAAAAAGTTTTTTATCACATTTAATTAATTCTTTGTTTTGTGTATGAGTGTGTGCTCTTGTATGTGTGGAGGTCAGAGAACATTTGGGAATTGGTTCTTTCTTCACACCATGTGGGACCTGAACTCAGGTTGTTAGGTTTAGAAGCAGAAGCAGATGCCCTTCCCTGCTGTCCTCCTAGCAAGCCCCCACGTTCCCAGCCCTGCATGCACACACACAAGACAGGGTTTCTTTGTGTATCTCTGGCTATCCTGAAACTCGATGTAGACCAGGCTAGCCTCAAATTCAGTGAATCCCTGCCTCTGCCTCCCGAGTGCTAGGATTAAGGGTATGTGTTACCACACCTGGCCCCAACTTTTTAAATTGCATTCATTGATTTAATTGTGTCTCTCTGTATGTGTAGTCACACCATGGTGTGTATATTACTGTCAAAGGGTATTCTGAGGGAGTCTGTTCTTCTCTACTTCCCCTATATGGGTCCTACTTAGAACAGCTCAGGTTGCCCGGCTTGCCAGGAGGCACCTTTGTTTTCCTGCTGACCCATCTCACCAGCCCAACATTCAATTTCAATTAAGAAAAATATTGATTCTATTTTCTCCAATGTGGCCTGAGCAGGGCCCAGAGCCCTCTGCAGACAGGCTGTGAAGTGTCTGGGTGGGAATGCTCTTTCCTGGGTGCTCCTTGAAGCACAAATAGAACAGAACACCCTGACTTCAGATCATCAGTTCCATGAACTGAGCTGAGGAGAAGCAGTCTGTGGGAGGAAGAGGCAAGAAGTCTTCTAGAACTTGCCCTTCTTGATGTTATCTGCATAGAATTTATGGTCCGAAGCAGGGATACTGTGTCCCCAGGGCTCTGCTGTAAATGTCTCTTGATGTCACTCATGAGGGGGAGAAAGAGTGTGGGTAACTTCAAGAAGCCTACTGCTTACTGTGTGGGAAGTACTCAAGTTGGACCGAACACTCCCTGGCTCTCATGGCCCTTTGTAATTTACAGCACGGAATATGACTGCACTTCACCTGCCAAGAGTGACCTCCACCAGTGAAGTTCACAGAGAAAAGCTGAGGATTTGCAGGTGAAGGGATGAGGTGATTCCACAGGAGTTACTACAGCAGCCTCACTTTGCCCACGGTACCAGGCCTCCCCAGTATCCCCCAGTTCTATGAACCCAGAGCAGAGGAAGGGTCCTGACCGGTGGGAGAAGAAGATGCCCCGGCGCAGGAAGCGGTGTGGTCTTTGGCCAGTGGCCCGCTCTATTCGGTTTATCAGCTCTTTGTCAATTTTGCTGCTTCCAAACTGAACTGCAAAAAAACATCGGGAAACAGAAGAGACGATTCACTTAGATGCAAAAGACTTAGTGACCTGTCTCAATGACCCTGTCTCTTTAGGCTCTGGGCTGTAATGCTTACCCTCACACAAAGGTCCTTTCCCTTTGTAGCAAAATAGCTGAGACCCCATCAGCAAAATAGGGGTAAACCACATACTACAGTGCTGTTTGCCTGAGTCTAGACTGTGATGGGAACACACCGAGAAAGCAGTGTGGCTGTCAGTTCTGACACACACACACACACACACACACACACACACACACACTCTCCTTAGGGTGTAGCTTACACTGACAACAGCCACAATTCCCACATGTCTCAAACTGCTGACTTAGAGTCATGTTGGTCCTGAAGAGACTCTCCCCTCAGTGACAGTCTATGTTTTAGGTTACTGAAGTAGTCTTGATAGAGACATGAACACCTCAGTGGTTTCTTCCTTGACAATTGTCAAGGACAATCAAGGACAGCAAGTGCCTTGGAGGAAGGGTGTGAAGGTGATGTCTTCGTTCCCTACCAGGTTGCTTGCTTCAGATCATGATTCTGAAATATGTCATTTTGTATCATTTCAAACTTTGGACTCTTGGGACAATCGACGTGTCTGTCCCAGGCTGTCACTGAACTATGTGGCTGAGTATGACCTTGAACTTCTGACCCTTTCGCCTCTATTCCTCATCACAAGGTAACAGGTACGAGCTTCCATGTTTGGTTCATTGTTACCTAATTTTAAAATAATCCTTGGGGACTACAACACACAACCCAGGATCTATTTGTTTCTTGATATTGAATCCTTTTACTTAGAAATAACACAAATAGAAATAACTCAAAATTTAAAATTATCATGTATGTGATGCTGAAATTAGTATGTTTAAAGAAATTATCTTAATTTCTATTGATGGCAGCACTATTCACAAGGTGGACTCTACCTATGTGTCTCTGAACAAAGAAAATGTGAGGTGTACACACACACACACACACACACACACACACACACACACCCCACAGTACAACTTAACTATGAAAGGAAGTAGAATTCTGTTATCTACAACAATAGAGCTAACCCCCAAGGACAAACCAGATCAGTGGTTATAGAAGATCAAATACTATAGGATCTCATCCTATGTGGGATCTAAAGGGAGAGTACAAGGCAGGCAGAGAGAATGGGGGAGGCTGTCACGGTGAGATTAGCGGATTCTGATGGCTCACCAACAGTTCCATGGATGCCATCAACACTAATGGATTGTGTATTTCACAACAGCTACCAGAGAGAACTTAAAATACCACCAAGAAATAAAATTGTTGTTGCTGATAAACATGTTAAGTATCCTGATTTTGTCATTATTCAGGGTACGCATATATGGATAATCATCCTGTCCTAAAAATATTCACAATTACTGTGCCAATTAAAAATACACAGAAGTTTGCAAAAGCACACATATTTAGAAATGCCAATGAGGAGGACACCATAGTCACTACCAGACACTGAGGGGCTGTGAGGGAGGCAGGTGACAACTCACCAATGAGCTTGTCATAGTCGATGCCTTTTGCACTGCTTGTCCGTACTGTCCATGGATCCACAAAATCCTCGCTGGCTTTTGTGGCATCTGGGTCACTTTTACTCCCAGCAGTTGGATTTCCAGGAGGGCAGCCAGCCTTGTATTCTTCCCCCATGGTGGCCTTATAGCTCATTTTTAATGACAACAACATCTTTACTGCAGAGTCAATCTCATCCTAAAGGGAAAACAAGGTGAATGCTCAAATGCTCAAAGGCCAAGGTCTGCAGAAAAGCAGTCAGGTGGCAGGCACTGTGGCAGGACTTTCACATGCCGTCTGTTCACACGGCGTCCATCACTGTGTGTGGTTCTACAACCTTGACAAGTGCTTGCTGAGGACTCTGAGAGCCAGGGAGTTGTCCTGAAGAGGCAGAAAACCGGGCTCCGGTATACTTTACATTTGTTTGATACTCTAGTGCTACAGATCATGACCAGAACCACACGGGCAGTAGCTGTGCCATGGAATGCACCATTGTTTAAGACAAGGTGTGTGGGTGACATCTCCTTTAATGGAGCTCAGAGTGCATCCGGCACCATGGTATATTCTGCACAGGTGAGGGTGAAAAGTTACAGACACAACCAAAGAGGCCAGAGGAGTCCTGACGGCAACTCAAAGACATGTCATGAAAGCAGGTGAAGGCCAGGGAAAGTGTACACCGAGGGACACTCAGAGACAGGGACACCACTGGATGACAGAGTCTCATCAAGCTATTTTTTTTTAAGATGCATTTTTATTTGATGTGTATGAGTGTGTGTATGTATGTATGCGTGTATGTATGTATGTATGTATGTGTGTATGTATGTGTGTATATGCCATATGTGTGCCTGTGGAGGCCAAAAGAGAGCACTAGGTCTCCTAGCGTTGGAGTGATCTTCGTGAGTTGCCACTGGCGGCTGAGAACCAAACCCAGTTAGTTGCTCTGTTGAGAAGCAAAGGCTCCTAAGTGCTGAGCCATCTCTCTGGCTAGTTACCAGGCCGTTCTAGTGTCTCCATGCTTATGACTCCTGCAACCCCAGCACGTGGGAAGTGAAGGCAGGAGGATCAGGAGTTCTAGGTCATTCCTGGCTATATTGAAAGCTGGAGGCCAGTCTGGGTACACAAGACTTTATTTTTAAAAAGAGAAATAAAAAGAGAAAAGGAAACAGCAGCAGCAGAAGCAATTGTAAGCTGCATTCCTGGGCACTTTGGAAACTTACTGAAGACCCCTCTTTTCTAGGTGCTCACAGTGGCCACCCCAGAAGGATCAAAGAACAGGCCGAATTAAGGCGATCAAATCATGCTGTGGCCTCACGCTCTAGACCCGTAATGGTATGAGACCCCTGAGACTACACAGTCTAATTTGCCTGCCTAGGGAAACACACATATTTATGCAGCTTACACTAACAGCACTATGTACTACAAACTGGGCTTCCTGGGGAAGAACTACCACGACTCCAACTTCATTTAGAGAGTTGTTCACTGGTACAATACCCCGGCTAAAGGGAGCTAGGATTCTGTGGTGAACAGTGCTTCAAACAAATAAACTTATCTAGAATTTGTTATCAAAATGACTTTACCTCATGCAATCAATAACTCCATGTCTATAGCTCACACAAGAGAGAAGATGCCTTCACTGGACAGCTGCTCTGCTGTCTCAGCAGTCCTAGGCTCAGCACTGGAAAGAAAATAAATGTTTAACAAGTTTCATCTGCAGAATTATCTGCAAGCAGACTTGCCTTGCTCTGAAATACACAGCAAGTGGAATCTTTTCATCACTGACTGTTGACAATTTCTACTCTTATCCGATCTGACTCTGAAAGGAGGAAACATCTAACCTCGTCCCTGCTCAGGGAACTTCTGTAGCCCAGAAAAAAGGAATGGACAGACCTGCCTGACTTGTTTCCTGTTTCAATGTAGTGTGGGCCAGGACATAGAGACTCATCTTAAAAGCCAGTGTTCTAATGGTGTCGGGAGACAGAGGCAGGTGAATCTCTGTGTGTTCTAGATCAGCCAGGGGCTACAGTGAGACCTTGTCTCAGAATGAGGATGGAAAACAAAAGGGACTACTAATTAAAACATTACAGTGTTACTCAAATTTAATGTTAAACTGATAGAAATGCCATTGTTAGCCTCCAAAGTAGGCTTAGAGAAATGATGAATTCTTGGGTCTTTTATTTATCTTAGGCTTTGCCTGAAAACCATTTAGTCCAATTCATTGAGCCCACATGGTGAGTCTGGATAATCAGGTATTTGGACATGACTTTTTCTCTACACCACTTTCCTTTAAGATGTAATAGTTTGCTCAGACTAATGACCAACGAAAGCTCCTGAGCTGAATGTGAGGTGGTCGGCACTCTGGTAACATAACAGACGTCTGAGAAGACTGCTGGATGGAAGGCAGAGGAGGAGGCATGGAGACCTAAGAGTGGAAGCAGCAAAAGAGCATGACGTGCCTTTGCTGCCATTAAAGATGCAGACTGACAGCTTCTACAACCCACTATTAGCAAGCTCCTTAAAAAGGACAATCCCAGAAGACAAAGAAAACAGGAGCAGGGTGGCAGCTATAGGACCCAGAAGGTGTGAAGTTCAGGGGCAACTGACAGACTGAGAGACATGAGAAAAAGAAAAGCTAAGAAGAGATGGTTAGGAGGGCAGTGAGCCCACTTGACACCACGGACTACCAGAGACCCAGGCATCGGGGATGGAGTAATAACATATGGGCAATAACAGGAAAGCCAGCTAGATCTGTTTAGGAAACAGTTCAGCTCATGTCTGGGCCCCATTCCTTCCAGAAGTTTCCATGAGAAGACAGTGGTTCATAGACCAGAGACTGCCATCCATAACAGTGGGAAGTATACAAAGACCAGCCACTCATACTCTCTAGATAGCCGATCACAGAGAATATGATTTCCAAGAAAGGAAGTCAATACTCTGAACACAAAGATTCCTCAACCAAAACAAGTCCCACAGCTATCTAGGAAAGGGGTTATACACAGCTAAGATCTCCTCACAATGAGGACAGCTGACAGTTGTCTCCAAGGCCTTGAGTAGATGGCAAGCTATAACACACATCTGTGACACCTGTGATGAGAAAGGAGAGGAAGAAGAGACTCACCCGGAAGACTCGGGGGCACAAAGGGCAGAGAGCACCAGGAGCACTAGCATCACCAGCTCAGTGAACTAAGGAGCATGCCCAAAGGGACACTCGGGAGTTTATGATTATGACAGGAGGAATGGAGGGCAGCAGGAGGCTAGGGTGAAGAAACAGCCCTCAAAGACAGAAAGAAATGAAAGCAGCAGCAAGAAATACGAAAGCCAGA
Source organism: Arvicanthis niloticus (assembly GCF_011762505.2). Lineage (NCBI taxonomy): Eukaryota > Metazoa > Chordata > Mammalia > Rodentia > Muridae > Arvicanthis > Arvicanthis niloticus. The sequence continues at coordinate 10,029,907 of NC_133430.1, read as the reverse complement.
GGAGCGGTTTCTGACCTAAAAACAGAAGATAGAGAACCAAATAGATCAAATGAACAGTATCACTTCTGAGAATTAAAGTTTGCAAGGAGTATTGGTCCTATCCCTGGAATGTCAGGGCTCTAGAACAGAAAGGACTCCAATGTCCCTAGTGAGGACTACGAAATGCACTGACAAACAATGGCGACTGAGCCATAGGGACTACAACCCAAGGGAAGTTGGGTGTGGTTTCCCATCACTCTAGTCTAACAACCAGGAGGCAGAGGCAGGAAGATCAGAAGTTCATGGGTATCCTTGCCTAAAGCAGGTTGAGGCCATGCTGGGCTACATTGAGATTCTGTGACAGACAAAATAAAACAACAGAATTCTAAGGAAAAGTTTCCTCCATCTCAGAACTCCACACCCAGCTTAGCTACCAATCAAACCTTAGGGAAGGTAAATTGGCAGACTGCAAGACTGCCCAAGAAGTTATCTTTCCATAGTAGCTGTTGGGTATTGAGATTCAACACCCAGAGAAGAGCCATGATAGGCTACACTGCTTAATGGTGGGATAGAGTCTGAGGAATGTGTACTAAGCATCAACACCACCAGTGAGCTAACCTGGATGGTACAGGCCCACTACCTGACTGATGTGAGCTTTGATGCAGTCAAGAGACTGGATAAACACGGGGTATAGGGGCTTCTGCTAAGGTAATATGGCACAAATCTCCCTATTATTTAGTAAGTGGGCATAGAAGTTTAATGATAAAAGTATACTGTATGCACACACCAGGACTGGATACCTGGTCTTGAGGTTGTGATAGTTAACTCTTATTGTCACCCTGATCAGATCTGCAATCACCCAGGTGACACTGATGGGTATGTCTATCAAGATGTTTCCATAGTGGTTTATCAGGTGAGGGACAATCCACCTAGAATGTGGGTAATACCATCCTGGGGTTGGGGTATCATATAGATGTGTCTGACACCATGAGGGACTGGATCCTCAAACTGTGAGATAAAAGACACTCTTCCTCTCTGAAGCTGGTGTTTTGGGTCAGCTATCTGGATAGAAATGAGAAGAGTAGCCAGGACAGAGGCAGGATGCTTCCTTAGCGGGGCAGCACCCCACTGTCCAAAACCAAACAAACAACTCCCACCCAACAGGAAACAAAAGCTTGAACCATACAAAAGTAGCTTAACCACAAACACAACGTTGACTGTGCTCCCAACCTATCAGACTTGGTGTCTTTGATTGTGTTATGTGGTGCCTATCTGCATTATGAAGAAGACAGAAAAGGCCAGGCAAACAGAAATTAAGGCAAACATTAACCCCAGAGAAAACAGAAGGTGGGAAGGGAAGGAAAAGGGCTCATGCTTTAGTTGATGGTTCAGCTGTCTATGTGTTGACATAGTGTAATAATGCCTGTACTAATAATGCACTGACTAGAACTTCGACATATCCTGGCAGCTGGAGGAGGGGAAGTGTCCCTGAAAGCAGGAATCCCTCACGGTCTGGGCCAAAGCCCTGGACTTGAAATAAAGAAAGGAGGAACATAGTAGGCATGCCCAAGTACAAACCTTAAGAGACTCAACGGTACAAACTGAAAAAAAGTATCTGTGCACGATCAGAGCTGAGGAGAAGAGTCTGGAAGACACTAGGGCAGTCAGGGTCTGTAGCTGTGGGTTCTATATCCTTTGGTTCAACTAACACAGGACAGGAACTACTAAACACAAAGAGGTTCTTCATCTGCACCGAGGATGTACACATGCCACATGTCACTTTATTCACTGTCAACTAATTAAGGTGGGAAGACACACCCTAAATGCAGTGGCATCATTCCATGGCGAGAGAGCCAGGCACACACATTCATCTCCAGCTCATGACAGTGATCCGATGTGACCAGCTGCCTCACAGTCCTACCTCTGTGCTCTCCCTGTCAGGAAGAACTAACCTTAAACTGTGAGCCAAACACACTCTCTTCCTTAAGTTCCTTTTGTCCTGCATTTTGTCACAGCAACAGACAAAAAGGGAACTAGTATATCCTCTACAGATACAGTATAGCAACAAAAACAAGACAAACCCAAACCCAACCAACCAACCAACCAACCAATCAAAAAACAACAACAAAAAACCCAAACCAACCAAACAAACAAAAAACACAGAGCATCCAGTAAACAGCCAGTAAGCAGTTTGAACTGTTTACATAGAAAACACACAATACTAAGATCTGGCCTAAAGTATAAAGCATCTCACACGTGAATCCTATACTACTGTATGTGAGGGACTTGGGCATCCATGGATCTGCCATCTCTGAGGATTTGGGGACCAGCTCCCTACTGTACAAAGGGTCAAGCATAGGGATAGGAATGACACTGAACTTAGCAGACTGTACCCAGACAGCTGTGCAGGAGTGGAGGCTCAGGTGCATGTTTTGGGGAGCCCGACAAATCACTTACTTTTGGTGCATTTCCAGCTTTGAGGGACCTCACGAGCTCCCCTTGAGCAGCTATGCTGTTGAACAGCTCCAGTGGAGAGGTGCAGGACTCGCCACTGGGCATGTCTGCCATCTTCTAGGACCGAGGCCTGCAGCTGGCTTGTGAGGTGTGTTCAGCAGTGGAGACAAACTCTGTGGAGAAGAAAATGAAATGGGAAATGAGGGTGGGGAGCCATGAGCACTTTGCTGCAGCTGTGCTTCCTTTACAGCACCCAGCCTTTCTTTCAGAAAAACGTGGTAGCTGAGCTGTAACAGAGAACGGGCAACAGAACATTAACGGGAAAAGGCAAGGAGAAATCTGGGGATCATGAAAACGCAGCATCAGTGCTGGCAACGAGAACGAAAGGCATTAGTGGGAAGTACGAACTTGAGGCCAGCACAGGAGGGCATTCTTGTAAACAGTAAGTTGGCACAGGGTGATGTTTGTTCCTGTCTAGTGCCCAGAAGAGAGGAACTCATGTTTGCTTGGGATACAAACACACGTTAGTAAGGCTACATTCACCAGACCAAAAGACATTCTGCAAAGTCTTATTTGTTCTTTATCTTTAGTGCCTCGGGAACAAACACTCAGGCTTTTGCAGCCATAAAGAACACATAATACCACATGGCCTCTAGCTGGCCAAATGTCGTGCTCTCATAGCAAGGTCCAGGTGGATAAGGCCCTGTCTGTTCTGAGTTCTAGAGCATGCGGACCACGAGCCTCGCCATCCCACTGCTGCCTTACTGCAGCTGGGAAGGTGTGCCTGCACCTTCTATCAGTCACTATCGCTAACGACACTGGAAAGGGTGGGGACCGGGCCATCTGGAGTCCTGCTGGGACAGTCACTTTCTTATTGATAAAATGGTAACTCTTGGAACTTTCAAACTTACCTCAAGGGCAACAAACAGAAACAAACAAGAAAAAACTGATGCAGGAACACAGCACAACTGTAAGCAAGATACAAGTGTACTTCCAGTCTTGTTATTCCCAGGTTAGGGAGTGAGGGCTCTAGGGATCTACCTAACTCAGCTTTACCTGACTTATATGAGCAGTAAAGGAGGCGTGAGAGGAGGAGCCGCAGCCGGTGCTGGACCAGTAACTGAGCACCCTGACCTGGCACGTTGGTCTAACTTCCTTTCCTCTATGCATCAAGTCACCTGAGCCTCACCAGAATCTTGTGACAGATCTGTCCTCCCCACTCATGGATATGGAAATCTGACAGTATTCTTGAGGACACAAGAGAAAATGTCTCCTCACTTCTGTGAACAGACCCAATTAAGCATACCACAGAAGTCCAAAGTGGTGAGCCAGTGAGTGCTGTGCCCCTATGACCCCTTACCCCACTTTGAACCAATGAGTTTTCCTGGGTAGACAACTCAAAGGCAGCTGTATCACCTAGTGCCACTCCAGCATGGGTTATAGCTCATGAAAGCTAGTCACCTGGAGGGTACCACAGAGCCTGAAGGCAGCTAGGGTGATCTGAGCCCTTTCTGGACAGCTGGGTTCCTCTGAGAGTCTCTCTCAGCAGTCTTTACTACTCATGTATGATTGAGGGAGGAACCCCAACATATCTGGTTAATTTCAGGGATTTCCTGAAGCTAGTAAGTTGTTTACTTTCTGAGTTTAATGAGCTTCTCCACAGCAGTACAGGACCTTTACGCCCTCACAGCACATACTGTTGGGTCACCTTCCTGACAACATCCTATGTTATACAAGCTTCCCTGCAGGATGGAAGGTTTCAACTAGAGGACAAATGCTTGGGTGGTCTCAGCCACTGTCCCCCACCTACCTACCTCTCAGTCAGATGCACAGTGAGATGCCATTTGTTTGTATTTATCCATTGGTTAAATTTGTTCAACGCTACCGTTTTCATACAAGTCATTGAACTCCAATACCCAAACTAGGATGGGACAGCAGCCACTGAGAATCTTCTCACCAGATTCCCAGAAAGGGAAGTTTGGTGAGGGACTGACTTGGAGAGCAAGGCCTCATGGCTGAGCAGCGGGGAGGAAGGTGGAAGCCAGGGGGTAAGGACACTCCTAGTCCTTGCAGATTTTCTATGGGCATATTTGCTTGGATCAGATGAGAGAAATGAATGCAATAGAAATGACTTCTAGACACAAAGGGTTAAGTGGATTTCCCAGTGTCTCAGAAGAGCAAGCTGTCACGGTACATCCTGTTAGCTCAGGAAAGCCACGAGAATCTGCCTGAGGTTCAGATCCAGAGAAGTCAGGCTCTGGTATCAGAGTCCATCTCAGTCATAGGCTCTCAGAGTCCTGCTCTTCTTCCTCCTGTCCAGGATCTCTCCCCTCCTTTGTTTGGCCTCTGCGTCTTTGAGAGTCTACCTCAGCTTTTCACAGTCATTCCCAACTACTGCAGCCCCGGGACCCTGGAACATCCTGCTCTACTTCGTTGTAGCACTTCCTCTGCCGCTGAGTTGGTAGAATTGTGATTAGTGAGGGTGTAAACCACATGTATTTCTAGTTTCTACTATGAATGACTCTCCTAAATCAGTAAGCTCAACCTCTTCCTCTAGCCTGTTCTTTTATATCTTCTTTGTAAGTGCAGGTTTTAGCTGGGCATGGTGGTTGGTGTACAGTTCTAGCTGAATAGAAGGACTGGTAAACTTTGGGCTAGCCTGGGCTACAAAGAGTGAGTTAGTGGGTTCAGTATCAGCCTGGGGTTATATACTAAGACCCTGTTGTGACACTCCCTACCCCTCCACCCCCCAAAACCGATCCTCCATCCCAGCAAACATAAAAGACCAGTGTTTGCGCTAGTTGATGGCTGAGTCAGTCAGGACCTAAGGCCATCTCTGGTGTGATGCTCTGGCACTGAGCCACACCCTCTGAGATCTGGGGAGAACCAGGAAGACTGTCTTGGGTCTCTTCTAGGTTTTAGACCTCTACTTTCTTTGCCCACTGTAACATCTGCCTTGTTCTGGTTACCTCTGGACTTGCCTTTGTTTACCCTACTTCTCCACAAATGTGGGGCTCTGCAAAGACTGCAATCAGCTGTGGCCAAATTTGCACTCACCTCCTAGAAAAAGTGCCAGGGAGACTGAGAGTGAGCCTGGGACAGCTAGTCTCTTTCCACTGCAACAGGGATGGGAGGTGATGTAATCCGCTAGAACGGGATCTGCAATCAGGACCCACGTTGTAGGGGAGCACCTCTCTTCAAGTATTACAAGTCTGACTTGGAAGAGGCATATAAACTAAGTCAGACAGAGGAAACAACAGATAAAATCTGTTTTCCTGGTTGCTCATGCATGGCCAATGTTTAAATCTCTCTCTCTGTGTGTGTGTGTGTGTGTGTGTGTGTGTGTGTGTGTGTGTAAGTGTGTAAGTGTGTATGTGTGTAAGTGCATGAGGGAAAGAATGAGGAAAAACCAAGAGAGTGGAAGAAATTTTCTTTTCTTTTCTTTTTTTTTCAGAGCTGAGGACCGAACCCAGGGCGCAAGCGCTCTACCACTGAGCTAAATCCCCAACCCCGAAAGGCAATTTCTTGAGTGAATATTCTAGGAATGGTTAAGGCAAAGAAACCAGAGCTACCACCTTCCTTACTTCACGTAGTTACACACTTACCTTTATTGTGTGAAGAGCTCTCTTCATCCTCCCCATTTTTGGTTGCTAACCTTTAGAATTAGCTTAATTTCAGAGGTGTTTAGCTAGGAGTTCTTGAATATATCAATATTTGCATATTTATTGGCTGTACCTGGCTGTAAGAAGTGCTCAAGTTTACCATCTTTATGAAGGAGTCCAAGATGCCAAAAGGTGAAGGACCACTGTCTCAAGGACTTACCACATCAACTCCAGATGAGAAGCTGTCTCTTTATTAAGGAAATGCTATTTATCCAACTACTAATGCAATATGGGAGAAAGAAAGAGGTTATAACCAGGAAGTTATCTATTATCCCCCCTAACAAAAGTACTGGGACTGTAAAAAAGCCAAGCTGCCTACTCCAGAGCACCCACAGTAGGCTGCTGATGAGAAACCTATGAAGGCTCCTCCACCTGTAATTCCCCTTTGCAGGCCCTTTAATCTATGGCTCATTTGAAAAAAAAAATAGCATTGTTCTAGATGACACAGTAGGCTTGTAAAGAAAGGGGCACATTACAGTGTGAGCAAATAGGAAAGAGAAGGATTTGGACCATAAGGAAACCCTCACAGGTAAGACCCACAGACTCTGTAGCCTGAGGGAGGAAGGCAGCAAGATTTTAGGGGCAGCTTGGAAAGAGGGTGGTCTAGGGAACTTTCTAGATACCTTGGGACTGTAATCTCAAAGAGTAGATAACAATAGCTTCAGACTGACACGATCGCAGACAAAACCCTTTTAGAGCAAGCAGTTCTTTACACTCCTAAACTTGGGGACAGATGATGGTCTAGTTCATGAAAGGTTATTTTCCCAATCAAAGGTATTGGGGATTGAACCCAGAGCCCGGCAAGTAAGCCTTTTAACAATTGAACTACAAGCCGAGCCCCACGAACACTACCTTAGAAGAGAAAGACACTAATTTACAAAGACAGACATTACAGACTCAGTTGTCACAGTAAGAATGCCAATGTATTTGGACACTGACCACTTAAGGAGGCCAAATCCGCCGGAGCTTTGAAGATGCTACAGGGCAAGCTCTGAATGCAAACAGGTCACTGGGCACCCACTGCATCTACTCCTCAAAACCAGGGCATCATCTGACTTGAGTCAACTAGATGAAATAAATGCACAACCTCCCAATCCTGACACATGCCCTTCTCAAGTCTTCAACACTTTCATATAAGGTAGGTAAACCAGACCACTGGAACAACAGAAAACTAGCTGCAAGCCTAGCCAAGAAGGCAATACGTACCTTGGCTGTTGAATCCAAGGGCCCTGATCATGCTGCACAGTTGAGCAGATGACACTGTCCACCCAGGGTGGAGGTCTTTAATACTCTCCTTTTTCCTCTTCCACTTTCTTTCTTTCTTTTTTTAGAGTCTATTGTTTTTCTTTCTTGCTTTGCCACACCCTTTCAGTTTCACTTATTGAGGGGTTTCCTAGAAATCACTCAGGTTCTCAGAAACATTTTAGCCACTTGACCAGCTTCCTTCATGAGCAAGTCCAGCCAGTGGCTAGCTAGTTGGGCTGTGGGAGGAGGAGGTTGAGGGCCAATCAAACTCTCAAGAACCCTGAGCTACCTGCCATTGCATCAGCTGTCCCTTTCTTCAGGTTGACCGCTGTATGACCTCCCTACCCTTTCCTAGCCCCACACCCACAGCATCATTCCAATTGTGTGTAGGATAGTGATGAATGGGCCGGGCAGATCACCGTGTACATTCCCTGAGGCAGTACTGCTCTGAAGTGGTGCACTGTAGCGAAGAGATAGGGACTCCGAGGTCAGAGAGCATCGGCTTTTAACGTTGGGCATAAGCTTGCTATGAAACCGTGGGCAAGTAGCGTTCCTTCTCTGCTATGCTCTCGGATTCCTCATCTATGAAACTGGCACCAGGAGCTTTACAAACACTTCGTGGAGGGGACTGATGGCAAAGCCCAGGGGGTGAGAAACGATGACAGGCTGGGTGGGCGGTGCCGCCGCAGCCTCCCGGTCCCTCGTGGTGCCGGTGCCCAGAGAACAGAGAGCCCGGTTCCAAGCTGGACGCTCAGAGCTCGGCTCCCCGGCGCCAGCCCAAAGCCCTGGCGCCACCTCGGCATCCCTCCCTCGCTCCCGGCGCACTGACCACCCTCTCCTCACTTACCGGCTGCCCCCGTTCGGCCCCACCAGTCAGCACCGCTGGTTCAGCCACCGGTACCTCCTGGGCGTCCCTGGAAACACCAGCCGGCTGGAACAACTTCCGGTCCTGGCATGCCGCCATTGGCTGTCCAGCCAGGGGCGGGGCAAATCCCATCTCTGATTGGCTGAGGTTCCCAGCGTCGTGGTGGAACACTACTGGGCAGCCCGAGTGCTGGCCGGACCGCTGTAGGGGTGTACCGAGCGCTTCCGTGTGTGTGGTGAGCGGCGGGCCCGGGCGGGAGGGGGCCGGGACTTGGCGGCCGCGTGCTTCCCGCCTCTTAGCACTGGGCTCAGTTCGCCGCTCGCCTTCCTTTTCTTCCCGTTCATCCGTAGAGTGCTGTGCTCTGAACTCTGTACCCATTAGTGTTGACAGCTTGGCTAACTTCATCCATCAAAGCCTGTGTCTGGTTTTTGTTTCCCATCATGTATCCGTGGCGTCTGGGACAAGATCAGTGTTTTAATTTCTGCCCACATCAGATCCATCATAGTACCTAACACAGAGTAGGAAACTAGGACCCGTTTGTTGAACGGGAAAATTCTGTCTTTCTTAACTTCCTCATCTCCCTGTCCCCTCAGCTTGCAGTCTACAAATACGTCTAGATTGAGGGTTCTTGGACAGTGAGCAAAACACCCCGCCCCACGTATCCGTGCTCCCTTTAGCCCTTTTAGTATTCTTCTAAAGTCCTCAGTACTCTTCCTCATTAGCCTCTTCCTCTTGGTTTTACCACAACCCCCCCTTCCCTAGGGCAGTTTTTAGACTTGGGTACAAAATGTCAGCCATCATCTCCTAAACTGTGTGCATCTCTCTTAGCCTTCTCCCTTCATGTGTGTTTTCTTGAATTACCCGTGACTCCTCTTAATTGGCATTGATTGTGTTTTAGTCTCAGTATTGTGATCACCTCTGTTCCCTCAGCCTCTCCAGAGTGTCACACTGGTGTGATCTCGGAGGCCTGTCTCAGCTCCATAAAAAGATGTCGTCTTGGGCCCAGCTGCCCATACCCTTTTCCGTTTGAGTTCACATGTCCCTGACATCTTCTGGCTCACAAGTGGAGTGGGGGATGGGTTTGGCTTCCTATGGCTCGTGAGTGTGCTGAGCGAAAGGCATCATTTACAGTTTTGTCTCCTGTGGCAGATGTTGAGTGAGTGAATGAAATCTATATGTGATGCAGTGCATCAGGTGTCCAGTCTCTTGCTGTCATTCATTTTCTATGCCCCGTGGAGCTGATGGGCTGCACTGTCCTCAGATCTGCTGCAGGCCCCTTTTGTGAGTCTTGTGAGTCTACCCTGCAGATAACCACATAGCTGAACATCCAGGCTGTGACTGAGCTATATATAGTGTGGCGGTGGGAATCTGATGGGTTCCATTTGAGGAACCAGGAGGTTGGCCTCAGATCTCTGCTGAACATGTAGAGATCATATTATTTACAGAGCATGGTTCTATCTGTGTGTAATTAGTTGCCAGTGGGATCTTAGTTTGGTTGGAGCTGGTTTTAGAAGTCGTTTTTAGAAGATGACTCTAAATGTGGACATTGTTACCCACCTGGACTCAGCTGCTGGTGGGAATGATAACTACAGGCCTTGGATGATGAGCAGGCTTGTATGGCAATAGGGTTCTTAGGTGAATAGTGCCATTAGGGGATAGGCTTTGAGTGGGATGTTGAAGCCCAGTGTGTGACTTGACATTGTGCTATATACTTGTAATCCCAGCACTGGGAAGGCTGAGGTAGGAAGACTGTGGACTAAGACCGGCCTGGCTTACATAGTGAGTTCTTGTCTTGACAGAATGGGCTAGAGAGGCTCATCTGCTAAACGCACCTGCTTTGAAATCATGAAAACCAAAGTTCAGATCCCAGCACCCATGTAGCAAGCCATTACACGCTTGCTTGTAACCCGGCCCTTAAGAGATCACAGACAGGGAGATCACACTTCCAATAGATGGAAAGCGAAACGGCACAGGGTTTTGTAATCTGGCCTCCTTGTATGTAGGAGCATAGATTTGCACATCCCCACAGGCACTCATACAGCAAACACACAAGTATAAAAAAAAAAAAAGAAGCTGGGCTAGCTGGTCCAAGGCCCAGGCTTGCACACTGTCCCACTCCGCCCTCTGCTGGATGTGATATGCTTAGCACCCGTATTTTCTTCCTGTCTGTACTTACTGTGTTCTTGTCACAGGATTAAAATACTGAGTTCTAGACCAAAGCACTTACCTAGAACTAGCTGATTGAAGTTTGTAAATGCTCAGAATTCCAGGAAAAAAATTTAATAGTTAATTTAGTACTGTGTGAACCTGTGCATTTGGGGTGAAACAAACAAACTTGGATGCCATGATTAGAACTGCTCTTGCCACAGTTGGGTAGACCGGTGCCTTAGGACCCGACCCTGGGCTTTGTGCATGCCCGGTGGGTGCTCTGTTGTTGTTGTTGTTGTTTTTATTTTTGTTTTTTGAGATGGTTTCTCTGTGTAGTCCTGGATGTCCTTGAACTCACTTTGCAGATCAGGCTGGCCTCGAACTCGGAGATACACCTGCCTCTGCCTCCTGAGTGCTGGGATTATAGGTGTGCACCACCACCAACAGGCTGAAGTTGTTTGCTTTTAAAGACAGGGTCTTGCTGTGTATCCCAGGATGGCCTCAAAATCGTATTCCTCCTGCCTCAGCTTCACGAGCACTACCGTACCTAGCTTGTTGTTGTCCTCTTGCTTTTTTCTACCTTCTCCTTCTTCTCTTCTGCTTTGCAGTGCTGAGGGGCAAACCCAGAACCTCACATGTGTTAGCAAGAGTTCTGTCAGCAAGCTTTAGCCCCAGCCCTACAGAGGTTTCCATTTAAAAAATTATGTGTAAAGCCAAGTAGTGACAGCCCATGTCTTTGATCCCAGCACTCAGGAGGCAGAGGCAGATGGACCTTGATGAGTCTGAGGTCATCCTGGTCTACAGAGTAAGTTCTAGGACAGCCAGGTCTATTCAGAGAAACCCTGTCTACACACACACACACACACACACACACACACAAGTTCTAGGACAGCCAGGTCTATTCAGAGAAACCCTGTCTACACACACACACACACACACACACACACACACACTCGCATACATACGTTGTAACTAATTATGTTTACTTAATAGGCAATCCATTTATTTTTTTACTATTGCTTGGGTTTTTATATATTATGTAATGTTTAAATTAGGGTTATCATATGTATCTCGCCAAACATCATTTTTTTTTTTTTATACTTTTATTTGTATGTATGTCTGGGTGATGGCATGCATGTCAAGGCAAACATGTTGAGGTCTGGGGACAGTTTTCATGAGTTGATTTTCTCTTTCCACCATGTAGGTTCCAGGGATCAAACTTAGGCTTGACGACAAGCACCTTTAAGGCACTGAATCATCTTGCTGGCCCAAACAGCGTATATTTTTTCGTTCTTCCTTTTTAACAAGGTATGTTTTTTTTTTTTTTATTTTTAGTTATGTGCATGCATATATTGTTGGTGTATGGGCATGTCCATATGAGTGAAGGCAGTCATGGAGGGCAGAACAGGGTGTTGGGTCCTCAGGAGCTAGGGATACCTGGGGTTGTGAGTTACCCAAGGTAGGCCGGAGAATGACTTTGGATCCTCTGGAGGAGCAGTATGTACTATCAATCACTGAGCTACCTCTCCTGCACCAAACATAATTTCTTTATGTTGAAATATCTGAAATCCTTTTTTTTTATTCTTTATGTGTTTGTGGTGTTTGATGTCTTCGACTTTCAAGGGGACATTCTGCTCTGAAATGTAGAAATATTCACGCATTCACATTTGCTCACTTTTGATCTTATTTAGTTCTAGGAAGTCACCTTTGTGTGACTGTATGGCCTCGCTGGTGGCATATGATGACTCTGACTCTGAGTCCGAGGCTGACCCTGCCAGAAGTGGAGATACTGCAGGTCAGATGAGTGACGACGCCTCTGGTATGAGCAGACCTTCTGGGATTGGGTTTGCGTCTAGCCCAGTGGGCATGACCAAAGAGAGGACACAGCACACAGGGAACACTCCTGATGAAGACCCAGGGAAGCAACGTCTGCCGCTGGCTCGGCTCTGGAGAAGTGACCCGGGGTCTTGTCCCAGCCAGAGGCTACAGTGGCCCTCAAAGGAACCTGATACCACCTTCCCCACCAGTGAGCCTTCTCGTCCTTCTTTGTGGATGAGCAGAGCTCCAGTTGGCCATGTGCCCCTAGCAGCTGCCTGCTTTAAGCCACTAAAACCTGCCTGGGATGCCCTCAGACCTTCTGAGGATCAAAGCAAGCTTGAAAGCACCGTTGCAAATTCCAGCTCTTCTCAGAGGAAAAGGGGTGAGGACTGTGTGCTTCCCTATATCCCCAAGAGACTGAGGCAGCTGCAAGCGAGTCTAGAAGCAGGTGGGGACAAAGATGTAGAGCCCCCGGGGTCCCCTGCAGGGTGTGCCCCGGCTCCACTCTGTGTGGCTCCCACAGTGTCTGAGTTCATCCAGCCATACTTGAACAGTCAGTTCAGAGAGACTACAGTCCCCAAGAAAGTGCTTTTCCACCTGCGAGGCCACAGGGGCCCAGTCAACAGCATTCAGTGGTGTCCAGTCTTTTGTAAGAGCCACATGCTTCTCTCTGCTTCCATGGACAAAACCTTCAAGGTAAGATGAGGGACAACAACTCCCAGTAGCTCTTAGGCATAAGCTACTGGGATGTTTTACATTTATTGGAGTCAGGCAGGCAGTGGGTGGGCACACGCTACACACTCACTTTGGAGATTTCTGTAGTTCTCTTTGGTACACTGGAGAGAGAGTTCTCTGCTCAGCCTCAGATCTTTGGTCTTTCCTGCCTCATTTCTTTCTTTCCCAGTGTTTCCTTGCTGTAGCACTACAGTGTTATGACAGATGGTAACCGTTTTACTTAATTTGATAATAATACATATATATTCTAATTTCAAGACAGTGCTTCTCTGTATTGCTTTGGCTGTCCTGGAAGTCGCTCTATAGACCTGGTTGGTCTTGAACTTACAGAGATCCTCCTGCCTCTGTTGGGATTAAAGGCTGTACTAGCACTGCTCTGCATGTATACGTTATTTTAACTCAAGTATGCCATAGTTCATTTCCTTTCCTGTGGTTGAACATTTTGTCACCTTTACTAGTACATCCTGTGACGTACACAGCTGTAAGCAGGTTGATACTTACATATTACCCTGCCAGAGCTGATACTTATTTATAGAGCGTCCTCCAAAACAGTAGTTCAGGGTTACTTGTAAGGCTTATGGCCCTTATGAGAGAGAATGTGTGTGCGAACAAGAGAGAGAGAGAGAGACAGAGAGAGAGAGAAAGAGAGAGAGAGAGACAGAGATAGAGACAGAGAGAGAGAGGGAGACACAGAGAGAGACACAGAGAGAGACACAGAGAGAAAAACAGAGAGACAGAAACAGAGAGACAGAAACAGAGAGAGAGATAGAGACACAGAGAGAGACAGAGAGAGTCAGAGAGAGACAGAGAGACAGAGAAACAGAGAGAGACAGAGAGGAAGAAACACAGAAGAGATAGATGTTCTATTGCCTGTGAGGTCAGAGAAAGTAGACATCTGTTTTTGGGGGGGATGCAGTGTGGTTTTGTTTTTTGGGGGAGTTTTGTTTTGTTTTGTTTTTGGACAGGCTCTCATTGTGTGGCTAGCCCTGGCTAGCCCTGGCTGGCCTGGAACACACTGTGTAGACCAGACTGGCTCAAAGGCAAAGAGATCTGCCTGCCTCTGCTTTCTAAGTGCTGGGATGAAAGGCATGTACCACCATGCAATACATTTAAGTGCAACCTGTAGCTGCAACTTATAGCCAGCAGATAAATGAGCCTGAGATGTATGGAACACATAAGCGCTAGGGGCCGGTGGGGACATCACACCTCCCCAGTGCTCCCAGCACTGAGTACTGACTCCTTTAATCTTTTGCTAAGAAGCCGTGACGCCTCTTGTTGCTTCTTGTTGGAAGAACATGGCCTCCAACAGCCTGTACAGGGTAGCTGGCCTCTGGCCTAAGTGGGTCTCCCTCAGAGTCTGATGTCTCATCTGCAAAAGGGAGGGACACTTATACCTGTGTCACATGGTCACTTGAGAACTGTGTTTTCAAAAGCATGTAGTATAGGCTGGGGTGGTGGCTCAGTTAGTAAAGTGCTTGCAATCACAAGACCTGAGCATGAGTCTCAGAATACACATAACAAAGGTAGGTGAGCAGGGCCTGGTGTGCACGCCTTTAATCCCAGCACTCAGGAGGCAGAGGTGGAGGCTGAGGCAGGAGGATCTCTGTGAGTTTGATGCCAATCTGGTCTACAAAGTAAGCCCAGAATAGCTAGGGTTTGTTACACAGTGAAACTCTTGTCTCAACCCTTCCTTGTAAAAAGATGGGTGCCTATGTAGGTGAAAAGAGGTGAGTCATTTGTGTTCTCTGGTCAGCTAGCTTAGCTTATGTGGTGAGATACAGTCTAGTGAGAGACTCAGTCTTAAAAAACAAGGCTGGTGCCTGTCCTAGTTACTATTGCTATGATGAAATACCAAAAGCAGATTGGCGAGAAAAGGGTTATTTGGCTTACATTTTTACACAGTAGTCCATCATCAAAGGAAGTCAGGACAGGAACTCCAACAGGGCAGGAACCTGGAGGCAGCAGCTGATGCAAACTATGGAGGGTTGCAGCTTACTGGCTTGCTCTCATGGCTTGCTCAGCCTGCAGGGTTGCTCACAGGGGCTCTTACGGAGGCGTGTTCTCAGTTGAGGTTCCCTCCTTTCAGATGACTCTAGCTTGTGTCAAGTTGACATAGAACTATCCAGCACAATGCCTGAAGAAAACAGTTAGAGGCTGGAGTGATGGCTCAGGAGATTGGGGGCCAAAAGCACTGGCTGCTCTTCCAGAGGACCAAGGTTCAATTCCTAGCAGCCACATGACAAATCACAACTGTCTGTAGTTCCGGTTCTAGGGGGTCCTACACCTCCATGTGAAATAGAAGTTGTGAAACAGAAATTAATAAATTAAAAGAAAGAAAACCAGCTAAAGTTGTCCTCTGACATTTACACGCATGCCCACATAAACATATGAGCACCTGAACATGCATGTACACACTCAACTGCAAATCCCCCCTACAAAACCCAAAACACCTATTGCAGAGCTCCCTGTAGGAGCTCACGTTGGCCTCAGCATTCTCAATATCACTCATCTGAGTCCTTTGTCAGTAGATTATGCTTTGAACCCCATACTATACTACCAATACCAGCAGGTGTTTTCTCAAGGGAAGAGGGGAAGACCCCAGTGCATAGAAGTGAGCTATCTGTGGGTGGTGGCTCTAGATGGACATTTACAGACCATGCAGAAACTACTCCTGTTTGGCTCTGTTCAAGTCTTCAAGTCAGGCTTTGGTGCTTCTGCACTGTTGGGCTGTGTAATCTATGAGAGGGGCATTCAGTGGTCTGAGGTGGCTCATGGCATTCCTGGACTGACCCAGAATCCTGAGAGCCTGATGCACAGAGGCCAGCAGGTCATTGGGCCTGTCTGGGGGTTTTGGTTGGGCCCAGACTTCTGGCAGTGTCTGTCTGGCTCTGGGGTACACAGGATACCCCCTGTCTTTGAGCTCACCTGATTGCTGGAATTCTTCCCTCTTTTGTCCTCTCCTCTCTAGGTTCCTTCCCCTTTGCTTCTTGTTTGGCCAGTTTCTACTGAACAGTCAAGACCCAGCTCAGAGCAGGACCGATGAACAGTATTTATCTATTCTGTGGTCTTAGGTTGGGCAGTGTGCCAGGAGCAAGAGCTACATCGAGCCTGATGGGTCATGTGCTTCCTGTTGGGACCCTGGACCAGCTGTGTTTATGCTTAGCCTTCTCTCTTCCCACACTTCCCTGTGCACTGTCCGATGTTGGAGTGTGGAGGTCCTTGCCTTTTAGCTGAGCTTGGATGCAGCCTGGGCTCCTTCTCCAGCCCCTCAGGACTAAGGGTAGAGGAGGGCTCACAGGGTGGAGGAGTTTGTGGTACAGTAGGCCAGCTCTCCTGATGCTTTATGCAGTGTGCTCCTGGCTCCTGGCTCCTGGTGGAAGCTTAGCTGTGGTTCTAGAGTGGGCACCACACTTCTTTCTTTCTTTCTTTCTTTCTTTCTTTCTTTCTTTCTTTCTTTTTTTTTTTTTTTTGGTTTTTCGAGACAGGGTTTCTCTGTATAGCTCACTCTGGAACTCACTCTGTAGACCAGGCTAGCCTCGAACTCAGAAATCCGCCCACCTCTGCCTCCCAAGTGCTGGGATTAAAGGCGTGCGCCACCACTGCCCGACTACCACACTCCTTTCTTTAGGCCACTAGAGAGATGGGAGGGCAGCCTGGCAGACATGGGAACACGATCAAGCAGGAAGGTGGGAGGGTTGCCATGGCTATCTAGCCTTGATGCTATGATGCTGCCTCATGGAGAGATCAGACGTCTCCTCATGGCTGCCTACCTGCCAGCTACTTCTGCACTGATGGAAAGAGGTGAGCCTGAGCCCAGTAGAGTTGGGTTTTACCTGAAGGCCCCACTGGTAGAAGTGAACAGCTTGGCTACCCTGGGTCATTACTGACAAGAAACTTCAGTTTCCTGAACAGATACTAAAAGTCTCCTTGCTGCTGGGTATTTCCCTGCTCCCTAGGGGCTTGAGTTCAGGACCTTGTGCATACAGGTCAACACTCTACCACCGAGCTATATTCCTACCCCCCGCCCCCCGCCGTGATGAGTGTGTGCGTGCGTGCGTGTGTGTGTGTGTGTGTGTGTGTGTGTGTGTGTGTGTAGGTGGAGGACAGAGAGCAGCCTTGGACATTGCTCTTCAGTTGCTCTTTTTGAGATAGACTAGGTTGGCCAGCTGGCGTGTCCCAGGGATCTGCCTGTCTCTGTTTCCCCAAAGCTGGGATTCCAGGATTATATGACTGTGCCTAGCCTTTTCACATGAGTTCTGGGAACTGGATTCCCACCCTTCTGCTTGTAAAACAAGCACTTTACAGGTTGACCATGTTGACTTAATTTTTTAAAAAAAACTTTAATTATTGTATGTGTGTTTGTGTGGGGGCACATTCGTGCTATGGTACATGTGTGGAGGTCAGAGGACAGCTTTGGGGAGCCAGTATTCCTTCCACTGTGTCACTCCTGGGGATTGGACTTGGTGGCAAGTACCTTTACTTGATGAACTATTTTGCTCATCCCAAAGTTTTTCTTATTTCTTATTTTTAATTTTTTTTTTAATTAACAGTGGAATAGCTTATGTTAGTGCTGTACAAATATATTTAGGAACAGAGAGATTCCTTTGAGTCTCAACAATTTCCTGGATATTCAGTCTTTAGGGGAAAAAAAGGTACCATTTCTGGATGGCTTTCATGTGACAGCTTTACATATAGACCCACAAGAAGGAGACTCCATATAATGTTCCCCCCAAAGTCAGCAGAACCCCAGCTTACACGGGAACTCCGTGGGGTGTTCCACAGTTTGGTAGCCCCCGATTCCTCACAGAAGATAAAATAACATAGAGACATCTTCAAAATTCACACCCCAGTTAAACATTTTGCTGGAAAATTACACATTGAAGAAGGAAGGTGATAGTGCAGAACAGGAAAGGTCTGTGTACAAGAACGTGGCCATCACTTTCCTGTGGCCAGGAGAAAGCAGAGGGGACAGGACAAGGAGACCCACAGGGAAGAGAGAAAAGGCATCTGTCCTTGAATTGGGTACATGTGGGTAACAGAAGAGTACCTTCGGATGGAGCAACATGGTCAGAGGGGAGCTCGGCCATTTGTAAAGAGGAAGGGACTTAGTAGGACCCAAGAATAGACAGATTTGGTTGTAGAAAAGGGAGTAAAAAAGGGGAGTTGAAAGAAAATTGAGCAAAAATGGAGATTCCGTGGGGAAACTGTGCTAACTTAACAAGATAAGACTTTGGTGGAGATGTGAGATTTCAATCTTTCCATAGAATTTGGGGTCAGTTCAGGACTGTGGCTGAGGTCAGAGTCAAAACCATAATCTACCCTTCTTGCAGTTTGGCACACCAAGCAAAAGGCTGTCCCAGAAGCCCACAGGTGAGCTGAAAACTAACAATGGCAGAGTGCCCTTTCTCCAAGAACTGCGAGCATGGTAAACTCCCAGCGGGGTGATGGAGAGCCCAAGGCAAGAGTGCCTTTGGTCACAGTGTGGTGCTCTGGAGGCTGTGGATCCAGGAGAAGGCAAGATGGTGGGTCTGCTTGTCAGCAGCAGCCGTTTCTCCCTCTCTTCTCAAAGTGTCTGTCCACAGGTGGAAGGCGTGACTCTTCCTCCTGGTGGGAACCAGGGGCCAACTGGAATGGGAGGACATTTGTGGTCTCAGTGGAGGTAGGTGGGATGATTCCAATGATACCACGATCCTGAGGAGTTAAAGCCAGAGGAGGAGTTCATTGCCACTTTGGAGTTATTTTGAGATGCTGTGGGGCTGCTGGCATGGAGTCCTGAGCCAGGAGATGAAGGCCTGCTGTTGTTCCCAGGGTAACAGGATGACGTTACTGTTCCAGGCCTGGTGCTGTGGACAGAAGGGACTGAACCCAGAGACCCTGAGGGAGAGAGCACCTGGGGGTTGTAGATGGGTGGCTTGACAGGGGTGGCCACGGGGCAGTTGATTCTCTTCTCCTTTTGGTGCCGATTGCAGAACCAGACTCTTACCACCTCCTTCTCCATGGACAACTGCTCCGAAATTATGGAAACCTCATCTGAGCTGGGTTTAGGGTTATTTTGAAATTGCTTCTCCAGAGTCAGGCAGATGTTGGTCTCGATGCTGGTCCCTTTCTTCCTCTTGCTGCCAAACACTTCTCTGAGAGTGGGGTAGGAGCTGGGCGAGCTTGCTGAAGGGTCTGGAGGGAGGACTCTGCACCATTCAGCCACTTCATCAGCCACTTCAGTTTACACATGATCTTGAAGCTTGGGTTGAGGTAGTCTGGCTGGGTCATTATCGTACGGCTTTCCCATCGCCAATCTCACATCTCCCTGTGTGAAGCCTAGCTCAGTGCCTCTGCTTGAAGGTCCTGGTGAACTTCTCCAGCTCCTCCAGGTGAGTGGGCTCGTCATTCCCTCTAGGGCCAGGCAGATGCCTGGGCCCTGGCAGATGCTTCCAGGTGGGGTTCTAAAGAAGATCCTGACAGCCCAGGGCTTCCAACTGAGAGGCAAGGCCAGGCCCTGTCTGAGCGAGGAGTAGAGTGCTTTGTTGCTGTGGAAAGGTGAGAAGATTTGGCGGCACACCTTGCTGCCCAGGTGGGAAAGCAGGAACTGGGGTATAGACTGTAAGTGGCCAGGGACCAGCACAGCACAAGCTGCTGGAGTGGATGGAGAGAAGCCATGTCCCCAGACATTCGTTTTTCAGGCATCATGGTAGGTCCTTGGCTAGGTGGTGTGGCCTGTGGGAAAGGGTCTGCTGTAGAGTCACCCAGATCAGATCCTCTGTCTTAACCTGTCTGTTGAAATCTAGGCCAGTTCGATCATTTCCTGACTCCACTTGACCAAAAGTGCTGTGGGCATCCGTGGAATCGGTGACATCGCCACTCATCTTGATCTCTGCAG
Organism: Arvicanthis niloticus; assembly: GCF_011762505.2. Lineage (NCBI taxonomy): Eukaryota > Metazoa > Chordata > Mammalia > Rodentia > Muridae > Arvicanthis > Arvicanthis niloticus. Next base: position 10,010,127 of record NC_133430.1, on the reverse strand, counting down.
AGAAAACACGACTGGCTTTAATTACAGGTCACTATTTTTCTTGCTGCGACATACGTGGCTGTAGCTAAACAGCAAAGATGAATGTGTGATTACCCCCAAAGATTGTTTTTTTAAAGACAGTATCTCACTAGGTAGCCCTGGCTGCCTTGTTACTCATTACGTAGACCAGGCTGGTCACGAACTCATAAAGCCCTGCCTGTCTCTGCCTTCAGAGTGCTAAGAGAAAGGCAAGTGTCGCCATGCTCCATGATGGTTTTAAGAGAGAGAGTGAGTTGGCACCTTGGCTCTGGGTGTGGTAGTGTGCCAGGGCTGCTGTGACACTTCACGGCCAGAAGAGGTCGCAGTTGGCCTGCCTGGGATGGCAAGAAGCCTACCGAGAGTTTAGGGCTGTCTGTGGGATGCTGACGTGTGGCCTGTCCTGGGGGGGCGTGTGGGCCGGAGGTGATGGTGCTAGTTGAGACTCCTTGGCAGCTAGGAAGCTTCAGGGACTGCCCCTACCCTCCTATCTAGTTCCCCAATACATCCAAGGGATGGCCTTGGGTAAAGACACTTGCTGTAGTTGAGTTGTGTCAGTACTGACCAGGCATGCTAGGATCGGTGTCTTCTGCCTGATCTTCCCACTGAGAGTTCATGACAATTCAGGTTTCTATAAGCCAGAAGTGACTATCGAGCTGGGACCCGAGCAGAGGCTTTAATAAGATGTTTCCCAGTTTTAGTGACTAGGGTTGTTTGGAAAATGCATGTTGTGTGGGTGGGACTCTGAGTAAGTTCAGAATGCAGAGTGGATAGTAGGGACCAATAAGCTGTGGTGGGAAGATGGGTTAGGGCATGGGGGGCTCAGGCGGTCACCTGAGGATGGAAGTCCTACCCTAGGCCTGCAGGTTGGTATGTGGCCTGCTGAGTGGCAGCTGCTTTTCCCTCCCTGACATCAGAGATGCCTGTGGTTATAAACCAAGCTCCAGTGTTCCTGTGAGGTGGAGGTAGTATGTGTGTGCGTGGTCTTCCTGACCTGGCTGCTGGCGCTCAGGATATGAGCACCCGGGTAGGACCTGGCATGTGCTCCTGGCACTCAGGGTACTGGGGCTTTGCCCTTCCCTGCTGGTGGTAGATCACTAGATCTGAGTTATTCAACAGACTGTAAGCTTTGTGAATGCAGAAGCCACACCAGACCCATTTTTATATTCTCTGTAGCATCTGGCATGAAATTTGGTACATGTTAAGTGATCAATGAAGATTTAAAGATATTTTCTGGATTTCACTGCTTTGCTTTAGGAGGGGTTGTGTGTGTGTGCAGAAATCCTGCTCACCTCTAGGGGGCACAGTAAGACTTACTATCTTTTGCCTATCCAAGCTTCTAGAATGTGGTAGAATCTTTGACTCACCGTAACATTTACTGAGATGATTTTTCTCTGATCCGGAGCAAAACAGCTCTGTCCATCTGACTGATGTGAGGAGTGCCGAGTGCCGGTCTTTCATCGCCTTAAAGCTCTGCTTTGGAGGCACAAATTTCAACTAGGCGCATTACCGTGGAAAGATATGTATTTTAATATGCTCTAAATGTTCTGTGAGCTGTAAAATGTGCTTATATTAGTTTTGAAAAATTTACAGCCAAAGCAATTAAGTAAAATAAAACAATGAGTCACAGGCCCCGCAGCGCTGCTCTGTTGTCTGAGGCAGGGATCCTTCTGCCCTCCCTGTGAGCCTCGGGCTTCCACGGCTGTAATCCAGGCACAGATACCTTTTATGCTCTCATTCATTTCTCGGTGAGCTCGCTGGTCTCTGCATGTTTGAACACCCACTGCACGTCAAGGTAGAATTCAGCCTTTGATGCCTTTTCTTAGGGAAAAAGGCAAACACAGCCAGCCCTGCCTGTCTGTCCATGCAGGGGCTGTGCCAGGCCCCCAGGGGACTCCCTGCTGCATCAGCGTGCTTCCTGCTGTGGGGGACGAGTTCTTACACAGGCAGATCTGTACATAAAGCCTGTGAGCTACGTTGTTAATTTGCTTTATTTATTCTAGAATTTTCTTCAATAACAAACAGCAAGCTTCCGTAACATTATTTTAAAAAGCCAAACTGATGCTTCCTGGGGAAACTTTGCTGACTCTGATAAATGAGATACAAAGGAGAAGAGAGACATCACTGCAGGCACTACCCTGGTCATTGCTCATTACTGGGCCACCCTGGCCTGTTGACACGGGCCAGGTGATCATGTGCTATCTTGCCCTCCACCAGATTGCCTTCTGTATTGTTTGTGGTGTTAGGGGTGTAGCTTAGAGGTAGAATGTTTGCCTAGCAGGCAGGAGGGCTGGGGTTCCATCCCAGTTCCCCAGAACAGAGCCCCCACTGAGAAACTGTCCACAAACATTTCTCTGACAGTGTCTTTCCTCACACTTGCCCTTGTCTCTTCTGTGCTGTTTCCTGTAGCTTCCGGAGTCCATTTTAAAGCAAGTAGTCCTGCAGCGATCACACTGTGCATAAATGCCATCTTTTCTGCTGCTTAATGTAGTGAAGATGGGCTTTGCACTGTCGGGCTTCAGCAGAAGGCCTGTGTGTGGTAAATGGAACCTTAAACTGGCTGGCCTTCGGTGCATGTCTCTACTGCTACTCAGTACTGCTGTGACTTTGCATAAGATTACTTGGTCTTTCTGATCCCCAGGAATCACTGGTAAAGCAGAGAGAATGCTCATCAATGAGGACTGTTGCCACAGATATGGAAAGAAATGATCTGGTCCAGTCCCTGGCATAAGTGAGAATTTCTGTCCTTGTACCCGTATAGACTGGTTGAAATACAAATGTGCAAAAAGCACCTCAGCTAGAGTCTTCTGACTTAATGTCATTCTGCTTTTGTGAATCTCTTCATAGTTTGTTTTTGTACATATGGGTTTTAAAGAGTTTCATCCTCAGTGTTCCTGAGATAAATACCTTTAAAATGCATGGAGCTTCCGAGATCAATGCTACTGAGCTGCCTTCGCCATCCTTTGGAGTGCTTTGTACATCCACCAGGTCCTGCTGAGGCCGGCCCACTTTCCAGGTACTCACACTGGCCACTGGCTGGTGGACTGTTGCTTGAGTCCAAAGTCAAGCCCCAGCAGTGCTGGGGCAGCAACCTCATTGCTTAGGAGACCCAGGAGGGAGCTGCGCTGCCTTCCTCAGGCAAGCTGCCTTCAGAGATAGCCGAAGGCTCTGCGGTGGAGGCAGGTGACCCCAGCTGGTGCTTGCTTCCTCATGTGGATCACCAGCTCTGTGGCAACCAGGAGCACATGAGGGAGCAGGGAGTCAGCAGCTGCACCGGGTCCACCACATGCTGCTAGGCACAGCTTTTAACACACTTTACCTCAGAAGCTGTAACTTGTTCTCAGTTACACAGCAGGTATATGACAGAGGCAACATGGGGGGCCGATAGGCTACAGAGACAGAACAAAACTGGCAAGCTGCTCCTCCTCCTGTACCTCTGGAAATGCCCAGTTCAAATGCAGCCCCTTCTCCCAGCTGGGCCCAGGCTCTCTCCAGCCTCACTACTTGGGCTCTGTTAAGGGGCAGGGGGAACAGAGATGATTTCCATGGTGGCTTGGATTTGCATTTTTATATATTACAGGATCTCACTGATTTATCATTGTTAGTGGATCTGATTATATTAGGGTATCTTGGATGTGCTTTGTAAAAAGTGATATATTTCACATTCAAAGACAAGGAATTTATGGATCCAAGTGCCAGAGCAAGGGTTTAGTTCAGTTTTGAAAGAATTACTCTTGATGGATTTTTACGAAATGAGGTTGAGAAGTGATTTGGTGCGTGGAGGAAGGAGCCGTGGAGCATTATGCAGATGATTGGCAATTTATTCCGAGCACGAGGCAGATCCGTTGGAAATGAGAGGCGCAGCTGAGTAGGAGGGGCGGGTTGTGGTGGTGGGCGTCGGGTATTTGGGGAGCGAATGATTAACAGTGAGGGCATGGAGGGTGATTAGGTGAAGGCGAGGAGAAAGAGTGCTGTGTGTGTTAACATGCACACACAGCACATGGAGAGAGCATCTGGCCCTCCTTTATTTGGCAGAGACCAAGGGAGGGGAAGGCAGTTGCCCCAGGGTACACAGTTCTGAAGTCTGTTTGCTCCTCTCTTCCGTTTCACCTTCCAGGGAAGGTTGAGAGTCCCCTGTGTTGTGGAGACTTAGGTGTTGATAGCCAAGCTGCAGAGCCTCTGGGAAGAGCTGTAAGCTTCTGGGCTGGAACTTTCTTTTCGTGGGAGGTGAAGTGTTTCCGACACCCTCTTCCCTCTAGTGAAAACCGAGATGAGTTTGAGGCCAATACACGAGCTGCTTCTGGTTCCCTGTACTTTACAAGCTGCGGTTCTCAGAACAAATACGAGCTGACTAAAAGCAGTGCAGTGGCTAACCCTGTGTGCTCTCTGCTCTCTGGGAGCCTTTGTGGTTGAACTTGACCAGTTTTGTGCACCCAGGGCGGCTCATGTGCAAGTGGTGCCAGGCATGAAGGTGCTGGCCCTGTCCTCGGGGAGCTAGTCTCATCCAGTCTCATCCTGTGTCATTAAGGGAGAATAGAGCCATTTGGAAAAATGCTTTTAATGTAATTGAAAAATGCAGATTGCAAAATTGGCACACTTAGGAGTTGAGACAGTCTAGTGAATTATTTCTTGTTGCTTTTAAAACTTGGACACAGAAGACTCTTAAAGGAGCCTGTCTCGTGCCTGGTGATGGCGAGGCCCTTGGCATCTTAGGAAAGGGGGTGGTTCTATATTTTATTTTGCTTCATTGTAAAAGTGGTCAGATTTTGAGAAGAAAATGGACGAAATTAGAAGCCTTGGCGCTTCTACTTGCATGACAGACAGAATGCAT